>NW_028123778.1:0-643184 GCF_965194805.1 Balaenoptera borealis
GGTTCAAGGACATCTTCATACATCGAAAACATGCATGAGAAAACAAAAAGATGGTACACCATGTGATGGGGAAAGGTTTCTAAAACGCACCTCATTTCTCTTCTCCTTGTGCCCGGGGTCGCCATTCCAGCCGCTTTACTAACAATCTCCCTACTTGGAGCATCAGCACCTTTAACCTACTGTTCCGTACAGGTTGCAATTTGTCCTGAGGCTGAACGGGAAGATGGGGAACCAGTCAGAGACTACCTCTTGTTGTTGGGACAGGAACAGGTCACTCTATTTTCCCATCAGGAAGAAGAATTAACCACAGGCTCATCCTCCACCCCCCCCCCCCGGAACCAGAACAGGGCCTGAAGCCATCCTGCGCTTTTGCGGCCAGCTCCCAAAAAAGCGAGTTGTAAAATGGAGCTTCAGGGCACTGCAATTCACAAACCTGCAGAGTTATAAATGATAACTCTCGTCCACAAATATATTGAGGGAAGGCAAAGAAGAGGATTTGAAATCAAGGCAGAATTGCAGGAAACAGATTTCAGGAGGTAGATTCGAATCGCCTTTAAAGCACATGAAAAGCGGCAAAACGTTGACAATGATGCCCTTGGCCAAAAAGGGCCTATGCGTTTTTTCCTGAATATATTCAGGAAAAAACCCATACGCCCTTTTTGGCCAACCAAGCAACCTGGAAAGGCAAATCAGGGCTACAAAGAAGACTCGCTACCCATCGGTCAAAAGGGCCATGCTGAAAAAAGTCTCAAAACCAGAAATGCAGGACAGGCCATGGAGAAATGGGAGCCTTGCTACACTGATGGGCGCAATGTAAATTGCCAACAGCCACTCTGGAGAAGTGTACGGTGTGTCTTGAAACATCTAAAAAACACAGCTTAGAGAGCATAGGGCACTTCCACTCATGGGGGTATAAATTGGGAAAATGAAAAATCAGCAAGACACAAGCACCCCAAAGTTTAGGGCTGCTCTGTTGACAAGGACCTCCACTTCATTCCACCTTCAATATCCCAGGAAAGAGAAAAATGGATAAAGAAGTTGTGGTCCTTATGTACAATGGAATATCACTCAGCCATGAAATCAATGTCATAAGGCTAGTAGCAGCATGATGAGTGGATTTAGGTACGACGATTCTAAGTGAAATAAGTCACACAGAAAAGGACACTTCTCATAAGGTATCACTTATAGAGGGAATGTAAAAACCGTTACACTTGAACTGAATTACAAAACAGAACAGAGTCACACATGCAGAAAACACACTATGGCTGCTTAAAGGGAAAGGTGAGGTGGGGTGATACATAAAACAAGGGTTTCAAATTAGCTCAGATACCGTTCCATAAACCCAATATGTAATAGACAAGACCTACTCCTTGCTCAGAGAACTGGACTCAACACGCCCTATTCACCACACAAGAATATATCTGACTAGTAATAATCTTAAAACCTATGTATTGATATCTCTCTGTTAGTGTGTCAAGTGGGTGTAAAGCAGCATAAACACAGCAGTGAAAAGCAGCTAAACCCCATTATAAAAATAAATTACTTTTACAAACCCATGAAACAAAGACAGTGAAAGAGAGAGAAATTCTTACACAATGCGTTCAGGGGCTGTGATGCAACCTGGATTGACCATATCTAGACCCACAGCTGGATGAGACATAAGGGTGGACACTCTTGGGGCTGAGAGGTTTGGTGAGGTTGGGTGAGCAAACGCAGACCCTTTAAAGTAATACTGCGTGGTACCCATCGCATGGGTCCCAAATCTCCAGGTTCAAGGGCATCTTCCTACATCGAAAACATGCACGAGAAACCCAGAAGATGGTACACCGTGTGATGGGGAAAAATATCTAAAACGCTCCTCATTTCTCATCTCCTTGTGCCCGGGTTCTCCATTCCAGCCGCTTTACTAGCAATCTCCTTATTTGGAGCATCAGCACCTTTAACCTCCTGTTCCGTACAGGTTGCAATTTGTCCTGAGGATGAACGGGTAGACGGGGAACCAGTGAGAGACTAGCTCTTGGTGTTGGGACAGGCACAGGTCACTCTATCTTCCCATCAGGAAGAAGAATTAACCACAGGCTCATCCACCCCCCGGGAACCAGAACAGGGCCTGAAGCCATTATGCGCTTTTGCGGCCAGCTCCCAAAAAAGCGAGTTGTAAAATGGAGCTTCAGGGCACTGCAATTCACAAACCTGCAGAGTTATAAATCATAACTCTCGTCCACAAATATATTGAGGGAAGGCAAAGAAGAGGATTTGAAATCAAGGCAGATTTGCAGGAAACAGATTCCAGGAGGTAGATTCAAATCGCCTTTAAAGCACATGAAAAGCGGCAAAACGTTGACAATGATGCCCTTGGCCAAAAAGGGCGTATGCGTTTTTTCCTGAATATATTCAGGAAAAAACGCATACGCCCTTTTTGGCCAACCAAGCAACCTGGAAAGGCAAATCAGCGCTACAAAGAAGACTCGCTACCCATCGGTCAAAAGGGCCATGCTGAAAAATGTCTCAAAACCAGAAATGCAGGACAGGCCATGGAGAAATGGGAGCCTTGCTACACTGATGGGCGGGATGTAAATTGCCAACAGCCACTCTGGAGAAGTGTACGGTGTGTCCTGAAACATCTAAAAAACACAGCTTAGAGAGCATAGGGCACTTCCACTCATGGGGGTATAAATTGGGAAAATGAAAAATCAGCAAGACACAAGCACCCCAAAGTTTAGGGCTGCTCTGTTGACAAGGACCTCCACTTCATTCCACCTTCAATATCCCAGGAAAGAGAAAAATGGATAAAGAAATTGTGGTCCTTATGTACAATGGAATATCACTCAGCCATGAAATCGATGTCATAAGGCTAGTAGCAGCATGATGAGTGGATTTAGGTACGACGATTCTAAGTGAAATAAGTCACACAGAAAAGGACACTTCTCATAAGGTATCACTTATAGAGGGAATGTAAAAACTGTTACACTTGACCTGAATTACAAAACAGAACAGAGTCACACATGCAGAAAACACACTATGGCTGCTTATCGGGAAAGGTGAGGTGGGGTGATACATAAAACAAGGGTTTCAAATTAGCTCAGATACCGTTCCATAAACCCAATATGTAATAGACAAGACCTACTCCTTGCTCAGAGAACTGGACTCAACACGCCCTATTCACCGCACAAGAATATATCTGACTAGTAATAATCTTAAAACCTATGTATTGATATCTCTCTGTTAGTGTGTCTAGTGGGTGTAAAGCGGCATAAACACAGCAGTGAAAAGCAGCTAAACCCCATTGTAAAAATAAATTACTTTGAAAAACCAATGAAACAAAGACAGTGAAAGAGAGAGAAATACTTACACAATGCGTTCAGGGGCTGTGATGCAACCTGGATTGACCATATCTAGACCCACAGCTGGATGAGACATAAGGGTGGACACTCTTGGGGCTGAGAGGTTTGGTGAGGTTGGGTGAGCAAACGCAGACCCTTTAAAGTAATACTGCGTGGTACCCATCGCATGGGTCCCAAATCTCCAGGTTCAAGGACATCTTCCTACATCGAAAACATGCATGAGAAAACAAAATGATGGTACACCATGTGATGGGGAAAGGTTTCTAAAACGCACCTCATTTCTCTTCTCCTTGTGCCCGGGTTGGCCATTCCAGCCGCTTTACTAACAATCTCCCTACTTGGAGCATCAGCACCTTTAACCTCCTGTTCCGTACAGGTTGCAATTTGTCCTGAGGATGAACGGGTAGACGGGGAACCAGTGAGAGACTAGCTCTTGGTGTTGGGACAGGCACAGGTCACTCTATCTTCCCATCAGGAAGAAGAATTAACCACAGGCTCATCCACCCCTCGGGAACCAGAACAGGGCCTGAAGCCATCCTGCGCTTTTGCGGCCAGCTCCCAAAAAAGCGAGTTGTAAAATGGAGCTTCAGGGCACTGCAATTCACAAACCTGCAGAGTTATAAATCATAACTCTCGTCCACAAATATATTGAGGGAAGGCAAAGAAGAGGATTTGAAATCAAGGCAGATTTGCAGGAAACAGATTCCAGGAGGTAGATTCAAATCGCCTTTAAAGCACATGAAAAGCGGCAAAACGTTGACAATGATGCCCTTGGCCAAAAAGGGCGTATGCGTTTTTTCCTGAATATATTCAGGAAAAAACGCATACGCCCTTTTTGGCCAACCAAGCAACCTGGAAAGGCAAATCAGCGCTACAAAGAAGACTCGCTACCCATCGGTCAAAAGGGCCATGCTGAAAAAAGTCTCAAAACCAGAAATGCAGGACAGGCCATGGAGAAATGGGAGCCTTGCTACACTGATGGGCGGGATGTAAATTGCCAACAGCCACTCTGGAGAAGTGTACGGTGTGTCCTGAAACATCTAAAAAACACAGCTTAGAGAGCATAGGGCACTTCCACTCATGGGGGTATAAATTGGGAAAATGAAAAATCAGCAAGACACAAGCACCCCAAAGTTTAGGGCTGCTCTGTTGACAAGGACCTCCACTTCATTCCACCTTCAATATCCCAGGAAAGAGAAAAATGGATAAAGAAATTGTGGTCCTTATGTACAATGGAATATCACTCAGCCATGAAATCGATGTCATAAGGCTAGTAGCAGCATGATGAGTGGATTTAGGTACGACGATTCTAAGTGAAATAAGTCACACAGAAAAGGACACTTCTCATAAGGTATCACTTATAGAGGGAATGTAAAAACTGTTACACTTGAACTGAATTACAAAACAGAACAGAGTCACACATGCAGAAAACACACTATGGCTGCTTATCGGGAAAGGTGAGGTGGGGTGATACATAAAACAAGGGTTTCAAATTAGCTCAGATACCGTTCCATAAACCCAATATGTAATAGACAAGACCTACTCCTTGCTCAGAGAACTGGACTCAACACGCCCTATTCACCGCACAAGAATATATCTGACTAGTAATAATCTTAAAACCTATGTATTGATATCTCTCTGTTAGTGTGTCTAGTGGGTGTAAAGTGGCATAAACACAGCAGTGAAAAGCAGCTAAACCCCATTGTAAAAATAAATTACTTTGAAAAACCAATGAAACAAAGACAGTGAAAGAGAGAGAAATACTTACACAATGCGTTCAGGGGCTGTGATGCAACCTGGATTGACCATATCTAGACCCACAGCTGGATGAGACATAAGGGTGGACACTCTTGGGGCTGAGAGGTTTGGTGAGGTTGGGTGAGCAAACGCAGACCCTTTAAAGTAATACTGCGTGGTACCCATCGCATGGGTCCCAAATCTCCAGGTTCAAGGACATCTTCCTACATCGAAAACATGCATGAGAAAACAAAATGATGGTACACCATGTGATGGGGAAAGGTTTCTAAAACGCACCTCATTTCTCTTCTCCTTGTGCCCGGGTTGGCCATTCCAGCCGCTTTACTAACAATCTCCCTACTTGGAGCATCAGCACCTTTAACCTCCTGTTCCGTACAGGTTGCAATTTGTCCTGAGGATGAACGGGTAGACGGGGAACCAGTGAGAGACTAGCTCTTGGTGTTGGGACAGGCACAGGTCACTCTATCTTCCCATCAGGAAGAAGAATTAACCACAGGCTCATCCACCCCTCGGGAACCAGAACAGGGCCTGAAGCCATCCTGCGCTTTTGCGGCCAGCTCCCAAAAAAGCGAGTTGTAAAATGGAGCTTCAGGGCACTGCAATTCACAAACCTGCAGAGTTATAAATCATAACTCTCGTCCACAAATATATTGAGGGAAGGCAAAGAAGAGGATTTGAAATCAAGGCAGATTTGCAGGAAACAGATTCCAGGAGGTAGATTCAAATCGCCTTTAAAGCACATGAAAAGCGGCAAAACGTTGACAATGATGCCCTTGGCCAAAAAGGGCGTATGCGTTTTTTCCTGAATATATTCAGGAAAAAACGCATACGCCCTTTTTGGCCAACCAAGCAACCTGGAAAGGCAAATCAGCGCTACAAAGAAGACTCGCTACCCATCGGTCAAAAGGGCCATGCTGAAAAAAGTCTCAAAACCAGAAATGCAGGACAGGCCATGGAGAAATGGGAGCCTTGCTACACTGATGGGCGGGATGTAAATTGCCAACAGCCACTCTGGAGAAGTGTACGGTGTGTCCTGAAACATCTAAAAAACACAGCTTAGAGAGCATAGGGCACTTCCACTCATGGGGGTATAAATTGGGAAAATGAAAAATCAGCAAGACACAAGCACCCCAAAATTTAGGGCTGCTCTGTTGACAAGGACCTCCACTTCATTCCACCTTCAATATCCCAGGAAAGAGAAAAATGCATAAAGAAGTTGTGGTCCTTATGTACAATGGAATATCACTCAGCCATGAAATCAATGTCATAAGGCTAGTAGCAGCATGATGAGTGGATTTAGGTTCGACGATTCTAAGTGAAATAAGTCACACAGAAAAGGACACTTCTCATAAGGTATCACTTATAGAGGGAATGTAAAAACCGTTACACTTGAACTGAATTACAAAACAGAACAGAGTCACACATGCAGAAAACACACTATGGCTACTTAACGGGAAAGGTGAGGTGGGGTGATACATAAAACAAGGGTTTCAAATTAGCTCAGATACCGTTCCATAAACCCAATATGTAATAGACAAGACCTACTCCTTGCTCAGAGAACTGGACTCAACACGCCCTATTCACCGCACAAGAATATATCTGACTAGTAATAATCTTCAAACCTATGTATTGATATCTCTCTGTTAGTGTGTCAAGTGGGTGTAAAGCGGCATAAACACAGCAGTGAAAAGCAGCTAAACCCCATTGTAAAAATAAATTACTTTGAAAAACCAATGAAACAAAGACAGTGAAAGAGAGAGAAATACTTACACAATGCGTTCAGGGGCTGTGATGCAACCTGGATTGACCATATCTAGACCCACAGCTGGATGAGACATAAGGGTGGACACTCTTGGGGCTGAGAGGTTTGTTGAGGTTGGGTGAGCAAACGCAGACCCTTTAAAGTAATACTGCGTGGTACCCATCGCATGGGTCCCAAATCTCCAGGTTCAAGGACATCTTCCTACATCGAAAACATGCATGAGAAAACAAAAAGATGGTACACCATGTGATGGGGAAAGGTTTCTAAAACGCACCTCATTTCTCTTCTCCTTGTGCCCGGGTTGGCCATTCCAGCCGCTTTACTAACAATCTCCCTACTTGGAGCATCAGCACCTTTAACCTCCTGTTCCGTACAGGTTGCAATTTGTCCTGAGGATGAACGGGTAGACGGGGAACCAGTGAGAGACTAGCTCTTGGTGTTGGGACAGGCACAGGTCACTCTATCTTCCCATCAGGAAGAAGAATTAACCACAGGCTCATCCACCCCCCGGGAACCAGAACAGGGCCTGAAGCCATCCTGCGCTTTTGCGGCCAGCTCCCAAAAAAGCGAGTTGTAAAATGGAGCTTCAGGGCACTGCAATTCACAAACCTGCAGAGTTATAAATCATAACTCTCGTCCACAAATATATTGAGGGAAGGCAAAGAAGAGGATTTGAAATCAAGGCAGATTTGCAGGAAACAGATTCCAGGAGGTAGATTCGAATCGCCTTTAAAGCACATGAAAAGCGGCAAAACGTTGACAATCATGCCCTTGGCCAAAAAGGGCGTATGCGTTTTTTCCTGAATATATTCAGGAAAAAACCCATACGCCCTTTTTGGCCAACCAAGCAACCTGGAAAGGCAAATCAGGGCTACAAAGAAGACTCGCTACCCATCGGTCAAAAGGGCCATGCTGAAAAAAGTCTCAAAACCAGAAATGCAGGACAGGCCATGGAGAAATGGGAGCCTTGCTACACTGATGGGCGCGATGTAAATTGCCAACAGCCACTCTGGAGAAGTGTACGGTGTGTCTTGAAACATCTAAAAAACACAGCTTAGAGAGCATAGGGCACTTCCACTCATGGGGGTATAAATTGGGAAAATGAAAAATCAGCAAGACACAAACACCCCAAAGTTTAGGGCTGCTCTGTTGACAAGGACCTCCACTTCATTCCACCTTCAATATCCCAGGAAAGAGAAAAATGGATAAAGAAGTTGTGGTCCTTATGTACAATGGAATATCACTCAGCCATGAAATCAATGTCATAAGGCTAGTAGCAGCATGATGAGTGGATTTAGGTTCGACGATTCTAAGTGAAATAAGTCACACAGAAAAGGACACTTCTCATAAGGTATCACTTATAGAGGGAATGTAAAAACCGTTACACTTGAACTGAATTACAAAACAGAACAGAGTCACACATGCAGAAAACACACTATGGCTGCTTAACGGGAAAGGTGAGGTGGGGTGATACATAAAACAAGCGTTTCAAATTAGCTCAGATACCGTTCCATAAACCCAATATGTAATAGACAAGACCTACTCCTTGCTCAGAGAACTGGACTCAACACGCCCTATTCACCGCACAAGAATATATCTGACTAGTAATAATCTTAAAACCTATGTATTGATATCTCTCTGTTAGTGTGTCAAGTGGGTGTAAAGCGGCATAAACACAGCAGTGAAAAGCAGCTAAACCCCAGTATAAAAATAAATTACTTCGAAAAACCCATGAAACAAAGACAGTGAAAGAGAGAGAAATTCTTACACAATGCGTTCAGGGGCTGTGATGCAACCTGGATTGACCATATCTAGACCCACAGCTGGATGAGACATAAGGGTGGACACTCTTGGGGCTGAGAGGTTTGGTGAGGTTGGGTGAGCAAACGCAGACCCTTTAAAGTAATACTGCGTGGTACCCATCGCATGGGTCCCAAATCTCCAGGTTCAAGGACATCTTCATACATCGAAAACATGCATGAGAAAACAAAAAGATGGTACACCATGTGATGGGGAAAGGTTTCTAAAACGCACCTCATTTCTCTTCTCCTTGTGCCCGGGGTCGCCATTCCAGCCGCTTTACTAACAATCTCCCTACTTGGAGCATCAGCACCTTTAACCTACTGTTCCGTACAGGTTGCAATTTGTCCTGAGGCTGAACGGGAAGATGGGGAACCAGTCAGAGACTACCTCTTGTTGTTGGGACAGGAACAGGTCACTCTATTTTCCCATCAGGAAGAAGAATTAACCACAGGCTCATCCTCCACCGCCCCCCCCCGGAAGCAGAACAGGGCCTGAAGCCATCCTGCGCTTTTGCGGCCAGCTCCCAAAAAAGCGAGTTGTAAAATGGAGCTTCAGGGCACTGCAATTCACAAACCTGCAGAGTTATAAATGATAACTCTCGTCCACAAATATATTGAGGGAAGGCAAAGAAGAGGATTTGAAATCAAGGCAGAATTGCAGGAAACAGATTTCAGGAGGTAGATTCGAATCGCCTTTAAAGCACATGAAAAGCGGCAAAACGTTGACAATGATGCCCTTGGCCAAAAAGGGCCTATGCGTTTTTTCCTGAATATATTCAGGAAAAAACCCATACGCCCTTTTTGGCCAACCAAGCAACCTGGAAAGGCAAATCAGGGCTACAAAGAAGACTCGCTACCCATCGGTCAAAAGGGCCATGCTGAAAAAAGTCTCAAAACCAGAAATGCAGGACAGGCCATGGAGAAATGGGAGCCTTGCTACACTGATGGGCGCAATGTAAATTGCCAACAGCCACTCTGGAGAAGTGTACGGTGTGTCTTGAAACATCTAAAAAACACAGCTTAGAGAGCATAGGGCACTTCCACTCATGGGGGTATAAATTGGGAAAATGAAAAATCAGCAAGACACAAGCACCCCAAAGTTTAGGGCTGCTCTGTTGACAAGGACCTCCACTTCATTCCACCTTCAATATCCCAGGAAAGAGAAAAATGGATAAAGAAGTTGTGGTCCTTATGTACAATGGAATATCACTCAGCCATGAAATCAATGTCATAAGGCTAGTAGCAGCATGATGAGTGGATTTAGGTACGACGATTCTAAGTGAAATAAGTCACACAGAAAAGGACACTTCTCATAAGGTATCACTTATAGAGGGAATGTAAAAACCGTTACACTTGAACTGAATTACAAAACAGAACAGAGTCACACATGCAGAAAACACACTATGGCTGCTTAAAGGGAAAGGTGAGGTGGGGTGATACATAAAACAAGGGTTTCAAATTAGCTCAGATACCGTTCCATAAACCCAATATGTAATAGACAAGACCTACTCCTTGCTCAGAGAACTGGACTCAACACGCCCTATTCACCACACAAGAATATATCTGACTAGTAATAATCTTAAAACCTATGTATTGATATCTCTCTGTTAGTGTGTCAAGTGGGTGTAAAGCAGCATAAACACAGCAGTGAAAAGCAGCTAAACCCCATTATAAAAATAAATTACTTTTACAAACCCATGAAACAAAGACAGTGAAAGAGAGAGAAATTCTTACACAATGCGTTCAGGGGCTGTGATGCAACCTGGATTGACCATATCTAGACCCACAGCTGGATGAGACATAAGGGTGGACACTCTTGGGGCTGAGAGGTTTGGTGAGGTTGGGTGAGCAAACGCAAACCCTTTAAAGTAATACTGCGTGGTACCCATCGCATGGGTCCCAAATCTCCAGGTTCAAGGGCATCTTCCTACATCGAAAACATGCACGAGAAACCCAGAAGATGGTACACCGTGTGATGGGGAAAAATATCTAAAACGCTCCTCATTTCTCATCTCCTTGTGCCCGGGTTCTCCATTCCAGCCGCTTTACTAGCAATCTCCTTATTTGGAGCATCAGCACCTTTAACCTCCTGTTCCGTACAGGTTGCAATTTGTCCTGAGGATGAACGGGTAGACGGGGAACCAGTGAGAGACTAGCTCTTGGTGTTGGGACAGGCACAGGTCACTCTATCTTCCCATCAGGAAGAAGAATTAACCACAGGCTCATCCACCCCCCGGGAACCAGAACAGGGCCTGAAGCCATTATGCGCTTTTGCGGCCAGCTCCCAAAAAAGCGAGTTGTAAAATGGAGCTTCAGGGCACTGCAATTCACAAACCTGCAGAGTTATAAATCATAACTCTCGTCCACAAATATATTGAGGGAAGGCAAAGAAGAGGATTTGAAATCAAGGCAGATTTGCAGGAAACAGATTCCAGGAGGTAGATTCAAATCGCCTTTAAAGCACATGAAAAGCGGCAAAACGTTGACAATGATGCCCTTGGCCAAAAAGGGCGTATGCGTTTTTTCCTGAATATATTCAGGAAAAAACGCATACGCCCTTTTTGGCCAACCAAGCAACCTGGAAAGGCAAATCAGCGCTACAAAGAAGACTCGCTACCCATCGGTCAAAAGGGCCATGCTGAAAAATGTCTCAAAACCAGAAATGCAGGACAGGCCATGGAGAAATGGGAGCCTTGCTACACTGATGGGCGGGATGTAAATTGCCAACAGCCACTCTGGAGAAGTGTACGGTGTGTCCTGAAACATCTAAAAAACACAGCTTAGAGAGCATAGGGCACTTCCACTCATGGGGGTATAAATTGGGAAAATGAAAAATCAGCAAGACACAAGCACCCCAAAGTTTAGGGCTGCTCTGTTGACAAGGACCTCCACTTCATTCCACCTTCAATATCCCAGGAAAGAGAAAAATGGATAAAGAAATTGTGGTCCTTATGTACAATGGAATATCACTCAGCCATGAAATCGATGTCATAAGGCTAGTAGCAGCATGATGAGTGGATTTAGGTACGACGATTCTAAGTGAAATAAGTCACACAGAAAAGGACACTTCTCATAAGGTATCACTTATAGAGGGAATGTAAAAACTGTTACACTTGAACTGAATTACAAAACAGAACAGAGTCACACATGCAGAAAACACACTATGGCTGCTTATCGGGAAAGGTGAGGTGGGGTGATACATAAAACAAGGGTTTCAAATTAGCTCAGATACCGTTCCATAAACCCAATATGTAATAGACAAGACCTACTCCTTGCTCAGAGAACTGGACTCAACACGCCCTATTCACCGCACAAGAATATATCTGACTAGTAATAATCTTAAAACCTATGTATTGATATCTCTCTGTTAGTGTGTCTAGTGGGTGTAAAGCGGCATAAACACAGCAGTGAAAAGCAGCTAAACCCCATTGTAAAAATAAATTACTTTGAAAAACCAATGAAACAAAGACAGTGAAAGAGAGAGAAATACTTACACAATGCGTTCAGGGGCTGTGATGCAACCTGGATTGACCATATCTAGACCCACAGCTGGATGAGACATAAGGGTGGACACTCTTGGGGCTGAGAGGTTTGGTGAGGTTGGGTGAGCAAACGCAGACCCTTTAAAGTAATACTGCGTGGTACCCATCGCATGGGTCCCAAATCTCCAGGTTCAAGGACATCTTCCTACATCGAAAACATGCATGAGAAAACAAAATGATGGTACACCATGTGATGGGGAAAGGTTTCTAAAACGCACCTCATTTCTCTTCTCCTTGTGCCCGGGTTGGCCATTCCAGCCGCTTTACTAACAATCTCCCTACTTGGAGCATCAGCACCTTTAACCTCCTGTTCCGTACAGGTTGCAATTTGTCCTGAGGATGAACGGGTAGACGGGGAACCAGTGAGAGACTAGCTCTTGGTGTTGGGACAGGCACAGGTCACTCTATCTTCCCATCAGGAAGAAGAATTAACCACAGGCTCATCCACCCCTCGGGAACCAGAACAGGGCCTGAAGCCATCCTGCGCTTTTGCGGCCAGCTCCCAAAAAAGCGAGTTGTAAAATGGAGCTTCAGGGCACTGCAATTCACAAACCTGCAGAGTTATAAATCATAACTCTCGTCCACAAATATATTGAGGGAAGGCAAAGAAGAGGATTTGAAATCAAGGCAGATATGCAGGAAACAGATTCCAGGAGGTAGATTCAAATCGCCTTTAAAGCACATGAAAAGCGGCAAAACGTTGACAATGATGCCCTTGGCCAAAAAGGGCGTATGCGTTTTTTCCTGAATATATTCAGGAAAAAACGCATACGCCCTTTTTGGCCAACCAAGCAACCTGGAAAGGCAAATCAGCGCTACAAAGAAGACTCGCTACCCATCGGTCAAAAGGGCCATGCTGAAAAAAGTCTCAAAACCAGAAATGCAGGACAGGCCATGGAGAAATGGGAGCCTTGCTACACTGATGGGCGGGATGTAAATTGCCAACAGCCACTCTGGAGAAGTGTACGGTGTGTCCTGAAACATCTAAAAAACACAGCTTAGAGAGCATAGGGCACTTCCACTCATGGGGGTATAAATTGGGAAAATGAAAAATCAGCAAGACACAAGCACCCCAAAATTTAGGGCTGCTCTGTTGACAAGGACCTCCACTTCATTCCACCTTCAATATCCCAGGAAAGAGAAAAATGCATAAAGAAGTTGTGGTCCTTATGTACAATGGAATATCACTCAGCCATGAAATCAATGTCATAAGGCTAGTAGCAGCATGATGAGTGGATTTAGGTTCGACGATTCTAAGTGAAATAAGTCACACAGAAAAGGACACTTCTCATAAGGTATCACTTATAGAGGGAATGTAAAAACCGTTACACTTGAACTGAATTACAAAACAGAACAGAGTCACACATGCAGAAAACACACTATGGCTACTTAACGGGAAAGGTGAGGTGGGGTGATACATAAAACAAGGGTTTCAAATTAGCTCAGATACCGTTCCATAAACCCAATATGTAATAGACAAGACCTACTCCTTGCTCAGAGAACTGGACTCAACACGCCCTATTCACCGCACAAGAATATATCTGACTAGTAATAATCTTCAAACCTATGTATTGATATCTCTCTGTTAGTGTGTCAAGTGGGTGTAAGCGGCATAAACACAGCAGTGAAAAGCAGCTAAACCCCATTGTAAAAATAAATTACTTTGAAAAACCAATGAAACAAAGACAGTGAAAGAGAGAGAAATACTTACACAATGCGTTCAGGGGCTGTGATGCAACCTGGATTGACCATATCTAGACCCACAGCTGGATGAGACATAAGGGTGGACACTCTTGGGGCTGAGAGGTTTGTTGAGGTTGGGTGAGCAAACGCAGACCCTTTAAAGTAATACTGCGTGGTACCCATCGCATGGGTCCCAAATCTCCAGGTTCAAGGACATCTTCCTACATCGAAAACATGCATGAGAAAACAAAAAGATGGTACACCATGTGATGGGGAAAGGTTTCTAAAACGCACCTCATTTCTCTTCTCCTTGTGCCCGGGTTGGCCATTCCAGCCGCTTTACTAACAATCTCCCTACTTGGAGCATCAGCACCTTTAACCTCCTGTTCCGTACAGGTTGCAATTTGTCCTGAGGATGAACGGGTAGACGGGGAACCAGTGAGAGACTAGCTCTTGGTGTTGGGACAGGCACAGGTCACTCTATCTTCCCATCAGGAAGAAGAATTAACCACAGGCTCATCCACCCCCCGGGAACCAGAACAGGGCCTGAAGCCATCCTGCGCTTTTGCGGCCAGCTCCCAAAAAAGCGAGTTGTAAAATGGAGCTTCAGGGCACTGCAATTCACAAACCTGCAGAGTTATAAATCATAACTCTCGTCCACAAATATATTGAGGGAAGGCAAAGAAGAGGATTTGAAATAAAGGCAGATTTGCAGGAAACAGATTCCAGGAGGTAGATTCAAATCGCCTTTAAAGCACATGAAAAGCGGCAAAACGTTGACAATGATGCCCTTGGCCAAAAAGGGCGTATGCGTTTTTTCCTGAATATATTCAGGAAAAAACGCATACGCCCTTTTTGGCCAACCAAGCAACCTGGAAAGGCAAATCAGCGCTACAAAGAAGACTCGCTACCCATCGGTCAAAAGGGCCATGCTGAAAAAAGTCTCAAAACCAGATATGCAGGACAGGCCATGGAGAAATGGGAGCCTTGCTACACTGATGGGCGGGATGTAAATTGCCAACAGCCACTCTGGAGAAGTGTACGGTGTGTCCTGAAACATCTAAAAAACACAGCTTAGAGAGCATAGGGCACTTCCACTCATGGGGGTATAAATTGGGAAAATGAAAAATCAGCAAGACACAAGCACCCCAAAGTTTAGGGCTGCTCTGTTGACAAGGACCTCCACTTCATTCCACCTTCAATATCCCAGGAAAGAGAAAAATGGATAAAGAAGTTGTGGTCCTTATATACAATGGAATATCACTCAGCCATGAAATCAATGTCATAAGGCTAGTAGCAGCATGATGAGTGGATTTAGGTTCGACGATTCTAAGTGAAATAAGTCACACAGAAAAGGACACTTCTCATAAGGTATCACTTATAGAGGGAATGTAAAAACCGTTACACTTGAACTGAATTACAAAACAGAACAGAGTCACACATGCAGAAAACACACTATGGCTGCTGAACGGGAAAGGTGAGGTGGGGTGATACATCAAACAAGCGTTTCAAATTAGCTCAGATACCGTTCCATAAACCCAATATGTAATAGACAAGACCTACTCCTTGCTCAGAGAACTGGACTCAACACGCCCTATTCACCGCACAAGAATATATCTGACTAGTAATAATCTTAAAACCTATGTATTGATATCTCTCTGTTAGTGTGTCAAGTGGGTGTAAAGCGGCATAAACACAGCAGTGAAAAGCAGCTAAACCCCAGTATAAAAATAAATTACTTCGAAAAACCCATGAAACAAAGACAGTGAAAGAGAGAGAAATTCTTACACAATGCGTTCAGGGGCTGTGATGCAACCTGGATTGACCATATCTAGACCCACAGCTGGATGAGACATAAGGGTGGACACTCTTGGGGCTGAGAGGTTTGGTGAGGTTGGGTGAGCAAACGCAGACCCTTTAAAGTAATACTGCGTGGTACCCATCGCATGGGTCCCAAATCTCCAGGTTCAAGGACATCTTCCTACATCGAAAACATGCATGAGAAAACAAAAAGATGGTACACCATGTGATGGGGAAAGGTTTCTAAAACGCACCTCATTTCTCTTCTCCTTGTGCCCGGGGTCGCCATTCCAGCCGCTTTACTAACAATCTCCCTACTTGGAGCATCAGCACCTTTAACCTCCTGTTCCGTACAGGTTGCAATTTGTCCTGAGGCTGAACGGGAAGATGGGGAACCAGTGAGAGACTACCTCTTGTTGTTGGGACAGGAACAGGTCACTCTATTTTCCCATCAGGAAGAAGAATTTACCACAGGCTCATCCTCCCCCCCCCCCGAAAGCAGAACAGGGCCTGAAGCCATCCTGCGCTTTTGCGGCCAGCTCCCAAAAAAGCGAGTTGTAAAATGGAGCTTCAGGGCACTGCAATTCACAAACCTGCAGAGATATAAATGATAACTCTCGTCCACAAATATATTGAGGGAAGGCAAAGAAGAGGATTTGAAATCAAGGCAGAATTGCAGGAAACAGATTTCAGGAGGTAGATTCGAATCGCCTTTAAAGCACATGAAAAGCGGCAAAACGTTGACAATGATGCCCTTGGCCAAAAAGGGCGTATGCGTTTTTTCCTGAATATATTCAGGAAAAAATGCATACGCCCTTTTTGGCCAACAAAGCAACCTGGAAAGGCAAATCAGGGCAACAAAGAAGACTCGCTACCCATCGGTCAAAAGGGCCATGCTGAAAAAGTCTCAAAACCAGAAATGCAGGACAGGCCATGGAGAAATGGGAGCCTTGCTACACTGATGGGCGGGATGTAAATTGCCAACAGCCACTCTGGAGAAGTGTACGGTGTGTCCTGAAACATCTAAAAAACACAGCTTAGAGAGCATAGGGCACTTCCACTCATGGGGGTATAAATTGGGAAAATGAAAAATCAGCAAGAAACAAACACCCCAAAGGTTAGGGCTGCTCTGTTGACAAGGACCTCCACTTCATTCCACCTTCAATATCCCAGGAAAGAGAAAAATGGATAAAGAAGTTGTGGTCCTTATGTACAATGGAATATCACTCAGCCATGAAATCAATGTCATAAGGCTAGTAGCAGCATGATGAGTGGATTTAGGTACGACGATTCTAAGTGAAATAAGTCAAACAGAAAAGGACACCTCTCATAAGGTATCACTTATAGAGGGAATGTAAAAAGCGTTACACTTGAACTGAATTACAAAACAGAACAGAGTCACACATGCAGAAAACACACTATGGCTGCTTAACGGGAAAAGTGAGGTGGGGTGATACATAAAACAAGGGTTTCAAATTAGCTCAGATACCGTTCCATAAACCCAATATGTAATAAACAAGACCTACTCCTTGCTCAGAGAACTGGACTCAACACGCCCTATTCACCGCACAAGAATATATCTGACTAGTAATAATCTTCAAACCTATGTATTGATATCTCTCTGTTAGTGTGTCAAGTGGGTGTAAAGCGGCATAAACACAGCAGTGAAAAGCAGCTAAACCCCAGTATAAAAATAAATTACTTCGAAAAACCCATGAAACAAAGACAGTGAAAGAGAGTGAAATTCTTACACAATGCGTTCAGGGGCTGTGATGCAACCTAGATTGACCATATCTAGACACACAGCTGGATGAGACATAAGGGTGGACACTCTTGGGGCTGAGAGGTTTGGTGAGGTTGGGTGAGCAAACGCAGACCCTTTAAGTAATACTGCGTGGTACCCATCGCATGGGTCCCAAATCTCCAGGTTCAAGGACATCTTCCTACATCGAAAACATGCATGAGAAAACAAAAAGATGGTACACCATGTGATGGGGAAAGGTTTCTAAAACGCACCTCATTTCTCTTCTCCTTGTGCCCGGGGTCGCCATTCCAGCCGCTTTACTAACAATCTCCCTACTTGGAGCATCAGCACCTTTAACCTCCTGTTCCGTACAGGTTGCAATTTGTCCTGAGGATGAACGGGTAGACGGGGAACCAGTGAGAGACTAGCTCTTGTTGTTGGCACAGGCACAGGTCACTCTATTTTCCCATCAGGAAGAAGAATTAACCACAGGCTCATCATCCCCCCCGGAACCAGAACAGGGCCTGAAGCCATCCTGCGCTTTTGCGGCCAGCTCCCAAAAAAGCGAGTTGTAAAATGGAGCTTCAGGGCACTGCAATTCCCAAACCTGCAGAGTTATAAATGATAACTCTCGTCCACAAATATATTGAGGGAAGGCAAAGAAGAGGATTTGAAATCAAGGCAGAATTGCAGGAAACAGATTTCAGGAGGTAGATTCGAATCGCCTTTAAAGCACATGAAAAGCGGCAAAACGTTGACAATGATGCCCTTGGCCAAAAAGGGCGTATGCGTTTTTTCCTGAATATATTCAGGAAAAAACCCATACGCCCTTTTTGGCCAACCAAGCAACCTGGAAAGGCAAATCAGCGCTACAAAGAAGACTCGCTACCCATCTGTCAAAAGGGCCATGCTGAAAAAAGTCTCAAAACCAGAAATGCAGGACAGGCCATGGAGAAATGGGAGCCTTGCTACACTGATGGGCGGGATGTAAATTGCCAACAGCCACTCTGGAGAAGTGTACGGTGTGTCCTGAAACATCTAAAAAACACAGCTTAGAGAGCATAGGGCACTTCAACTCATGGGGGTATAAATTGGGAAAATGAAAAATCAGCAAGACACAAGCACCCCAAAGTTTAGGGCTGCTCTGTTGACAAGGACCTCCACTTCATTCCACCTTCAATATCCCAGGAGGGAGAAAAATGGATAAAGAACTTGTGGTCCTTATGTACAATGGAATATCACTCAGCCATGAAATCAATGTCATAAGGCTAATAGCAGCATGATGAGTGGATTTAGGTTCGACGATTCTAAGTGAAATAAGTCACACAGAAAAGGACACTTCTCATAAGGTATCACTTATAGAGGGAATGTAAAAACCGTTACACTTGAACTGAATTACAAAACAGAACAGAGTCACACATGCAGAAAACACACTATGGCTGCTTAACGGGAAAGGTGAGGTGGGGTGATACATAAAACAAGCGTTTCAAATTAGCTCAGATACCGTTCCATAAACCCAATATGTAATAGACAAGACCTACTCCTTGCTCAGAGAACTGGACTCAACACGCCCTATTCACCGCACAAGAATATATCTGACTAGTAATAATCTTAAAACCTATGTATTGATATCTCTCTGTTAGTGTGTCAAGTGGGTGTAAAGCGGCATAAACACAGCAGTGAAAAGCAGCTAAACCCCAGTATAAAAATAAATTACTTCGAAAAACCCATGAAACAAAGACAGTGAAAGAGAGAGAAATTCTTACACAATGCGTTCAGGGGCTGTGATGCAACCTGGATTGACCATATCTAGACCCACAGCTGGATGAGACATAAGGGTGGACACTCTTGGGGCTGAGAGGTTTGGTGAGGTTGGGTGAGCAAATGCAGACCCTTTAAAGTAATACTGCGTGGTACCCATCACATGGGTCCCAAATCTCCAGGTTCAAGGACATCTTCCTACATCGAAAACATGCATGAGAAAACAAAAAGATGGTACACCATGTGATGGGGAAAGGTTTCTAAAACGCACCTCAATTCTCTTCTCCTTGTGCCCGGGGTCGCCATTCCAGCCGCTTTACTAACAATCTCCCTACTTGGAGCATCAGCACCTTTAACCTCCTGTTCCGTACAGGTTGCAATTTGTCCTGAGGCTGAACGGGAAGATGGGGAACCAGTGAGAGACTACCTCTTGTTGTTGGGACAGGAACAGGTCACTCTATTTTCCCATCAGGAAGAAGAATTAACCACAGGCTCATCCTCCCCCCCCCCCCCGGAACCAGAACAGGGCCTGAAGCCATCCTGCGCTTTTGCGGCCAGCTCCCAAAAAAGCGAGTTGTAAAATGGAGCTTCAGGGCACTGCAATTCACAAACCTGCAGAGTTATAAATGATAACTCTCGTCCACAAATATATTGAGGGAAGGCAAAGAAGAGGATTTGAAATCAAGGCAGAATTGCAGGAAACAGATTTCAGGAGGTAGATTCGAATCGCCTTTAAAGCACATGAAAAGCGGCAAAACGTTGATAATGATGCCCTTGGCCAAAAAGGGCGTATGCGTTTTTTCCTGAATATATTCAGGAAAAAATGCATACGCCCTTTTTGGCCAACCAAGCAACCTGGAAAGGCAAATCAGGGCAACAAAGAAGACACGCTACCCATCGGTCAAAAGGGCCATGCTGAAAAAAGTCTCAAAACCAAAAATGCAGGACAGGCCATGGAGAAATGGGAGCCTTGCTACACTGATGGGCGGGATGTAAATTGCCAACAGCCACTTTGGAGAAGTGTACGGTGTGTCCTGAAACATCTAAAAAACACAGCTTAGAGAGCATAGGGCACTTCCACTCATGGGGGTATAAATTGGGAAAATGAAAAATCAGCAAGACACAAACACCCCAAAGTTTAGGGCTGCTCTGTTGACAAGGACCTCCACTTCATTCCACCTTCAATATCCCAGGAAAGAGAAAAATGGATAAAGAAGTTGTGGTCCTTATGTACAATGGAATATCACTCAGCCATGAAATCAATGTCATAAGGCTAGTAGCAGCATGATGAGTGGATTTAGGTTCGACGATTCTAAGTGAAATAAGTCACACAGAAAAGGACACTTCTCATAAGGTATCACTTATAGAGGGAATGTAAAAACCGTTACACTTGAACTGAATTACAAAACAGAACAGAGTCACACATGCAGAAAACACACTATGGCTACTTAACGGGAAAGGTGAGGTGGGGTGATACATAAAACAAGGGTTTCAAATTAGCTCAGATACCGTTCCATAAACCCAATATGTAATAGACAAGACCTACTCCTTGCTCAGAGAACTGGACTCAACACGCCCTATTCACCGCACAAGAATATATCTGACTAGTAATAATCTTAAAACCTATGTATTGATATCTCTCTGTTAGTGTGTCAAGTGGGTGTAAAGCGGCATAAACACAGCAGGGAAAAGCAGCTAAACCCCATTGTAAAAATAAATTACTTTGAAAAACCAATGAAACAAAGACAGTGAAAGAGAGAGAAATACTTACACAATGCGTTCAGGGGCTGTGATGCAACCTGGATTGACCATATCTAGACCCACAGCTGGATGAGACATAAGGGTGGACACTCTTGGGGCTGAGAGGTTTGGTGAGGTTGGGTGAGCAAACGCAGACCCTTTAAAGTAATACTGCGTGGTACCCATCGCATGGGTCCCAAATCTCCAGGTTCAAGGACATCTTCCTACATCGAAAGCATGCATGAGAAAACAAAAAGATGGTACACCATGTGATGGGGAAAGGTTTCTAAAACGCACCTCATTTCTCTTCTCCTTGTGCCCGGGGTGGCCATTCCAGCCGCTTTACTAACAATCTCCCTACTTGGAGCATCAGCACCTTTAACCTCCTGTTCCGTACAGGTTGCAATTTGTCCTGAGGCTGAACGGGAAGATGGGGAACCAGTGAGAGACTACCTCTTGTTGTTGGGACAGGAACAGGTCACTCTATTTTCCCATCAGGAAGAAGAATTTACCACAGACTCATCCTCCCCCCCCCCGGAACCAGAATAGGGCCTGAAGCCATCCTGCGCTTTTGCGGCCAGCTCCCAAAAAAGCGAGTTGTAAAATGGAGCTTCAGGGCACTGCAATTCACAAACCTGCAGAGAAATAAATGATAACTCTCGTCCACAAATATATTGAGGGAAGGCAAAGAAGAGGATTTGAAATCAAGGCAGAATTGCAGGAAACAGATTTCAGGAGGTAGATTCGAATCGCCTTTAAAGCACATGAAAAGCGGCAAAACGTTGACAATGATGCCCTTGGCCAAAAAGGGCGTATGCGTTTTTTCCTGAATATATTCAGGAAAAAACGCATACGCCCTTTTTGGCCAACCAAGCAACCTGGAAAGGCAAATCAGGGCTACAAAGAAGACTCGCTACCCATCGGTCAAAAGGGCCATGCTGAAAAAAGTCTCAAAACCAGAAATGCAGGACAGGCCATGGAGAAATGGGAGCCTTGCTACACTGATGGGCGGGATGTAAATTGCCAACAGCCACTCTGGAGAAGTGTACGGTGTGTCCTGAAACATCTAAAAAACACAGCTTAGAGAGCATAGGGCACTTCCACTCATGGGGGTATAAATTGGGAAAATGAAAAATCAGCAAGACACAAGCACCCCAAAGTTTAGGGCTGCTCTGTTGACAAGGACCTCCACTTCATTCCACCTTCAATATCCCAGGAAAGAGAAAAATGGATAAAGAAGTTGTGGTCCTTATATACAATGGAATATCACTCAGCCATGAAATCAATGTCATAAGGCTAGTAGCAGCATGATGAGTGGATTTAGGTTCGACGATTCTAAGTGAAATAAGTCACACAGAAAAGGACACTTCTCATAAGGTATCACTTATAGAGGGAATGTAAAAACCGTTACACTTGAACTGAATTACAAAACAGAACAGAGTCACACATGCAGAAAACACACTATGGCTGCTGAACGGGAAAGGTGAGGTGGGGTGATACATCAAACAAGCGTTTCAAATTAGCTCAGATACCGTTCCATAAACCCAATATGTAATAGACAAGACCTACTCCTTGCTCAGAGAACTGGACTCAACACGCCCTATTCACCGCACAAGAATATATCTGACTAGTAATAATCTTAAAACCTATGTATTGATATCTCTCTGTTAGTGTGTCAAGTGGGTGTAAAGCGGCATAAACACAGCAGTGAAAAGCAGCTAAACCCCAGTATAAAAATAAATTACTTCGAAAAACCCATGAAACAAAGACAGTGAAAGAGAGAGAAATTCTTACACAATGCGTTCAGGGGCTGTGATGCAACCTGGATTGACCATATCTAGACCCACAGCTGGATGAGACATAAGGGTGGACACTCTTGGGGCTGAGAGGTTTGGTGAGGTTGGGTGAGCAAACGCAGACCCTTTAAAGTAATACTGCGTGGTACCCATCGCATGGGTCCCAAATCTCCAGGTTCAAGGACATCTTCCTACATCGAAAACATGCATGAGAAAACAAAAAGATGGTACACCATGTGATGGGGAAAGGTTTCTAAAACGCACCTCATTTCTCTTCTCCTTGTGCCCGGGGTCGCCATTCCAGCCGCTTTACTAACAATCTCCCTACTTGGAGCATCAGCACCTTTAACCTCCTGTTCCGTACAGGTTGCAATTTGTCCTGAGGCTGAACGGGAAGATGGGGAACCAGTGAGAGACTACCTCTTGTTGTTGGGACAGGAACAGGTCACTCTATTTTCCCATCAGGAAGAAGAATTTACCACAGGCTCATCCTCCCCCCCCCCCGAAAGCAGAACAGGGCCTGAAGCCATCCTGCGCTTTTGCGGCCAGCTCCCAAAAAAGCGAGTTGTAAAATGGAGCTTCAGGGCACTGCAATTCACAAACCTGCAGAGATATAAATGATAACTCTCGTCCACAAATATATTGAGGGAAGGCAAAGAAGAGGATTTGAAATCAAGGCAGAATTGCAGGAAACAGATTTCAGGAGGTAGATTCGAATCGCCTTTAAAGCACATGAAAAGCGGCAAAACGTTGACAATGATGCCCTTGGCCAAAAAGGGCGTATGCGTTTTTTCCTGAATATATTCAGGAAAAAATGCATACGCCCTTTTTGGCCAACAAAGCAACCTGGAAAGGCAAATCAGGGCAACAAAGAAGACTCGCTACCCATCGGTCAAAAGGGCCATGCTGAAAAAGTCTCAAAACCAGAAATGCAGGACAGGCCATGGAGAAATGGGAGCCTTGCTACACTGATGGGCGGGATGTAAATTGCCAACAGCCACTCTGGAGAAGTGTACGGTGTGTCCTGAAACATCTAAAAAACACAGCTTAGAGAGCATAGGGCACTTCCACTCATGGGGGTATAAATTGGGAAAATGAAAAATCAGCAAGAAACAAACACCCCAAAGGTTAGGGCTGCTCTGTTGACAAGGACCTCCACTTCATTCCACCTTCAATATCCCAGGAAAGAGAAAAATGGATAAAGAAGTTGTGGTCCTTATGTACAATGGAATATCACTCAGCCATGAAATCAATGTCATAAGGCTAGTAGCAGCATGATGAGTGGATTTAGGTACGACGATTCTAAGTGAAATAAGTCAAACAGAAAAGGACACCTCTCATAAGGTATCACTTATAGAGGGAATGTAAAAAGCGTTACACTTGAACTGAATTACAAAACAGAACAGAGTCACACATGCAGAAAACACACTATGGCTGCTTAACGGGAAAAGTGAGGTGGGGTGATACATAAAACAAGGGTTTCAAATTAGCTCAGATACCGTTCCATAAACCCAATATGTAATAAACAAGACCTACTCCTTGCTCAGAGAACTGGACTCAACACGCCCTATTCACCGCACAAGAATATATCTGACTAGTAATAATCTTCAAACCTATGTATTGATATCTCTCTGTTAGTGTGTCAAGTGGGTGTAAAGCGGCATAAACACAGCAGTGAAAAGCAGCTAAACCCCAGTATAAAAATAAATTACTTCGAAAAACCCATGAAACAAAGACAGTGAAAGAGAGTGAAATTCTTACACAATGCGTTCAGGGGCTGTGATGCAACCTAGATTGACCATATCTAGACACACAGCTGGATGAGACATAAGGGTGGACACTCTTGGGGCTGAGAGGTTTGGTGAGGTTGGGTGAGCAAACGCAGACCCTTTAAGTAATACTGCGTGGTACCCATCGCATGGGTCCCAAATCTCCAGGTTCAAGGACATCTTCCTACATCGAAAACATGCATGAGAAAACAAAAAGATGGTACACCATGTGATGGGGAAAGGTTTCTAAAACGCACCTCATTTCTCTTCTCCTTGTGCCCGGGGTCGCCATTCCAGCCGCTTTACTAACAATCTCCCTACTTGGAGCATCAGCACCTTTAACCTCCTGTTCCGTACAGGTTGCAATTTGTCCTGAGGATGAACGGGTAGACGGGGAACCAGTGAGAGACTAGCTCTTGTTGTTGGCACAGGCACAGGTCACTCTATTTTCCCATCAGGAAGAAGAATTAACCACAGGCTCATCCTCCCCCCCGGAACCAGAACAGGGCCTGAAGCCATCCTGCGCTTTTGCGGCCAGCTCCCAAAAAAGCGAGTTGTAAAATGGAGCTTCAGGGCACTGCAATTCCCAAACCTGCAGAGTTATAAATGATAACTCTCGTCCACAAATATATTGAGGGAAGGCAAAGAAGAGGATTTGAAATCAAGGCAGAATTGCAGGAAACAGATTTCAGGAGGTAGATTCGAATCGCCTTTAAAGCACATAAAAAGCGGCAAAACGTTGACAATGATGCCCTTGGCCAAAAAGGGCGTATGCGTTTTTTCCTGAATATATTCAGGAAAAAACCCATACGCCCTTTTTGGCCAACCAAGCAACCTGGAAAGGCAAATCAGCGCTACAAAGAAGACTCGCTACCCATCTGTCAAAAGGGCCATGCTGAAAAAAGTCTCAAAACCAGAAATGCAGGACAGGCCATGGAGAAATGGGAGCCTTGCTACACTGATGGGCGGGATGTAAATTGCCAACAGCCACTCTGGAGAAGTGTACGGTGTGTCCTGAAACATCTAAAAAACACAGCTTAGAGAGCATAGGGCACTTCAACTCATGGGGGTATAAATTGGGAAAATGAAAAATCAGCAAGACACAAGCACCCCAAAGTTTAGGGCTGCTCTGTTGACAAGGACCTCCACTTCATTCCACCTTCAATATCCCAGGAGGGAGAAAAATGGATAAAGAACTTGTGGTCCTTATGTACAATGGAATATCACTCAGCCATGAAATCAATGTCATAAGGCTAATAGCAGCATGATGAGTGGATTTAGGTTCGACGATTCTAAGTGAAATAAGTCACACAGAAAAGGACACTTCTCATAAGGTATCACTTATAGAGGGAATGTAAAAACCGTTACACTTGAACTGAATTACAAAACAGAACAGAGTCACACATGCAGAAAACACACTATGGCTGCTTAACGGGAAAGGTGAGGTGGGGTGATACATAAAACAAGCGTTTCAAATTAGCTCAGATACCGTTCCATAAACCCAATATGTAATAGACAAGACCTACTCCTTGCTCAGAGAACTGGACTCAACACGCCCTATTCACCGCACAAGAATATATCTGACTAGTAATAATCTTAAAACCTATGTATTGATATCTCTCTGTTAGTGTGTCAAGTGGGTGTAAAGCGGCATAAACACAGCAGTGAAAAGCAGCTAAACCCCAGTATAAAAATAAATTACTTCGAAAAACCCATGAAACAAAGACAGTGAAAGAGAGAGAAATTCTTACACAATGCGTTCAGGGGCTGTGATGCAACCTGGATTGACCATATCTAGACCCACAGCTGGATGAGACATAAGGGTGGACACTCTTGGGGCTGAGAGGTTTGGTGAGGTTGGGTGAGCAAATGCAGACCCTTTAAAGTAATACTGCGTGGTACCCATCACATGGGTCCCAAATCTCCAGGTTCAAGGACATCTTCCTACATCGAAAACATGCATGAGAAAACAAAAAGATGGTACACCATGTGATGGGGAAAGGTTTCTAAAACGCACCTCAATTCTCTTCTCCTTGTGCCCGGGGTCGCCATTCCAGCCGCTTTACTAACAATCTCCCTACTTGGAGCATCAGCACCTTTAACCTCCTGTTCCGTACAGGTTGCAATTTGTCCTGAGGCTGAACGGGAAGATGGGGAACCAGTGAGAGACTACCTCTTGTTGTTGGGACAGGAACAGGTCACTCTATTTTCCCATCAGGAAGAAGAATTAACCACAGGCTCATCCTCCCCCCCCCCCCCGGAACCAGAACAGGGCCTGAAGCCATCCTGCGCTTTTGCGGCCAGCTCCCAAAAAAGCGAGTTGTAAAATGGAGCTTCAGGGCACTGCAATTCACAAACCTGCAGAGTTATAAATGATAACTCTCGTCCACAAATATATTGAGGGAAGGCAAAGAAGAGGATTTGAAATCAAGGCAGAATTGCAGGAAACAGATTTCAGGAGGTAGATTCGAATCGCCTTTAAAGCACATGAAAAGCGGCAAAACGTTGATAATGATGCCCTTGGCCAAAAAGGGCGTATGCGTTTTTTCCTGAATATATTCAGGAAAAAATGCATACGCCCTTTTTGGCCAACCAAGCAACCTGGAAAGGCAAATCAGGGCAACAAAGAAGACACGCTACCCATCGGTCAAAAGGGCCATGCTGAAAAAAGTCTCAAAACCAAAAATGCAGGACAGGCCATGGAGAAATGGGAGCCTTGCTACACTGATGGGCGGGATGTAAATTGCCAACAGCCACTTTGGAGAAGTGTACGGTGTGTCCTGAAACATCTAAAAAACACAGCTTAGAGAGCATAGGGCACTTCCACTCATGGGGGTATAAATTGGGAAAATGAAAAATCAGCAAGACACAAACACCCCAAAGTTTAGGGCTGCTCTGTTGACAAGGACCTCCACTTCATTCCACCTTCAATATCCCAGGAAAGAGAAAAATGGATAAAGAAGTTGTGGTCCTTATGTACAATGGAATATCACTCAGCCATGAAATCAATGTCATAAGGCTAGTAGCAGCATGATGAGTGGATTTAGGTTCGACGATTCTAAGTGAAATAAGTCACACAGAAAAGGACACTTCTCATAAGGTATCACTTATAGAGGGAATGTAAAAACCGTTACACTTGAACTGAATTACAAAACAGAACAGAGTCACACATGCAGAAAACACACTATGGCTACTTAACGGGAAAGGTGAGGTGGGGTGATACATAAAACAAGGGTTTCAAATTAGCTCAGATACCGTTCCATAAACCCAATATGTAATAGACAAGACCTACTCCTTGCTCAGAGAACTGGACTCAACACGCCCTATTCACCGCACAAGAATATATCTGACTAGTAATAATCTTAAAACCTATGTATTGATATCTCTCTGTTAGTGTGTCAAGTGGGTGTAAAGCGGCATAAACACAGCAGGGAAAAGCAGCTAAACCCCATTGTAAAAATAAATTACTTTGAAAAACCAATGAAACAAAGACAGTGAAAGAGAGAGAAATACTTACACAATGCGTTCAGGGGCTGTGATGCAACCTGGATTGACCATATCTAGACCCACAGCTGGATGAGACATAAGGGTGGACACTCTTGGGGCTGAGAGGTTTGGTGAGGTTGGGTGAGCAAACGCAGACCCTTTAAAGTAATACTGCGTGGTACCCATCGCATGGGTCCCAAATCTCCAGGTTCAAGGACATCTTCCTACATCGAAAGCATGCATGAGAAAACAAAAAGATGGTACACCATGTGATGGGGAAAGGTTTCTAAAACGCACCTCATTTCTCTTCTCCTTGTGCCCGGGGTGGCCATTCCAGCCGCTTTACTAACAATCTCCCTACTTGGAGCATCAGCACCTTTAACCTCCTGTTCCGTACAGGTTGCAATTTGTCCTGAGGCTGAACGGGAAGATGGGGAACCAGTGAGAGACTACCTCTTGTTGTTGGGACAGGAACAGGTCACTCTATTTTCCCATCAGGAAGAAGAATTTACCACAGACTCATCCTCCCCCCCCCCGGAACCAGAATAGGGCCTGAAGCCATCCTGCGCTTTTGCGGCCAGCTCCCAAAAAAGCGAGTTGTAAAATGGAGCTTCAGGGCACTGCAATTCACAAACCTGCAGAGAAATAAATGATAACTCTCGTCCACAAATATATTGAGGGAAGGCAAAGAAGAGGATTTGAAATCAAGGCAGAATTGCAGGAAACAGATTTCAGGAGGTAGATTCGAATCGCCTTTAAAGCACATGAAAAGCGGCAAAACGTTGACAATGATGCCCTTGGCCAAAAAGGGCGTATGCGTTTTTTCCTGAATATATTCAGGAAAAAACGCATACGCCCTTTTTGGCCAACCAAGCAACCTGGAAAGGCAAATCAGGGCAACAAAGAAGACTCGCTACCCATCGGTCAAAAGGGCCATGCTGAAAAAAGTCTCAAAACCAGAAATGCAGGACAGGCCATGGAGAAATGGGAGCCTTGCTACACTGATGGGCGGGATGTAAATTGCCAACAGCCACTCTGGAGAAGTGTACGGTGTGTCCTGAAACATCTAAAAAACACAGCTTAGAGAGCATAGGGCACTTCCACTCATGGGGGTATAAATTGGGAAAATGAAAAATCAGCAAGAAACAAACACCCCAAAGTTTAGGGCTGCTCTGTTGACAAGGACCTCCACTTCATTCCACCTTCAATATCCCAGGAAAGAGAAAAATGGATAAAGAAGTTGTGGTCCTTATGTACAATGGAATATCACTCAGCCATGAAATCAATGTCATAAGGCTAGTAGCAGCATGATGAGTGGATTTAGGTACGACGATTCTAAGTGAAATAAGTCACACAGAAAAGGACACTTCTCATAAGGTATCACTTATAGAGGGAATGTAAAAAGCGTTACACTTGAACTGAATTACAAAACAGAACAGAGTCACACATGCAGAAAACACACTATGGCTGCTTAACGGGAAAGGTGAGGTGGGGTGATACATAAAACAAGGGTTTCAAATTAGCTCAGATACCGTTCCATAAACCCAATATGTAATAGACAAGACCTACTCCTTGCTCAGAGAACTGGACTCAACAGGCCCTATTCCCTGCACAAGAATATATCTGACTAGTAATAATCTTAAAACCTATGTATTGATATCTCTCTGTTAGTGTGTCAAGTGGGTGTAAAGCGGCATAAACACAGCAGGGAAAAGCAGCTAAACCCCAGTATAAAAATAAATTACTTCGAAAAACCCATGAAACAAAGACAGTGAAAGAGAGTGAAATTCTTACACAATGCGTTCAGGGGCTGTGATGCAACCTAGATTGACCATATCTAGACCCACAGCTGGATGAGACATAAGGGTGGACACTCTTGGGGCTGAGAGGTTTGGTGAGGTTGGGTGAGCAAACGCAGACCCTTTAAAGTAATACTGCGTGGTACCCATCGCATGGGTCCCAAATCTCCAGGTTCAAGGACATCTTCCTACATCGAAAACATGCATGAGAAAACAAAAAGATGGTACACCATGTGATGGGGAAAGGTTTCTAAAACGCACCTCATTTCTCTTCTCCTTGTGCCCGGGGTCGCCATTCCAGCCGCTTTACTAACAATCTCCCTACTTGGAGCATCAGCACCTTTAACCTCCTGTTCCGTACAGGTTGCAATTTGTCCTGAGGATGAACGGGTAGACGGGGAACCAGTGAGAGACTAGCTCTTGTTGTTGGCACAGGCACAGGTCACTCTATTTTCCCATCAGGAAGAAGAATTAACCACAGGCTCATCCTCCCCCCCGGAACCAGAACAGGGCCTGAAGCCATCCTGCGCTTTTGCGGCCAGCTCCCAAAAAAGCGAGTTGTAAAATGGAGCTTCAGGGCACTGCAATTCAAAAACCTGCAGAGTTATAAATGATAACTCTCGTCCACAAATATATTGAGGGAAGGCAAAGAAGAGGATTTGAAATCAAGGCAGAATTGCAGGAAACAGATTTCAGGAGGTAGATTCGAATCGCCTTTAAAGCACATGAAAAGCGGCAAAACGTTGACAATGATGCCCTTGGCCAAAAAGGGCGTATGCGTTTTTTCCTGAATATATTCAGGAAAAAACCCATACGCCCTTTTTGGCCAACCAAGCAACCTGGAAAGGCAAATCAGGGCTACAAAGAAGACTCGCTACCCATCGGTCAAAAGGGCCATGCTGAAAAAAGTCTCAAAACCAGAAATGCAGGACAGGCCATGGAGAAATGGGAGCCTTGCTACACTGATGGGCGTGATGTAAATTGCAAACAGCCACTCTGGAGAAGTGTACGGTGTGTCTTGAAACATCTAAAAAACACAGCTTAGAGAGCATAGGGCACTTCCACTCATGGGGGTATAAATTGGGAAAATGAAAAATCAGCAAGACACAAACACCCCAAAGTTTAGGCCAGCTCTGTTGACAAGGACCTCCACTTCATTCCACCTTCAATATCCCAGGAAAGAGAAAAATGGATAAAGAAGTTGTGGTCCTTATGTACAATGGAATATCACTCAGCCATGAAATCAATGTCATAAGGCTAGTAGCAGCATGATGAGTGGATTTAGGTACGACGATTCTAAGTGAAATAAGTCACACAGAAAAGGACACTTCTCATAAGGTATCACTTATAGAGGGAATGTAAAAACCGTTACACTTGAACTGAATTACAAAACAGAACAGAGTCACACATGCAGAAAACACACTATGGCTGCTTAACGGGAAAGGTGAGGTGGGGTGATACATAAAACAAGCGTTTCAAATTAGCTCAGATACCGTTCCATAAACCCAATATGTAATAGACAAGACCTACTCCTTGCTCAGAGAACTGGACTCAACACGCCCTATTCACCGCACAAGAATATATCTGACTAGTAATAATCTTAAAACCTATGTATTGATATCTCTCTGTTAGTGTGTCAAGTTGGTGTAAAGCGGCATAAACACAGCAGTGAAAAGCAGCTAAACCCCAGTATAAAAATAAATTACTTCGAAAAACCCATGAAACAAAGACAGTGAAAGAGAGAGAAATTCTTACACAATGCGTTCAGGGGCTGTGATGCAACCTGGATTGACCATATCTAGACCCACAGCTGGATGAGACATAAGGGTGGACACTCTTGGGGCTGAGAGGTTTGGTGAGGTTGGGTGAGCAAACGCAGACCCTTTAAAGTAATACTGCGTGGTACCCATCCCATGGGTCCCAAATCTCCAGGTTCAAGGGCATCTTCCTACATCGAAAACATGCACGAGAAACCCAGAAGATGGTACACCGTGTGATGGGGAAAAATATCTAAAACGCACCTCATTTCTCATCTCCTTGTGCCCGGGTTCTCCATTCCAGCCGCTTTACTAGCAATCTCCTTATTTGGAGCATCAGCACCTTTAACCTCCTGTTCCGTGCAGGTTGCAATTTGTCCTGAGGATGAACGGGAAGACGGGGAACCAGTGAGAGACTAGCTCTTGGTGTTGGGACAGGCACAGGTCACTCTATTTTCCCATCAGGAAGAAGAATTAACCACAGGCTCATCATCCCCCCCGGAACCAGAAGAGGGCCTGAAGCCATCCAGCGCTTTTGCGGCCAGCTCCCAAAAAAGCGAGTTGTAAAATGGAGCTTCAGGGCACTGCAATTCACAAACCTGCAGAGTTATAAATGATAACTCTCGTCCACAAATATATTGAGGGAAGGCAAAGAAGAGGATTTGAAATCAAGGCAGAATTGCAGGAAACAGATTTCAGGAGGTAGATTCGAATCGCCTTTAAAGCACATGAAAAGCGGCAAAACGTTGACAATGATGCCCTTGGCTAAAAATGGCGTATGCGTTTTTTCCTGAATATATTCAGGAAAAAACGCATACGCCCTTTTTGGCCAACCAAGCAACCTAGAAAGGCAAATCAGCGCTATAAAGAAGACTCGCTATCCATCGGTCAAAAGGGCCATGCTGAAAAAAGTCTCAAAACCAGAAATGCGGGACAGGCCATGGAGAAATGGGAGCCTTGCTACACTGATGGGCGGGATGTAAATTGCCAACAGCCACTCTGGAGAAGTGTACGGTGTGTCTTGAAACATCTAAAAAACACAGCTTAGAGAGCATAGGGCACTTCCACTCATGGGGGTATAAATTGGGAAAATGAAAAATCAGCAAGACACAAGCACCCCAAAGTTTAGGGCTGCTCTGTTGACAAGGACCTCCACTTCATTCCACCATCAATATCCCAGGAAAGAGAAAAATGGATAAAGAAGTTGTGGTCCTTATGTACAATGGAATATCACTCAGCCATGAAATCGATGTCATAAGGCTAGTAGCAGCATGAGAGTGGATTTAGGTACGACGATTCTAAGTGAAATAAGTCACACAGAAAAGGACACTTCTCATAAGGTATCACTTATAGAGGGAATGTAAAAACTGTTACACTTGAACTGAATTACAAAACAGAACAGAGTCACACATACAGAAAACGCACTATGGCTGCTTAACGGGAAAGGGGAGGTGGGGTGATACATAAAAGAAGCGTTTCAAATTAGCTCAGATACCGTTCCATAAACCCAATATGTAATAGACAAGACCTACTCCTTGCTCAGAGAACTGGACTCAACACGCCCTATTCACCGCACAAGAATATATCTGACTAGTAATAATCTTAAAACGTATGTATTGATATCTCTCTGTTAGTGTGTCAAGTGGGTGTAAAGCGGCATAAACACAGCAGTGAAAAGCAGCTAAACCCCAGTATAAAAATAAATTACTTCGAAAAACCCATGAAACAAAGACAGTGAAAGAGAGAGAAATACTTACACAATGCGTTCAGGGGCTCTGATGCAACCTGGATTGACCATATCTAGACCCACAGCTGGACGAGACATAAGGGTGGACACTCTTGGGGCTGAGAGGTTTGGTGAGGTTGGGTGAGCAAACGCAGACCCTTTAAAGTAATACTGCGTGGTACCCATCGCATGGGTCCCAAATCTCCAGGTTCAAGGACATCTTCCTACATCGAAAACATGCATGAGAAAACAAAAAGATGGTACACCATGTGATGGGGAAAGGTTTCTAAAACGCACCTCATTTCTCTTCTCCTTGTGCCCGGGGTCGCCATTCCAGCCGCTTTACTAACAATCTCCCTACTTGGAGCATCAGCACCTTTAACCTCCTGTTCCGTACAGGTTGCAATTTGTCCTGAGGATGAACGGGTAGACGGGGAACCAGTGAGAGACTAGCTCTTGTTGTTGGCACAGGCATAGGTCACTCTATTTTCCCATCAGGAAGAAGAATTAACCACAGGCTCATCATCACCCCCGGAACCAGAACAGGGCCTGAAGCCATCCTGCGCTTTTGCGGCCAGCTCCCAAAAAAGCGAGTTGTAAAATGGAGCTTCAGGGCACTGCAATTCACAAACCTGCAGAGTTATAAATCATAACTCTCGTCCACAAATATATTGAGGGAAGGCAAAGAAGAGGATTTGAAATCAAGGCAGAATTGCAGGAAACAGATTTCAGGAGGTAGATTCGAATCGCCTTTAAAGCACATGAAAAGCGGCAAAACGTTGACAATGATGCCCTTGGCCAAAAAGGGCGTATGCGTTTTTTCCTGAATATATTCAGGAAAAAACCCATACGCCCTTTTTGGCCAACCAAGCAACCTGGAAAGGCAAATCAGGGCTACAAAGAAGACTCGCTACCCATCGGTCAAAAGGGCCATGCTGAAAAAAGTCTCAAAACCAGAAATGCAGGACAGGCCATGGAGAAATGGGAGCCTTGCTACACTGATGGGCGCAATGTAAATTGCCAACAGCCACTCTGGAGAAGTGTACGGTGTGTCTTGAAACATCTAAAAAACACAGCTTAGAGAGCATAGGGCACTTCCACTCATGGGGGTATAAATTGGGAAAATGAAAAATCAGCAAGACACAAGCACCCCAAAGTTTAGGGCTGCTCTGTTGACAAGGACCTCCACTTCATTCCACCTTCAATATCCCAGGAGGGAGAAAAATGGATAAAGAAGTTGTGGTCCTTATGTACAATGGAATATCACTCAGCCATGAAATCAATGTCATAAGGCTAGTAGCAGCATGATGAGTGGATTTAGGTACGACGATTCTAAGTGAAATAAGTCACACAGAAAAGGACACTTCTCATAAGGTATCACTTATAGAGGGAATGTAAAAACCGTTACACTTGAACTGAATTACAAAACAGAACAGAGTCACACATGCAGAAAACACACTATGGCTGCTTAAAGGGAAAGGTGAGGTGGGGTGATACATAAAACAAGGGTTTCAAATTAGCTCAGATACCGTTCCATAAACCCAATATGTAATAGACAAGACCTACTCCTTGCTCAGAGAACTGGACTCAACACGCCCTATTCACCACACAAGAATATATCTGACTAGTAATAATCTTAAAACCTATGTATTGATATCTCTCTGTTAGTGTGTCAAGTGGGTGTAAAGCAGCATAAACACAGCAGTGAAAAGCAGCTAAACCCCATTATAAAAATAAATTACTTTTACAAACCCATGAAACAAAGACAGTGAAAGAGAGAGAAATTCTTACACAATGCGTTCAGGGGCTGTGATGCAACCTGGATTGACCATATCTAGACCCACAGCTGGATGAGACATAAGGGTGGACACTCTTGGGGCTGAGAGGTTTGGTGAGGTTGGGTGAGCAAACGCAGACCCTTTAAAGTAATACTGCGTGGTACCCATCGCATGGGTCCCAAATCTCCAGGTTCAAGGACATCTTCCTACATCGAAAACATGCATGAGAAAACAAAATGATGGTACACCATGTGATGGGGAAAGGTTTCTAAAACGCACCTCATTTCTCTTCTCCTTGTGCCCGGGTTGGCCATTCCAGCCGCTTTACTAACAATCTCCCTACTTGGAGCATCAGCACCTTTAACCTCCTGTTCCGTACAGGTTGCAATTTGTCCTGAGGATGAACGGGTAGACGGGGAACCAGTGAGAGACTAGCTCTTGGTGTTGGGACAGGCACAGGTCACTCTATCTTCCCATCAGGAAGAAGAATTAACCACAGGCTCATCCACCCCCCGGGAACCAGAACAGGGCCTGAAGACATCCTGCGCTTTTGCGGCCAGCTCCCAAAAAAGCGAGTTTTAAATGGAGCTTCAGGGCACTGCAATTCACAAACCTGCAGAGTTATAAATCATAACTCTCGTCCACAAATATATTGAGGGAAGGCAAAGAAGAGGATTTGAAATCAAGGCAGATTTGCAGGAAACAGATTCCAGGAGGTAGATTCAAATCGCCTTTAAAGCACATGAAAAGCGGCAAAACGTTGACAATGATGCCCTTGGCCAAAAAGGGCGTATGCGTTTTTTCCTGAATATATTCAGGAAAAAACGCATACGCCCTTTTTGGCCAACCAAGCAACCTGGAAAGGCAAATCAGCGCTACAAAGAAGACTCGCTACCCATCGGTCAAAAGGGCCATGCTGAAAAAAGTCTCAAAACCAGAAATGCAGGACAGGCCATGGAGAAATGGGAGCCTTGCTACACTGATGGGCGGGATGTAAATTGCCAACAGCCACTCTGGAGAAGTGTACGGTGTGTCCTGAAACATCTAAAAAACACAGCTTAGAGAGCATAGGGCACTTCCACTCATGGGGGTATAAATTGGGAAAATGAAAAATCAGCAAGACACAAGCACCCCAAAGTTTAGGGCTGCTCTGTTGACAAGGACCTCCACTTCATTCCACCTTCAATATCCCAGGAAAGAGAAAAATGGATAAAGAAGTTGTGGTCCTTATGTACAATGGAATATCACTCAGCCATGAAATCAATGTCATAAGGCTAGTAGCAGCATGATGAGTGGATTTAGGTTCGACGATTCTAAGTGAAATAAGTCACACAGAAAAGGACACTTCTCATAAGGTATCACTTATAGAGGGATTGTAAAAACCGTTACACTTGAACTGAATTACAAAACAGAACAGAGTCACACATGCAGAAAACACACTATGGCTGCTTATCGGGAAAGGTGAGGTGGGGTGATACATAAAACAAGGGTTTCAAATTAGCTCAGATACCGTTCCATAAACCCAATATGTAATAGACAAGACCTACTCCTTGCTCAGAGAACTGGACTCAACACGCCCTATTCACCGCACAAGAATATATCTGACTAGTAATAATCTTAAAACCTATGTATTGATATCTCTCTGTTAGTGTGTCAAGTGGGTGTAAAGCGGCATAAACACAGCAGTGAAAAGCAGCTAAACCCCATTGTAAAAATAAATTACTTTGAAAAACCAATGAAACAAAGACAGTGAAAGAGAGAGAAATACTTACACAATGCGTTCAGGGGCTGTGATGCAACCTGGATTGACCATATCTAGACCCACAGCTGGATGAGACATAAGGGTGGACACTCTTGGGGCTGAGAGGTTTGTTGAGGTTGGGTGAGCAAACGCAGACCCTTTAAAGTAATACTGCGTGGTACCCATCGCATGGGTCCCAAATCTCCAGGTTCAAGGGCATCTTCCTACATCGAAAACATGCATGAGAAAACAAAAAGATGGTACACCATGTGATGGGGAAAGGTTTCTAAAACGCACCTCATTTCTCTTCTCCTTGTGCCCGGGTTCGCCATTCCAGCCGCTTTACTAACAATCTCCCTACTTGGAGCATCAGCACCTTTAACCTCCTGTTCCGTACAGGTTGCAATTTGTCCTGAGGATGAACGGGTAGACGGGGAACCAGTGAGAGACTAGCTCTTGGTGTTGGGACAGGCACAGGTCACTCTATCTTCCCATCAGGAAGAAGAATTAACCACAGGCTCATCCACCCCCCGGGAACCAGAACAGGGCCTGAAGCCATCCTGCGCTTTTGCGGCCAGCTCCCAAAAAAGCGAGTTGTAAAATGGAGCTTCAGGGCACTGCAATTCACAAACCTGCAGAGTTATAAATCATAACTCTCGTCCACAAATATATTGAGGGAAGGCAAAGAAGAGGATTTGAAATCAAGGCAGATTTGCAGGAAACAGATTCCAGGAGGTAGATTCAAATCGCCTTTAAAGCACATGAAAAGCGGCAAAACGTTGACAATGATGCCCTTGGCCAAAAAGGGCGTATGCGTTTTTTCCTGAATATATTCAGGAAAAAACGCATACGCCCTTTTTGGCCAACCAAGCAACCTGGAAAGGCAAATCAGCGCTACAAAGAAGACTCGCTACCCATCGGTCAAAAGGGCCATGCTGAAAAAAGTCTCAAAACCAGAAATGCAGGACAGGCCATGGAGAAATGGGAGCCTTGCTACACTGATGGGCGGGATGTAAATTGCCAACAGCCACTCTGGAGAAGTGTATGGTGTGTCCTGAAACATCTAAAAAACACAGCTTAGAGAGCATAGGGCACTTCCACTCATGGGGGTATAAATTGGGAAAATGAAAAATCAGCAAGACACAAGCACCCCAAAGTTTAGGGCTGCTCTGTTGACAAGGACCTCCACTTCATTCCACCTTCAATATCCCAGGAAAGAGAAAAATGGATAAAGAAGTTGTGGTCCTTATATACAATGGAATATCACTCAGCCATGAAATCAATGTCATAAGGCTAGTAGCAGCATGATGAGTGGATTTAGGTTCGACGATTCTAAGTGAAATAAGTCACACAGAAAAGGACACTTCTCATAAGGTATCACTTATAGAGGGAATGTAAAAACCGTTACACTTGAACTGAATTACAAAACAGAACAGAGTCACACATGCAGAAAACACACTATGGCTGCTTAACGGGAAAGGTGAGGTGGGGTGATACATCAAACAAGCGTTTCAAATTAGCTCAGATACCGTTCCATAAACCCAATATGTAATAGACAAGACCTACTCCTTGCTCAGAGAACTGGACTCAACACGCCCTATTCACCGCACAAGAATATATCTGACTAGTAATAATCTTAAAACCTATGTATTGATATCTCTCTGTTAGTGTGTCAAGTGGGTGTAAAGCGGCATAAACACAGCAGTGAAAAGCAGCTAAACCCCAGTATAAAAATAAATTACTTTTACAAACCCATGAAACAAAGACAGTGAAAGAGAGAGAAATTCTTACACAATGCGTTCAGGGGCTGTGATGCAACCTGGATTGACCATATCTAGACCCACAGCTGGATGAGACATAAGGGTGGACACTCTTGGGGCTGAGAGGTTTGGTGAGGTTGGGTGAGCAAACGCAGACCCTTTAAAGTAATACTGCGTGGTACCCATCGCATGGGTCCCAAATCTCCAGGTTCAAGGACATCTTCCTACATCGAAAACATGCATGAGAAAACAAAAAGATGGTACACCATGTGATGGGGAAAGGTTTCTAAAACGCACCTCATTTCTCTTCTCCTTGTGCCCGGGGTCGCCATTCCAGCCGCTTTACTAACAATCTCCCTACTTGGAGCATCAGCACCTTTAACCTCCTGTTCCGTACAGGTTGCAATTTGTCCTGAGGATGAACGGGAAGATGGGGAACCAGTGAGAGACTACCTCTTGTTTTTGGGACAGGAACAGGTCACTCTATTTTCCCATCAGGAAGAAGAATTTACCACAGGCTCATCCTCCCCCCCCCCGGAACCAGAACAGGACCTGAAGCCATCCTGCGCTTTTGCGGCCAGCTCCCAAAAAAGCGAGTTGTAAAATGGAGCTTCAGGGCACTGCAATTCACAAACCTGCAGAGTTATAAATCATAACTCTCGTCCACAAATATATTGAGGGAAGGCAAAGAAGAGGATTTGAAATCAAGGCAGATTTGCAGGAAACAGATTCCAGGAGGTAGATTCAAATCGCCTTTAAAGCACATGAAAAGCGGCAAAACGTTGACAATGATGCCCTTGGCCAAAAAGGGCGTATGCGTTTTTTCCTGAATATATTCAGGAAAAAACGCATACGCCCTTTTTGGCCAACCAAGCAACCTGGAAAGGCAAATCAGCGCTACAAAGAAGACTCGCTACCCATCGGTCAAAAGGGCCATGCTGAAAAAAGTCTCAAAACCAGAAATGCAGGACAGGCCATGGAGAAATGGGAGCCTTGCTACACTGATGGGCGGGATGTAAATTGCCAACAGCCACTCTGGAGAAGTGTACGGTGTGTCCTGAAACATCTAAAAAACACAGCTTAGAGAGCATAGGGCACTTCCACTCATGGGGGTATAAATTGGGAAAATGAAAAATCAGCAAGACACAAGCACCCCAAAGTTTAGGGCTGCTCTGTTGACAAGGACCTCCACTTCATTCCACCTTCAATATCCCAGGAAAGAGAAAAATGGATAAAGAAGTTGTGGTCCTTATGTACAATGGAATATCACTCAGCCATGAAATCAATGTCATAAGGCTAGTAGCAGCATGATGAGTGGATTTAGGTTCGACGATTCTAAGTGAAATAAGTCACACAGAAAAGGACACTTCTCATAAGGTATCACTTATAGAGGGAATGTAAAAACCGTTACACTTGAACTGAATTACAAAACAGAACAGAGTCACACATGCAGAAAACACACTATGGCTGCTTATCGGGAAAGGTGAGGTGGGGTGATACATAAAACAAGGGTTTCAAATTAGCTCAGATACCGTTCCATAAACCCAATATGTAATAGACAAGACCTACTCCTTGCTCAGAGAACTGGACTCAACACGCCCTATTCACCGCACAAGAATATATCTGACTAGTAATAATCTTAAAACCTATGTATTGATATCTCTCTGTTAGTGTGTCAAGTGGGTGTAAAGCGGCATAAACACAGCAGTGAAAAGCAGCTAAACCCCATTGTAAAAATAAATTACTTTGAAAAACCAATGAAACAAAGACAGTGAAAGAGAGAGAAATACTTACACAATGCGTTCAGGGGCTGTGATGCAACCTGGATTGACCATATCTAGACCCACAGCTGGATGAGACATAAGGGTGGACACTCTTGGGGCTGAGAGGTTTGTTGAGGTTGGGTGAGCAAACGCAGACCCTTTAAAGTAATACTGCGTGGTACCCATCGCATGGGTCCCAAATCTCCAGGTTCAAGGGCATCTTCCTACATCGAAAACATGCATGAGAAAACAAAAAGATGGTACACCATGTGATGGGGAAAGGTTTCTAAAACGCACCTCATTTCTCTTCTCCTTGTGCCCGGGTTCGCCATTCCAGCCGCTTTACTAACAATCTCCCTACTTGGAGCATCAGCACCTTTAACCTCCTGTTCCGTACAGGTTGCAATTTGTCCTGAGGATGAACGGGTAGACGGGGAACCAGTGAGAGACTAGCTCTTGGTGTTGGGACAGGCACAGGTCACTCTATCTTCCCATCAGGAAGAAGAATTAACCACAGGCTCATCCACCCCCCGGGAACCAGAACAGGGCCTGAAGCCATCCTGCGCTTTTGCGGCCAGCTCCCAAAAAAGCGAGTTGTAAAATGGAGCTTCAGGGCACTGCAATTCACAAACCTGCAGAGTTATAAATCATAACTCTCGTCCACAAATATATTGAGGGAAGGCAAAGAAGAGGATTTGAAATCAAGGCAGATTTGCAGGAAACAGATTCCAGGAGGTAGATTCAAATCGCCTTTAAAGCACATGAAAAGCGGCAAAACGTTGACAATGATGCCCTTGGCCAAAAAGGGCGTATGCGTTTTTTCCTGAATATATTCAGGAAAAAACGCATACGCCCTTTTTGGCCAACCAAGCAACCTGGAAAGGCAAATCAGCGCTACAAAGAAGACTCGCTACCCATCGGTCAAAAGGGCCATGCTGAAAAAAGTCTCAAAACCAGAAATGCAGGACAGGCCATGGAGAAATGGGAGCCTTGCTACACTGATGGGCGGGATGTAAATTGCCAACAGCCACTCTGGAGAAGTGTATGGTGTGTCCTGAAACATCTAAAAAACACAGCTTAGAGAGCATAGGGCACTTCCACTCATGGGGGTATAAATTGGGAAAATGAAAAATCAGCAAGACACAAGCACCCCAAAGTTTAGGGCTGCTCTGTTGACAAGGACCTCCACTTCATTCCACCTTCAATATCCCAGGAAAGAGAAAAATGGATAAAGAAGTTGTGGTCCTTATATACAATGGAATATCACTCAGCCATGAAATCAATGTCATAAGGCTAGTAGCAGCATGATGAGTGGATTTAGGTTCGACGATTCTAAGTGAAATAAGTCACACAGAAAAGGACACTTCTCATAAGGTATCACTTATAGAGGGAATGTAAAAACCGTTACACTTGAACTGAATTACAAAACAGAACAGAGTCACACATGCAGAAAACACACTATGGCTGCTTAACGGGAAAGGTGAGGTGGGGTGATACATCAAACAAGCGTTTCAAATTAGCTCAGATACCGTTCCATAAACCCAATATGTAATAGACAAGACCTACTCCTTGCTCAGAGAACTGGACTCAACACGCCCTATTCACCGCACAAGAATATATCTGACTAGTAATAATCTTAAAACCTATGTATTGATATCTCTCTGTTAGTGTGTCAAGTGGGTGTAAAGCGGCATAAACACAGCAGTGAAAAGCAGCTAAACCCCAGTATAAAAATAAATTACTTTTACAAACCCATGAAACAAAGACAGTGAAAGAGAGAGAAATTCTTACACAATGCGTTCAGGGGCTGTGATGCAACCTGGATTGACCATATCTAGACCCACAGCTGGATGAGACATAAGGGTGGACACTCTTGGGGCTGAGAGGTTTGGTGAGGTTGGGTGAGCAAACGCAGACCCTTTAAAGTAATACTGCGTGGTACCCATCGCATGGGTCCCAAATCTCCAGGTTCAAGGGCATCTTCCTACATCGAAAACATGCATGAGAAAACAAAAAGATGGTACACCATGTGATGGGGAAAGGTTTCTAAAACGCACCTCATTTCTCTTCTCCTTGTGCCCGGGGTCACCATTCCAGCCGCTTTACTAACAATCTCCCTACTTGGAGCATCAGCACCTTTAACCTCCTGTTCCGTACAGGTTGCAATTTGTCCTGAGGATGAACGGGTAGACGGGGAACCAGTGAGAGACTAGCTCTTGTTGTTGGCACAGGCACAGGTCACTCTATTTTCCCATCAGGAAGAAGAATTAACCACAGGCTCATCATCCCCCCCGGAACCAGAACAGGGCCTGAAGCCATCCTGCGCTTTTGCGGCCAGCTCCCAAAAAAGCGAGTTGTAAAATGGAGCTTCAGGGCACTGCAATTCACAAACCTGCAGAGTTATAAATGATAACTCTCGTCCACAAATATATTGAGGGAAGGCAAAGAAGAGGATTTGAAATCAAGGCAGAATTGCAGGAAACAGATTTCAGGAGGTAGATTCGAATCGCCTTTAAAGCACATGAAAAGCGGCAAAACGTTGACAATGATGCCCTTGGCCAAAAAGCGCGTATGCGTTTTTTCCTGAATATATTCAGGAAAAAACCCATACGCCCTTTTTGGCCAACCAAGCAACCTGGAAAGGCAAATCAGGGCTACAAAGAAGACTCGCTACCCATCGGTCAAAAGGGCCATGCTGAAAAAAGTCTCAAAACCAGAAATGCAGGACAGGCCATGGAGAAATGGGAGCCTTGCTACACTGATGGGCGCGATGTAAATTGCCAACAGCCACTCTGGAGAAGTGTACGGTGTGTCTTGAAACATCTAAAAAACACAGCTTAGAGAGCATAGGGCACTTCCACTCATGGGGGTATAAATTGGGAAAATGAAAAATCAGCAAGACACAAGCACCCCAAAGTTTAGGGCTGCTCTGTTGACAAGGACCTATACTTCATTCCACCTTCAATATCCCAGGAAAGAGAAAAATGGATAAAGAAGTTGTGGTCCTTATGTACAATGGAATATCACTCAGCCATGAAATCAATGTCATAAGGCTAATAGCAGCATGATGAGTGGATTTAGGTACGACGATTCTAAGTGAAATAAGTCACACAGAAAAGGACACTTCTCATAAGGTATCACTTATAGAGGGAATGTAAAAACCGTTACACTTGAACTGAATTACAAAACAGAACAGAGTCACACATGCAGAAAACACACTATGGCTGCTTAAAGGGAAAGGTGAGGTGGGGTGATACATAAAACAAGGGTTTCAAATTAGCTCAGATACCGTTCCATAAACCCAATATGTAATAGACAAGACCTACTCCTTGCTCAGAGAACTGGACTCAACACGCCCTATTCACCACACAAGAATATATCTGACTAGTAATAATCTTAAAACCTATGTATTGATATCTCTCTGTTAGTGTGTCAAGTGGGTGTAAAGCAGCATAAACACAGCAGTGAAAAGCAGCTAAACCCCATTATAAAAATAAATTACTTTTACAAACCCATGAAACAAAGACAGTGAAAGAGAGAGAAATTCTTACACAATGCGTTCAGGGGCTGTGATGCAACCTGGATTGACCATATCTAGACCCACAGCTGGATGAGACATAAGGGTGGACACTCTTGGGGCTGAGAGGTTTGGTGAGGTTGGGTGAGCAAACGCAGACCCTTTAAAGTAATACTGCGTGGTACCCATCGCATGGGTCCCAAATCTCCAGGTTCAAGGGCATCTTCCTACATCGAAAACATGCATGAGAAAACAAAAAGATGGTACACCATGTGATGGGGAAAGGTTTCTAAAACGCACCTCATTTCTCTTCTCCTTGTGCCCGGGTTCGCCATTCCATCTGCTTTACTAACAATCTCCCTACTTGGAGCATCAGCACCTTTAACCTCCTGTTCCGTACAGGTTGCAATTTGTCCTGAGGATGAACGGGTAGACGGGGAACCAGTGAGAGACTAGCTCTTGGTGTTGGGACAGGCACAGGTCACTCTATTTTCCCATCAGGAAGAAGAATTAACCACAGGCTCATCCTCCCCCCCGGAACCAGAACAGGGCCTGAAGCCATCCTGCGCTTTTGCGGCCAGCTCCCAAAAAAGCGAGTTGTAAAATGGAGTTTCAGGGCACTGCAATTCCCAAACCTGCAGAGTTATAAATGATAACTCTCGTCCACAAATATATTGAGGGAAGGCAAAGAAGAGGATTTGAAATCAAGGCAGAAATGCAGGACACAGATTTCAGGAGGTAGATTCGAATCGCCTTTAAAGCACATGAAAAGCGGCAAAACGTTGACAATGATGCCCTTGCCCAAAAAGGGCGTATGCGTTTTTTCCTGAATATATTCAGGAAAAAACGCATACGCCCTTTTTGGCCAACCAAGCAACCTGGAAAGGCAAATCAGGGCTACAAAGAAGACTCGCTACCCATCGGTCAAAAGGGCCATGCTGAAAAAAGTCTCAAAACCAGAAATGCAGGACGGGCCATGGAGAAATGGGAGCCTTGCTACACTGATGGGCGGGATGTAAATTGCCAACAGCCACTCTGGAGAAGTGTACGGTGTGTCCTGAAACATCTAAAAAACACAGCTTAGAGAGCATAGGGCACTTCCACTCATGGGGGTATAAATTGGGAAAATGAAAAATTAGCAAGACACAAGCACCCCAAAGTTTAGGGCTGCTCTGTTGACAAGGACCTCCACTTCATTCCACCTTCAATATCCCAGGAAAGAGAAAAATGGATAAAGAAGTTGTGGTCCTTATGTACAATGGAATATCACTCAGCCATGAAATCAATGTCATAAGGCTAGTAGCAGCATGATGAGTGGATTTAGGTACGACGATTCTAAGTGAAATAAGTCACACAGAAAAGGACACTTCTCATAAGGTATCACTTATAGAGGGACTGTAAAAACCGTTACACTTGAACTGAATTACAAAACAGAACAGAGTCACACATGCAGAAAACACAGTATGGCTGCTTAACGGGAAAGGTGAGGTGGGGTGACACATCAAACAAGGGTTTCAAATTAGCTCAGATACCGTTCCATAAACCCAATATGTAATAGACAAGACGTACTCCTTGCTCAGAGAACTGGACTCAACACGCCCTATTCACCGCACAAGAATATATCTGACTAGTAATAATCTTAAAACCTATGTATTGATATCTCTCTGTTAGTGTGTCAAGTGGGTGTAAAGCGGCATAAACACAGCAGTGAAAAGCAGCTAAACCCCAGTATAAAAATAAATTACTTTTACAAACCCATGAAACAAAGACAGTGAAAGAGAGAGAAATTCTTACACAATGCGTTCAGGGGCTGTGATGCAACCTGGATTGACCATATCTAGACCCACAGCTGGATGAGACATAAGGGTGGACACTCTTGGGGCTGAGAGGTTTGGTGAGGTTGGGTGAGCAAACGCAGACCCTTTAAAGTAATACTGCGTGGTACCCATCGCATGGGTCCCAAATCTCCAGGTTCAAGGGCATCTTCCTACATCGAAAACATGCATGAGAAAACAAAAAGATGGTACACCATGTGATGGGGAAAGGTTTCTAAAACGCACCTCATTTCTCTTCTCCTTGTGCCCGGGTTTGCCATTCCATCCGCTTTACTAACAATCTCCCTACTTGGAGCATCAGCACCTTTAACCTCCTGTTCCGTACAGGTTGCAATTTGTCCTGAGGATGAACGGGTAGACGGGGAACCAGTGAGAGACTAGCTCTTGGTGTTGGGACAGGCACAGGTCACTCTATTTTCCCATCAGGAAGAAGAATTAACCACAGGCTCATCCTCCCCCCCGGAACCAGAACAGGGCCTGAAGCCATCCTGCGCTTTTGCGGCCAGCTCCCAAAAAAGCGAGTTGTAAAATGGAGCTTCAGGGCACTGCAATTCCCAAACCTGCAGAGTTATAAATGATAACTCTCGTCCACAAATATATTGAGGGAAGGTAAAGAAGAGGATTTGAAATCAAGGCAGAATTGCAGGAAACAGATTTCAGGAGGTAGATTCGAATCGCCTTTAAAGCACATGAAAAGCGGCAAAACGTTGACAATGATGCCCTTGCCCAAAAAGGGCGTATGCGTTTTTTCCTGAATATATTCAGGAAAAAACGCATACGCCCTTTTTGGCCAACCAAGCCACCTGGAAAGGCAAATCAGCGCTACAAAGAAGACTCGCTACCCATCGGTCAAAAGGGCCATGCTGAAAAAAGTCTCAAAACCAGAAATGCAGGACAGGCCATGGAGAAATGGCAGCCTTGCTACACTGATGGGCGGGATGTAAATTGCCAACAGCCACTCTGGAGAAGTGTACGGTGTGTCCTGAAACATCTAAAAAACACAGCTTAGAGAGCATAGGGCACTTCCACTCATGGGGGTATAAATAGGGAAAATGAAAAATCAGCAAGACACAAGCACCCCAAAGTTTAGGGCTGCTCTGCTGACAAGGACCTCCACTTCATTCCACCTTCAATATCCCAGGAAAGAGAAAAATGGATAAAGAAGTTGTGGTCCTTATGTACAATGGAATATCACTCAGCCATGAAATCAATGTCATAAGGCTAGTAGCAGCATGATGAGTGGATTTAGGTACGACGATTCTAAGTGAAATAAGTCACACAGAAAAGGACACTTCTCATAAGGTATCACTTATAGAGGGACTGTAAAAACCGTTTCACTTGAACTGAATTACAAAACAGAACAGAGTCACACATGCAGAAAACACACTATGGCTGCTTAACGGGAAAGGTGAGGTGGGGTGATACATAAAACAAGGGTTTCAAATTAGCTCAGATACCGTTCCATAAACCCAATATGTAATAGACAAGACCTACTCCTTGCTCAGAGAACTGGACTCAACACGCCCTATTCACCGCACAAGAATATATCTGACTAGTAATAATCTTAAAACCTATGTATTGATATCTCTCTGTTAGTGTGTCAAGTGGGTGTAAAGCGGCATAAAAACAGCAGTGAAAAGCAGCTAAACCCCATTATAAAAATAAATTACTTTGAAAAACCCATGAAACAAAGACAGTGAAAGAGAGAGAAATTCTTACACAATGCGTTCAGGGGCTGTGATGCAACCTGGATTGACCATATCTAGACCCACAGCTGGATGAGACATAAGGGTGGACACTCTTGGGGCTGAGAGGTTTGGTGAGGTTGGGTGAGCAAACGCAGACCCTTTAAAGTAATACTGCGTGGTACCCATCGCATGGGTCCCAAATCTCCAGGTTCAAGGGCATCTTCCTACATCGAAAACATGCATGAGAAAACAAAAAGATGGTACACCATGTGATAGGGAAAGGTTTCTAAAACGCACCTCATTTCTCTTCTCCTTGTGCCCGGGTTCGCCATTCCATCCGCTTTACTAAAAATCTCCCTACTTGGAGCATCAGCACCTTTAACCTCCTGTTCCCTACAGGTTGCAATTTGTCCTGAGGATGAACGGGTAGACGGGGAACCAGTGAGAGACTAGCTCTTGTTGTTGGCACAGGCACAGGTCACTCTATTTTCCCATCAGGAAGAAGAATTAACCACAGGCTCATCCTCCCCCCCGGAACCAGAACAGGGCCTGAAGCCATCCTGCGCTTTTGCGGCCAGCTCCCAAAAAAGCGAGTTGTAAAATGGAGCTTCAGGGCACTGCAATTCAAAAACCTGCAGAGTTATAAATGATAACTCTCGTCCACAAATATATTGAGGGAAGGCAAAGAAGAGGATTTGAAATCAAGGCAGAATTGCAGGAAACAGATTTCAGGAGGTAGATTCGAATCGCCTTTAAAGCACATGAAAAGCGGCAAAACGTTGACAATGATGCCCTTGGCCAAAAAGGGCGTATGCGTTTTTTCCTGAATATATTCAGGAAAAAACCCATACGCCCTTTTTGGCCAACCAAGCAACCTGGAAAGGCAAATCAGGGCTACAAAGAAGACTCGCTACCCATCGGTCAAAAGGGCCATGCTGAAAAAAGTCTCAAAACCAGAAATGCAGGACAGGCCATGGAGAAATGGGAGCCTTGCTACACTGATGGGCGTGATGTAAATTGCAAACAGCCACTCTGGAGAAGTGTACGGTGTGTCTTGAAACATCTAAAAAACACAGCTTAGAGAGCATAGGGCACTTCCACTCATGGGGGTATAAATTGGGAAAATGAAAAATCAGCAAGACACAAACACCCCAAAGTTTAGGCCTGCTCTGTTGACAAGGACCTCCACTTCATTCCACCTTCAATATCCCAGGAAAGAGAAAAATGGATAAAGAAGTTGTGGTCCTTATGTACAATGGAATATCACTCAGCCATGAAATCAATGTCATAAGGCTAGTAGCAGCATGATGAGTGGATTTAGGTACGACGATTCTAAGTGAAATAAGTCACACAGAAAAGGACACTTCTCATAAGGTATCACTTATAGAGGGAATGTAAAAACCGTTACACTTGAACTGAATTACAAAACAGAACAGAGTCACACATGCAGAAAACACACTATGGCTGCTTAACGGGAAAGGTGAGGTGGGGTGATACATAAAACAAGCGTTTCAAATTAGCTCAGATACCGTTCCATAAACCCAATATGTAATAGACAAGACCTACTCCTTGCTCAGAGAACTGGACTCAACACGCCCTATTCACCGCACAAGAATATATCTGACTAGTAATAATCTTAAAACCTATGTATTGATATCTCTCTGTTAGTGTGTCAAGTGGGTGTAAAGCGGCATAAACACAGCAGTGAAAAGCAGCTAAACCCCAGTATAAAAATAAATTACTTCGAAAAACCCATGAAACAAAGACAGTGAAAGAGAGAGAAATTCTTACACAATGCGTTCAGGGGCTGTGATGCAACCTGGATTGACCATATCTAGACCCACAGCTGGATGAGACATAAGGGTGGACACTCTTGGGGCTGAGAGGTTTGGTGAGGTTGGGTGAGCAAACGCAGACCCTTTAAAGTAATACTGCGTGGTACCCATCCCATGGGTCCCAAATCTCCAGGTTCAAGGGCATCTTCCTACATCGAAATCATGCACGAGAAACCCAGAAGATGGTACACCGTGTGATGGGGAAAAATATCTAAAACGCACCTCATTTCTCATCTCCTTGTGCCCGGGTTCTCCATTCCAGCCGCTTTACTAGCAATCTCCTTATTTGGAGCATCAGCACCTTTAACCTCCTGTTCCGTGCAGGTTGCAATTTGTCCTGAGGATGAACGGGAAGACGGGGAACCAGTGAGAGACTAGCTCTTGGTGTTGGGACAGGCACATGTCACTCTATTTTCCCATCAGGAAGAAGAATTAACCACAGGCTCATCATAGCCCCCGGAACCAGAAGAGGGCCTGAAGCCATCCAGCGCTTTTGCGGCCAGCTCCCAAAAAGGCGAGTTGTAAAATGGAGCTTCAGGGCACTGCAATTCACAAACCTGCAGAGTTATAAATGATAACTCTCGTCCACAAATATATTGAGGGAAGGCAAAGAAGAGGATTTGAAATCAAGGCAGAATTGCAGGAAACAGATTTCAGGAGGTAGATTCGAATCGCCTTTAAAGCACATGAAAAGCCGCAAAACGTTGACAATGATGCCCTTGGCTAAAAATGGCGTATGCGTTTTTTCCTGAATATATTCAGGAAAAAACGCATACGCCCTTTTTGGCCAACCAAGCAACCTAGAAAGGCAAATCAGCGCTATAAAGAAGACTCGCTATCCATCGGTCAAAAGGGCCATGCTGAAAAAAGTCTCAAAACCAGAAATGCGGGACAGGCCATGGAGAAATGGGAGCCTTGCTACACTGATGGGCGGGATGTAAATTGCCAACAGCCACTCTGGAGAAGTGTACGGTGTGTCCTGAAACATCTAAAAAACACAGCCTAGAGAGCATAGGGCACTTCCACTCATGGGGGTATAAATAGGGAAAATGAAAAATCAGCAAGACACAAGCACCCCAAAGTTTAGGGCTGCTCTGCTGACAAGGACCTCCACTTCATTCCACCTTCAATATCCCAGGAAAGAGAAAAATGGATAAAGAAGTTGTGGTCCTTATGTACAATGGAATATCACTCAGCCATGAAATCAATGTCATAAGGCTAGTAGCAGTATGATGAGTGGATTTAGGTACGACGATTCTAAGTGAAATAAGTCACACAGAAAAGGACACTTCTCATAAGGTATCACTTATAGAGGGACTGTAAAAACCGTTTCACTTGAACTGAATTACAAAACAGAACAGAGTCACACATGCAGAAAACACACTATGGCTGCTTAACGGGAAAGGTGAGGTGGGGTGATACATAAAACAAGGGTTTCAAATTAGCTCAGATACCGTTCCATAAACCCAATATGTAATAGACAAGACCTACTCCTTGCTCAGAGAACTGGACTCAACACGCCCTATTCACCGCACAAGAATATATCTGACTAGTAATAATCTTAAAACCTATGTATTGATATCTCTCTGTTAGTGTGTCAAGTGGGTGTAAAGCGGCATAAAAACAGCAGTGAAAAGCAGCTAAACCCCATTATAAAAATAAATTACTTTGAAAAACCCATGAAACAAACACAGTGAAAGAGAGAGAAATTCTTACACAATGCGTTCAGGGGCTGTGATGCAACCTGGATTGACCATATCTAGACCCACAGCTGGATGAGACATAAGGGTGGACACTCTTGGGGCTGAGAGGTTTGGTGAGGTTGGGTGAGCAAACGCAGACCCTTTAAAGTAATACTGCGTGGTACCCATCGCATGGGTCCCAAATCTCCAGGTTCAAGGGCATCTTCCTACATCGAAAACATGCATGAGAAAACAAAAAGATGGTACACCATGTGATAGGGAAAGGTTTCTAAAACGCACCTCATTTCTCTTCTCCTTGTGCCCGGGTTCGCCATTCCATCCGCTTTACTAAAAATCTCCCTACTTGGAGCATCAGCACCTTTAACCTCCTGTTCCCTACAGGTTGCAATTTGTCCTGAGGATGAACGGGTAGACGGGGAACCAGTGAGAGACCAACTCTTGTTGTTGGCACAGGCACAGGTCACTCTATTTTCCCATCAGGAAGAAGAATTAACCACAGGCTCATCCTCCCCCCCGGAACCAGAACAGGGCCTGAAGCCATCCTGCGCTTTTGCGGCCAGCTCCCAAAAAAGCGAGTTGTAAAATGGAGCTTCAGGGCACTGCAATTCAAAAACCTGCAGAGTTATAAATGATAACTCTCGTCCACAAATATATTGAGGGAAGGCAAAGAAGAGGATTTGAAATCAAGGCAGAATTGCAGGAAACAGATTTCAGGAGGTAGATTCGAATCGCCTTTAAAGCACATGAAAAGCGGCAAAACGTTGACAATGATGCCCTTGGCCAAAAAGGGCGTATGCGTTTTTTCCTGAATATATTCAGGAAAAAACCCATACGCCCTTTTTGGCCAACCAAGCAACCTGGAAAGGCAAATCAGGGCTACAAAGAAGACTCGCTACCCATCGGTCAAAAGGGCCATGCTGAAAAAAGTCTCAAAACCAGAAATGCAGGACAGGCCATGGAGAAATGGGAGCCTTGCTACACTGATGGGCGTGATGTAAATTGCAAACAGCCACTCTGGAGAAGTGTACGGTGTGTCTTGAAACATCTAAAAAACACAGCTTAGAGAGCATAGGGCACTTCCACTCATGGGGGTATAAATTGGGAAAATGAAAAATCAGCAAGACACAAACACCCCAAAGTTTAGGCCTGCTCTGTTGACAAGGACCTCCACTTCATTCCACCTTCAATATCCCAGGAAAGAGAAAAATGGATAAAGAAGTTGTGGTCCTTATGTACAATGGAATATCACTCAGCCATGAAATCAATGTCATAAGGCTAGTAGCAGCATGATGAGTGGATTTAGGTACGACGATTCTAAGTGAAATAAGTCACACAGAAAAGGACACTTCTCATAAGGTATCACTTTTAGAGGGAATGTAAAAACCGTTACACTTGAACTGAATTACAAAACAGAACAGAGTCACACATGCAGAAAACAGACTATGGCTGCTTAACGGGAAAGGTGAGGTGGGGTGATACATAAAACAAGCGTTTCAAATTAGCTCAGATACCGTTCCATAAACCCAATATGTAATAGACAAGACCTACTCCTTGCTCAGAGAACTGGACTCAACACGCCCTATTCACCGCACAAGAATATATCTGACTAGTAATAATCTTAAAACCTATGTATTGATATCTCTCTGTTAGTGTGTCAAGTGGGTGTAAAGCGGCATAAACACAGCAGTGAAAAGCAGCTAAACCCCAGTATAAAAATAAATTACTTCGAAAAACCCATGAAACAAAGACAGTGAAAGAGAGAGAAATTCTTACACAATGCGTTCAGGGGCTGTGATGCAACCTGGATTGACCATATCTAGACCCACAGCTGGATGAGACATAAGGGTGGACACTCTTGGGGCTGAGAGGTTTGGTGAGGTTGGGTGAGCAAACGCAGACCCTTTAAAGTAATACTGCGTGGTACCCATCCCATGGGTCCCAAATCTCCAGGTTCAAGGGCATCTTCCTACATCGAAAACATGCACGAGAAACCCAGAAGATGGTACACCGTGTGATGGGGAAAAATATCTAAAACGCACCTCATTTCTCATCTCCTTGTGCCCGGGTTCTCCATTCCAGCCGCTTTACTAGCAATCTCCTTATTTGGAGCATCAGCACCTTTAACCTCCTGTTCCGTGCAGGTTGCAATTTGTCCTGAGGATGAACGGGAAGACGGGGAACCAGTGAGAGACTAGCTCTTGGTGTTGGGACAGGCACATGTCACTCTATTTTCCCATCAGGAAGAAGAATTAACCACAGGCTCATCATAGCCCCCGGAACCAGAAGAGGGCCTGAAGCCATCCAGCGCTTTTGCGGCCAGCTCCCAAAAAGGCGAGTTGTAAAATGGAGCTTCAGGGCACTGCAATTCACAAACCTGCAGAGTTATAAATGATAACTCTCGTCCACAAATATATTGAGGGAAGGCAAAGAAGAGGATTTGAAATCAAGGCAGAATTGCAGGAAACAGATTTCAGGAGGTAGATTCGAATCGCCTTTAAAGCACATGAAAAGCGGCAAAACGTTGACAATGATGCCCTTGGCTAAAAATGGCGTATGCGTTTTTTCCTGAATATATTCAGGAAAAAACGCATACGCCCTTTTTGGCCAACCAAGCAACCTAGAAAGGCAAATCAGCGCTATAAAGAAGACTCGCTATCCATCGGTCAAAAGGGCCATGCTGAAAAAAGTCTCAAAACCAGAAATGCGGGACAGGCCATGGAGAAATGGGAGCCTTGCTACACTGATGGGCGGGATGTAAATTGCCAACAGCCACTCTGGAGAAGTGTACGGTGTGTCTTGAAACATCTAAAAAACACAGCTTAGAGAGCATAGGGCACTTCCACTCATGGGGGTATAAATTGGGAAAATGAAAAATCAGCAAGACACAAGCACCCCAAAGTTTAGGGCTGCTCTGTTGACAAGGACCTCCACTTCATTCCACCATCAATATCCGAGGAAAGAGAAAAATGGATAAAGAAGTTGTGGTCCTTATGTACAATGGAATATCACTCAGCCATGAAATCGATGTCATAAGGCTAGTAGCAGCATGAGAGTGGATTTAGGTACGACGATTCTAAGTGAAATAAGTCACACAGAAAAGGACACTTCTCATAAGGTATCACTTATAGAGGGAATGTAAAAACTGTTACACTTGAACTGAATTACAAAACGGAACAGAGTCACACATACAGAAAACGCACTATGGCTGCTTAACGGGAAAGGGGAGGTGGGGTGATACATAAAACAAGCGTTTCAAATTAGCTCAGATACCGTTCCATAAACCCAATATGTAATAGACAAGACCTACTCCTTGCTCAGAGAACTGGACTCAACACGCCCTATTCACCGCACAAGAATATATCTGACTAGTAATAATCTTAAAACGTATGTATTGATATCTCTCTGTTAGTGTGTCAAGTGGGTGTAAAGCGGCATAAACACAGCAGTGAAAAGCAGCTAAACCCCAGTATAAAAATAAATTACTTCGAAAAACCCATGAAACAAAGACAGTGAAAGAGAGAGAAATACTTACACAATGCGTTCAGGGGCTCTGATGCAACCTGGATTGACCATATCTAGACCCACAGCTGGACGAGACATAAGGGTGGACACTCTTGGGGCTGAGAGGTTTGGTGAGGTTGGGTGAGCAAACGCAGACCCTTTAAAGTAATACTGCGTGGTACCCATCGCATGGGTCCCAAATCTCCAGGTTCAAGGACATCTTCCTACATCGAAAACATGCATGAGAAAACAAAAAGATGGTACACCATGTGATGGGGAAAGGTTTCTAAAACGCACCTCATTTCTCTTCTCCTTGTGCCCGGGGTCGCCATTCCAGCCGCTTTACTAACAATCTCCCTACTTGGAGCATCAGCACCTTTAACCTCCTGTTCCGTACAGGTTGCAATTTGTCCTGAGGATGAACGGGTAGACGGGGAACCAGGGAGAGACTAGCTCTTGTTGTTGGCACAGGCATAGGTCACTCTATTTTCCCATCAGGAAGAAGAATTAACCACAGGCTCATCATCACCCCCGGAACCAGAACAGGGCCTGAAGCCATCCTGCGCTTTTGCGGCCAGCTCCCAAAAAAGCGAGTTGTAAAATGGAGCTTCAGGGCACTGCAATTCACAAACCTGCAGAGTTATAAATCATAACTCTCGTCCACAAATATATTGAGGGAAGGCAAAGAAGAGGATTTGAAATCAAGGCAGAATTGCAGGAAACAGATTTCAGGAGGTAGATTCGAATCGCCTTTAAAGCACATGAAAAGCGGCAAAACGTTGACAATGATGCCCTTGGCCAAAAAGGGCGTATGCGTTTTTTCCTGAATATATTCAGGAAAAAACCCATACGCCCTTTTTGGCCAACCAAGCAACCTGGAAAGGCAAATCAGGGCTACAAAGAAGACTCGCTACCCATCGGTCAAAAGGGCCATGCTGAAAAAAGTCTCAAAACCAGAAATGCAGGACAGGCCATGGAGAAATGGGAGCCTTGCTACACTGATGGGCGCAATGTAAATTGCCAACAGCCACTCTGGAGAAGTGTACGGTGTGTCTTGAAACATCTAAAAAACACAGCTTAGAGAGCATAGGGCACTTCCACTCATGGGGGTATAAATTGGGAAAATGAAAAATCAGCAAGACACAAGCACCCCAAAGTTTAGGGCTGCTCTGTTGACAAGGACCTCCACTTCATTCCACCTTCAATATCCCAGGAAAGAGAAAAATGGATAAAGAAGTTGTGGTCCTTATGTACAATGGAATATCACTCAGCCATGAAATCAATGTCATAAGGCTAGTAGCAGCATGATGAGTGGATTTAGGTACGACGATTCTAAGTGAAATAAGTCACACAGAAAAGGACACTTCTCATAAGGTATCACTTATAGAGGGAATGTAAAAACCGTTACACTTGAACTGAATTACAAAACAGAACAGAGTCACACATGCAGAAAACACACTATGGCTGCTTAAAGGGAAAGGTGAGGTGGGGTGATACATAAAACAAGGGTTTCAAATTAGCTCAGATACCGTTCCATAAACCCAATATGTAATAGACAAGACCTACTCCTTGCTCAGAGAACTGGACTCAACACGCCCTATTCACCACACAAGAATATATCTGACTAGTAATAATCTTAAAACCTATGTATTGATATCTCTCTGTTAGTGTGTCAAGTGGGTGTAAAGCAGCATAAACACAGCAGTGAAAAGCAGCTAAACCCCATTATAAAAATAAATTACTTTTACAAACCCATGAAACAAAGACAGTGAAAGAGAGAGAAATTCTTACACAATGCGTTCAGGGGCTGTGATGCAACCTGGATTGACCATATCTAGACCCACAGCTGGATGAGACATAAGGGTGGACACTCTTGGGGCTGAGAGGTTTGGTGAGGTTGGGTGAGCAAACGCAGACCCTTTAAAGTAATACTGCGTGGTACCCATCGCATGGGTCCCAAATCTCCAGGTTCAAGGACATCTTCCTACATCGAAAACATGCATGAGAAAACAAAATGATGGTACACCATGTGATGGGGAAAGGTTTCTAAAACGCACCTCATTTCTCTTCTCCTTGTGCCCGGGTTGGCCATTCCAGCCGCTTTACTAACAATCTCCCTACTTGGAGCATCAGCACCTTTAACCTCCTGTTCCGTACAGGTTGCAATTTGTCCTGAGGATGAACGGTTAGACGGGGAACCAGTGAGAGACTAGCTCTTGGTGTTGGGACAGGCACAGGTCACTCTATCTTCCCATCAGGAAGAAGAATTAACCACAGGCTCATCCACCCCCCGGGAACCAGAACAGGGCCTGAAGCCATCCTGCGCTTTTGCGGCCAGCTCCCAAAAAAGCGAGTTTTAAATGGAGCTTCAGGGCACTGCAATTCACAAACCTGCAGAGTTATAAATCATAACTCTCGTCCACAAATATATTGAGGGAAGGCAAAGAAGAGGATTTGAAATCAAGGCAGATTTGCAGGAAACAGATTCCAGGAGGTAGATTCAAATCGCCTTTAAAGCACATGAAAAGCGGCAAAACGTTGACAATGATGCCCTTGGCCAAAAAGGGCGTATGCGTTTTTTCCTGAATATATTCAGGAAAAAACGCATACGCCCTTTTTGGCCAACCAAGCAACCTGGAAAGGCAAATCAGCGCTACAAAGAAGACTCGCTACCCATCGGTCAAAAGGGCCATGCTGAAAAAAGTCTCAAAACCAGAAATGCAGGACAGGCCATGGAGAAATGGGAGCCTTGCTACACTGATGGGCGGGATGTAAATTGCCAACAGCCACTCTGGAGAAGTGTACGGTGTGTCCTGAAACATCTAAAAAACACAGCTTAGAGAGCATAGGGCACTTCCACTCATGGGGGTATAAATTGGGAAAATGAAAAATCAGCAAGACACAAGCACCCCAAAGTTTAGGGCTGCTCTGTTGACAAGGACCTCCACTTCATTCCACCTTCAATATCCCAGGAAAGAGAAAAATGGATAAAGAAGTTGTGGTCCTTATGTACAATGGAATATCACTCAGCCATGAAATCAATGTCATAAGGCTAGTAGCAGCATGATGAGTGGATTTAGGTTCGACGATTCTAAGTGAAATAAGTCACACAGAAAAGGACACTTCTCATAAGGTATCACTTATAGAGGGATTGTAAAAACCGTTACACTTGAACTGAATTACAAAACAGAACAGAGTCACACATGCAGAAAACACACTATGGCTGCTTATCGGGAAAGGTGAGGTGGGGTGATACATAAAACAAGGGTTTCAAATTAGCTCAGATACCGTTCCATAAACCCAATATGTAATAGACAAGACCTACTCCTTGCTCAGAGAACTGGACTCAACACGCCCTATTCACCGCACAAGAATATATCTGACTAGTAATAATCTTAAAACCTATGTATTGATATCTCTCTGTTAGTGTGTCAAGTGGGTGTAAAGCGGCATAAACACAGCAGTGAAAAGCAGCTAAACCCCATTGTAAAAATAAATTACTTTGAAAAACCAATGAAACAAAGACAGTGAAAGAGAGAGAAATACTTACACAATGCGTTCAGGGGCTGTGATGCAACCTGGATTGACCATATCTAGACCCACAGCTGGATGAGACATAAGGGTGGACACTCTTGGGGCTGAGAGGTTTGGTGAGGTTGGGTGAGCAAACGCCGACCCTTTAAAGTAATACTGCGTGGTACCCATCGCATGGGTCCCAAATCTCCAGGTACAAGGGCATCTTCCTACATCGAAAACATGCATGAGAAAACAAAAGGATGGTACACCATGTGATGGGGAAAGGTTTCTAAAACGCACCTCATTTCTCTTCTCCTTGTGCCCGGGTTGGCCATTCCAGCCGCTTTACTAACAATCTCCCTACTTGGAGCATCAGCACCTTTAACCTCCTGTTCCGTACAGGTTGCAATTTGTCCTGAGGATGAACGGGTAGACGGGGAACCAGTGAGAGACTAGCTCTTGGTGTTGGGACAGGCACAGGTCACTCTATCTTCCCATCAGGAAGAAGAATTAACCACAGGCTCATCCACCCCCCGGGAACCAGAACAGGGCCTGAAGCCATCCTGCGCTTTTGCGGCCAGCTCCCAAAAAAGCGAGTTGTAAAATGGAGCTTCAGGGCACTGCAATTCACAAACCTGCAGAGTTATAAATCATAACTCTCGTCCACAAATATATTGAGGGAAGGCAAAGAAGAGGATTTGAAATCAAGGCAGATTTGCAGGAAACAGATTCCAGGAGGTAGATTCAAATCGCCTTTAAAGCACATGAAAAGCGGCAAAACGTTGACAATGATGCCCTTGGCCAAAAAGGGCGTATGCGTTTTTTCCTGAATATATTCAGGAAAAAACGCATACGCCCTTTTTGGCCAACCAAGCCACCTGGAAAGGCAAATCAGCGCTACAAAGAAGACTCGCTACCCATCGGTCAAAAGGGCCATGCTGAAAAAAGTCTCAAAACCAGAAATGCAGGACAGGCCATGGAGAAATGGGAGCCTTGCTACACTGATGGGCGGGATGTAAATTGCCAACAGCCACTCTGGAGAAGTGTATGGTGTGTCCTGAAACATCTAAAAAACACAGCTTAGAGAGCATAGGGCACTTCCACTCATGGGGGTATAAATTGGGAAAATGAAAAATCAGCAAGACACAAGCACCCCAAAGTTTAGGGCTGCTCTGTTGACAAGGACCTCCACTTCATTCCACCTTCAATATCCCAGGAAAGAGAAAAATGGATAAAGAAGTTGTGGTCCTTATATACAATGGAATATCACTCAGCCATGAAATCAATGTCATAAGGCTAGTAGCAGCATGATGAGTGGATTTAGGTTCGACGATTCTAAGTGAAATAAGTCACACAGAAAAGGACACTTCTCATAAGGTATCACTTATAGAGGGAATGTAAAAACCGTTACACTTGAACTGAATTACAAAACAGAACAGAGTCACACATGCAGAAAACACACTATGGCTGCTTAACGGGAAAGGTGAGGTGGGGTGATACATAAAACAAGCGTTTCAAATTAGCTCAGATACCGTTCCATAAACCCAATATGTAATAGACAAGACCTACTCCTTGCTCAGAGAACTGGACTCAACACGCCCTATTCACCGCACAAGAATATATCTGACTAGTAATAATCTTAAAACCTATGTATTGATATCTCTCTGTTAGTGTGTCAAGTGGGTGTAAAGCGGCATAAACACAGCAGTGAAAAGCAGCTAAACCCCAGTATAAAAATAAATTACTTTTACAAACCCATGAAACAAAGACAGTGAAAGAGAGAGAAATTCTTACACAATGCGTTCAGGGGCTGTGATGCAACCTGGATTGACCATATCTAGACCCACAGCTGGATGAGACATAAGGGTGGACACTCTTGGGGCTGAGAGGTTTGGTGAGGTTGGGTGAGCAAACGCAGACCCTTTAAAGTAATACTGCGTGGTACCCATCGCATGGGTCCCAAATCTCCAGGTTCAAGGACATCTTCCTACATCGAAAACATGCATGAGAAAACAAAAAGATGGTACACCATGTGATGGGGAAAGGTTTCTAAAACGCACCTCATTTCTCTTCTCCTTGTGCCCGGGGTCGCCATTCCAGCCGCTTTACTAACAATCTCCCTACTTGGAGCATCAGCACCTTTAACCTCCTGTTCCGTACAGGTTGCAATTTGTCCTGAGGATGAACGGGAAGATGGGGAACCAGTGAGAGACTACCTCTTGTTTTTGGGACAGGAACAGGTCACTCTATTTTCCCATCAGGAAGAAGAATTTACCACAGGCTCATCCTCCCCCCCCCCGGAACCAGAACAGGACCTGAAGCCATCCTGCGCTTTTGCGGCCAGCTCCCAAAAAAGCGAGTTGTAAAATGGAGCTTCAGGGCACTGCAATTCACAAACCTGCAGAGTTATAAATCATAACTCTCGTCCACAAATATATTGAGGGAAGGCAAAGAAGAGGATTTGAAATCAAGGCAGATTTGCAGGAAACAGATTCCAGGAGGTAGATTCAAATCGCCTTTAAAGCACATGAAAAGCGGCAAAACGTTGACAATGATGCCCTTGGCCAAAAAGGGCGTATGCGTTTTTTCCTGAATATATTCAGGAAAAAACGCATACGCCCTTTTTGGCCAACCAAGCAACCTGGAAAGGCAAATCAGCGCTACAAAGAAGACTCGCTACCCATCGGTCAAAAGGGCCATGCTGAAAAAAGTCTCAAAACCAGAAATGCAGGACAGGCCATGGAGAAATGGGAGCCTTGCTACACTGATGGGCGGGATGTAAATTGCCAACAGCCACTCTGGAGAAGTGTACGGTGTGTCCTGAAACATCTAAAAAACACAGCTTAGAGAGCATAGGGCACTTCCACTCATGGGGGTATAAATTGGGAAAATGAAAAATCAGCAAGACACAAGCACCCCAAAGTTTAGGGCTGCTCTGTTGACAAGGACCTCCACTTCATTCCACCTTCAATATCCCAGGAAAGAGAAAAATGGATAAAGAAGTTGTGGTCCTTATGTACAATGGAATATCACTCAGCCATGAAATCAATGTCATAAGGCTAGTAGCAGCATGATGAGTGGATTTAGGTTCGACGATTCTAAGTGAAATAAGTCACACAGAAAAGGACACTTCTCATAAGGTATCACTTATAGAGGGAATGTAAAAACCGTTACACTTGAACTGAATTACAAAACAGAACAGAGTCACACATGCAGAAAACACACTATGGCTGCTTATCGGGAAAGGTGAGGTGGGGTGATACATAAAACAAGGGTTTCAAATTAGCTCAGATACCGTTCCATAAACCCAATATGTAATAGACAAGACCTACTCCTTGCTCAGAGAACTGGACTCAACACGCCCTATTCACCGCACAAGAATATATCTGACTAGTAATAATCTTAAAACCTATGTATTGATATCTCTCTGTTAGTGTGTCAAGTGGGTGTAAAGCGGCATAAACACAGCAGTGAAAAGCAGCTAAACCCCATTGTAAAAATAAATTACTTTGAAAAACCAATGAAACAAAGACAGTGAAAGAGAGAGAAATACTTACACAATGCGTTCAGGGGCTGTGATGCAACCTGGATTGACCATATCTAGACCCACAGCTGGATGAGACATAAGGGTGGACACTCTTGGGGCTGAGAGGTTTGTTGAGGTTGGGTGAGCAAACGCAGACCCTTTAAAGTAATACTGCGTGGTACCCATCGCATGGGTCCCAAATCTCCAGGTTCAAGGGCATCTTCCTACATCGAAAACATGCATGAGAAAACAAAAAGATGGTACACCATGTGATGGGGAAAGGTTTCTAAAACGCACCTCATTTCTCTTCTCCTTGTGCCCGGGTTCGCCATTCCAGCCGCTTTACTAACAATCTCCCTACTTGGAGCATCAGCACCTTTAACCTCCTGTTCCGTACAGGTTGCAATTTGTCCTGAGGATGAACGGGTAGACGGGGAACCAGTGAGAGACTAGCTCTTGGTGTTGGGACAGGCACAGGTCACTCTATCTTCCCATCAGGAAGAAGAATTAACCACAGGCTCATCCACCCCCCGGGAACCAGAACAGGGCCTGAAGCCATCCTGCGCTTTTGCGGCCAGCTCCCAAAAAAGCGAGTTGTAAAATGGAGCTTCAGGGCACTGCAATTCACAAACCTGCAGAGTTATAAATCATAACTCTCGTCCACAAATATATTGAGGGAAGGCAAAGAAGAGGATTTGAAATCAAGGCAGATTTGCAGGAAACAGATTCCAGGAGGTAGATTCAAATCGCCTTTAAAGCACATGAAAAGCGGCAAAACGTTGACAATGATGCCCTTGGCCAAAAAGGGCGTATGCGTTTTTTCCTGAATATATTCAGGAAAAAACGCATACGCCCTTTTTGGCCAACCAAGCAACCTGGAAAGGCAAATCAGCGCTACAAAGAAGACTCGCTACCCATCGGTCAAAAGGGCCATGCTGAAAAAAGTCTCAAAACCAGAAATGCAGGACAGGCCATGGAGAAATGGGAGCCTTGCTACACTGATGGGCGGGATGTAAATTGCCAACAGCCACTCTGGAGAAGTGTATGGTGTGTCCTGAAACATCTAAAAAACACAGCTTAGAGAGCATAGGGCACTTCCACTCATGGGGGTATAAATTGGGAAAATGAAAAATCAGCAAGACACAAGCACCCCAAAGTTTAGGGCTGCTCTGTTGACAAGGACCTCCACTTCATTCCACCTTCAATATCCCAGGAAAGAGAAAAATGGATAAAGAAGTTGTGGTCCTTATATACAATGGAATATCACTCAGCCATGAAATCAATGTCATAAGGCTAGTAGCAGCATGATGAGTGGATTTAGGTTCGACGATTCTAAGTGAAATAAGTCACACAGAAAAGGACACTTCTCATAAGGTATCACTTATAGAGGGAATGTAAAAACCGTTACACTTGAACTGAATTACAAAACAGAACAGAGTCACACATGCAGAAAACACACTATGGCTGCTTAACGGGAAAGGTGAGGTGGGGTGATACATCAAACAAGCGTTTCAAATTAGCTCAGATACCGTTCCATAAACCCAATATGTAATAGACAAGACCTACTCCTTGCTCAGAGAACTGGACTCAACACGCCCTATTCACCGCACAAGAATATATCTGACTAGTAATAATCTTAAAACCTATGTATTGATATCTCTCTGTTAGTGTGTCAAGTGGGTGTAAAGCGGCATAAACACAGCAGTGAAAATCAGCTAAACCCCAGTATAAAAATAAATTACTTTTACAAACCCATGAAACAAAGACAGTGAAAGAGAGAGAAATTCTTACACAATGCGTTCAGGGGCTGTGATGCAACCTGGATTGACCATATCTAGACCCACAGCTGGATGAGACATAAGGGTGGACACTCTTGGGGCTGAGAGGTTTGGTGAGGTTGGGTGAGCAAACGCAGACCCTTTAAAGTAATACTGCGTGGTACCCATCGCATGGGTCCCAAATCTCCAGGTTCAAGGGCATCTTCCTACATCGAAAACATGCATGAGAAAACAAAAAGATGGTACACCATGTGATGGGGAAAGGTTTCTAAAACGCACCTCATTTCTCTTCTCCTTGTGCCCGGGGTCACCATTCCAGCCGCTTTACTAACAATCTCCCTACTTGGAGCATCAGCACCTTTAACCTCCTGTTCCGTACAGGTTGCAATTTGTCCTGAGGATGAACGGGTAGACGGGGAACCAGTGAGAGACTAGCTCTTGTTGTTGGCACAGGCACAGGTCACTCTATTTTCCCATCAGGAAGAAGAATTAACCACAGGCTCATCATCCCCCCCGGAACCAGAACAGGGCCTGAAGCCATCCTGCGCTTTTGCGGCCAGCTCCCAAAAAAGCGAGTTGTAAAATGGAGCTTCAGGGCACTGCAATTCACAAACCTGCAGAGTTATAAATGATAACTCTCGTCCACAAATATATTGAGGGAAGGCAAAGAAGAGGATTTGAAATCAAGGCAGAATTGCAGGAAACAGATTTCAGGAGGTAGATTCGAATCGCCTTTAAAGCACATGAAAAGCGGCAAAACGTTGACAATGATGCCCTTGGCCAAAAAGCGCGTATGCGTTTTTTCCTGAATATATTCAGGAAAAAACCCATACGCCCTTTTTGGCCAACCAAGCAACCTGGAAAGGCAAATCAGGGCTACAAAGAAGACTCGCTACCCATCGGTCAAAAGGGCCATGCTGAAAAAAGTCTCAAAACCAGAAATGCAGGACAGGCCATGGAGAAATGGGAGCCTTGCTACACTGATGGGCGCGATGTAAATTGCCAACAGCCACTCTGGAGAAGTGTACGGTGTGTCTTGAAACATCTAAAAAACACAGCTTAGAGAGCATAGGGCACTTCCACTCATGGGGGTATAAATTGGGAAAATGAAAAATCAGCAAGACACAAGCACCCCAAAGTTTAGGGCTGCTCTGTTGACAAGGACCTATACTTCATTCCACCTTCAATATCCCAGGAAAGAGAAAAATGGATAAAGAAGTTGTGGTCCTTATGTACAATGGAATATCACTCAGCCATGAAATCAATGTCATAAGGCTAGTAGCAGCATGATGAGTGGATTTAGGTACGACGATTCTAAGTGAAATAAGTCACACAGAAAAGGACACTTCTCATAAGGTATCACTTATAGAGGGAATGTAAAAACCGTTACACTTGAACTGAATTACAAAACAGAACAGAGTCACACATGCAGAAAACACACTATGGCTGCTTAAAGGGAAAGGTGAGGTGGGGTGATACATAAAACAAGGGTTTCAAATTAGCTCAGATACCGTTCCATAAACCCAATATGTAATAGACAAGACCTACTCCTTGCTCAGAGAACTGGACTCAACACGCCCTATTCACCACACAAGAATATATCTGACTAGTAATAATCTTAAAACCTATGTATTGATATCTCTCTGTTAGTGTGTCAAGTGGGTGTAAAGCAGCATAAACACAGCAGTGAAAAGCAGCTAAACCCCATTATAAAAATAAATTACTTTTACAAACCCATGAAACAAAGACAGTGAAAGAGAGAGAAATTCTTACACAATGCGTTCAGGGGCTGTGATGCAACCTGGATTGACCATATCTAGACCCACAGCTGGATGAGACATAAGGGTGGACACTCTTGGGGCTGAGAGGTTTGGTGAGGTTGGGTGAGCAAACGCAGACCCTTTAAAGTAATACTGCGTGGTACCCATCGCATGGGTCCCAAATCTCCAGGTTCAAGGGCATCTTCCTACATCGAAAACATGCATGAGAAAACAAAAAGATGGTACACCATGTGATGGGGAAAGGTTTCTAAAACGCACCTCATTTCTCTTCTCCTTGTGCCCGGGTTCGCCATTCCATCTGCTTTACTAACAATCTCCCTACTTGGAGCATCAGCACCTTTAACCTCCTGTTCCGTACAGGTTGCAATTTGTCCTGAGGATGAACGGGTAGACGGGGAACCAGTGAGAGACTAGCTCTTGGTGTTGGGACAGGCACAGGTCACTCTATTTTCCCATCAGGAAGAAGAATTAACCACAGGCTCATCCTCCCCCCCGGAACCAGAACAGGGCCTGAAGCCATCCTGCGCTTTTGCGGCCAGCTCCCAAAAAAGCGAGTTGTAAAATGGAGTTTCAGGGCACTGCAATTCCCAAACCTGCAGAGTTATAAATGATAACTCTCGTCCACAAATATATTGAGGGAAGGCAAAGAAGAGGATTTGAAATCAAGGCAGAAATGCAGGACACAGATTTCAGGAGGTAGATTCGAATCGCCTTTAAAGCACATGAAAAGCGGCAAAACGTTGACAATGATGCCCTTGCCCAAAAAGGGCGTATGCGTTTTTTCCTGAATATATTCAGGAAAAAACGCATACGCCCTTTTTGGCCAACCAAGCAACCTGGAAAGGCAAATCAGGGCTACAAAGAAGACTCGCTACCCATCGGTCAAAAGGGCCATGCTGAAAAAAGTCTCAAAACCAGAAATGCAGGACGGGCCATGGAGAAATGGGAGCCTTGCTACACTGATGGGCGGGATGTAAATTGCCAACAGCCACTCTGGAGAAGTGTACGGTGTGTCCTGAAACATCTAAAAAACACAGCTTAGAGAGCATAGGGCACTTCCACTCATGGGGGTATAAATTGGGAAAATGAAAAATTAGCAAGACACAAGCACCCCAAAGTTTAGGGCTGCTCTGTTGACAAGGACCTCCACTTCATTCCACCTTCAATATCCCAGGAAAGAGAAAAATGGATAAAGAAGTTGTGGTCCTTATGTACAATGGAATATCACTCAGCCATGAAATCAATGTCATAAGGCTAGTAGCAGCATGATGAGTGGATTTAGGTACGACGATTCTAAGTGAAATAAGTCACACAGAAAAGGACACTTCTCATAAGGTATCACTTATAGAGGGACTGTAAAAACCGTTACACTTGAACTGAATTACAAAACAGAACAGAGTCACACATGCAGAAAACACAGTATGGCTGCTTAACGGGAAAGGTGAGGTGGGGTGACACATCAAACAAGGGTTTCAAATTAGCTCAGATACCGTTCCATAAACCCAATATGTAATAGACAAGACGTACTCCTTGCTCAGAGAACTGGACTCAACACGCCCTATTCACCGCACAAGAATATATCTGACTAGTAATAATCTTAAAACCTATGTATTGATATCTCTCTGTTAGTGTGTCAAGTGGGTGTAAAGCGGCATAAACACAGCAGTGAAAAGCAGCTAAACCCCAGTATAAAAATAAATTACTTTTACAAACCCATGAAACAAAGACAGTGAAAGAGAGAGAAATTCTTACACAATGCGTTCAGGGGCTGTGATGCAACCTGGATTGACCATATCTAGACCCACAGCTGGATGAGACATAAGGGTGGACACTCTTGGGGCTGAGAGGTTTGGTGAGGTTGGGTGAGCAAACGCAGACCCTTTAAAGTAATACTGCGTGGTACCCATCGCATGGGTCCCAAATCTCCAGGTTCAAGGGCATCTTCCTACATCGAAAACATGCATGAGAAAACAAAAAGATGGTACACCATGTGATGGGGAAAGGTTTCTAAAACGCACCTCATTTCTCTTCTCCTTGTGCCCGGGTTTGCCATTCCATCCGCTTTACTAACAATCTCCCTACTTGGAGCATCAGCACCTTTAACCTCCTGTTCCGTACAGGTTGCAATTTGTCCTGAGGATGAACGGGTAGACGGGGAACCAGTGAGAGACTAGCTCTTGGTGTTGGGACAGGCACAGGTCACTCTATTTTCCCATCAGGAAGAAGAATTAACCACAGGCTCATCCTCCCCCCCGGAACCAGAACAGGGCCTGAAGCCATCCTGCGCTTTTGCGGCCAGCTCCCAAAAAAGCGAGTTGTAAAATGGAGCTTCAGGGCACTGCAATTCCCAAACCTGCAGAGTTATAAATGATAACTCTCGTCCACAAATATATTGAGGGAAGGTAAAGAAGAGGATTTGAAATCAAGGCAGAATTGCAGGAAACAGATTTCAGGAGGTAGATTCGAATCGCCTTTAAAGCACATGAAAAGCGGCAAAACGTTGACAATGATGCCCTTGCCCAAAAAGGGCGTATGCGTTTTTTCCTGAATATATTCAGGAAAAAACGCATACGCCCTTTTTGGCCAACCAAGCCACCTGGAAAGGCAAATCAGCGCTACAAAGAAGACTCGCTACCCATCGGTCAAAAGGGCCATGCTGAAAAAAGTCTCAAAACCAGAAATGCAGGACAGGCCATGGAGAAATGGCAGCCTTGCTACACTGATGGGCGGGATGTAAATTGCCAACAGCCACTCTGGAGAAGTGTACGGTGTGTCCTGAAACATCTAAAAAACACAGCTTAGAGAGCATAGGGCACTTCCACTCATGGGGGTATAAATAGGGAAAATGAAAAATCAGCAAGACACAAGCACCCCAAAGTTTAGGGCTGCTCTGCTGACAAGGACCTCCACTTCATTCCACCTTCAATATCCCAGGAAAGAGAAAAATGGATAAAGAAGTTGTGGTCCTTATGTACAATGGAATATCACTCAGCCATGAAATCAATGTCATAAGGCTAGTAGCAGCATGATGAGTGGATTTAGGTACGACGATTCTAAGTGAAATAAGTCACACAGAAAAGGACACTTCTCATAAGGTATCACTTATAGAGGGACTGTAAAAACCGTTTCACTTGAACTGAATTACAAAACAGAACAGAGTCACACATGCAGAAAACACACTATGGCTGCTTAACGGGAAAGGTGAGGTGGGGTGATACATAAAACAAGGGTTTCAAATTAGCTCAGATACCGTTCCATAAACCCAATATGTAATAGACAAGACCTACTCCTTGCTCAGAGAACTGGACTCAACACGCCCTATTCACCGCACAAGAATATATCTGACTAGTAATAATCTTAAAACCTATGTATTGATATCTCTCTGTTAGTGTGTCAAGTGGGTGTAAAGCGGCATAAAAACAGCAGTGAAAAGCAGCTAAACCCCATTATAAAAATAAATTACTTTGAAAAACCCATGAAACAAAGACAGTGAAAGAGAGAGAAATTCTTACACAATGCGTTCAGGGGCTGTGATGCAACCTGGATTGACCATATCTAGACCCACAGCTGGATGAGACATAAGGGTGGACACTCTTGGGGCTGAGAGGTTTGGTGAGGTTGGGTGAGCAAACGCAGACCCTTTAAAGTAATACTGCGTGGTACCCATCGCATGGGTCCCAAATCTCCAGGTTCAAGGGCATCTTCCTACATCGAAAACATGCATGAGAAAACAAAAAGATGGTACACCATGTGATAGGGAAAGGTTTCTAAAACGCACCTCATTTCTCTTCTCCTTGTGCCCGGGTTCGCCATTCCATCCGCTTTACTAAAAATCTCCCTACTTGGAGCATCAGCACCTTTAACCTCCTGTTCCCTACAGGTTGCAATTTGTCCTGAGGATGAACGGGTAGACGGGGAACCAGTGAGAGACTAGCTCTTGTTGTTGGCACAGGCACAGGTCACTCTATTTTCCCATCAGGAAGAAGAATTAACCACAGGCTCATCCTCCCCCCCGGAACCAGAACAGGGCCTGAAGCCATCCTGCGCTTTTGCGGCCAGCTCCCAAAAAAGCGAGTTGTAAAATGGAGCTTCAGGGCACTGCAATTCAAAAACCTGCAGAGTTATAAATGATAACTCTCGTCCACAAATATATTGAGGGAAGGCAAAGAAGAGGATTTGAAATCAAGGCAGAATTGCAGGAAACAGATTTCAGGAGGTAGATTCGAATCGCCTTTAAAGCACATGAAAAGCGGCAAAACGTTGACAATGATGCCCTTGGCCAAAAAGGGCGTATGCGTTTTTTCCTGAATATATTCAGGAAAAAACCCATACGCCCTTTTTGGCCAACCAAGCAACCTGGAAAGGCAAATCAGGGCTACAAAGAAGACTCGCTACCCATCGGTCAAAAGGGCCATGCTGAAAAAAGTCTCAAAACCAGAAATGCAGGACAGGCCATGGAGAAATGGGAGCCTTGCTACACTGATGGGCGTGATGTAAATTGCAAACAGCCACTCTGGAGAAGTGTACGGTGTGTCTTGAAACATCTAAAAAACACAGCTTAGAGAGCATAGGGCACTTCCACTCATGGGGGTATAAATTGGGAAAATGAAAAATCAGCAAGACACAAACACCCCAAAGTTTAGGCCTGCTCTGTTGACAAGGACCTCCACTTCATTCCACCTTCAATATCCCAGGAAAGAGAAAAATGGATAAAGAAGTTGTGGTCCTTATGTACAATGGAATATCACTCAGCCATGAAATCAATGTCATAAGGCTAGTAGCAGCATGATGAGTGGATTTAGGTACGACGATTCTAAGTGAAATAAGTCACACAGAAAAGGACACTTCTCATAAGGTATCACTTATAGAGGGAATGTAAAAACCGTTACACTTGAACTGAATTACAAAACAGAACAGAGTCACACATGCAGAAAACACACTATGGCTGCTTAACGGGAAAGGTGAGGTGGGGTGATACATAAAACAAGCGTTTCAAATTAGCTCAGATACCGTTCCATAAACCCAATATGTAATAGACAAGACCTACTCCTTGCTCAGAGAACTGGACTCAACACGCCCTATTCACCGCACAAGAATATATCTGACTAGTAATAATCTTAAAACCTATGTATTGATATCTCTCTGTTAGTGTGTCAAGTGGGTGTAAAGCGGCATAAACACAGCAGTGAAAAGCAGCTAAACCCCAGTATAAAAATAAATTACTTCGAAAAACCCATGAAACAAAGACAGTGAAAGAGAGAGAAATTCTTACACAATGCGTTCAGGGGCTGTGATGCAACCTGGATTGACCATATCTAGACCCACAGCTGGATGAGACATAAGGGTGGACACTCTTGGGGCTGAGAGGTTTGGTGAGGTTGGGTGAGCAAACGCAGACCCTTTAAAGTAATACTGCGTGGTACCCATCCCATGGGTCCCAAATCTCCAGGTTCAAGGGCATCTTCCTACATCGAAATCATGCACGAGAAACCCAGAAGATGGTACACCGTGTGATGGGGAAAAATATCTAAAACGCACCTCATTTCTCATCTCCTTGTGCCCGGGTTCTCCATTCCAGCCGCTTTACTAGCAATCTCCTTATTTGGAGCATCAGCACCTTTAACCTCCTGTTCCGTGCAGGTTGCAATTTGTCCTGAGGATGAACGGGAAGACGGGGAACCAGTGAGAGACTAGCTCTTGGTGTTGGGACAGGCACATGTCACTCTATTTTCCCATCAGGAAGAAGAATTAACCACAGGCTCATCATAGCCCCCGGAACCAGAAGAGGGCCTGAAGCCATCCAGCGCTTTTGCGTCCAGCTCCCAAAAAGGCGAGTTGTAAAATGGAGCTTCAGGGCACTGCAATTCACAAACCTGCAGAGTTATAAATGATAACTCTCGTCCACAAATATATTGAGGGAAGGCAAAGAAGAGGATTTGAAATCAAGGCAGAATTGCAGGAAACAGATTTCAGGAGGTAGATTCGAATCGCCTTTAAAGCACATGAAAAGCCGCAAAACGTTGACAATGATGCCCTTGGCTAAAAATGGCGTATGCGTTTTTTCCTGAATATATTCAGGAAAAAACGCATACGCCCTTTTTGGCCAACCAAGCAACCTAGAAAGGCAAATCAGCGCTATAAAGAAGACTCGCTATCCATCGGTCAAAAGGGCCATGCTGAAAAAAGTCTCAAAACCAGAAATGCGGGACAGGCCATGGAGAAATGGGAGCCTTGCTACACTGATGGGCGGGATGTAAATTGCCAACAGCCACTCTGGAGAAGTGTACGGTGTGTCCTGAAACATCTAAAAAACACAGCCTAGAGAGCATAGGGCACTTCCACTCATGGGGGTATAAATAGGGAAAATGAAAAATCAGCAAGACACAAGCACCCCAAAGTTTAGGGCTGCTCTGCTGACAAGGACCTCCACTTCATTCCACCTTCAATATCCCAGGAAAGAGAAAAATGGATAAAGAAGTTGTGGTCCTTATGTACAATGGAATATCACTCAGCCATGAAATCAATGTCATAAGGCTAGTAGCAGCATGATGAGTGGATTTAGGTACGACGATTCTAAGTGAAATAAGTCACACAGAAAAGGACACTTCTCATAAGGTATCACTTATAGAGGGACTGTAAAAACCGTTTCACTTGAACTGAATTACAAAACAGAACAGAGTCACACATGCAGAAAACACACTATGGCTGCTTAACGGGAAAGGTGAGGTGGGGTGATACATAAAACAAGGGTTTCAAATTAGCTCAGATACCGTTCCATAAACCCAATATGTAATAGACAAGACCTACTCCTTGCTCAGAGAACTGGACTCAACACGCCCTATTCACCGCACAAGAATATATCTGACTAGTAATAATCTTAAAACCTATGTATTGATATCTCTCTGTTAGTGTGTCAAGTGGGTGTAAAGCGGCATAAAAACAGCAGTGAAAAGCAGCTAAACCCCATTATAAAAATAAATTACTTTGAAAAACCCATGAAACAAAGACAGTGAAAGAGAGAGAAATTCTTACACAATGCGTTCAGGGGCTGTGATGCAACCTGGATTGACCATATCTAGACCCACAGCTGGATGAGACATAAGGGTGGACACTCTTGGGGCTGAGAGGTTTGGTGAGGTTGGGTGAGCAAACGCAGACCCTTTAAAGTAATACTGCGTGGTACCCATCGCATGGGTCCCAAATCTCCAGGTTCAAGGGCATCTTCCTACATCGAAAACATGCATGAGAAAACAAAAAGATGGTACACCATGTGATAGGGAAAGGTTTCTAAAACGCACCTCATTTCTCTTCTCCTTGTGCCCGGGTTCGCCATTCCATCCGCTTTACTAAAAATCTCCCTACTTGGAGCATCAGCACCTTTAACCTCCTGTTCCCTACAGGTTGCAATTTGTCCTGAGGATGAACGGGTAGACGGGGAACCAGTGAGAGACTAGCTCTTGTTGTTGGCACAGGCACAGGTCACTCTATTTTCCCATCAGGAAGAAGAATTAACCACAGGCTCATCCTCCCCCCCGGAACCAGAACAGGGCCTGAAGCCATCCTGCGCTTTTGCGGCCAGCTCCCAAAAAAGCGAGTTGTAAAATGGAGCTTCAGGGCACTGCAATTCAAAAACCTGCAGAGTTATAAATGATAACTCTCGTCCACAAATATATTGAGGGAAGGCAAAGAAGAGGATTTGAAATCAAGGCAGAATTGCAGGAAACAGATTTCAGGAGGTAGATTCGAATCGCCTTTAAAGCACATGAAAAGCGGCAAAACGTTGACAATGATGCCCTTGGCCAAAAAGGGCGTATGCGTTTTTTCCTGAATATATTCAGGAAAAAACCCATACGCCCTTTTTGGCCAACCAAGCAACCTGGAAAGGCAAATCAGGGCTACAAAGAAGACTCGCTACCCATCGGTCAAAAGGGCCATGCTGAAAAAAGTCTCAAAACCAGAAATGCAGGACAGGCCATGGAGAAATGGGAGCCTTGCTACACTGATGGGCGTGATGTAAATTGCAAACAGCCACTCTGGAGAAGTGTACGGTGTGTCTTGAAACATCTAAAAAACACAGCTTAGAGAGCATAGGGCACTTCCACTCATGGGGGTATAAATTGGGAAAATGAAAAATCAGCAAGACACAAACACCCCAAAGTTTAGGCCTGCTCTGTTGACAAGGACCTCCACTTCATTCCACCTTCAATATCCCAGGAAAGAGAAAAATGGATAAAGAAGTTGTGGTCCTTATGTACAATGGAATATCACTCAGCCATGAAATCAATGTCATAAGGCTAGTAGCAGCATGATGAGTGGATTTAGGTACGACGATTCTAAGTGAAATAAGTCACACAGAAAAGGACACTTCTCATAAGGTATCACTTATAGAGGGAATGTAAAAACCGTTACACTTGAACTGAATTACAAAACAGAACAGAGTCACACATGCAGAAAACACACTATGGCTGCTTAACGGGAAAGGTGAGGTGGGGTGATACATAAAACAAGCGTTTCAAATTAGCTCAGATACCGTTCCATAAACCCAATATGTAATAGACAAGACCTACTCCTTGCTCAGAGAACTGGACTCAACACGCCCTATTCACCGCACAAGAATATATCTGACTAGTAATAATCTTAAAACCTATGTATTGATATCTCTCTGTTAGTGTGTCAAGTGGGTGTAAAGCGGCATAAACACAGCAGTGAAAAGCAGCTAAACCCCAGTATAAAAATAAATTACTTCGAAAAACCCATGAAACAAAGACAGTGAAAGAGAGAGAAATTCTTACACAATGCGTTCAGGGGCTGTGATGCAACCTGGATTGACCATATCTAGACCCACAGCTGGATGAGACATAAGGGTGGACACTCTTGGGGCTGAGAGGTTTGGTGAGGTTGGGTGAGCAAACGCAGACCCTTTAAAGTAATACTGCGTGGTACCCATCCCATGGGTCCCAAATCTCCAGGTTCAAGGGCATCTTCCTACATCGAAATCATGCACGAGAAACCCAGAAGATGGTACACCGTGTGATGGGGAAAAATATCTAAAACGCACCTCATTTCTCATCTCCTTGTGCCCGGGTTCTCCATTCCAGCCGCTTTACTAGCAATCTCCTTATTTGGAGCATCAGCACCTTTAACCTCCTGTTCCGTGCAGGTTGCAATTTGTCCTGAGGATGAACGGGAAGACGGGGAACCAGTGAGAGACTAGCTCTTGGTGTTGGGACAGGCACATGTCACTCTATTTTCCCATCAGGAAGAAGAATTAACCACAGGCTCATCATAGCCCCCGGAACCAGAAGAGGGCCTGAAGCCATCCAGCGCTTTTGCGTCCAGCTCCCAAAAAGGCGAGTTGTAAAATGGAGCTTCAGGGCACTGCAATTCACAAACCTGCAGAGTTATAAATGATAACTCTCGTCCACAAATATATTGAGGGAAGGCAAAGAAGAGGATTTGAAATCAAGGCAGAATTGCAGGAAACAGATTTCAGGAGGTAGATTCGAATCGCCTTTAAAGCACATGAAAAGCCGCAAAACGTTGACAATGATGCCCTTGGCTAAAAATGGCGTATGCGTTTTTTCCTGAATATATTCAGGAAAAAACGCATACGCCCTTTTTGGCCAACCAAGCAACCTAGAAAGGCAAATCAGCGCTATAAAGAAGACTCGCTATCCATCGGTCAAAAGGGCCATGCTGAAAAAAGTCTCAAAACCAGAAATGCGGGACAGGCCATGGAGAAATGGGAGCCTTGCTACACTGATGGGCGGGATGTAAATTGCCAACAGCCACTCTGGAGAAGTGTACGGTGTGTCCTGAAACATCTAAAAAACACAGCCTAGAGAGCATAGGGCACTTCCACTCATGGGGGTATAAATAGGGAAAATGAAAAATCAGCAAGACACAAGCACCCCAAAGTTTAGGGCTGCTCTGCTGACAAGGACCTCCACTTCATTCCACCTTCAATATCCCAGGAAAGAGAAAAATGGATAAAGAAGTTGTGGTCCTTATGTACAATGGAATATCACTCAGCCATGAAATCAATGTCATAAGGCTAGTAGCAGCATGATGAGTGGATTTAGGTACGACGATTCTAAGTGAAATAAGTCACACAGAAAAGGACACTTCTCATAAGGTATCACTTATAGAGGGACTGTAAAAACCGTTTCACTTGAACTGAATTACAAAACAGAACAGAGTCACACATGCAGAAAACACACTATGGCTGCTTAACGGGAAAGGTGAGGTGGGGTGATACATAAAACAAGGGTTTCAAATTAGCTCAGATACCGTTCCATAAACCCAATATGTAATAGACAAGACCTACTCCTTGCTCAGAGAACTGGACTCAACACGCCCTATTCACCGCACAAGAATATATCTGACTAGTAATAATCTTAAAACCTATGTATTGATATCTCTCTGTTAGTGTGTCAAGTGGGTGTAAAGCGGCATAAAAACAGCAGTGAAAAGCAGCTAAACCCCATTATAAAAATAAATTACTTTGAAAAACCCATGAAACAAACACAGTGAAAGAGAGAGAAATTCTTACACAATGCGTTCAGGGGCTGTGATGCAACCTGGATTGACCATATCTAGACCCACAGCTGGATGAGACATAAGGGTGGACACTCTTGGGGCTGAGAGGTTTGGTGAGGTTGGGTGAGCAAACGCAGACCCTTTAAAGTAATACTGCGTGGTACCCATCGCATGGGTCCCAAATCTCCAGGTTCAAGGGCATCTTCCTACATCGAAAACATGCATGAGAAAACAAAAAGATGGTACACCATGTGATAGGGAAAGGTTTCTAAAACGCACCTCATTTCTCTTCTCCTTGTGCCCGGGTTCGCCATTCCATCCGCTTTACTAAAAATCTCCCTACTTGGAGCATCAGCACCTTTAACCTCCTGTTCCCTACAGGTTGCAATTTGTCCTGAGGATGAACGGGTAGACGGGGAACCAGTGAGAGACCAACTCTTGTTGTTGGCACAGGCACAGGTCACTCTATTTTCCCATCAGGAAGAAGAATTAACCACAGGCTCATCCTCCCCCCCGGAACCAGAACAGGGCCTGAAGCCATCCTGCGCTTTTGCGGCCAGCTCCCAAAAAAGCGAGTTGTAAAATGGAGCTTCAGGGCACTGCAATTCAAAAACCTGCAGAGTTATAAATGATAACTCTCGTCCACAAATATATTGAGGGAAGGCAAAGAAGAGGATTTGAAATCAAGGCAGAATTGCAGGAAACAGATTTCAGGAGGTAGATTCGAATCGCCTTTAAAGCACATGAAAAGCGGCAAAACGTTGACAATGATGCCCTTGGCCAAAAAGGGCGTATGCGTTTTTTCCTGAATATATTCAGGAAAAAACCCATACGCCCTTTTTGGCCAACCAAGCAACCTGGAAAGGCAAATCAGGGCTACAAAGAAGACTCGCTACCCATCGGTCAAAAGGGCCATGCTGAAAAAAGTCTCAAAACCAGAAATGCAGGACAGGCCATGGAGAAATGGGAGCCTTGCTACACTGATGGGCGTGATGTAAATTGCAAACAGCCACTCTGGAGAAGTGTACGGTGTGTCTTGAAACATCTAAAAAACACAGCTTAGAGAGCATAGGGCACTTCCACTCATGGGGGTATAAATTGGGAAAATGAAAAATCAGCAAGACACAAACACCCCAAAGTTTAGGCCTGCTCTGTTGACAAGGACCTCCACTTCATTCCACCTTCAATATCCCAGGAAAGAGAAAAATGGATAAAGAAGTTGTGGTCCTTATGTACAATGGAATATCACTCAGCCATGAAATCAATGTCATAAGGCTAGTAGCAGCATGATGAGTGGATTTAGGTACGACGATTCTAAGTGAAATAAGTCACACAGAAAAGGACACTTCTCATAAGGTATCACTTTTAGAGGGAATGTAAAAACCGTTACACTTGAACTGAATTACAAAACAGAACAGAGTCACACATGCAGAAAACAGACTATGGCTGCTTAACGGGAAAGGTGAGGTGGGGTGATACATAAAACAAGCGTTTCAAATTAGCTCAGATACCGTTCCATAAACCCAATATGTAATAGACAAGACCTACTCCTTGCTCAGAGAACTGGACTCAACACGCCCTATTCACCGCACAAGAATATATCTGACTAGTAATAATCTTAAAACCTATGTATTGATATCTCTCTGTTAGTGTGTCAAGTGGGTGTAAAGCGGCATAAACACAGCAGTGAAAAGCAGCTAAACCCCAGTATAAAAATAAATTACTTCGAAAAACCCATGAAACAAAGACAGTGAAAGAGAGAGAAATTCTTACACAATGCGTTCAGGGGCTGTGATGCAACCTGGATTGACCATATCTAGACCCACAGCTGGATGAGACATAAGGGTGGACACTCTTGGGGCTGAGAGGTTTGGTGAGGTTGGGTGAGCAAACGCAGACCCTTTAAAGTAATACTGCGTGGTACCCATCCCATGGGTCCCAAATCTCCAGGTTCAAGGGCATCTTCCTACATCGAAAACATGCACGAGAAACCCAGAAGATGGTACACCGTGTGATGGGGAAAAATATCTAAAACGCACCTCATTTCTCATCTCCTTGTGCCCGGGTTCTCCATTCCAGCCGCTTTACTAGCAATCTCCTTATTTGGAGCATCAGCACCTTTAACCTCCTGTTCCGTGCAGGTTGCAATTTGTCCTGAGGATGAACGGGAAGACGGGGAACCAGTGAGAGACTAGCTCTTGGTGTTGGGACAGGCACATGTCACTCTATTTTCCCATCAGGAAGAAGAATTAACCACAGGCTCATCATAGCCCCCGGAACCAGAAGAGGGCCTGAAGCCATCCAGCGCTTTTGCGGCCAGCTCCCAAAAAGGCGAGTTGTAAAATGGAGCTTCAGGGCACTGCAATTCACAAACCTGCAGAGTTATAAATGATAACTCTCGTCCACAAATATATTGAGGGAAGGCAAAGAAGAGGATTTGAAATCAAGGCAGAATTGCAGGAAACAGATTTCAGGAGGTAGATTCGAATCGCCTTTAAAGCACATGAAAAGCGGCAAAACGTTGACAATGATGCCCTTGGCTAAAAATGGCGTATGCGTTTTTTCCTGAATATATTCAGGAAAAAACGCATACGCCCTTTTTGGCCAACCAAGCAACCTAGAAAGGCAAATCAGCGCTATAAAGAAGACTCGCTATCCATCGGTCAAAAGGGCCATGCTGAAAAAAGTCTCAAAACCAGAAATGCGGGACAGGCCATGGAGAAATGGGAGCCTTGCTACACTGATGGGCGGGATGTAAATTGCCAACAGCCACTCTGGAGAAGTGTACGGTGTGTCTTGAAACATCTAAAAAACACAGCTTAGAGAGCATAGGGCACTTCCACTCATGGGGGTATAAATTGGGAAAATGAAAAATCAGCAAGACACAAGCACCCCAAAGTTTAGGGCTGCTCTGTTGACAAGGACCTCCACTTCATTCCACCATCAATATCCGAGGAAAGAGAAAAATGGATAAAGAAGTTGTGGTCCTTATGTACAATGGAATATCACTCAGCCATGAAATCGATGTCATAAGGCTAGTAGCAGCATGAGAGTGGATTTAGGTACGACGATTCTAAGTGAAATAAGTCACACAGAAAAGGACACTTCTCATAAGGTATCACTTATAGAGGGAATGTAAAAACTGTTACACTTGAACTGAATTACAAAACGGAACAGAGTCACACATACAGAAAACGCACTATGGCTGCTTAACGGGAAAGGGGAGGTGGGGTGATACATAAAACAAGCGTTTCAAATTAGCTCAGATACCGTTCCATAAACCCAATATGTAATAGACAAGACCTACTCCTTGCTCAGAGAACTGGACTCAACACGCCCTATTCACCGCACAAGAATATATCTGACTAGTAATAATCTTAAAACGTATGTATTGATATCTCTCTGTTAGTGTGTCAAGTGGGTGTAAAGCGGCATAAACACAGCAGTGAAAAGCAGCTAAACCCCAGTATAAAAATAAATTACTTCGAAAAACCCATGAAACAAAGACAGTGAAAGAGAGAGAAATACTTACACAATGCGTTCAGGGGCTCTGATGCAACCTGGATTGACCATATCTAGACCCACAGCTGGACGAGACATAAGGGTGGACACTCTTGGGGCTGAGAGGTTTGGTGAGGTTGGGTGAGCAAACGCAGACCCTTTAAAGTAATACTGCGTGGTACCCATCGCATGGGTCCCAAATCTCCAGGTTCAAGGACATCTTCCTACATCGAAAACATGCATGAGAAAACAAAAAGATGGTACACCATGTGATGGGGAAAGGTTTCTAAAACGCACCTCATTTCTCTTCTCCTTGTGCCCGGGGTCGCCATTCCAGCCGCTTTACTAACAATCTCCCTACTTGGAGCATCAGCACCTTTAACCTCCTGTTCCGTACAGGTTGCAATTTGTCCTGAGGATGAACGGGTAGACGGGGAACCAGGGAGAGACTAGCTCTTGTTGTTGGCACAGGCATAGGTCACTCTATTTTCCCATCAGGAAGAAGAATTAACCACAGGCTCATCATCACCCCCGGAACCAGAACAGGGCCTGAAGCCATCCTGCGCTTTTGCGGCCAGCTCCCAAAAAAGCGAGTTGTAAAATGGAGCTTCAGGGCACTGCAATTCACAAACCTGCAGAGTTATAAATCATAACTCTCGTCCACAAATATATTGAGGGAAGGCAAAGAAGAGGATTTGAAATCAAGGCAGAATTGCAGGAAACAGATTTCAGGAGGTAGATTCGAATCGCCTTTAAAGCACATGAAAAGCGGCAAAACGTTGACAATGATGCCCTTGGCCAAAAAGGGCGTATGCGTTTTTTCCTGAATATATTCAGGAAAAAACCCATACGCCCTTTTTGGCCAACCAAGCAACCTGGAAAGGCAAATCAGGGCTACAAAGAAGACTCGCTACCCATCGGTCAAAAGGGCCATGCTGAAAAAAGTCTCAAAACCAGAAATGCAGGACAGGCCATGGAGAAATGGGAGCCTTGCTACACTGATGGGCGCAATGTAAGTTGCCAACAGCCACTCTGGAGAAGTGTACGGTGTGTCTTGAAACATCTAAAAAACACAGCTTAGAGAGCATAGGGCACTTCCACTCATGGGGGTATAAATTGGGAAAATGAAAAATCAGCAAGACACAAGCACCCCAAAGTTTAGGGCTGCTCTGTTGACAAGGACCTCCACTTCATTCCACCTTCAATATCCCAGGAAAGAGAAAAATGGATAAAGAAGTTGTGGTCCTTATGTACAATGGAATATCACTCAGCCATGAAATCAATGTCATAAGGCTAGTAGCAGCATGATGAGTGGATTTAGGTACGACGATTCTAAGTGAAATAAGTCACACAGAAAAGGACACTTCTCATAAGGTATCACTTATAGAGGGAATGTAAAAACCGTTACACTTGAACTGAATTACAAAACAGAACAGAGTCACACATGCAGAAAACACACTATGGCTGCTTAAAGGGAAAGGTGAGGTGGGGTGATACATAAAACAAGGGTTTCAAATTAGCTCAGATACCGTTCCATAAACCCAATATGTAATAGACAAGACCTACTCCTTGCTCAGAGAACTGGACTCAACACGCCCTATTCACCACACAAGAATATATCTGACTAGTAATAATCTTAAAACCTATGTATTGATATCTCTCTGTTAGTGTGTCAAGTGGGTGTAAAGCAGCATAAACACAGCAGTGAAAAGCAGCTAAACCCCATTATAAAAATAAATTACTTTTACAAACCCATGAAACAAAGACAGTGAAAGAGAGAGAAATTCTTACACAATGCGTTCAGGGGCTGTGATGCAACCTGGATTGACCATATCTAGACCCACAGCTGGATGAGACATAAGGGTGGACACTCTTGGGGCTGAGAGGTTTGGTGAGGTTGGGTGAGCAAACGCAGACCCTTTAAAGTAATACTGCGTGGTACCCATCGCATGGGTCCCAAATCTCCAGGTTCAAGGACATCTTCCTACATCGAAAACATGCATGAGAAAACAAAATGATGGTACACCATGTGATGGGGAAAGGTTTCTAAAACGCACCTCATTTCTCTTCTCCTTGTGCCCGGGTTGGCCATTCCAGCCGCTTTACTAACAATCTCCCTACTTGGAGCATCAGCACCTTTAACCTCCTGTTCCGTACAGGTTGCAATTTGTCCTGAGGATGAACGGTTAGACGGGGAACCAGTGAGAGACTAGCTCTTGGTGTTGGGACAGGCACAGGTCACTCTATCTTCCCATCAGGAAGAAGAATTAACCACAGGCTCATCCACCCCCCGGGAACCAGAACAGGGCCTGAAGCCATCCTGCGCTTTTGCGGCCAGCTCCCAAAAAAGCGAGTTTTAAATGGAGCTTCAGGGCACTGCAATTCACAAACCTGCAGAGTTATAAATCATAACTCTCGTCCACAAATATATTGAGGGAAGGCAAAGAAGAGGATTTGAAATCAAGGCAGATTTGCAGGAAACAGATTCCAGGAGGTAGATTCAAATCGCCTTTAAAGCACATGAAAAGCGGCAAAACGTTGACAATGATGCCCTTGGCCAAAAAGGGCGTATGCGTTTTTTCCTGAATATATTCAGGAAAAAACGCATACGCCCTTTTTGGCCAACCAAGCAACCTGGAAAGGCAAATCAGCGCTACAAAGAAGACTCGCTACCCATCGGTCAAAAGGGCCATGCTGAAAAAAGTCTCAAAACCAGAAATGCAGGACAGGCCATGGAGAAATGGGAGCCTTGCTACACTGATGGGCGGGATGTAAATTGCCAACAGCCACTCTGGAGAAGTGTACGGTGTGTCCTGAAACATCTAAAAAACACAGCTTAGAGAGCATAGGGCACTTCCACTCATGGGGGTATAAATTGGGAAAATGAAAAATCAGCAAGACACAAGCACCCCAAAGTTTAGGGCTGCTCTGTTGACAAGGACCTCCACTTCATTCCACCTTCAATATCCCAGGAAAGAGAAAAATGGATAAAGAAGTTGTGGTCCTTATGTACAATGGAATATCACTCAGCCATGAAATCAATGTCATAAGGCTAGTAGCAGCATGATGAGTGGATTTAGGTTCGACGATTCTAAGTGAAATAAGTCACACAGAAAAGGACACTTCTCATAAGGTATCACTTATAGAGGGATTGTAAAAACCGTTACACTTGAACTGAATTACAAAACAGAACAGAGTCACACATGCAGAAAACACACTATGGCTGCTTATCGGGAAAGGTGAGGTGGGGTGATACATAAAACAAGGGTTTCAAATTAGCTCAGATACCGTTCCATAAACCCAATATGTAATAGACAAGACCTACTCCTTGCTCAGAGAACTGGACTCAACACGCCCTATTCACCGCACAAGAATATATCTGACTAGTAATAATCTTAAAACCTATGTATTGATATCTCTCTGTTAGTGTGTCAAGTGGGTGTAAAGCGGCATAAACACAGCAGTGAAAAGCAGCTAAACCCCATTGTAAAAATAAATTACTTTGAAAAACCAATGAAACAAAGACAGTGAAAGAGAGAGAAATACTTACACAATGCGTTCAGGGGCTGTGATGCAACCTGGATTGACCATATCTAGACCCACAGCTGGATGAGACATAAGGGTGGACACTCTTGGGGCTGAGAGGTTTGGTGAGGTTGGGTGAGCAAACGCCGACCCTTTAAAGTAATACTGCGTGGTACCCATCGCATGGGTCCCAAATCTCCAGGTACAAGGGCATCTTCCTACATCGAAAACATGCATGAGAAAACAAAAGGATGGTACACCATGTGATGGGGAAAGGTTTCTAAAACGCACCTCATTTCTCTTCTCCTTGTGCCCGGGTTGGCCATTCCAGCCGCTTTACTAACAATCTCCCTACTTGGAGCATCAGCACCTTTAACCTCCTGTTCCGTACAGGTTGCAATTTGTCCTGAGGATGAACGGGTAGACGGGGAACCAGTGAGAGACTAGCTCTTGGTGTTGGGACAGGCACAGGTCACTCTATCTTCCCATCAGGAAGAAGAATTAACCACAGGCTCATCCACCCCCCGGGAACCAGAACAGGGCCTGAAGCCATCCTGCGCTTTTGCGGCCAGCTCCCAAAAAAGCGAGTTGTAAAATGGAGCTTCAGGGCACTGCAATTCACAAACCTGCAGAGTTATAAATCATAACTCTCGTCCACAAATATATTGAGGGAAGGCAAAGAAGAGGATTTGAAATCAAGGCAGATTTGCAGGAAACAGATTCCAGGAGGTAGATTCAAATCGCCTTTAAAGCACATGAAAAGCGGCAAAACGTTGACAATGATGCCCTTGGCCAAAAAGGGCGTATGCGTTTTTTCCTGAATATATTCAGGAAAAAACGCATACGCCCTTTTTGGCCAACCAAGCAACCTGGAAAGGCAAATCAGCGCTACAAAGAAGACTCGCTACCCATCGGTCAAAAGGGCCATGCTGAAAAAAGTCTCAAAACCAGAAATGCAGGACAGGCCATGGAGAAATGGGAGCCTTGCTACACTGATGGGCGGGATGTAAATTGCCAACAGCCACTCTGGAGAAGTGTATGGTGTGTCCTGAAACATCTAAAAAACACAGCTTAGAGAGCATAGGGCACTTCCACTCATGGGGGTATAAATTGGGAAAATGAAAAATCAGCAAGACACAAGCACCCCAAAGTTTAGGGCTGCTCTGTTGACAAGGACCTCCACTTCATTCCACCTTCAATATCCCAGGAAAGAGAAAAATGGATAAAGAAGTTGTGGTCCTTATATACAATGGAATATCACTCAGCCATGAAATCAATGTCATAAGGCTAGTAGCAGCATGATGAGTGGATTTAGGTTCGACGATTCTAAGTGAAATAAGTCACACAGAAAAGGACACTTCTCATAAGGTATCACTTATAGAGGGAATGTAAAAACCGTTACACTTGAACTGAATTACAAAACAGAACAGAGTCACACATGCAGAAAACACACTATGGCTGCTTAACGGGAAAGGTGAGGTGGGGTGATACATAAAACAAGCGTTTCAAATTAGCTCAGATACCGTTCCATAAACCCAATATGTAATAGACAAGACCTACTCCTTGCTCAGAGAACTGGACTCAACACGCCCTATTCACCGCACAAGAATATATCTGACTAGTAATAATCTTAAAACCTATGTATTGATATCTCTCTGTTAGTGTGTCAAGTGGGTGTAAAGCGGCATAAACACAGCAGTGAAAAGCAGCTAAACCCCAGTATAAAAATAAATTACTTTTACAAACCCATGAAACAAAGACAGTGAAAGAGAGAGAAATTCTTACACAATGCGTTCAGGGGCTGTGATGCAACCTGGATTGACCATATCTAGACCCACAGCTGGATGAGACATAAGGGTGGACACTCTTGGGGCTGAGAGGTTTGGTGAGGTTGGGTGAGCAAACGCAGACCCTTTAAAGTAATACTGCGTGGTACCCATCGCATGGGTCCCAAATCTCCAGGTTCAAGGACATCTTCCTACATCGAAAACATGCATGAGAAAACAAAAAGATGGTACACCATGTGATGGGGAAAGGTTTCTAAAACGCACCTCATTTCTCTTCTCCTTGTGCCCGGGGTCGCCATTCCAGCCGCTTTACTAACAATCTCCCTACTTGGAGCATCAGCACCTTTAACCTCCTGTTCCGTACAGGTTGCAATTTGTCCTGAGGATGAACGGGAAGATGGGGAACCAGTGAGAGACTACCTCTTGTTTTTGGGACAGGAACAGGTCACTCTATTTTCCCATCAGGAAGAAGAATTTACCACAGGCTCATCCTCCCCCCCCCCGGAACCAGAACAGGACCTGAAGCCATCCTGCGCTTTTGCGGCCAGCTCCCAAAAAAGCGAGTTGTAAAATGGAGCTTCAGGGCACTGCAATTCACAAACCTGCAGAGTTATAAATCATAACTCTCGTCCACAAATATATTGAGGGAAGGCAAAGAAGAGGATTTGAAATCAAGGCAGATTTGCAGGAAACAGATTCCAGGAGGTAGATTCAAATCGCCTTTAAAGCACATGAAAAGCGGCAAAACGTTGACAATGATGCCCTTGGCCAAAAAGGGCGTATGCGTTTTTTCCTGAATATATTCAGGAAAAAACGCATACGCCCTTTTTGGCCAACCAAGCAACCTGGAAAGGCAAATCAGCGCTACAAAGAAGACTCGCTACCCATCGGTCAAAAGGGCCATGCTGAAAAAAGTCTCAAAACCAGAAATGCAGGACAGGCCATGGAGAAATGGGAGCCTTGCTACACTGATGGGCGGGATGTAAATTGCCAACAGCCACTCTGGAGAAGTGTACGGTGTGTCCTGAAACATCTAAAAAACACAGCTTAGAGAGCATAGGGCACTTCCACTCATGGGGGTATAAATTGGGAAAATGAAAAATCAGCAAGACACAAGCACCCCAAAGTTTAGGGCTGCTCTGTTGACAAGGACCTCCACTTCATTCCACCTTCAATATCCCAGGAAAGAGAAAAATGGATAAAGAAGTTGTGGTCCTTATGTACAATGGAATATCACTCAGCCATGAAATCAATGTCATAAGGCTAGTAGCAGCATGATGAGTGGATTTAGGTTCGACGATTCTAAGTGAAATAAGTCACACAGAAAAGGACACTTCTCATAAGGTATCACTTATAGAGGGAATGTAAAAACCGTTACACTTGAACTGAATTACAAAACAGAACAGAGTCACACATGCAGAAAACACACTATGGCTGCTTATCGGGAAAGGTGAGGTGGGGTGATACATAAAACAAGGGTTTCAAATTAGCTCAGATACCGTTCCATAAACCCAATATGTAATAGACAAGACCTACTCCTTGCTCAGAGAACTGGACTCAACACGCCCTATTCACCGCACAAGAATATATCTGACTAGTAATAATCTTAAAACCTATGTATTGATATCTCTCTGTTAGTGTGTCAAGTGGGTGTAAAGCGGCATAAACACAGCAGTGAAAAGCAGCTAAACCCCAGTATAAAAATAAATTACTTTTACAAACCCATGAAACAAAGACAGTGAAAGAGAGAAAAATTCTTACACAATGCGTTCAGGGGCTGTGATGCAACCTGGATTGACCATATCTAGACCCACAGCTGGATGAGACATAAGGGTGGACACTCTTGGGGCTGAGAGGTTTGGTGAGGTTGGGTGAGCAAACGCAGACCCTTTAAAGTAATACTGCGTGGTACCCATCGCATGGGTCCCAAATCTCCAGGTTCAAGGACATCTTCCTACATCGAAAACATGCATGAGAAAACAAAAAGATGGTACACCATGTGATGGGGAAAGGTTTCTAAAACGCACCTCATTTCTCTTCTCCTTGTGCCCGGGGTCGCCATTCCAGCCGCTTTACTAACAATCTCCCTACTTGGAGCATCAGCACCTTTAACCTCCTGTTCCGTACAGGTTGCAATTTGTCCTGAGGCTGAACGGGAAGATGGGGAACCAGTGAGAGACTACCTCTTGTTGTTGGGACAGGAACAGGTCACTCTATTTTCCCATCAGGAAGAAGAATTTACCACAGGCTCATCCTCCCCCCCCCCGGAACCAGAACAGGGCCTGAAGCCATCCTGCGCTTTTGCGGCCAGCTCCCAAAAAAGCGAGTTGTAAAATGGAGCTTCAGGGCACTGCAATTCACAAACCTGCAGAGATATAAATGATAACTCTCGTCCACAAATATATTGAGGGAAGGCAAAGAAGAGGATTTGAAATCAAGGCAGAATTGCAGGAAACAGATTTCAGGAAGTAGATTCGAATCGCCTTTAAAGCACATGAAAAGCGGCAAAACGTTGACAATGATGCCCTTGGCCAAAAAGGGCGTATGCGTTTTTTCCTGAATATATTCAGGAAAAAATGCATACGCCCTTTTTGGCCAACCAAGCAACCTGGTAAGGCAAATCAGGGCAACAAAGAAGACTCGCTACCCATCGGTCAAAAGGGCCATGCTGAAAAAGTCTCAAAACCAGAAATGCAGGACAGGCCATGGAGAAATGGGAGCCTTGCTACACTGATGGGCGGGATGTAAATTGCCAACAGCCACTCTGGAGAAGTGTACGGTGTGTCCTGAAACATCTAAAAAACACAGCTTAGAGAGCATAGGGCACTTCCACTCATGGGGGTATAAATTGGGAAAATGAAAAATCAGCAAGAAACAAACACCCCAAAGTTTAGGGCTGCTCTGTTGACAAGGACCTCCACTTCATTCCACCTTCAATATCCCAGGAAAGAGAAAAATGGATAAAGAAGTTGTGGTCCTTATGTACAATGGAATATCACTCAGCCATGAAATCAATGTCATAAGGCTAGTAGCAGCATGATGAGTGGATTTAGGTACGACGATTCTAAGTGAAATAAGTCACACAGAAAAGGACACTTCTCATAAGGTATCACTTATAGAGGGAATGTAAAAAGCGTTACACTTGAACTGAATTACAAAACAGAACAGAGTCACACATGCAGAAAACACACTATGGCTGCTTAACGGGAAAAGTGAGGTGGGGTGATACATAAAACAAGGGTTTCAAATTAGCTCAGATACCGTTCCATAAACCCAATATGTAATAAACAAGACCTACTCCTTGCTCAGAGAACTGGACTCAACACGCCCTATTCACCGCACAAGAATATATCTGACTAGTAATAATCTTAAAACCTATGTATTGATATCTCTCTGTTAGTGTGTCAAGTGGGTGTAAAGCGGCATAAACACAGCAGTGAAAAGCAGCTAAACCCCAGTATAAAAATAAATTACTTCGAAAAACCCATGAAACAAAGACAGTGAAAGAGAGTGAAATTCTTACACAATGCGTTCAGGGGCTGTGATGCAACCTATATTGACCATATCTAGACCCACAGCTGGATGAGACATAAGGGTGGACACTCTTGGGGCTGAGAGGTTTGGTGAGGTTGGGTGAGCAAACGCAGACCCTTTAAAGTAATAGTGCGTGGTACCCATCGCATGGGTCCCAAATCTCCAGGTTCAAGGACATCTTCCTACATCGAAAACATGCATGAGAAAACAAAAAGATGGTACACCATGTGATGGGGAAAGGTTTCTAAAACGCACCTCATTTCTCTTCTCCTTGTGCCCGGGTTGGCCATTCCAGCCGCTTTACTAACAATCTCCCTACTTGGAGCATCAGCACCTTTAACCTCCTGTTCCGTACAGGTTGCAATTTGTCCTGAGGATGAACGGTTAGACGGGGAACCAGTGAGAGACTAGCTCTTGGTGTTGGGACAGGCACAGGTCACTCTATCTTCCCATCAGGAAGAAGAATTAACCACAGGCTCATCCACCCCCCGGGAACCAGAACAGGGCCTGAAGCCATCCTGCGCTTTTGCGGCCAGCTCCCAAAAAAGCGAGTTTTAAATGGAGCTTCAGGGCACTGCAATTCACAAACCTGCAGAGTTATAAATCATAACTCTCGTCCACAAATATATTGAGGGAAGGCAAAGAAGAGGATTTGAAATCAAGGCAGATTTGCAGGAAACAGATTCCAGGAGGTAGATTCAAATCGCCTTTAAAGCACATGAAAAGCGGCAAAACGTTGACAATGATGCCCTTGGCCAAAAAGGGCGTATGCGTTTTTTCCTGAATATATTCAGGAAAAAACGCATACGCCCTTTTTGGCCAACCAAGCAACCTGGAAAGGCAAATCAGCGCTACAAAGAAGACTCGCTACCCATCGGTCAAAAGGGCCATGCTGAAAAAAGTCTCAAAACCAGAAATGCAGGACAGGCCATGGAGAAATGGGAGCCTTGCTACACTGATGGGCGGGATGTAAATTGCCAACAGCCACTCTGGAGAAGTGTACGGTGTGTCCTGAAACATCTAAAAAACACAGCTTAGAGAGCATAGGGCACTTCCACTCATGGGGGTATAAATTGGGAAAATGAAAAATCAGCAAGACACAAGCACCCCAAAGTTTAGGGCTGCTCTGTTGACAAGGACCTCCACTTCATTCCACCTTCAATATCCCAGGAAAGAGAAAAATGGATAAAGAAGTTGTGGTCCTTATGTACAATGGAATATCACTCAGCCATGAAATCAATGTCATAAGGCTAGTAGCAGCATGATGAGTGGATTTAGGTTCGACGATTCTAAGTGAAATAAGTCACACAGAAAAGGACACTTCTCATAAGGTATCACTTATAGAGGGATTGTAAAAACCGTTACACTTGAACTGAATTACAAAACAGAACAGAGTCACACATGCAGAAAACACACTATGGCTGCTTATCGGGAAAGGTGAGGTGGGGTGATACATAAAACAAGGGTTTCAAATTAGCTCAGATACCGTTCCATAAACCCAATATGTAATAGACAAGACCTACTCCTTGCTCAGAGAACTGGACTCAACACGCCCTATTCACCGCACAAGAATATATCTGACTAGTAATAATCTTAAAACCTATGTATTGATATCTCTCTGTTAGTGTGTCAAGTGGGTGTAAAGCGGCATAAACACAGCAGTGAAAAGCAGCTAAACCCCATTGTAAAAATAAATTACTTTGAAAAACCAATGAAACAAAGACAGTGAAAGAGAGAGAAATACTTACACAATGCGTTCAGGGGCTGTGATGCAACCTGGATTGACCATATCTAGACCCACAGCTGGATGAGACATAAGGGTGGACACTCTTGGGGCTGAGAGGTTTGGTGAGGTTGGGTGAGCAAACGCCGACCCTTTAAAGTAATACTGCGTGGTACCCATCGCATGGGTCCCAAATCTCCAGGTACAAGGGCATCTTCCTACATCGAAAACATGCATGAGAAAACAAAAGGATGGTACACCATGTGATGGGGAAAGGTTTCTAAAACGCACCTCATTTCTCTTCTCCTTGTGCCCGGGTTGGCCATTCCAGCCGCTTTACTAACAATCTCCCTACTTGGAGCATCAGCACCTTTAACCTCCTGTTCCGTACAGGTTGCAATTTGTCCTGAGGATGAACGGGTAGACGGGGAACCAGTGAGAGACTAGCTCTTGGTGTTGGGACAGGCACAGGTCACTCTATCTTCCCATCAGGAAGAAGAATTAACCACAGGCTCATCCACCCCCCGGGAACCAGAACAGGGCCTGAAGCCATCCTGCGCTTTTGCGGCCAGCTCCCAAAAAAGCGAGTTGTAAAATGGAGCTTCAGGGCACTGCAATTCACAAACCTGCAGAGTTATAAATCATAACTCTCGTCCACAAATATATTGAGGGAAGGCAAAGAAGAGGATTTGAAATCAAGGCAGATTTGCAGGAAACAGATTCCAGGAGGTAGATTCAAATCGCCTTTAAAGCACATGAAAAGCGGCAAAACGTTGACAATGATGCCCTTGGCCAAAAAGGGCGTATGCGTTTTTTCCTGAATATATTCAGGAAAAAACGCATACGCCCTTTTTGGCCAACCAAGCAACCTGGAAAGGCAAATCAGCGCTACAAAGAAGACTCGCTACCCATCGGTCAAAAGGGCCATGCTGAAAAAAGTCTCAAAACCAGAAATGCAGGACAGGCCATGGAGAAATGGGAGCCTTGCTACACTGATGGGCGGGATGTAAATTGCCAACAGCCACTCTGGAGAAGTGTATGGTGTGTCCTGAAACATCTAAAAAACACAGCTTAGAGAGCATAGGGCACTTCCACTCATGGGGGTATAAATTGGGAAAATGAAAAATCAGCAAGACACAAGCACCCCAAAGTTTAGGGCTGCTCTGTTGACAAGGACCTCCACTTCATTCCACCTTCAATATCCCAGGAAAGAGAAAAATGGATAAAGAAGTTGTGGTCCTTATATACAATGGAATATCACTCAGCCATGAAATCAATGTCATAAGGCTAGTAGCAGCATGATGAGTGGATTTAGGTTCGACGATTCTAAGTGAAATAAGTCACACAGAAAAGGACACTTCTCATAAGGTATCACTTATAGAGGGAATGTAAAAACCGTTACACTTGAACTGAATTACAAAACAGAACAGAGTCACACATGCAGAAAACACACTATGGCTGCTTAACGGGAAAGGTGAGGTGGGGTGATACATAAAACAAGCGTTTCAAATTAGCTCAGATACCGTTCCATAAACCCAATATGTAATAGACAAGACCTACTCCTTGCTCAGAGAACTGGACTCAACACGCCCTATTCACCGCACAAGAATATATCTGACTAGTAATAATCTTAAAACCTATGTATTGATATCTCTCTGTTAGTGTGTCAAGTGGGTGTAAAGCGGCATAAACACAGCAGTGAAAAGCAGCTAAACCCCAGTATAAAAATAAATTACTTTTACAAACCCATGAAACAAAGACAGTGAAAGAGAGAGAAATTCTTACACAATGCGTTCAGGGGCTGTGATGCAACCTGGATTGACCATATCTAGACCCACAGCTGGATGAGACATAAGGGTGGACACTCTTGGGGCTGAGAGGTTTGGTGAGGTTGGGTGAGCAAACGCAGACCCTTTAAAGTAATACTGCGTGGTACCCATCGCATGGGTCCCAAATCTCCAGGTTCAAGGACATCTTCCTACATCGAAAACATGCATGAGAAAACAAAAAGATGGTACACCATGTGATGGGGAAAGGTTTCTAAAACGCACCTCATTTCTCTTCTCCTTGTGCCCGGGGTCGCCATTCCAGCCGCTTTACTAACAATCTCCCTACTTGGAGCATCAGCACCTTTAACCTCCTGTTCCGTACAGGTTGCAATTTGTCCTGAGGATGAACGGGAAGATGGGGAACCAGTGAGAGACTACCTCTTGTTTTTGGGACAGGAACAGGTCACTCTATTTTCCCATCAGGAAGAAGAATTTACCACAGGCTCATCCTCCCCCCCCCCGGAACCAGAACAGGACCTGAAGCCATCCTGCGCTTTTGCGGCCAGCTCCCAAAAAAGCGAGTTGTAAAATGGAGCTTCAGGGCACTGCAATTCACAAACCTGCAGAGTTATAAATCATAACTCTCGTCCACAAATATATTGAGGGAAGGCAAAGAAGAGGATTTGAAATCAAGGCAGATTTGCAGGAAACAGATTCCAGGAGGTAGATTCAAATCGCCTTTAAAGCACATGAAAAGCGGCAAAACGTTGACAATGATGCCCTTGGCCAAAAAGGGCGTATGCGTTTTTTCCTGAATATATTCAGGAAAAAACGCATACGCCCTTTTTGGCCAACCAAGCAACCTGGAAAGGCAAATCAGCGCTACAAAGAAGACTCGCTACCCATCGGTCAAAAGGGCCATGCTGAAAAAAGTCTCAAAACCAGAAATGCAGGACAGGCCATGGAGAAATGGGAGCCTTGCTACACTGATGGGCGGGATGTAAATTGCCAACAGCCACTCTGGAGAAGTGTACGGTGTGTCCTGAAACATCTAAAAAACACAGCTTAGAGAGCATAGGGCACTTCCACTCATGGGGGTATAAATTGGGAAAATGAAAAATCAGCAAGACACAAGCACCCCAAAGTTTAGGGCTGCTCTGTTGACAAGGACCTCCACTTCATTCCACCTTCAATATCCCAGGAAAGAGAAAAATGGATAAAGAAGTTGTGGTCCTTATGTACAATGGAATATCACTCAGCCATGAAATCAATGTCATAAGGCTAGTAGCAGCATGATGAGTGGATTTAGGTTCGACGATTCTAAGTGAAATAAGTCACACAGAAAAGGACACTTCTCATAAGGTATCACTTATAGAGGGAATGTAAAAACCGTTACACTTGAACTGAATTACAAAACAGAACAGAGTCACACATGCAGAAAACACACTATGGCTGCTTATCGGGAAAGGTGAGGTGGGGTGATACATAAAACAAGGGTTTCAAATTAGCTCAGATACCGTTCCATAAACCCAATATGTAATAGACAAGACCTACTCCTTGCTCAGAGAACTGGACTCAACACGCCCTATTCACCGCACAAGAATATATCTGACTAGTAATAATCTTAAAACCTATGTATTGATATCTCTCTGTTAGTGTGTCAAGTGGGTGTAAAGCGGCATAAACACAGCAGTGAAAAGCAGCTAAACCCCATTGTAAAAATAAATTACTTTGAAAAACCAATGAAACAAAGACAGTGAAAGAGAGAGAAATACTTACACAATGCGTTCAGGGGCTGTGATGCAACCTGGATTGACCATATCTAGACCCACAGCTGGATGAGACATAAGGGTGGACACTCTTGGGGCTGAGAGGTTTGTTGAGGTTGGGTGAGCAAACGCAGACCCTTTAAAGTAATACTGCGTGGTACCCATCGCATGGGTCCCAAATCTCCAGGTTCAAGGACATCTTCCTACATCGAAAACATGCATGAGAAAACAAAAAGATGGTACACCATGTGATGGGGAAAGGTTTCTAAAACGCACCTCATTTCTCTTCTCCTTGTGCCCGGGTTGGCCATTCCAGCCGCTTTACTAACAATCTCCCTACTTGGAGCATCAGCACCTTTAACCTCCTGTTCCGTACAGGTTGCAATTTGTCCTGAGGATGAACGGGTAGACGGGGAACCAGTGAGAGACTAGCTCTTGGTGTTGGGACAGGCACAGGTCACTCTATCTTCCCATCAGGAAGAAGAATTAACCACAGGCTCATCCACCCCCCGGGAACCAGAACAGGGCCTGAAGCCATCCTGCGCTTTTGCGGCCAGCTCCCAAAAAAGCGAGTTGTAAAATGGAGCTTCAGGGCACTGCAATTCACAAACCTGCAGAGTTATAAATCATAACTCTCGTCCACAAATATATTGAGGGAAGGCAAAGAAGAGGATTTGAAATCAAGGCAGATTTGCAGGAAACAGATTCCAGGAGGTAGATTCAAATCGCCTTTAAAGCACATGAAAAGCGGCAAAACGTTGACAATGATGCCCTTGGCCAAAAAGGGCGTATGCGTTTTTTCCTGAATATATTCAGGAAAAAACGCATACGCCCTTTTTGGCCAACCAAGCAACCTGGAAAGGCAAATCAGCGCTACAAAGAAGACTCGCTACCCATCGGTCAAAAGGGCCATGCTGAAAAAAGTCTCAAAACCAGAAATGCAGGACAGGCCATGGAGAAATGGGAGCCTTGCTACACTGATGGGCGGGATGTAAATTGCCAACAGCCACTCTGGAGAAGTGTATGGTGTGTCCTGAAACATCTAAAAAACACAGCTTAGAGAGCATAGGGCACTTCCACTCATGGGGGTATAAATTGGGAAAATGAAAAATCAGCAAGACACAAGCACCCCAAAGTTTAGGGCTGCTCTGTTGACAAGGACCTCCACTTCATTCCACCTTCAATATCCCAGGAAAGAGAAAAATGGATAAAGAAGTTGTGGTCCTTATATACAATGGAATATCACTCAGCTATGAAATCAATGTCATAAGGCTAGTAGCAGCATGATGAGTGGATTTAGGTTCGACGATTCTAAGTGAAATAAGTCACACAGAAAAGGACACTTCTCATAAGGTATCACTTATAGAGGGAATGTAAAAACCGTTACACTTGAACTGAATTACAAAACAGAACAGAGTCACACATGCAGAAAACACACTATGGCTGCTTAACGGGAAAGGTGAGGTGGGGTGATACATCAAACAAGCGTTTCAAATTAGCTCAGATACCGTTCCATAAACCCAATATGTAATAGACAAGACCTACTCCTTGCTCAGAGAACTGGACTCAACACGCCCTATTCACCGCACAAGAATATATCTGACTAGTAATAATCTTAAAACCTATGTATTGATATCTCTCTGTTAGTGTGTCAAGTGGGTGTAAAGCGGCATAAACACAGCAGTGAAAAGCAGCTAAACCCCAGTATAAAAATAAATTACTTTTACAAACCCATGAAACAAAGACAGTGAAAGAGAGAGAAATTCTTACACAATGCGTTCAGGGGCTGTGATGCAACCTGGATTGACCATATCTAGACCCACAGCTGGATGAGACATAAGGGTGGACACTCTTGGGGCTGAGAGGTTTGGTGAGGTTGGGTGAGCAAACGCAGACCCTTTAAAGTAATACTGCGTGGTACCCATCGCATGGGTCCCAAATCTCCAGGTTCAAGGACATCTTCCTACATCGAAAACATGCATGAGAAAACAAAAAGATGGTACACCATGTGATGGGGAAAGGTTTCTAAAACGCACCTCATTTCTCTTCTCCTTGTGCCCGGGGTCGCCATTCCAGCCGCTTTACTAACAATCTCCCTACTTGGAGCATCAGCACCTTTAACCTCCTGTTCCGTACAGGTTGCAATTTGTCCTGAGGATGAACGGGAAGATGGGGAACCAGTGAGAGACTACCTCTTGTTTTTGGGACAGGAACAGGTCACTCTATTTTCCCATCAGGAAGAAGAATTTACCACAGGCTCATCCTCCCCCCCCCCGGAACCAGAACAGGACCTGAAGCCATCCTGCGCTTTTGCGGCCAGCTCCCAAAAAAGCGAGTTGTAAAATGGAGCTTCAGGGCACTGCAATTCACAAACCTGCAGAGTTATAAATCATAACTCTCGTCCACAAATATATTGAGGGAAGGCAAAGAAGAGGATTTGAAATCAAGGCAGATTTGCAGGAAACAGATTCCAGGAGGTAGATTCAAATCGCCTTTAAAGCACATGAAAAGCGGCAAAACGTTGACAATGATGCCCTTGGCCAAAAAGGGCGTATGCGTTTTTTCCTGAATATATTCAGGAAAAAACGCATACGCCCTTTTTGGCCAACCAAGCAACCTGGAAAGGCAAATCAGCGCTACAAAGAAGACTCGCTACCCATCGGTCAAAAGGGCCATGCTGAAAAAAGTCTCAAAACCAGAAATGCAGGACAGGCCATGGAGAAATGGGAGCCTTGCTACACTGATGGGCGGGATGTAAATTGCCAACAGCCACTCTGGAGAAGTGTACGGTGTGTCCTGAAACATCTAAAAAACACAGCTTAGAGAGCATAGGGCACTTCCACTCATGGGGGTATAAATTGGGAAAATGAAAAATCAGCAAGACACAAGCACCCCAAAGTTTAGGGCTGCTCTGTTGACAAGGACCTCCACTTCATTCCACCTTCAATATCCCAGGAAAGAGAAAAATGGATAAAGAAGTTGTGGTCCTTATGTACAATGGAATATCACTCAGCCATGAAATCAATGTCATAAGGCTAGTAGCAGCATGATGAGTGGATTTAGGTTCGACGATTCTAAGTGAAATAAGTCACACAGAAAAGGACACTTCTCATAAGGTATCACTTATAGAGGGAATGTAAAAACCGTTACACTTGAACTGAATTACAAAACAGAACAGAGTCACACATGCAGAAAACACACTATGGCTGCTTATCGGGAAAGGTGAGGTGGGGTGATACATAAAACAAGGGTTTCAAATTAGCTCAGATACCGTTCCATAAACCCAATATGTAATAGACAAGACCTACTCCTTGCTCAGAGAACTGGACTCAACACGCCCTATTCACCGCACAAGAATATATCTGACTAGTAATAATCTTAAAACCTATGTATTGATATCTCTCTGTTAGTGTGTCAAGTGGGTGTAAAGCGGCATAAACACAGCAGTGAAAAGCAGCTAAACCCCATTGTAAAAATAAATTACTTTGAAAAACCAATGAAACAAAGACAGTGAAAGAGAGAGAAATACTTACACAATGCGTTCAGGGGCTGTGATGCAACCTGGATTGACCATATCTAGACCCACAGCTGGATGAGACATAAGGGTGGACACTCTTGGGGCTGAGAGGTTTGTTGAGGTTGGGTGAGCAAACGCAGACCCTTTAAAGTAATACTGCGTGGTACCCATCGCATGGGTCCCAAATCTCCAGGTTCAAGGACATCTTCCTACATCGAAAACATGCATGAGAAAACAAAAAGATGGTACACCATGTGATGGGGAAAGGTTTCTAAAACGCACCTCATTTCTCTTCTCCTTGTGCCCGGGTTGGCCATTCCAGCCGCTTTACTAACAATCTCCCTACTTGGAGCATCAGCACCTTTAACCTCCTGTTCCGTACAGGTTGCAATTTGTCCTGAGGATGAACGGGTAGACGGGGAACCAGTGAGAGACTAGCTCTTGGTGTTGGGACAGGCACAGGTCACTCTATCTTCCCATCAGGAAGAAGAATTAACCACAGGCTCATCCACCCCCCGGGAACCAGAACAGGGCCTGAAGCCATCCTGCGCTTTTGCGGCCAGCTCCCAAAAAAGCGAGTTGTAAAATGGAGCTTCAGGGCACTGCAATTCACAAACCTGCAGAGTTATAAATCATAACTCTCGTCCACAAATATATTGAGGGAAGGCAAAGAAGAGGATTTGAAATCAAGGCAGATTTGCAGGAAACAGATTCCAGGAGGTAGATTCAAATCGCCTTTAAAGCACATGAAAAGCGGCAAAACGTTGACAATGATGCCCTTGGCCAAAAAGGGCGTATGCGTTTTTTCCTGAATATATTCAGGAAAAAACGCATACGCCCTTTTTGGCCAACCAAGCAACCTGGAAAGGCAAATCAGCGCTACAAAGAAGACTCGCTACCCATCGGTCAAAAGGGCCATGCTGAAAAAAGTCTCAAAACCAGAAATGCAGGACAGGCCATGGAGAAATGGGAGCCTTGCTACACTGATGGGCGGGATGTAAATTGCCAACAGCCACTCTGGAGAAGTGTATGGTGTGTCCTGAAACATCTAAAAAACACAGCTTAGAGAGCATAGGGCACTTCCACTCATGGGGGTATAAATTGGGAAAATGAAAAATCAGCAAGACACAAGCACCCCAAAGTTTAGGGCTGCTCTGTTGACAAGGACCTCCACTTCATTCCACCTTCAATATCCCAGGAAAGAGAAAAATGGATAAAGAAGTTGTGGTCCTTATATACAATGGAATATCACTCAGCTATGAAATCAATGTCATAAGGCTAGTAGCAGCATGATGAGTGGATTTAGGTTCGACGATTCTAAGTGAAATAAGTCACACAGAAAAGGACACTTCTCATAAGGTATCACTTATAGAGGGAATGTAAAAACCGTTACACTTGAACTGAATTACAAAACAGAACAGAGTCACACATGCAGAAAACACACTATGGCTGCTTAACGGGAAAGGTGAGGTGGGGTGATACATCAAACAAGCGTTTCAAATTAGCTCAGATACCATTCCATAAACCCAATATGTAATAGACAAGACCTACTCCTTGCTCAGAGAACTGGACTCAACACGCCCTATTCACCGCACAAGAATATATCTGACTAGTAATAATCTTAAAACCTATGTATTGATATCTCTCTGTTAGTGTGTCAAGTGGGTGTAAAGCGGCATAAACACAGCAGTGAAAAGCAGCTAAACCCCAGTATAAAAATAAATTACTTTTACAAACCCATGAAACAAAGACAGTGAAAGAGAGAAAAATTCTTACACAATGCGTTCAGGGGCTGTGATGCAACCTGGATTGACCATATCTAGACCCACAGCTGGATGAGACATAAGGGTGGACACTCTTGGGGCTGAGAGGTTTGGTGAGGTTGGGTGAGCAAACGCAGACCCTTTAAAGTAATACTGCGTGGTACCCATCGCATGGGTCCCAAATCTCCAGGTTCAAGGACATCTTCCTACATCGAAAACATGCATGAGAAAACAAAAAGATGGTACACCATGTGATGGGGAAAGGTTTCTAAAACGCACCTCATTTCTCTTCTCCTTGTGCCCGGGGTCGCCATTCCAGCCGCTTTACTAACAATCTCCCTACTTGGAGCATCAGCACCTTTAACCTCCTGTTCCGTACAGGTTGCAATTTGTCCTGAGGCTGAACGGGAAGATGGGGAACCAGTGAGAGACTACCTCTTGTTGTTGGGACAGGAACAGGTCACTCTATTTTCCCATCAGGAAGAAGAATTTACCACAGGCTCATCCTCCCCCCCCCCGGAACCAGAACAGGACCTGAAGCCATCCTGCGCTTTTGCGGCCAGCTCCCAAAAAAGCGAGTTGTAAAATGGAGCTTCAGGGCACTGCAATTCACAAACCTGCAGAGATATAAATGATAACTCTCGTCCACAAATATATTGAGGGAAGGCAAAGAAGAGGATTTGAAATCAAGGCAGAATTGCAGGAAACAGATTTCAGGAAGTAGATTCGAATCGCCTTTAAAGCACATGAAAAGCGGCAAAACGTTGACAATGATGCCCTTGGCCAAAAAGGGCGTATGCGTTTTTTCCTGAATATATTCAGGAAAAAATGCATACGCCCTTTTTGGCCAACCAAGCAACCTGGTAAGGCAAATCAGGGCAACAAAGAAGACTCGCTACCCATCGGTCAAAAGGGCCATGCTGAAAAAGTCTCAAAACCAGAAATGCAGGACAGGCCATGGAGAAATGGGAGCCTTGCTACACTGATGGGCGGGATGTAAATTGCCAACAGCCACTCTGGAGAAGTGTACGGTGTGTCCTGAAACATCTAAAAAACACAGCTTAGAGAGCATAGGGCACTTCCACTCATGGGGGTATAAATTGGGAAAATGAAAAATCAGCAAGAAACAAACACCCCAAAGTTTAGGGCTGCTCTGTTGACAAGGACCTCCACTTCATTCCACCTTCAATATCCCAGGAAAGAGAAAAATGGATAAAGAAGTTGTGGTCCTTATGTACAATGGAATATCACTCAGCCATGAAATCAATGTCATAAGGCTAGTAGCAGCATGATGAGTGGATTTAGGTACGACGATTCTAAGTGAAATAAGTCACACAGAAAAGGACACTTCTCATAAGGTATCACTTATAGAGGGAATGTAAAAAGCGTTACACTTGAACTGAATTACAAAACAGAACAGAGTCACACATGCAGAAAACACACTATGGCTGCTTAACGGGAAAAGTGAGGTGGGGTGATACATAAAACAAGGGTTTCAAATTAGCTCAGATACCGTTCCATAAACCCAATATGTAATAAACAAGACCTACTCCTTGCTCAGAGAACTGGACTCAACACGCCCTATTCACCGCACAAGAATATATCTGACTAGTAATAATCTTAAAACCTATGTATTGATATCTCTCTGTTAGTGTGTCAAGTGGGTGTAAAGCGGCATAAACACAGCAGTGAAAAGCAGCTAAACCCCAGTATAAAAATAAATTACTTCGAAAAACCCATGAAACAAAGACAGTGAAAGAGAGTGAAATTCTTACACAATGCGTTCAGGGGCTGTGATGCAACCTATATTGACCATATCTAGACCCACAGCTGGATGAGACATAAGGGTGGACACTCTTGGGGCTGAGAGGTTTGGTGAGGTTGGGTGAGCAAACGCAGACCCTTTAAAGTAATAGTGCGTGGTACCCATCGCATGGGTCCCAAATCTCCAGGTTCAAGGACATCTTCCTACATCGAAAACATGCATGAGAAAACAAAAAGATGGTACACCATGTGATGGGGAAAGGTTTCTAAAACGCACCTCATTTCTCTTCTCCTTGTGCCCGGGGTCACCATTCCAGCCGCTTTACTAACAATCTCCCTACTTGGAGCATCAGCACCTTTAACCTCCTGTTCCGTACAGGTTGCAATTTGTCCTGAGGATGAACGGGTAGACGGGGAACCAGTGAGAGACTAGCTCTTGTTGTTGGCACAGGCACAGGTCACTCTATTTTCCCATCAGGAAGAAGAATTAACCACAGGCTCATCATCCCCCCCGGAACCAGAACAGGGCCTGAAGCCATCCTGCGCTTTTGCGGCCAGCTCCCAAAAAAGCGAGTTGTAAAATGGAGCTTCAGGGCACTGCAATTCACAAACCTGCAGAGTTATAAATGATAACTCTCGTCCACAAATATATTGAGGGAAGGCAAAGAAGAGGATTTGAAATCAAGGCAGAATTGCAGGAAACAGATTTCAGGAGGTAGATTCGAATCGCCTTTAAAGCACATGAAAAGCGGCAAAACGTTGACAATGATGCCCTTGGCCAAAAAGCGCGTATGCGTTTTTTCCTGAATATATTCAGGAAAAAACGCATACGCCCTTTTTGGCCAACCAAGCAACCTGGAAAGGCAAATCAGGGCTACAAAGAAGACTCGCTACCCATCGGTCAAAAGGGCCATGCTGAAAAAAGTCTCAAAACCAGAAATGTAGGACAGGCCATGGAGAAATGGGAGCCTTGCTACACTGATGGGCGCGATGTAAATTGCCAACAGCCACTCTGGAGAAGTGTACGGTGTGTCTTGAAACATCTAAAAAACACAGCTTAGAGAGCATAGGGCACTTCCACTCATGGGGGTATAAATTGGGAAAATGAAAAATCAGCAAGACACAAGCACCCCAAAGTTTAGGGCTGCTCTGTTGACAAGGAACTATACTTCATTCCACCTTCAATATCCCAGGAAAGAGAAAAATGGATAAAGAAGTTGTGGTCCTTATGTACAATGGAATATCACTCAGCCATGAAATCAATGTCATAAGGCTAGTAGCAGCATGATGAGTGGATTTAGGTACGACGATTCTAAGTGAAATAAGTCACACAGAAAAGGACACTTCTCATAAGGTATCACTTATAGAGGGACTGTAAAAACCGTTACACTTGAACTGAATTACAAAACAGAACAGAGTCACACATGCAGAAAACACACTATGGCTGCTTAACGGGAAAGGTGAGGTGGGGTGATACATAAAACAAGGGTTTCAAATTAGCTCAGATACCGTTCCATAAACCCAATATGTAATAGACAAGACCTACTCCTTGCTCAGAGAACTGGACTCAACACGCCCTATTCACCACACAAGAATATATCTGACTAGTAATAATCTTAAAACCTATGTATTGATATCTCTCTGTTAGTGTGTCAAGTGGGTGTAAAGCAGCATAAACACAGCAGTGAAAAGCAGCTAAACCCCATTATAAAAATAAATTACTTTTACAAACCCATGAAACAAAGACAGTGAAAGAGAGAGAAATTCTTACACAATGCGTCCAGGGGCTGTGATGCAACCTGGATTGACCATATCTAGACCCACAGCTGGATGAGACATAAGGGTGGACACTCTTGGGGCTGAGAGGTTTGGTGAGGTTGGGTGAGCAAACGCAGACCCTTTAAAGTAATACTGCGTGGTACCCATCCCATGGGTCCCAAATCTCCAGGTTCAAGGGCATCTTCCTACATCGAAAACATGCACGAGAAACCCAGAAGATGGTACACCGTGTGATGGGGAAAAATATCTAAAACGCACCTCAGTTCTCATCTCCTTGTGCCCGGGTTCTCCATTCCAGCCGCTTTACTAGCAATCTCCTTATTTGGAGCATCAGCACCTTTAACCTCCTGTTCCGTGCAGGTTGCAATTTGTCCTGAGGATGAACGGGAAGACGGGGAACCAGTGAGAGACTAGCTCTTGGTGTTGGGACAGGCACAGGTCACTCTATTTTCCCATCAGGAAGAAGAATTAACCACAGGCCCATCATCCCCCCCGGAACCAGAACAGGGCCTGAAGCCATCCAGCGCTTTTGCGGCCAGCTCCCAAAAAAGCGAGTTGTAAAATGGAGCTTCAGGGCACTGCAATTCCCAAACCTGCAGAGTTATAAATGATAACTCTCGTCCACAAATATATTGAGGGAAGGCAAAGAAGAGGATTTGAAATCAAGGCAGAATTGCAGGAAACAGATTTCAGGAGGTAGATTCGAATCGCCTTTAAAGCACATGAAAAGCGGCAAAACGTTGACAATGATGCCCTTGGCTAAAAATGGCGTATGCGTTTTTTCCTGAATATATTCAGGAAAAAACGCATACGCCCTTTTTGGCCAACCAAGCAACCTGGAAAGGCAAATCAGCGCTACAAAGAAGACTCGCTACCCATCGGTCAAAAGGGCCATGCTGAAAAAAGTCTCAAAACCAGAAATGCGGTACAGGCCATGGAGAAATGGGAGCCTTGCTACACTGATGGGCGGGATGTAAATTGCCAACAGCCACTCTGGAGAAGTGTACGGTGTGTCTTGAAACATCTAAAAAACACAGCTTAGAGAGCATAGGGCACTTCCACTCATGGGGGTATAAATTGGGAAAATGAAAAATCAGCAAGACACAAGCACCCCAAAGTTTAGGGCTGCTCTGTTGACAAGGATCTCCACTTCATTCCACCTTCAATATCCCAGGAAAGAGAAAAATGGATAAAGAAGTTGTGGTCCTTATGTACAATGGAATATCACTCAGCCATGAAATCGATGTCATAAGGCTAGTAGCAGCATGATGAGTGGATTTAGGTACGACGATTCTAAGTGAAATAAGTCACACAGAAAAGGACACTTCTCATAAGGTATCACTTATAGAGGGACTGTAAAAACCGTTACACTTGAACTGAATTACAAAACAGAACAGAGTCACACATGCAGAAAACACACTATGGCTGCTTAACGGGAAAGGTGAGGTGGGGTGATACATAAAACAAGGGTTTCAAATTAGCTCAGATACCGTTCCATAAACCCAATATGTAATAGACAAGACCTACTCCTTGCTCAGAGAACTGGACTCAACACGCCCTATTCACCGCACAAGAATATATCTGACTAGTAATAATCTTAAAACCTATGTATTGATATCTCTCTGTTAGTGTGTCAAGTGGGTGTAAAGCGGCATAAACACAGCAGTGAAAAGCAGCTAAACCCCAGTATAAAAATAAATTACTTTTACAAACCCATGAAACAAAGACAGTGAAAGAGAGAGAAATTCTTACACAATGCGTTCAGGGGCTGTGATGCAACCTGGATTGACCATATCTAGACCCACAGCTGGATGAGACATAAGGGTGGACACTCTTGGGGCTGAGAGGTTTGGTGAGGTTGGGTGAGCAAACGCAGACCCTTTAAAGTAATACTGCGTGGTACCCATCGCATGGGTCCCAAATCTCCAGGTTCAAGGGCATCTTCCTACATCGAAAACATGCATGAGAAAACAAAAAGATGGTACACCATGTGATGGGGAAAGGTTTCTAAAACGCACCTCATTTCTCTTCTCCTTGTGCCCGGGTTCGCCATTCCATCTGCTTTACTAACAATCTCCCTACTTGGAGCATCAGCACCTTTAACCTCCTGTTCCGTACAGGTTGCAATTTGTCCTGAGGATGAACGGGTAGACGGGGAACCAGTGAGAGACTAGCTCTTGGTGTTGGGACAGGCACAGGTCACTCTATTTTCCCATCAGGAAGAAGAATTAACCACAGGCTCATCCTCCCCCCCGGAACCAGAACAGGGCCTGAAGCCATCCTGCGCTTTTGCGGCCAGCTCCCAAAAAAGCGAGTTGTAAAATGGAGTTTCAGGGCACTGCAATTCCCAAACCTGCAGAGTTATAAATGATAACTCTCGTCCACAAATATATTGAGGGAAGGCAAAGAAGAGGATTTGAAATCAAGGCAGAAATGCAGGACACAGATTTCAGGAGGTAGATTCGAATCGCCTTTAAAGCACATGAAAAGCGGCAAAACGTTGACAATGATGCCCTTGGCCAAAAAGGGCGTATGCGTTTTTTCCTGAATATATTCAGGAAAAAACGCATACGCCCTTTTTGGCCAACCAAGCCACCTGGAAAGGCAAATCAGCGCTACAAAGAAGACTCGCTACCCATCGGTCAAAAGGGCCATGCTGAAAAAAGTCTCAAAACCAGAAATGCAGGACAGGCCATGGAGAAATGGCAGCCTTGCTACACTGATGGGCGGGATGTAAATTGCCAACAGCCACTCTGGAGAAGTGTACGGTGTGTCCTGAAACATCTAAAAAACACAGCTTAGAGAGCATAGGGCACTTCCACTCATGGGGGTATAAATAGGGAAAATGAAAAATCAGCAAGACACAAGCACCCCAAAGTTTAGGGCTGCTCTGCTGACAAGGACCTCCACTTCATTCCACCTTCAATATCCCAGGAAAGAGAAAAATGGATAAAGAAGTTGTGGTCCTTATGTACAATGGAATATCACTCAGCCATGAAATCAATGTCATAAGGCTAGTAGCAGCATGATGAGTGGATTTAGGTACGACGATTCTAAGTGAAATAAGTCACACAGAAAAGGACACTTCTCATAAGGTATCACTTATAGAGGGACTGTAAAAACCGTTTCACTTGAACTGAATTACAAAACAGAACAGAGTCACACATGCAGAAAACACACTATGGCTGCTTAACGGGAAAGGTGAGGTGGGGTGATACATAAAACAAGGGTTTCAAATTAGCTCAGATAACGTTCCATAAACCCAATATGTAATAGACAAGACCTACTCCTTGCTCAGAGAACTGGACTCAACACGCCCTATTCACCGCACAAGAATATATCTGACTAGTAATAATCTTAAAACCTATGTATTGATATCTCTCTGTTAGTGTGTCAAGTGGGTGTAAAGCGGCATAAACACAGCAGTGAAAAGCAGCTAAACCCCATTATAAAAATAAATTACTTTGAAAAACCCATGAAACAAAGACAGTGAAAGAGAGAGAAATTCTTACACAATGCGTTCAGGGGCTGTGATGCAACCTGGATTGACCATATCTAGACCCACAGCTGGATGAGACATAAGGGTGGACACTCTTGGGGCTGAGAGGTTTGGTGAGGTTGGGTGAGCAAACGCAGACCCTTTAAAGTAATACTGCGTGGTACCCATCGCATGGGTCCCAAATCTCCAGGTTCAAGGACATCTTCCTACATCGAAAACATGCATGAGAAAACAAAAAGATGGTACACCATGTGATGGGGAAAGGTTTCTAAAACGCACCTCATTTCTCTTCTCCTTGTGCCCGGGTTTGCCATTCCAGCCGCTTTACTAACAATCTCCCTACTTGGAGCATCAGCACCTTTAACCTCCTGTTCCGTACAGGTTGCAATTTGTCCTGAGGATGAACGGGTAGACGGGGAACCAGTGAGAGACGAGCTCTTGGTGTTGGGACAGGCACAGGTCACTCTATTTTCCCATCAGGAAGAAGAATTAACCACAGGCTCATCCTCCCCGCCGGAACCAGAACAGGGCCTGAAGCCATCCTGCGCTTTCGCGGCCAGCTCCCAAAAAAGCGAGTTGTAAAATGGAACTTCAGGGCACTGCAATTCCCAAACCTGCAGAGTTATAAATGATAACTCTCGTCCACAAATATATTGAGGGAAGGCAAAGAAGAGGATTTGAAATCAAGGCAGAATTGCAGGAAACAGATTTCAGGAGGTAGATTCGAATCGCCTTTAAAGCACATGAAAAGCGGCAAAACGTTGACAATGATGCCCTTGGCCAAAAAGGGCGTATGCGTTTTTTCCTGAATATATTCAGGAAAAAACGCATACGCCCTTTTTGGCCAACCAAGCCACCTGGAAAGGCAAATCAGCGCTACAAAGAAGACTCGCTACCCATCGGTCAAAAGGGCCATGCTGAAAAAAGTCTCAAAACCAGAAATGCAGGACAGGCCATGGAGAAATGGGAGCCTTGCTACACTGATGGGCGGGATGTAAATTGCCAACAGCCACTCTGGAGAAGTGTACGGTGTGTCCTGAAACATCTAAAAAACACAGCTTAGAGAGCATAGGGCACTTCCACTCATGGGGGTATAAATTGGGAAAATGAAAAATCAGCAAGACACAAGCACCCCAAAGTTTAGGGCTGCTCTGTTGACAAGGACCTCCACTTCATTCCACCATCAATATCCCAGGAAAGAGAAAAATGGATAAAGAAGTTGTGGTCCTTATGTACAATGGAATATCACTCAGCCATGAAATCGATGTCATAAGGCTAGTAGCAGCATGATGAGTGGATTTAGGTACGACGATTCTAAGGGAAATAAGTCACACAGAAAAGGACACTTCTCATAAGGTATCACTTATAGAGGGACTGTAAAAACCGTTACACTTGAACTGAATTACAAAACAGAACAGAGTCACACATGCAGAAAACGCACTATGGCTGCTTAACGGGAAAGGTGAGGTGGGGTGATACATAAAACAAGGGTTTCAAATTAGCTCAGATACCGTTCCATAAACCCAATATGTAATAGACAAGACGTACTCCTTGCTCAGAGAACTGGACTCAACACGCCCTATTCACCGCACAAGAATATATCTGACTAGTAATAATCTTAAAACCTATGTATTGATATCTCTCTGTTAGTGTGTCAAGTGGGTGTAAAGCGGCATAAACACAGCAGTGAAAAGCAGCTAAACCCCAGTATAAAAATAAATTACTTTGAAAAACCCATGAAACAAAGACAGTGAAAGAGAGAGAAATTCTTACACAATGCGTTCAGGGGCTGTGATGCAACCTGGATTGACCATATCTAGACCCACAGCTGGATGAGACATAAGGGTGGACACTCTTGGGGCTGAGAGGTTTGGTGAGGTTGGGTGAGCAAACGCAGACCCTTTAAAGTAATACTGCGTGGTACCCATCGCATGGGTCCCAAATCTCCAGGTTCAAGGGCATCTTCCTACATCGAAAACATGCATGAGAAAACAAAAAGATGGTACACCATGTGATGGGGAAAGGTTTCTAAAACGCACCTCATTTCTCTTCTCCTTGTGCCCGGGTTTGCAATTCCATCCGCTTTACTAACAATCTCCCTATTTGGAGCATCAGCACCTTTAACCTCCTGTTCCGTACAGGTTGCAATTTGTCCTGAGGATGAACGGGTAGACGGGGAACCAGTGAGAGACTAGCTCTTGGTGTTGGGACAGGCACAGGTCACTCTATTTTCCCATCAGGAAGAAGAATTAACCACAGGCTCATCCTCCCCCCCGGAACCAGAACAGGGCCTGAAGCCATCCTGCGCTTTTGCGGCCAGCTCCCAAAAAAGCGAGTTGTAAAATGGAGCTTCAGGGCACTGCAATTCCCAAAGCTACAGAGTTATAAATGATAACTCTCGTGCACAAATATATTGAGGGAAGGCAAAGAAGAGGATTTGAAATCAAGGCAGAATTGCAGGAAACAGATTTCAGGAGGTAGATTCGAATCGCCTTTAAAGCACATGAAAAGCGGCAAAACGTTGACAATGATGCCCTTGGCCAAAAAGGGCGTATGCGTTTTTTCCTGAATATATTCAGGAAAAAACGCATACGCCCTTTTTGGCCAACCAAGCAACCTGGAAAGGCAAATCAGGGCTACAAAGATGACTCGCTACCCATCGGTCAAAAGGGCCATGCTGAAAAAAGTCTCAAAACCAGAAATGCAGGACAGGCCATGGAGAAATGGGAGCCTTGCTACACAGATGGGCGGGATGTAAATTGCCAACAGCCACTCTGGAGAAGTGTACGGTGTGTCCTGAAACATCTAAAAAACACAGCTAAGAGAGCTTAGGGCACTTCCACTCATGGGGGTATAAATTGGGAAAATGAAAAATCAGCAAGACACAAGCACCCCAAAGTTTAGGGCTGCTCTGTTGACAAGGACCTCCACTTCATTCCACCTTCAATATCCCAGGAAAGAGAAAAATGGATAAAGAAGTTGTGGTCCTTATGTACAATGGAATATCACTCAGCTATGAAATCAATGTCATAAGGCTAATAGCAGCATGATGAGTGGATTTAGGTACGACGATTCTAAGGGAAATAAGTCACACAGAAAAGGACACTTCTCATAAGGTATCACTTATAGAGGGACTGTAAAAACCGTTACACTTGAACTGAATTACAAAACAGAACAGAGTCACACATGCAGAAAACACACTATGGCTGCTTAACGGGAAAGGTGAGGTGGGGTGATACATAAAACAAGGGTTTCAAAATAGCTCAGATACCATTCCATAAACCCAATATATAATAGACAAGACCTACTCCTTGCTCAGAGAACTGGACTCAACACGCCCTATTCACCGCACAAGAATATATCTGACTAGTAATAATCTTAAAACCTATGTATTGATATCTCTCTGTTAGTGTGTCAAGTGGGTGTAAAGCGGCATAAACACAGCAGTGAAAAGCAGCTAAACCCCATTATAAAAATAAATTACTTTTACAAACCCATGAAACAAAGACAGTGAAAGAGAGAGAAATTCTTACACAATGCGTTCAGGGGATGTGATGCAACCTGGATTGACCATTTCTAGACCCACAGCTGGATGAGACATAAGGGTGGACACTCTTGGGGCTGAGAGGTTTGGTGAGGTTGGGTGAGCAAACGCAGACCCTTTAAAGTAATACTGCGTGGTACCCATCGCATGGGTCCCAAATCTCCAGGTTCAAGGGCATCTTCCTACATCGAAAACATGCATGAGAAAACAAAAAAGATGGTACACCATGTGATGGGGAAAGGTTTCTAGAACGCACCTCATTTCTCTTCTCCTTGTGCCCGGGGCGCCATTCCAGCCACTTTCCTAGCAATCTCCCTACTTGGAGCATCAGCACCTTTAACCTCCTGTTCCATACAGGTTGCAATTTGTCCTGAGGATGAACGGGTAGACGGGGAACCAGTGAGAGACTAGCTCTTGTTGTTGGGACAGGCACAGGTCACTCTATTTTCCCATCAGGAAGAAGAATTAACCACAGGCTCATCCTCCCCCCTGGAACCAGAACAGGGCCTGAAGCCATCCTGCGCTTTTGCGGCCAGCTCCCAAAAAAGCGAGTTGTAAAATGGAGCTTCAGGGCACTGCAATTCACAAACCTGCAGAGTTATAAATGATAACTTTCGTCCACAAATATATTGAGGGACGGCAAAGAAGAGGATTTGAAATCAAGGCAGAAATGCAGGAAACAGATTTCAGGAGGTAGATTCGAATCGCCTCTAAAGCACATGAAAAGCGGCAAAACGTTGACAATGATGCCCTTGGCCAAAAATGGCGTATGCGTTTTTTCCTGAATATATTCAGGAAAAAACGCATACGCCCTTTTTGGCCAACCAAGCCACCTGGAAAGGCAAATCAGCGCTACAAAGAAGACTCGCTACCCATTGGTCAAAAGGGCCATGCTGAAAAAAGTCTCAAAACCAGAAATGCAGGACAGGCCATGGAGAAATGGGAGCCTTGCTACACTGATGGGCGGGATGTAAATTGCCAACAGCCACTCTGGAGAAGTGTACGGTGTGTCCTGAAACATCTAAAAAACACAGCTTAGAGAGCATAGGGCACTTCCACTCATGGGGGTATAAATTGGGAAAATGAAAAATCAGCAAGACACAAGCACCCCAAAGTTTAGGGCTGCTCTGTTGACAAGGACCTCCACTTCATTCCACCTTCAATATCCCAGGAGGGAGAAAAATGGATAAAGAAGTTGTGGTCCTTATGTACAATGGAATATCACTCAGCCATGAAATCAATGTCATAAGGCTAATAGCAGCATGATGAGTGGATTTAGGTACGACGATTCTAAGTGAAATAAGTCACACAGAAAAGGATACTTCTCATAAGGTATCACTTATAGAGGGAATGTAAAAACCGTTACACTTGAACTGAATTACAAAACAGAACAGAGTCACACATGCAGAAAACACACTATGGCTGCTTAACGGGAAAGGTGAGGTGGGGTGATACATAAAACAAGGGTTTCAAATTAGCTCAGATACCGTTCCATAAACCCAATATGTAATAGACAAGACGTACTCCTTGCTCAGAGAACTGGACTCAACACGCCCTATTCACCGCACAAGAATATATCTGACTAGTAATAATCTTAAAACCTATGTATTGATATCTCTCTGTTAGTGTGTCAAGTGGGTGTAAAGCGGCATAAACACAGCAGTGAAAAGCAGCTAAACCCTATTATAAAAATAAATTACTTTGAAAAACCCATGAAACAAAGACAGTGAAAGAGAGAGAAATTCTTACACAATGCGTTCAGGGGCTGTGATGCAACCTGGATTGACCATATCTAGACCCACAGCTGGATGAGACATAAGGGTAGACACTCTTGGGGCTGAGAGGTTTGGTGAGGTTGGGTGAGCAAACGCAGACCCTTTAAAGTAATACTGCATGGTACCCATCGCATGGGTCCCAAATCTCCAGGTTCAAGGGCATCTTCCTACATCGAAAACATGCATGAGAAAACAAAAAGATGGTACACCATGTGATAGGGAAAGGTTTCTAAAACGCACCTCATTTCTCTTCTCCTTGTGCCCGGGTTAGCCATTCCATCCCCTTTACTAAAAATCTCCCTACTTGGAGCATCAGCACCTTTAACCTCCTGTTCCCTACAGGTTGCAATTTGTCCTGAGGATGAACGGGTAGACGGGGAACCAGTGAGAGACTAGCTCTTGGTGTTGGGACAGGCACAGGTCACTCTATTTTCCCATCAGGAAGAAGAATTAACCACAGGCTCATCCTCCCCCCCGGAACCAGAACAGGGCCTGAAGCCATCCTGCGCTTTTGCGGCCAGCTCCCAAAAAAGCGAGTTGTAAAATGGAGCTTCAGGGCACTGCAATTCCCAAACCTGCAGAGTTATAAATGATAACTCTCGTCCACAAATATATTGAGGGAAGGCAAAGAAGAGGATTTGAAATCAAGGCAGAATTGCAGGAAACAGATTTCAGGAGGTAGATTCGAATCGCCTTTAAAGCACATGAAAAGCGGCACAACGTTGACAATGATGCCCTTGGCCAAAAAGGGCGTATGCGTTTTTTCCTGAATATATTCAGGAAAAAACGCATACGCCCTTTTTGGCCAACCAAGCCACCTGGAAAGGCAAATCAGTGCTACAAAGAAGACTCGCTACCCATCGGTCAAAAGGGCCATGCTGAAAAAAGTCTCAAAACCAGAAATGCAGGACAGGCCATGGAGAAATGGGAGCCTTGCTACACTGATGGGCGGGATGTAAATTGCCAACAGCCACTCTGGAGAAGTGTACGGTGTGTCCTGAAACATCTAAAAAACACAGCTTAGAGAGCTTAGGGCACTTCCACTCATGGGGGTATAAATTGGGAAAATGAAAAATCAGCAAGACACAAGCACCCCAAAGTTTAGGGATGCTCTGTTGACAAGGACCTCCACTTCATTCCACCTTAAATATCCCAGGAAAGAGAAAAATGGATAAAGAAGTTGTGGTCCTTATGTACAATGGAATATCACTCAGCCATGAAATCAATGTCATAAGGCTAATAGCAGCATGATGAGTGGATTTAGGTACGACGATTCTAAGTGAAATAAGTCACACAGAAAAGGACACTTCTCATAAGGTATCACTTATAGAGGGAATGTAAAAACCGTTACACTTGAACTGAATTACAAAACAGAACAGAGTCACACATGCAGAAAACACACTATGGCTGCTTAACGGGAAAGGTGAGGTGGGGTGATACATAAAACAAGGGTTTCAAATTAGCTCAGATACCGTTCCATAAACCCAATATGTAATAGACAAGACCTACTCCTTGCTCAGAGAACTGGACTCAACACGCCCTATTCACCGCACAAGAATATATCTGACTAGTAATAATCTTAAAACCTATGTATTGATATCTCTCTGTTAGTGTGTCAAGTGGGTGTAAAGCGGCATAAACACAGCAGTGAAAAGCAGCTAAACCCCATTATAAAAATAAATTACTTTGAAAAACCCATGAAACAAAGACAGTGAAAGAGAGAGAAATTCTTACACAATGCGTTCAGGGGCTGTGATGCAACCTGGATTGACCATATCTAGACCCACAGCTGGATGAGACATAAGGGTAGACACTCTTGGGGCTGAGAGGTTTGGTGAGGTTGGGTGAGCAAACGCAGACCCTTTAAAGTAATACTGCGTGGTACCCATCGCATGGGTCCCAAATCTCCAGGTTCAAGGGCATCTTCCTACATCGAAAACATGCATGAGAAAACAAAAAGTTGGTACACCATGTGATGGGGAAAGGTTTCTAAAACGCACCTCATTTCTCTTCTCCTTGTGCCCGGGGTCGCCATTCCAGCCGCTTTACTAACAATCTCCCTACTTGGAGCATCAGCACCTTTAACCTCCTGTTCCGTACAGGTTGCAATTTGTCCTGAGGATGAACGGGTAGACGGGGAACCAGTGAGAGACTAGCTCTTGGTGTTGGGACAGGCACAGGTCACTCTATTTTCCCATCAGGAAGAAGAATTAACCACAGGCTCATCCTCCCCCCCGGAACCAGAACAGGGCCTGAAGCCATCCTGCGCTTTTGCGGCCAGCTCCCAAAAAAGCGAGTTGTAAAATGGAGCTTCAGGGCACTGCAATTCACAAACCTGCAGAGTTATAAATGATAACTCTCGTCCACAAATATATTGAGGGAAGGCAAAGAAGAGGATTTGAAATCAAGGCAGAATTGCAGGAAACAGATTTCAGGAGGTAGATTCGAATCGCCTTTAAAGCACATGAAAAGCGGCAAAACGTTGACAATGATGCCCTTGGCCAAAAAGGGCGTATGCGTTTTTTCCTGAATATATTCAGGAAAAAACGCATACGCCCTTTTTGGCCAACCAAGCCACCTCGAAAGGCAAATCAGCGCTACAAAGAAGACTCGCTACCCATCGGTCAAAAGGGCCATGCTGAAAAAAGTCTCAAAACCAGAAATGCAGGACAGGCCATGGAGAAATGGGAGCCTTGCTACACTGATGGGCGGGATGTAAATTGCCAACAGCCACTCTGGAGAAGTGTACGGTGTGTCCTGAAACATCTAAAAAACACAGCTTAGAGAGCATAGGGCACTTCCACTCATGGGGGTATAAATTGGGAAAATGAAAAATCAGCCAGACACAAGCACCCCAAAGTTTAGGGCTGCTCTGTTGACAAGGACCTCCACTTCATTCCACCTTCAATATCCCAGGAAAGAGAAAAATGGATAAAGAAGTTGTGGTCCTTATGTACAATGGAATATCACTCAGCCATGAAATCAATGTCATAAGGCTAGTAGCAGCATGATGAGTGGATTTAGGTACGACGATTCTAAGGGAAATAAGTCACACAGAAAAGGACACTTCTCATAAGGTATCACTTATAGAGGGACTGTAAAAACCGTTACACTTGAACTGAATTACAAAACAGAACAGAGTCACACATGCAGAAAACACACTATGGCTGCTTAACGGGAAAGGTGAGGTGGGGTGATACATAAAACAAGGGTTTCAAATTAGCTCAGATACCGTTCCATAAACCCAATATGTAATAGACAAGACGTACTCCTTGCTGAGAGAACTGGACTCAACACGCCCTATTCACCGCACAAGAATATATCTGACTAGTAATAATCTTAAAACCTATGTATTGATATCTCTCTGTTAGTGTGTCAAGTGGGTGTAAAGCGGCATAAACACAGCAGTGAAAAGCAGCTAAACCCCATTATAAAAATAAATTACTTTGAAAAACCCATGAAACAAAGACAGTGAAAGAGAGAGAAATTCTTACACAATGCGTTCAGGGGCTGTGATGCAACCTGGATTGACCATATCTAGACCCACAGCTGGATGAGACATAAGGGTGGACACTCTTGGGGCTGAGAGGTTTGGTGAGGTTGGGTGAGCAAACGCAGACCCTTTAAAGTAATACTGCGTGGTACCCATCGCATGGGTCCCAAATCTCCAGGTTCAAGGGCATCTTCATACATCGAAAACATGCATGAGAAAACAAAAAGATGGTACACCATGTGATGGGGAAAGGTTTCTAAAACGCACCTCATTTCTCTTCTCCTTGTGCCCGGGTTCGCCATTCCATCCGCTTTACTAACAATCTCCCTATTTGGAGCATCAGCACCTTTAACCTCCTGTTCCGTACAGGTTGCAATTTGTCCTGAGGATGAAAGGGTAGACGGGGAACCAGTGAGAGACTAGCTCTTGGTGTTGGGACAGGCACAGGTCACTCTATTTTCCCATCAGGAAGAAGAATTAACCACAGGCTCATCCTCCCCCCCGGAACCAGAACAGGGCCTGAAGCCATCCTGCGCTTTTGCGGCCAGTTCCCAAAAAAGCGAGTTGTAAAATGGAGCTTCAGGGCACTGCAATTCCCAAACCTGCAGAGTTATAAATGATAACTCTCGTCCACAAATATATTGAGGGAAGGCAAAGAAGAGGATTTGAAATCAAGGCAGAATTGCAGGAAACAGATTTCAGGAGGTAGATTCGAATCGCCTTTAAAGCACATGAAAAGCGGCAAAACGTTGACAATGATGCCCTTGGCCAAAAAGGGCGTATGCGTTTTTTCCTGAATATATTCAGGAAAAAACGCATACGCCCTTTTTGGCCAACCAAGCAACCTGGAAAGGCAAATCAGGGCTACAAAGAAGACTCGCTACCCATCGGTCAAAAGGGCCATGCTGAAAAAAGTCTCAAAACCAGAAATGCAGGACAGGCCATGGAGAAATGGGAGCCTTGCTACACTGATGGGCGGGATGTAAATTGCCAACAGCCACTCTGGAGAAGTGTACGGTGTGTCCTGAAACATCTAAAAAACACAGGTTAGAGAGCTTAGGGCACTTCCACTCATGGGGGTATAAATTGGGAAAATGAAAAATCAGCAAGACACAAGCACCCCAAAGTTTAGGGCTGCTCTGTTGACAAGGACCTCCACTTCATTCCACCTTCAATATCCCAGGAAAGAGAAAAATGGATAAAGAAGTTGTGGTCCTTATGTACAATGGAATATCACTCAGCCATGAAATCAATGTCATAAGGCTAGTAGCAGCATGATGAGTGGATTTAGGTACGACGATTCTAAGGGAAATAAGTCACACAGAAAAGGACACTTCTCATAAGGTATCACTTATAGAGGGACTGTAAAAACCGTTACACTTGAACTGAATTACAAAACAGAACAGAGTCACACATGCAGAAAACACACTATGGCTGCTTAACGGGAAAGGTGAGGTGGGGTGATACATAAAACAAGGGTTTCAAATTAGCTCAGATACCGTTCCATAAACCCAATATGTAATAGACAAGACGTACTCCTTGCTGAGAGAACTGGACTCAACACGCCCTATTCTCCGCACAAGAATATATCTGACTAGTAATAATCTTAAAACCTATGTATTGATATCTCTCTGTTAGTGTGTCAAGTGGGTGTAAAGCGGCATAAACACAGCAGTGAAAAGCAGCTAAACCCCATTATAAAAATAAATTACTTTGAAAAACCCATGAAACAAAGACAGTGAAAGAGAGAGAAATTCTTACACAATGCGTTCAGGGGCTGTGATGCAACCTGGATTGACCATATCTAGACCCACAGCTGGATGAGACATAAGGGTGGACACTCTTGGGGCTGAGAGGTTTGGTGAGGTTGGGTGAGCAAACGCAGACCCTTTAAAGTAATACTGCGTGGTACCCATCGCATGGGTCCCAAATCTCCAGGTTCAAGGGCATCTTCATACATCGAAAACATGCATGAGAAAACAAAAAGATGGTACACCATGTGATGGGGAAAGGTTTCTAAAACGCACCTCATTTCTCTTCTCCTTGTGCCCGGGTTCGCCATTCCATCCGCTTTACTAACAATCTCCCTATTTGGAGCATCAGCACCTTTAACCTCCTGTTCCGTACAGGTTGCAATTTGTCCTGAGGATGAAAGGGTAGACGGGGAACCAGTGAGAGACTAGCTCTTGGTGTTGGGACAGGCACAGGTCACTCTATTTTCCCATCAGGAAGAAGAATTAACCACAGGCTCATCCTCCCCCCCGGAACCAGAACAGGGCCTGAAGCCATCCTGCGCTTTTGCGGCCAGTTCCCAAAAAAGCGAGTTGTAAAATGGAGCTTCAGGGCACTGCAATTCCCAAACCTGCAGAGTTATAAATGATAACTCTCGTCCACAAATATATTGAGGGAAGGCAAAGAAGAGGATTTGAAATCAAGGCAGAATTGCAGGAAACAGATTTCAGGAGGTAGATTCGAATCGCCTTTAAAGCACATGAAAAGCGGCAAAACGTTGACAATGATGCCCTTGGCCAAAAAGGGCGTATGCGTTTTTTCCTGAATATATTCAGGAAAAAACGCATACGCCCTTTTTGGCCAACCAAGCAACCTGGAAAGGCAAATCAGGGCTACAAAGAAGACTCGCTACCCATCGGTCAAAAGGGCCATGCTGAAAAAAGTCTCAAAACCAGAAATGCAGGACAGGCCATGGAGAAATGGGAGCCTTGCTACACTGATGGGCGGGATGTAAATTGCCAACAGCCACTCTGGAGAAGTGTACGGTGTGTCCTGAAACATCTAAAAAACACAGCTTAGAGAGCTTAGGGCACTTCCACTCATGGGGGTATAAATTGGGAAAATGAAAAATCAGCAAGACACAAGCACCCCAAAGTTTAGGGCTGCTCTGTTGACAAGGACCTCCACTTCATTCCACCTTCAATATCCCAGGAAAGAGAAAAATGGATAAAGAAGTTGTGGTCCTTATGTACAATGGAATATCACTCAGCCATGAAATCAATGTCATAAGGCTAGTAGCAGCATGATGAGTGGATTTAGGTACGACGATTCTAAGTGAAATAAGTCACACAGAAAAGGACACTTCTCATAAGGTATCACTTATAGAGGGAATGTAAAAACCGTTACACTTGAACTGAATTACAAAACAGAACAGAGTCACACATGCAGAAAACACACTATGGCTGCTTAACGGGAAGGGTGAGGTGGGGTGATACATAAAACAAGGGTTTCAAATTAGCTCAGATACCGTTCCATAAACCCAATATGTAATAGACAAGACCTACTCCTTGCTCAGAGAACTGGACTCAACACGCCCTATTCACCGCACAAGAATATATCTGACTAGTAATAATCTTAAAACCTATGTATTGATATCTCTCTGTTAGTGTGTCAAGTGGGTGTAAAGCGGCATAAACACAGCAGTGAAAAGCAGCTAAACCCCATTATAAAAATAAATTACTTTGAAAAACCCATGAAACAAAGACAGTGAAAGAGAGAGAAATTCTTACACAATGCGTTCAGGGGCTGTGATGCAACCTGGATTGACCATATCTAGACCCACAGCTGGATGAGACATAAGGGTGGACACTCTTGGGGCTGAGAGGTTTGGTGAGGTTGGGTGAGCAAACGCAGACCCTTTAAAGTAATACTGCGTGGTACCATCGCATGGGTCCCAAATCTCCAGGTTCAAGGGCATCTTCCTACATCGAAAACATGCATGAGAAAACAAAAAGATGGTACACCATGTGATGGGGAAAGGTTTCTAAAACGCACCTCATTTCTCTTCTCCTTGTGCCCGGGGTCGCCATTCCAGCCGCTTTACTAACAATCTCCCTATTTGGAGCATCAGCACCTTTAACCTCCTGTTCCGTACAGGTTGCAATTTGTCCTGAGGATGAACGGGTAGACGGGGAACCAGTGAGAGACTAGCTCTTGGTGTTGGGACAGGCACAGGTCACTCTATTTTCCCATCAGGAAGAAGAATTAACCACAGGCTCATCCTCCCCCCCGGAACCAGAACAGGGCCGGAAGCCATCCTGCGCTTTTGCGGCCAGCTCCCAAAAAAGCGAGTTGTAAAATGGAGCTTCAGGGCACTGCAATTCCCAAACCTGCAGAGTTATAAATGATAACTCTCGTCCACAAATATATTGAGGGAAGGCAAAGAAGAGGATTTGAAATCAAGGCAGAATTGCAGGAAACAGATTTCAGGAGGTAGATTCGAATCGCCTTTAAAGCACATGAAAAGCGGCAAAACGTTGACAATGATGCCCTTGGCCAAAAAGGGCGTATGCGTTTTTTCCTGAATATATTCAGGAAAAAACGCATACGCCCTTTTTGGCCAACCAAGCAACCTGGAAAGGCAAATCAGGGCTACAAAGAAGACTCGCTACCCATCGGTCAAAAGGGCCATGCTGAAAAAAGTCTCAAAACCAGAAATGCAGGACAGGCCATGGAGAAATGGGAGCCTTGCTACACTGATGGGCGGGATGTAAATTGCCAACAGCCACTCTGGAGAAGTGTACGGTGTGTCCTGAAACATCTAAAAAACACAGCTTAGAGAGCTTAGGGCACTTCCACTCATGGGGGTATAAATTGGGAAAATGAAAAATCAGCAAGACACAAGCACCCCAAAGTTTAGGGCTGCTCTGTTGACAAGGACCTCCACTTCATTCCACCTTCAATATCCCAGGAAAGAGAAAAATGGATAAAGAAGTTGTGGTCCTTATGTACAATGGAATATCACTCAGCCATGAAATCAATGTCATAAGGCTAGTAGCAGCATGATGAGTGGATTTAGGTACGACGATTCTAAGGGAAATAAGTCACACAGAAAAGGACACTTCTCATAAGGTATCACTTATAGAGGGACTGTAAAAACCGTTACACTTGAACTGAATTACAAAACAGAACAGAGTCACACATGCAGAAAACACACTATGGCTGCTTAACGGGAAAGGTGAGGTGGGGTGATACATAAAACAAGGGTTTCAAATTAGCTCAGATACCGTTCCATAAACCCAATATGTAATAGACAAGACGTACTCCTTGCTGAGAGAACTGGACTCAACACGCCCTATTCTCCGCACAAGAATATATCTGACTAGTAATAATCTTAAAACCTATGTATTGATATCTCTCTGTTAGTGTGTCAAGTGGGTGTAAAGCGGCATAAACACAGCAGTGAAAAGCAGCTAAACCCCATTATAAAAATAAATTACTTTGAAAAACCCATGAAACAAAGACAGTGAAAGAGAGAGAAATTCTTACACAATGCGTTCAGGGGCTGTGATGCAACCTGGATTGACCATATCTAGACCCACAGCTGGATGAGACATAAGGGTGGACACTCTTGGGGCTGAGAGGTTTGGTGAGGTTGGGTGAGCAAACGCAGACCCTTTAAAGTAATACTGCGTGGTACCCATCGCATGGGTCCCAAATCTCCAGGTTCAAGGGCATCTTCATACATCGAAAACATGCATGAGAAAACAAAAAGATGGTACACCATGTGATGGGGAAAGGTTTCTAAAACGCACCTCATTTCTCTTCTCCTTGTGCCCGGGTTCGCCATTCCATCCGCTTTACTAACAATCTCCCTATTTGGAGCATCAGCACCTTTAACCTCCTGTTCCGTACAGGTTGCAATTTGTCCTGAGGATGAAAGGGTAGACGGGGAACCAGTGAGAGACTAGCTCTTGGTGTTGGGACAGGCACAGGTCACTCTATTTTCCCATCAGGAAGAAGAATTAACCACAGGCTCATCCTCCCCCCCGGAACCAGAACAGGGCCTGAAGCCATCCTGCGCTTTTGCGGCCAGTTCCCAAAAAAGCGAGTTGTAAAATGGAGCTTCAGGGCACTGCAATTCCCAAACCTGCAGAGTTATAAATGATAACTCTCGTCCACAAATATATTGAGGGAAGGCAAAGAAGAGGATTTGAAATCAAGGCAGAATTGCAGGAAACAGATTTCAGGAGGTAGATTCGAATCGCCTTTAAAGCACATGAAAAGCGGCAAAACGTTGACAATGATGCCCTTGGCCAAAAAGGGCGTATGCGTTTTTTCCTGAATATATTCAGGAAAAAACGCATACGCCCTTTTTGGCCAACCAAGCAACCTGGAAAGGCAAATCAGGGCTACAAAGAAGACTCGCTACCCATCGGTCAAAAGGGCCATGCTGAAAAAAGTCTCAAAACCAGAAATGCAGGACAGGCCATGGAGAAATGGGAGCCTTGCTACACTGATGGGCGGGATGTAAATTGCCAACAGCCACTCTGGAGAAGTGTACGGTGTGTCCTGAAACATCTAAAAAACACAGCTTAGAGAGCTTAGGGCACTTCCACTCATGGGGGTATAAATTGGGAAAATGAAAAATCAGCAAGACACAAGCACCCCAAAGTTTAGGGCTGCTCTGTTGACAAGGACCTCCACTTCATTCCACCTTCAATATCCCAGGAAAGAGAAAAATGGATAAAGAAGTTGTGGTCCTTATGTACAATGGAATATCACTCAGCCATGAAATCAATGTCATAAGGCTAGTAGCAGCATGATGAGTGGATTTAGGTACGACGATTCTAAGTGAAATAAGTCACACAGAAAAGGACACTTCTCATAAGGTATCACTTATAGAGGGACTGTAAAAACCGTTACACTTGAACTGAATTACAAAACAGAACAGAGTCACACATGCAGAAAACACACTATGGCTGCTTAACGGGAAGGGTGAGGTGGGGTGATACATAAAACAAGGGTTTCAAATTAGCTCAGATACCGTTCCATAAACCCAATATGTAATAGACAAGACCTACTCCTTGCTCAGAGAACTGGACTCAACACGCCCTATTCACCGCACAAGAATATATCTGACTAGTAATAATCTTAAAACCTATGTATTGATATCTCTCTGTTAGTGTGTCAAGTGGGTGTAAAGCGGCATAAACACAGCAGTGAAAAGCAGCTAAACCCCATTATAAAAATAAATTACTTTGAAAAACCCATGAAACAAAGACAGTGAAAGAGAGAGAAATTCTTACACAATGCGTTCAGGGGCTGTGATGCAACCTGGATTGACCATATCTAGACCCACAGCTGGATGAGACATAAGGGTGGACACTCTTGGGGCTGAGAGGTTTGGTGAGGTTGGGTGAGCAAACGCAGACCCTTTAAAGTAATACTGCGTGGTACCATCGCATGGGTCCCAAATCTCCAGGTTCAAGGGCATCTTCCTACATCGAAAACATGCATGAGAAAACAAAAAGATGGTACACCATGTGATGGGGAAAGGTTTCTAAAACGCACCTCATTTCTCTTCTCCTTGTGCCCGGGTTCGCCATTCCAGCCGCTTTACTAACAATCTCCCTATTTGGAGCATCAGCACCTTTAACCTCCTGTTCCGTACAGGTTGCAATTTGTCCTGAGGATGAACGGGTAGACGGGGAACCAGTGAGAGACTAGCTCTTGGTGTTGGGACAGGCACAGGTCACTCTATTTTCCCATCAGGAAGAAGAATTAACCACAGGCTCATCCTCCCCCCCGGAACCAGAACAGGGCCGGAAGCCATCCTGCGCTTTTGCGGCCAGCTCCCAAAAAAGCGAGTTGTAAAATGGAGCTTCAGGGCACTGCAATTCCCAAACCTGCAGAGTTATAAATGATAACTCTCGTCCACAAATATATTGAGGGAAGGCAAAGAAGAGGATTTGAAATCAAGGCAGAATTGCAGGAAACAGATTTCAGGAGGTAGATTCGAATCGCCTTTAAAGCACATGAAAAGCGGCAAAACGTTGACAATGATGCCCTTGGCCAAAAAGGGCGTATGCGTTTTTTCCTGAATATATTCAGGAAAAAACGCATACGCCCTTTTTGGCCAACCAAGCAACCTGGAAAGGCAAATCAGGGCTACAAAGAAGACTCGCTACCCATCGGTCAAAAGGGCCATGCTGAAAAAAGTCTCAAAACCAGAAATGCAGGACAGGCCATGGAGAAATGGGAGCCTTGCTACACTGATGGGCGGGATGTAAATTGCCAACAGCCACTCTGGAGAAGTGTACGGTGTGTCCTGAAACATCTAAAAAACACAGCTTAGAGAGCTTAGGGCACTTCCACTCATGGGGGTATAAATTGGGAAAATGAAAAATCAGCAAGACACAAGCACCCCAAAGTTTAGGGCTGCTCTGTTGACAAGGACCTCCACTTCATTCCACCTTCAATATCCCAGGAAAGAGAAAAATGGATAAAGAAGTTGTGGTCCTTATGTACAATGGAATATCACTCAGCCATGAAATCAATGTCATAAGGCTAGTAGCAGCATGATGAGTGGATTTAGGTACGACGATTCTAAGTGAAATAAGTCACACAGAAAAGGACACTTCTCATAAGGTATCACTTATAGAGGGACTGTAAAAACCGTTACACTTGAACTGAATTACAAAACAGAACAGAGTCACACATGCAGAAAACACACTATGGCTGCTTAACGGGAAGGGTGAGGTGGGGTGATACATAAAACAAGGGTTTCAAATTAGCTCAGATACCGTTCCATAAACCCAATATGTAATAGACAAGACCTACTCCTTGCTCAGAGAACTGGACTCAACACGCCCTATTCACCGCACAAGAATATATCTGACTAGTAATAATCTTAAAACCTATGTATTGATATCTCTCTGTTAGTGTGTCAAGTGGGTGTAAAGCGGCATAAACACAGCAGTGAAAAGCAGCTAAACCCCATTATAAAAATAAATTACTTTGAAAAACCCATGAAACAAAGACAGTGAAAGAGAGAGAAATTCTTACACAATGCGTTCAGGGGCTGTGATGCAACCTGGATTGACCATATCTAGACCCACAGCTGGATGAGACATAAGGGTGGACACTCTTGGGGCTGAGAGGTTTGGTGAGGTTGGGTGAGCAAACGCAGACCCTTTAAAGTAATACTGCGTGGTACCCATCGCATGGGTCCCAAATCTCCAGGTTCAAGGGCATCTTCCTACATCGAAAACATGCATGAGAAAACAAAAAGATGGTACACCATGTGATGGGGAAAGGTTTCTAAAACGCACCTCATTTCTCTTCTCCTTGTGCCCGGGTTCGCCATTCCATCCGCTTTACTAACAATCTCCCTATTTGGAGCATCAGCACCTTTAACCTCCTGTTCCGTACAGGTTGCAATTTGTCCTGAGGATGAAAGGGTAGACGGGGAACCAGTGAGAGACTAGCTCTTGGTGTTGGGACAGGCACAGGTCACTCTATTTTCCCATCAGGAAGAAGAATTAACCACAGGCTCATCCTCCCCCCCGGAACCAGAACAGGGCCTGAAGCCATCCTGCGCTTTTGCGGCCAGTTCCCAAAAAAGCGAGTTGTAAAATGGAGCTTCAGGGCACTGCAAATCCCAAACCTGCAGAGTTATAAATGATAACTCTCGTCCACAAATATATTGAGGGAAGGCAAAGAAGAGGATTTGAAATCAAGGCAGAATTGCAGGAAACAGATTTCAGGAGGTAGATTCGAATCGCCTTTAAAGCACATGAAAAGCGGCAAAACGTTGACAATGATGCCCTTGGCCAAAAAGGGCGTATGCGTTTTTTCCTGAATATATTCAGGAAAAAACGCATACGCCCTTTTTGGCCAACCAAGCAACCTGGAAAGGCAAATCAGGGCTACAAAGAAGACTCGCTACCCATCGGTCAAAAGGGCCATGCTGAAAAAAGTCTCAAAACCAGAAATGCAGGACAGGCCATGGAGAAATGGGAGCCTTGCTACACTGATGGGCGGGATGTAAATTGCCAACAGCCACTCTGGAGAAGTGTACGGTGTGTCCTGAAACATCTAAAAAACACAGGTTAGAGAGCTTAGGGCACTTCCACTCATGGGGGTATAAATTGGGAAAATGAAAAATCAGCAAGACACAAGCACCCGAAAGTTTAGGGCTGCTCTGTTGACAAGGACCTCCACTTCATTCCACCTTCAATATCCCAGGAAAGAGAAAAATGGATAAAGAAGTTGTGGTCCTTATGTACAATGGAATATCACTCAGCCATGAAATCAATGTCATAAGGCTAGTAGCAGCATGATGAGTGGATTTAGGTACGACGATTCTAAGGGAAATAAGTCACACAGAAAAGGACACTTCTCATAAGGTATCACTTATAGAGGGACTGTAAAAACCGTTACACTTGAACTGAATTACAAAACAGAACAGAGTCACACATGCAGAAAACACACTATGGCTGCTTAACGGGAAAGGTGAGGTGGGGTGATACATAAAACAAGGGTTTCAAATTAGCTCAGATACCGTTCCATAAACCCAATATGTAATAGACAAGACGTACTCCTTGCTGAGAGAACTGGACTCAACACGCCCTATTCTCCGCACAAGAATATATCTGACTAGTAATAATCTTAAAACCTATGTATTGATATCTCTCTGTTAGTGTGTCAAGTGGGTGTAAAGCGGCATAAACACAGCAGTGAAAAGCAGCTAAACCCCATTATAAAAATAAATTACTTTGAAAAACCCATGAAACAAAGACAGTGAAAGAGAGAGAAATTCTTACACAATGCGTTCAGGGGCTGTGATGCAACCTGGATTGACCATATCTAGACCCACAGCTGGATGAGACATAAGGGTGGACACTCTTGGGGCTGAGAGGTTTGGTGAGGTTGGGTGAGCAAACGCAGACCCTTTAAAGTAATACTGCGTGGTACCCATCGCATGGGTCCCAAATCTCCAGGTTCAAGGGCATCTTCATACATCGAAAACATGCATGAGAAAACAAAAAGATGGTACACCATGTGATGGGGAAAGGTTTCTAAAACGCACCTCATTTCTCTTCTCCTTGTGCCCGGGTTCGCCATTCCATCCGCTTTACTAACAATCTCCCTATTTGGAGCATCAGCACCTTTAACCTCCTGTTCCGTACAGGTTGCAATTTGTCCTGAGGATGAAAGGGTAGACGGGGAACCAGTGAGAGACTAGCTCTTGGTGTTGGGACAGGCACAGGTCACTCTATTTTCCCATCAGGAAGAAGAATTAACCACAGGCTCATCCTCCCCCCCGGAACCAGAACAGGGCCTGAAGCCATCCTGCGCTTTTGCGGCCAGTTCCCAAAAAAGCGAGTTGTAAAATGGAGCTTCAGGGCACTGCAATTCCCAAACCTGCAGAGTTATAAATGATAACTCTCGTCCACAAATATATTGAGGGAAGGCAAAGAAGAGGATTTGAAATCAAGGCAGAATTGCAGGAAACAGATTTCAGGAGGTAGATTCGAATCGCCTTTAAAGCACATGAAAAGCGGCAAAACGTTGACAATGATGCCCTTGGCCAAAAAGGGCGTATGCGTTTTTTCCTGAATATATTCAGGAAAAAACGCATACGCCCTTTTTGGCCAACCAAGCAACCTGGAAAGGCAAATCAGGGCTACAAAGAAGACTCGCTACCCATCGGTCAAAAGGGCCATGCTGAAAAAAGTCTCAAAACCAGAAATGCAGGACAGGCCATGGAGAAATGGGAGCCTTGCTACACTGATGGGCGGGATGTAAATTGCCAACAGCCACTCTGGAGAAGTGTACGGTGTGTCCTGAAACATCTAAAAAACACAGCTTAGAGAGCTTAGGGCACTTCCACTCATGGGGGTATAAATTGGGAAAATGAAAAATCAGCAAGACACAAGCACCCCAAAGTTTAGGGCTGCTCTGTTGACAAGGACCTCCACTTCATTCCACCTTCAATATCCCAGGAAAGAGAAAAATGGATAAAGAAGTTGTGGTCCTTATGTACAATGGAATATCACTCAGCCATGAAATCAATGTCATAAGGCTAGTAGCAGCATGATGAGTGGATTTAGGTACGACGATTCTAAGTGAAATAAGTCACACAGAAAAGGACACTTCTCATAAGGTATCACTTATAGAGGGACTGTAAAAACCGTTACACTTGAACTGAATTACAAAACAGAACAGAGTCACACATGCAGAAAACACACTATGGCTGCTTAACGGGAAGGGTGAGGTGGGGTGATACATAAAACAAGGGTTTCAAATTAGCTCAGATACCGTTCCATAAACCCAATATGTAATAGACAAGACCTACTCCTTGCTCAGAGAACTGGACTCAACACGCCCTATTCACCGCACAAGAATATATCTGACTAGTAATAATCTTAAAACCTATGTATTGATATCTCTCTGTTAGTGTGTCAAGTGGGTGTAAAGCGGCATAAACACAGCAGTGAAAAGCAGCTAAACCCCATTATAAAAATAAATTACTTTGAAAAACCCATGAAACAAAGACAGTGAAAGAGAGAGAAATTCTTACACAATGCGTTCAGGGGCTGTGATGCAACCTGGATTGACCATATCTAGACCCACAGCTGGATGAGACATAAGGGTGGACACTCTTGGGGCTGAGAGGTTTGGTGAGGTTGGGTGAGCAAACGCAGACCCTTTAAAGTAATACTGCGTGGTACCATCGCATGGGTCCCAAATCTCCAGGTTCAAGGGCATCTTCCTACATCGAAAACATGCATGAGAAAACAAAAAGATGGTACACCATGTGATGGGGAAAGGTTTCTAAAACGCACCTCATTTCTCTTCTCCTTGTGCCCGGGTTCGCCATTCCAGCCGCTTTACTAACAATCTCCCTATTTGGAGCATCAGCACCTTTAACCTCCTGTTCCGTACAGGTTGCAATTTGTCCTGAGGATGAACGGGTAGACGGGGAACCAGTGAGAGACTAGCTCTTGGTGTTGGGACAGGCACAGGTCACTCTATTTTCCCATCAGGAAGAAGAATTAACCACAGGCTCATCCTCCCCCCCGGAACCAGAACAGGGCCGGAAGCCATCCTGCGCTTTTGCGGCCAGCTCCCAAAAAAGCGAGTTGTAAAATGGAGCTTCAGGGCACTGCAATTCCCAAACCTGCAGAGTTATAAATGATAACTCTCGTCCACAAATATATTGAGGGAAGGCAAAGAAGAGGATTTGAAATCAAGGCAGAATTGCAGGAAACAGATTTCAGGAGGTAGATTCGAATCGCCTTTAAAGCACATGAAAAGCGGCAAAACGTTGACAATGATGCCCTTGGCCAAAAAGGGCGTATGCGTTTTTTCCTGAATATATTCAGGAAAAAACGCATACGCCCTTTTTGGCCAACCAAGCAACCTGGAAAGGCAAATCAGGGCTACAAAGAAGACTCGCTACCCATCGGTCAAAAGGGCCATGCTGAAAAAAGTCTCAAAACCAGAAATGCAGGACAGGCCATGGAGAAATGGGAGCCTTGCTACACTGATGGGCGGGATGTAAATTGCCAACAGCCACTCTGGAGAAGTGTACGGTGTGTCCTGAAACATCTAAAAAACACAGCTTAGAGAGCTTAGGGCACTTCCACTCATGGGGGTATAAATTGGGAAAATGAAAAATCAGCAAGACACAAGCACCCCAAAGTTTAGGGCTGCTCTGTTGACAAGGACCTCCACTTCATTCCACCTTCAATATCCCAGGAAAGAGAAAAATGGATAAAGAAGTTGTGGTCCTTATGTACAATGGAATATCACTCAGCCATGAAATCAATGTCATAAGGCTAGTAGCAGCATGATGAGTGGATTTAGGTACGACGATTCTAAGTGAAATAAGTCACACAGAAAAGGACACTTCTCATAAGGTATCACTTATAGAGGGACTGTAAAAACCGTTACACTTGAACTGAATTACAAAACAGAACAGAGTCACACATGCAGAAAACACACTATGGCTGCTTAACGGGAAGGGTGAGGTGGGGTGATACATAAAACAAGGGTTTCAAATTAGCTCAGATACCGTTCCATAAACCCAATATGTAATAGACAAGACCTACTCCTTGCTCAGAGAACTGGACTCAACACGCCCTATTCACCGCACAAGAATATATCTGACTAGTAATAATCTTAAAACCTATGTATTGATATCTCTCTGTTAGTGTGTCAAGTGGGTGTAAAGCGGCATAAACACAGCAGTGAAAAGCAGCTAAACCCCATTATAAAAATAAATTACTTTGAAAAACCCATGAAACAAAGACAGTGAAAGAGAGAGAAATTCTTACACAATGCGTTCAGGGGCTGTGATGCAACCTGGATTGACCATATCTAGACCCACAGCTGGATGAGACATAAGGGTGGACACTCTTGGGGCTGAGAGGTTTGGTGAGGTTGGGTGAGCAAACGCAGACCCTTTAAAGTAATACTGCGTGGTACCCATCGCATGGGTCCCAAATCTCCAGGTTCAAGGGCATCTTCCTACATCGAAAACATGCATGAGAAAACAAAAAGATGGTACACCATGTGATGGGGAAAGGTTTCTAAAACGCACCTCATTTCTCTTCTCCTTGTGCCCGGGTTCGCCATTCCAGCCGCTTTACTAACAATCTCCCTACTTGGAGCATCAGCACCTTTAACCTCCTGTTCCGTACAGGTTGCAATTTGTCCTGAGGATGAACGGGTAGACGGGGAACCAGTGAGAGACTAGCTCTTGGTGTTGGGACAGGCACAGGTCACTCTATTTTCCCATCAGGAAGAAGAATTAACCACAGGCTCATCCTCCCCCCCGGAACCAGAACAGGGCCTGAAGCCATCCTGCGCTTTTGCGGCCAGCTCCCAAAAAAGCGAGTTGTAAAATGGAGCTTCAGGGCACTGCAATTCCCAAACCTGCAGAGTTATAAATGATAACTCTCGTCCACAAATATATTGAGGGAAGGCAAAGAAGAGGATTTGAAATCAAGGCAGAATTGCAGGAAACAGATTTCAGGAGGTAGATTCGAATCGCCTTTAAAGCACATGAAAAGCGGCAAAACGTTGACAATGATGCCCTTGGCCAAAAAGGGCGTATGCCTTTTTTCCTGAATATATTCAGGAAAAAACGCATACGCCCTTTTTGGCCAACCAAGCAACCTGGAAAGGCAAATCAGGGCTACAAAGAAGACTCGCTACCCATCGGTCAAAAGGGCCATGCTGAAAAAAGTCTCAAAACCAGAAATGCAGGACAGGCCATGGAGAAATGGGAGCCTTGCTACACTGATGGGCGGGATGTAAATTGCCAACAGCCACTCTGGAGAAGTGTACGGTGTGTCCTGAAACATCTAAAAAACACAGCTTAGAGAGCTTAGGGCACTTCCACTCATGGGGGTATAAATTGGGAAAATGAAAAATCAGCAAGACACAAGCACCCCAAAGTTTAGGGATGCTCTGTTGACAAGGACCTCCACTTCATTCCACCTTAAATATCCAAGGAAAGAGAAAAATGGATAAAGAAGTTGTGGTCCTTATGTACAATGGAATATCACTCAGCCATGAAATCAATGTCATAAGGCTAGTAGCAGCATGATGAGTGGATTTAGGTACGACGATTCTAAGGGAAATAAGTCACACAGAAAAGGACACTTCTCATAAGGTATCACTTATAGAGGGACTGTAAAAACCGTTACACTTGAACTGAATTACAAAACAGAACAGAGTCACACATGCAGAAAACACACTATGGCTGCTTAACGGGAAAGGTGAGGTGGGGTGATACATAAAACAAGGGTTTCAAATTAGCTCAGATACCGTTCCATAAACCCAATATGTAATAGACAAGACCTACTCCTTGCTCAGAGAACTGGACTCAACACGCCCTATTCACCGCACAAGAATATATCTGACTAGTAATAATCTTAAAACCTATGTATTGATATCTCTCTGTTAGTGTGTCAAGTGGGTGTAAAGCGGCATAAACACAGCAGTGAAAAGCAGCTAAACCCCATTATAAAAATAAATTACTTCGAAAAACCCATGAAACAAAGACAGTGAAAGAGAGAGAAATTCTTACACAATGCGTTCAGGGGCTGTGATGCAATCTGGATTGACCATTTCTAGACCCACAGTTGGATGAGACATAAGGGTGGACACTCTTGGGGCTGAGAGGTTTGGTGAGGTTGGGTGAGCAAACGCAGACCCTTTAAAGTAATACTGCGTGGAACCCATCGCATGGGTCCCAAATCTCCAGGTTCAAGGGCATCTTCCTACATCGAAAACATGCATGAGAAAACAAAAAAGATGGTACACCATGTGATGGGGAAAGGTTTCTAGAACGCACCTCATTTCTCTTCTCCTTGTGCCCGGGGTCGCCATTCCAGCCACTTTCCTAGCAATCTCCCTACTTGGAGCATCAGCACCTTTAACCTCCTGTTCCGTACAGGTTGCAATTTGTCCTGAGGATGAACGGGTAGACGGGGAACCAGTGAGAGACTAGCTCTTGTTGTTGGCACAGGCACAGGTCACTCTATTTTCCCATCAGGAAGAAGAATTAACCACAGGCTCATCCTCCCCCCTGGAACCAGAACAGGGCCTGAAGCCATTCTGCGCTTTTGCGGCCAGCTCCCAAAAAAGCGAGTTGTAAAATGGAGCTTCAGGGCACAGCAATTCACAAACCTGCAGAGTTATAAATGATAACTTTCGTCCATAAATATATTGAGTGACGGCAAAGAAGAGGATTTGAAATCAAGGCAGAAATGCAGGAAACAGATTTCAGGAGGTAGATTCGAATCGCCTTTAAAGCACATGAAAAGCGGCAAAACGTTGACAATGATGCCCTTGGCCAAAAAGGGCGTATGCGTTTTTTCCTGAATATATTCAGGAAAAAACGCATACGCCCTTTTTGGCCAACCAAGCAAACTGGAAAGGCAAATCAGGGCTACAAAGAAGACTCGCTACCCATCGGTCAAAAGGGCCATGCTGAAAAAAGTCTCAAAACCAGAAATGCAGGACAGGCCATGGAGAAATGGGAGCCTTGCTACACTGATGGGCGGGATGTAAATTGCCAACAGCCACTCTGGAGAAGTGTACGGTGTGTCCTGAAACATCTAAAAAACACAGCTTAGAGAGCATAGGGCACTTCCACTCATGGGGGTATAAATTGGGAAAATGAAAAATCAGCAAGACACAAGCACCCCAAAGTTTAGGGCTGCTCTGTTGACAAGGACCTCCACTTCATTCCACCTTCAATATCCCAGGAGGGAGAAAAATGGATAAAGAAGTTGTGGTCCTTATGTACAATGGAATATCACTCAGCCATGAAATCAATGTCATAAGGCTAATAGCAGCATGATGAGTGGATTTAGGTACGACGATTCTAAGTGAAATAAGTCACACAGAAAAGGACACTTCTCATAAGGTATCACTTATAGAGGGAATGTAAAAACCGTTACACTTGAACTGAATTACAAAACAGAACAGAGTCACACATGCAGAAAACACACTATGGCTGCTTAACGGGAAAGGTGAGGTGGGGTGATACATAAAACAAGGGTTTCAAATTAGCTCAGATACCGTTCCATAAACCCAATATGTAATAGACAAGACCTACTCCTTGCTCAGAGAACTGGACTCAACACGCCCTATTCACCGCACAAGAATATATCTGACTAGTAATAATCTTAAAACCTATGTATTGATATCTCTCTGTTAGTGTGTCAAGTGGGTGTAAAGCGGCATAAACACAGCAGTGAAAAGCAGCTAAACCCCATTATAAAAATAAATTACTTTTACAAACCCATGAAACAAAGACAGTGAAAGAGAGAGAAATTCTTACACAATGCGTTCAGGGGCTGTGATGCAACCTGGATTGACCATATCTAGACCCACAGCTGGATGAGACATAAGGGTGGACACTCTTGGGGCTGAGAGGTTTGGTGAGGTTGGGTGAGCAAACGCAGACCCTTTAAAGTAATACTGCGTGGTACCCATCGCATGGGTCCCAAATCTCCAGGTTCAAGGGCATCTTCCTACATCGAAAACATGCATGAGAAAACAAAAAGATGGTACACCATGTGATGGGGAAAGGTTTCTAAAACGCACCTCATTTCTCTTCTCCTTGTGCCCGGGTTCGCCATTCCAGCCGCTTTACTAACAATCTCCCTACTTGGAGCATCAGCACCTTTAACCTCCTGTTCCGTACAGGTTGCAATTTGTCCTGAGGATGAACGGGTAGACTGGGAACCAGTGAGAGACTAGCTCTTGGTGTTGGGACAGGCACAGGTCACTCTATTTTCCCATCAGGAAGAAGAATTAACCACAGGCTCATCCTCCCCCCGGAACCAGAACAGGGCCTGAAGCCATCCTGCGCTTTTGCGGCCAGCTGCCAAAAAAGCGAGTTGTAAAATGGAGCTTCAGGGCACTGCAATTCACAAACCTGCAGAGTTATAAATGATAACTCTCGTCCACAAATATATTGAGGGAAGGCAAAGAAGAGGATTTGAAATCAAGGCAGAATTGCAGGAAACAGATTTCAGGAGGTAGATTCGAATCGCCTTTAAAGCACATGAAAAGCGGCAAAACGTTGACAATGATGCCCTTGGCCAAAAAGGGCGTATGCGTTTTTACCTGAATATAGTCAGGAAAAAACGCATACGCCCTTTTTGGCCAACCAAGCAACCTGGAAAGGCAAATCAGCGCTACAAAGAAGACTCGCTACCCATCGGTCAAAAGGGCCATGCTGAAAAAAGTCTCGAAGCCAGAAATGCAGGACAGGCCATGGAGAAATGGGAGCCTTGCTACACTGATGGGCGGGATGTAAATTGCCAACAGCCACTCTGGAGAAGTGTACGGTGTGTCCTGAAACATCTAAAAAACACAGCTTAGAGAGCTTAGGGCACTTCCACTCATGGGGGTATAAATTGGGAAAATGAAAAATCAGCAAGACACAAGCACCCCAAAGTTTAGGGCTGCTCTGTTTACAAGGACCTCCACTTCATTCCACCTTCAATATCCCAGGAAAGAGAAAAATGGATAAAGAAGTTGTGGTCCTTATGTACAATGGAATATCACTCAGCCATGAAATCAATGTCATAAGGCTAGTAGCAGCATGATGAGTGGATTTAGGTACGACGATTCTAAGGGAAATAAGTCACACAGAAAAGGACACTTCTCATAAGGTATCACTTATAGAGGGACTGTAAAAACCGTTACACTTGAACTGAATTACAAAACAGAACAGAGTCACACAGGCAGAAAACACACTATGGCTGCTTAACGGGAAAGGTGAGGTGGGGTGATACATAAAACAAGGGTTTCAAATTAGCTCAGATACCGTTCCATAAACCCAATATGTAATAGACAAGACCTACTCCTTGCTCAGAGAACTGGACTCAACACGCCCTATTCACCGCACAAGAATATATCTGACTAGTAATAATCTTAAAACCTATGTATTGATATCTCTCTGTTAGTGTGTCAAGTGGGTGTAAAGCGGCATAAACACAGCAGTGAAAAGCAGCTAAACCCCATTATAAAAATAAATTACTTTGAAAAACCCATGAAACAAAGACAGTGAAAGAGAGAGAAATTCTTACACAATGCGTTCAGGGGCTGTGATGCAACCTGGATTGACCATATCTAGACCCACAGCTGGATGAGACATAAGGGTGGACACTCTTGGGGCTGAGAGGTTTGGTGAGGTTGGGTGAGCAAACGCAGACCCTTTAAAGTAATACTGCGTGGTACCCATCGCATGGGTCCCAAATCTCCAGGTTCAAGGGCATCTTCCTACATCGAAAACATGCATGAGAAAACAAAAAGATGGTACACCATGTGATGGGGAAAGGTTTCTAAAACGCACCTCATTTCTCTTCTCCTTGTGCCCGGGTTCGCCATTCCAGCCGCTTTACTAACAATCTCCCTACTTGGAGCATCAGCACCTTTAACCTCCTGTTCCGTACAGGTTGCAATTTGTCCTGAGGATGAACGGGTAGACGGGGAACCAGTGAGAGACTAGCTCTTGGTGTTGGGACAGGCACAGGTCACTCTATTTTCCCATCAGGAAGAAGAATTAACCACAGGCTCATCCTCCCCCCCGGAACCAGAACAGGGCCTGAAGCCATCCTGCGCTTTTGCGGCCAGCTGCCAAAAAAGCGAGTTGTAAAATGGAGCTTCAGGGCACTGCAATTCACAAACCTGCAGAGTTATAAATGATAACTCTCGTCCACAAATATATTGAGGGAAGGCAAAGAAGAGGATTTGAAATCAAGGCAGAAATGCAGGAAACAGATTTCAGGAGGTAGATTCGAATCGCCTTTAAAGCACATGAAAAGCGGCAAAACGTTGACAATGATGCCCTTGGCCAAAAAGGGCGTATGCGTTTTTTCCTGAATATAGTCAGGAAAAAACGCATACGCCCTTTTTGGCCAACCAAGCAACCTGGAAAGGCAAATCAGGGCTACAAAGAAGACTCGCTACCCATCGGTCAAAAGGGCCATGCTGAAAAAAGTCTCAAAACCAGAAATGCAGGACAGGCCATGGAGAAATGGGAGCCTTGCTACACTGATGGGCGGGATGTAAATTGCCAACAGCCACTCTGGAGAAGTGTACGGTGTGTCCTGAAACATCTAAAAAACACAGCTTAGAGAGCATAGGGCACTTCCACTCATGGGGGTATAAATTGGGAAAATGAAAAATCAGCAAGACACAAGCACCCCAAAGTTTAGGGCTGCTCTGTTGACAAGGACCTCCACTTCACTCCACTTTCAATATCCCAGGAAAGAGAAAAATGGATAAAGAAGTTGTGGTCCTTATGTACAATGGAATATCACTCAGCCATGAAATCAATGTCATAAGGCTAATAGCAGCATGATGAGTGGATTTAGGTACGACGATTCTAAGTGAAATAAGTCACACAGAAAAGGACACTTCTCATAAGGTATCACTTATAGAGGGAATGTAAAAACCGTTACACTTGAACTGAATTACAAAACAGAACAGAGTCACACATGCAGAAAACACACTATGGCTGCTTAACGGGAAAGGTGAGGTGGGGTGATACATAAAACAAGGGTTTCAAATTAGCTCAGATACCGTTCCATAAACCCAATATGTAATAGACAAGACCTACTCCTTGCTCAGAGAACTGGACTCAACACGCCCTATTCACCGCACAAGAATATATCTGACTAGTCATAATCTTAAAACCTATGTATTGATATCTCTCTGTTAGTGTGTCAAGTGGGTGTAAAGCGGCATAAACACAGCAGTGAAAAGCAGCTAAACCCCATTATAAAAATAAATTACTTTTACAAACCCATGAAACAAAGACAGTGAAAGAGAGAGAAATTCTTACACAATGCGTTCAGGGGCTGTGATGCAACCTGGATTGACCATTTCTAGACCCACAGCTGGATGAGACATAAGGGTGGACACTCTTGGGGCTGAGAGGTTTGGTGAGGTTGGGTGAGCAAACGCAGACCCTTTAAAGTAATACTGCGTGGTACCCATCGCATGGGTCCCAAATCTCCAGGTTCAAGGGCATCTTCCTACATCGAAAACATGCATGAGAAAACAAAAAAGATGGTACACCATGTGATGGGGAAAGGTTTCTAGAACGCACCTCATTTCTCTTCTCCTTGTGCCCGGGGTCGCCATTCCAGCCACTTTCCTAGCAATCTCCCTACTTGGAGCATCAGCACCTTTAACCTCCTGTTCCGTACAGGTTGCAATTTGTCCTGAGGATGAACGGGTAGACGGGGAACCAGTGAGAGACTAGCTCTTGTTGTTGGGACAGGCACAGGTCACTCTATTTTCCCATCAGGAAGAAGAATTAACCACAGGCTCATCCTCCCCCCTGGAACCAGAACAGGGCCTGAAGCCATCCTGCGCTTTTGCGGCCAGCTCCCAATAAAGCGAGTTGTAAAATGGAGCTTCAGGGCACAGCAATTCACAAACCTGCAGAGTTATAAATGATAACTTTCGTCCACAAATATATTGAGTGACGGCAAAGAAGAGGATTTGAAATCAAGGCAGAAATGCAGGAAACAGATTTCAGGAGGTAGATTCGAATCGCCTTTAAAGCACATGAAAAGCGGCAAAACGTTGACAATGATGCCCTTGGCCAAAAAGGGCGTATGCGTTTTTTCCTGAATATATTCAGGAAAAAACGCATACGCCCTTTTTGGCCAACGAAGCAAACTGGAAAGGCAAATCAGGGCTACAAAGAAGACTCGCTACCCATCGGTCAAAAGGGCCATGCTGAAAAAAGTCTCAAAACCAGAAATGCAGGACAGGCCATGGAGAAATGGGAGCCTTGCTACACTGATGGGCGGGATGTAAATTGCCAACAGCCACTCTGGAGAAGTGTACGGTGTGTCCTGAAACATCTAAAAAACACAGCTTAGAGAGCATAGGGCACTTCCACTCATGGGGGTATAAATTGGGAAAATGAAAAATCAGCAAGACACAAGCACCCCAAAGTTTAGGGCTGCTCTGTTGACAAGGACCTCCACTTCATTCCACTTTCAATATCCCAGGAAAGAGAAAAATGGATAAAGAAGTTGTGGTCCTTATGTACAATGGAATATCACTCAGCCATGAAATCAATGTCATAAGGCTAATAGCAGCATGATGAGTGGATTTAGGTACGACGATTCTAAGTGAAATAAGTCACACAGAAAAGGACACTTCTCATAAGGTATCACTTATAGAGGGACTGTAAAAACCGTTACACTTGAACTGAATTACAAAACAGAACAGAGTCACACATGCAGAAAACACACTATGGCTGCTTAACGGGAAAGGTGAGGTGGGGTGATACATAAAACAAGGGTTTCAAATTAGCTCAGATACCGTTCCATAAACCCAATATGTAATAGACAAGACCTACTCCTTGCTCAGAGAACTGGACTCAACACGCCCTATTCACCGCACAAGAATATATCTGACTAGTCATAATCTTAAAACCTATGTATTGATATCTCTCTGTTAGTGTGTCAAGTGGGTGTAAAGCGGCATAAACACAGCAGTGAAAAGCAGCTAAACCCCATTATAAAAATAAATTACTTTTACAAACCCATGAAACAAAGACAGTGAAAGAGAGAGAAATTCTTACACAATGCGTTCAGGGGCTGTGATGCAACCTGGATTGACCATTTCTAGACCCACAGCTGGATGAGACATAAGGGTGGACACTCTTGGGGCTGAGAGGTTTGGTGAGGTTGGGTGAGCAAACGCAGACCCTTTAAAGTAATACTGCGTGGTACCCATCGCATGGGTCCCAAATCTCCAGGTTCAAGGGCATCTTCCTACATCGAAAACATGCATGAGAAAACAAAAAAGATGGTACACCATGTGATGGGGAAAGGTTTCTAGAACGCACCTCATTTCTCTTCTCCTTGTGCCCGGGGTCGCCATTCCAGCCACTTTCCTAGCAATCTCCCTACTTGGAGCATCAGCACCTTTAACCTCCTGTTCCGTACAGGTTGCAATTTGTCCTGAGGATGAACGGGTAGACGGGGAACCAGTGAGAGACTAGCTCTTGTTGTTGGGACAGGCACAGGTCACTCTATTTTCCCATCAGGAAGAAGAATTAACCACAGGCTCATCCTCCCCCCTGGAACCAGAACAGGGCCTGAAGCCATCCTGCGCTTTTGCGGCCAGCTCCCAATAAAGCGAGTTGTAAAATGGAGCTTCAGGGCACAGCAATTCACAAACCTGCAGAGTTATAAATGATAACTTTCGTCCACAAATATATTGAGTGACGGCAAAGAAGAGGATTTGAAATCAAGGCAGAAATGCAGGAAACAGATTTCAGGAGGTAGATTCGAATCGCCTTTAAAGCACATGAAAAGCGGCAAAACGTTGACAATGATGCCCTTGGCCAAAAAGGGCGTATGCGTTTTTTCCTGAATATATTCAGGAAAAAACGCATACGCCCTTTTTGGCCAACGAAGCAAACTGGAAAGGCAAATCAGGGCTACAAAGAAGACTCGCTACCCATCGGTCAAAAGGGCCATGCTGAAAAAAGTCTCAAAACCAGAAATGCAGGACAGGCCATGGAGAAATGGGAGCCTTGCTACACTGATGGGCGGGATGTAAATTGCCAACAGCCACTCTGGAGAAGTGTACGGTGTGTCCTGAAACATCTAAAAAACACAGCTTAGAGAGCATAGGGCACTTCCACTCATGGGGGTATAAATTGGGAAAATGAAAAATCAGCAAGACACAAGCACCCCAAAGTTTAGGGCTGCTCTGTTGACAAGGACCTCCACTTCATTCCACTTTCAATATCCCAGGAAAGAGAAAAATGGATAAAGAAGTTGTGGTCCTTATGTACAATGGAATATCACTCAGCCATGAAATCAATGTCATAAGGCTAATAGCAGCATGATGAGTGGATTTAGGTACGACGATTCTAAGTGAAATAAGTCACACAGAAAAGGACACTTCTCATAAGGTATCACTTATAGAGGGACTGTAAAAACCGTTACACTTGAACTGAATTACAAAACAGAACAGAGTCACACATGCAGAAAACACACTATGGCTGCTTAACGGGAAAGGTGAGGTGGGGTGATACATAAAACAAGGGTTTCAAATTAGCTCAGATACCGTTCCATAAACCCAATATGTAATAGACAAGACCTACTCCTTGCTCAGAGAACTGGACTCAACACGCCCTATTCACCGCACAAGAATATATCTGACTAGTCATAATCTTAAAACCTATGTATTGATATCTCTCTGTTAGTGTGTCAAGTGGGTGTAAAGCGGCATAAACACAGCAGTGAAAAGCAGCTAAACCCCATTATAAAAATAAATTACTTTGAAAAACCCATGAAACAAAGACAGTGAAAGAGAGAGAAATTCTTACACAATGCGTTCAGGGGCTGTGATGCAACCTGGATTGACCATATCTAGACCCACAGCTGGATGAGACATAAGGGTGGACACTCTTGGGGCTGAGAGGTTTGGTGAGGTTGGGTGAGCAAACGCAGACCCTTTAAAGTAATACTGCGTGGTACCCATCGCATGGGTCCCAAATCTCCAGGTTCAAGGGCATCTTCCTACATCGAAAACATGCATGAGAAAACAAAAAGATGGTACACCATGTGATGGGGAAAGGTTTCTAAAACGCACCTCATTTCTCTTCTCCTTGTGCCCGGGTTCGCCATTCCAGCCGCTTTACTAACAATCTCCCTACTTGGAGCATCAGCACCTTTAACCTCCTGTTCCGTACAGGTTGCAATTTGTCCTGAGGATGAACGGGTAGACGGGGAACCAGTGAGAGACTAGCTCTTGGTGTTGGGACAGGCACAGGTCACTCTATTTTCCCATCAGGAAGAAGAATTAACCACAGGCTCATCCTCCCCCCCGGAACCAGAACAGGGCCTGAAGCCATCCTGCGCTTTTGCGGCCAGCTGCCAAAAAAGCGAGTTGTAAAATGGAGCTTCAGGGCACTGCAATTCACAAACCTGCAGAGTTATAAATGATAACTCTCGTCCACAAATATATTGAGGGAAGGCAAAGAAGAGGATTTGAAATCAAGGCAGAAATGCAGGAAACAGATTTCAGGAGGTAGATTCGAATCGCCTTTAAAGCACATGAAAAGCGGCAAAACGTTGACAATGATGCCCTTGGCCAAAAAGGGCGTATGCGTTTTTTCCTGAATATAGTCAGGAAAAAACGCATACGCCCTTTTTGGCCAACCAAGCAACCTGGAAAGGCAAATCAGGGCTACAAAGAAGACTCGCTACCCATCGGTCAAAAGGGCCATGCTGAAAAAAGTCTCAAAACCAGAAATGCAGGACAGGCCATGGAGAAATGGGAGCCTTGCTACACTGATGGGCGGGATGTAAATTGCCAACAGCCACTCTGGAGAAGTGTACTGTGTGTCCTGAAACATCTAAAAAACACAGCTTAGAGAGCTTAGGGCACTTCCACTCATGGGGGTATAAATTGGGAAAATGAAAAATCAGCAAGACACAAGCACCCCAAAGTTTAGGGCTGCTCTGTTGACAAGGACCTCCACTTCACTCCACTTTCAATATCCCAGGAAAGAGAAAAATGGATAAAGAAGTTGTGGTCCTTATGTACAATGGAATATCACTCAGCCATGAAATCAATGTCATAAGGCTAATAGCAGCATGATGAGTGGATTTAGGTACGACAATTCTAAGTGAAATAAGTCACACAGAAAAGGACACTTCTCATAAGGTATCACTTATAGAGGGACTGTAAAAACCGTTACACTTGAACTGAATTACAAAACAGAACAGAGTCACACATGCAGAAAACACACTATGGCTGCTTAACGGGAAAGGTGAGGTGGGGTGATACATAAAACAAGGGTTTCAAATTAGCTCAGATACCGTTCCATAAACCCAATATGTAATAGACAAGACCTACTCCTTGCTCAGAGAACTGGACTCAACACGCCCTATTCACCGCACAAGAATATATCTGACTAGTCATAATCTTAAAACCTATGTATTGATATCTCTCTGTTAGTGTGTCAAGTGGGTGTAAAGCGGCATAAACACAGCAGTGAAAAGCAGCTAAACCCCATTATAAAAATAAATTACTTTTACAAACCCATGAAACAAAGACAGTGAAAGAGAGAGAAATTCTTACACAATGCGTTCAGGGGCTGTGATGCAACCTGGATTGACCATTTCTAGACCCACAGCTGGATGAGACATAAGGGTGGACACTCTTGGGGCTGAGAGGTTTGGTGAGGTTGGGTGAGCAAACGCAGACCCTTTAAAGTAATACTGCGTGGTACCCATCCCATGGGTCCCAAATCTCCAGGTTCAAGGGCATCTTCCTACATCGAAAACATGCATGAGAAAACAAAAAAGATGGTACACCATGTGATGGGGAAAGGTTTCTAGAACGCACCTCATTTCTCTTCTCCTTGTGCCCGGGGTCGCCATTCCAGCCACTTTCCTAGCAATCTCCCTACTTGGAGCATCAGCACCTTTAACCTCCTGTTCCGTACAGGTTGCAATTTGTCCTGAGGATGAACGGGTAGACGGGGAACCAGTGAGAGACTAGCTCTTGTTGTTGGGACAGGCACAGGTCACTCTATTTTCCCATCAGGAAGAAGAATTAACCACAGGCTCATCCTCCCCCCTGGAACCAGAACAGGGCCTGAAGCCATCCTGCGCTTTTGCGGCCAGCTCCCTAAAAAGCGAGTTGTAAAATGGAGCTTCAGGGCACAGCAATTCACAAACCTGCAGAGTTATAAATGATAACTTTCGTCCACAAATATATTGAGTGACGGCAAAGAAGAGGATTTGAAATCAAGGCAGAAATGCAGGAAACAGATTTCAGGAGGTAGATTCGAATCGCCTTTAAAGCACATGAAAAGCGGCAAAACGTTGACAATGATGCCCTTGGCCAAAAAGGGCGTATGCGTTTTTTCCTGAATATATTCAGGAAAAAACGCATACGCCCTTTTTGGCCAACGAAGCAAACTGGAAAGGCAAATCAGGGCTACAAAGAAGACTCGCTACCCATCGGTCAAAAGGGCCATGCTGAAAAAAGTCTCAAAACCAGAAATGCAGGACAGGCCATGGAGAAATGGGAGCCTTGCTACACTGATGGGCGGGATGTAAATTGCCAACAGCCACTCTGGAGAAGTGTACGGTGTGTCCTGAAACATCTAAAAAACACAGCTTAGAGAGCATAGGGCACTTCCACTCATGGGGGTATAAATTGGGAAAATGAAAAATCAGCAAGACACAAGCACCCCAAAGTTTAGGGCTGCTCTGTTGACAAGGACCTCCACTTCATTCCACCTTCAATATCCCAGGAGGGAGAAAAATGGATAAAGAAGTTGTGGTCCTTATGTACAATGGAATATCACTCAGCCATGAAATCAATGTCATAAGGCTAATAGCAGCATGATGAGTGGATTTAGGTACGACGATTCTAAGTGAAATAAGTCACACAGAAAAGGACACTTCTCATAAGGTATCACTTATAGAGGGAATGTAAAAACCGTTACACTTGAACTGAATTACAAAACAGAACAGAGTCACACATGCAGAAAACACACTATGGCTGCTTAACGGGAAAGGTGAGGTGGGGTGATACATAAAACAAGGGTTTCAAATTAGCTCAGATACCGTTCCATAAACCCAATATGTAATAGACAAGACCTACTCCTTGCTCAGAGAACTGGACTCAACACGCCCTATTCACCGCACAAGAATATATCTGACTAGTAATAATCTTAAAACCTATGTATTGATATCTCTCTGTTAGTGTGTCAAGTGGGTGTAAAGCGGCATAAACACAGCCGTGAAAAGCAGCTAAACCCCATTATAAAAATAAATTACTTCGAAAAACCCATGAAACAAAGACAGTGAAAGAGAGAGAAATTCTTACACAATGCGTTCAGGGGCTGTGATGCAACCTGGATTGACCATATCTAGACCCACAGCTGGATGAAACATAAGGGTGGACACTCTTGGGGCTGAGAGGTTTGGTGAGGTTGGGTGAGCAAACGCAGACCCTTTAAAGTAATACTGCGTGGTACCCATCGCATGGGTCCCAACTCTCCAGGTTCAAGGGCATCTTCCTACATCGAAAACATGCATGAGAAAACAAAAAGATGGTACACCATGTGATGGGGAAAGGTTTCTAAAACGCACCTCATTTCTCTTCTCCTTGTGCCCGGGTTCGCCATTCCAGCCGCTTTACTAACAATCTCCCTACTTGGAGCATCAGCACCTTTAACCTCCTGTTCCGTACAGGTTGCAATTTGTCCTGAGGATGAACGGGTAGACTGGGAACCAGTGAGAGACTAGCTCTTGGTGTTGGGACAGGCACAGGTCACTCTATTTTCCCATCAGGAAGAAGAATTAACCACAGGCTCAGCCTGCCCCCCGGAACCAGAACAGGGCCTGAAGCCATCCTGCGCTTTTGCGGCCAGCTGCCAAAAAAGCGAGTTGTAAAATGGAGCTTCAGGGCACTGCAATTCACAAACCTGCAGAGTTATAAATGATAACTCTCGTCCACAAATATATTGAGGGAAGGCAAAGAAGAGGATTTGAAATCAAGGCAGAAATGCAGGAAACAGATTTCAGGAGGTAGATTCGAATCGCCTTTAAAGCACATGAAAAGCGGCAAAACGTTGACAATGATGCCCTTGGCCAAAAAGGGCGTATGCGTTTTTTCCTGAATATAGTCAGGAAAAAACGCATACGCCCTTTTTGGCCAACCAAGCAACCTGGAAAGGCAAATCAGCGCTACAAAGAAGACTCGCTACCCATCGGTCAAAAGGGCCATGCTGAAAAAAGTTTTGAAACCAGAAATGCAGGACAGGCCATGGAGAAATGGGAGCCTTGCTACACTGATGGGCGGGATGTAAATTGCCAACAGCCACTCTGGAGAAGTGTACGGTGTGTCCTGAAACATCTAAAAAACACAGCTTAGAGAGCTTAGGGCACTTCCACTCATGGGGGTATAAATTGGGAAAATGAAAAATCAGCAAGACACAAGCACCCCAAAGTTTAGGGCTGCTCTGTTGACAAGGACCTCCACTTCATTCCACCTTCAATATCCCAGGAGGGAGAAAAATGGATAAAGAAGTTGTGGTCCTTATGTACAATGGAATATCACTCAGCCATGAAATCAATGTCATAAGGCTAATAGCAGCATGATGAGTGGATTTAGGTACGACGATTCTAAGTGAAATAAGTCACACAGAAAAGGACACTTCTCATAAGGTATCACTTATAGAGGGACTGTAAAAACCGTTACACTTGAACTGAATTACAAAACAGAACAGAGTCACACATGCAGAAAACACACTATGGCTGCTTAACGGGAAGGGTGAGGTGGTGTGATACATAAAACAAGGGTTTCAAATTAGCTCAGATACCGTTCCATAAACCCAATATGTAATAGACAAGACCTACTCCTTGCTCAGAGAACTGGACTCAACACACCCTATTCACCGCACAAGAATATATCTGACTAGTAATAATCTTAAAACCTATGTATTGATATCTCTCTGTTAGTGTGTCAAGTGGGTGTAAAGCGGCATAAACACAGCAGTGAAAAGCAGCTAAACCCCATTATAAAAATAAATTACTTTGAAAAACCCATGAAACAAAGACAGTGAAAGAGAGAGAAATTCTTACACAATGCGTTCAGGGGCTGTGATGCAACCTGGATTGACCATATCTAGACCCACAGCTGGATGAGACATAAGGGTGGACACTCTTGGGGCTGAGAGGTTTGGTGAGGTTGGGTGAGCAAACGCAGACCCTTTAAAGTAATACTGCGTGGTACCCATCGCATGGGTCCCAACTCTCCAGGTTCAAGGGCATCTTCCTACATCGAAAACATGCATGAGAAAACAAAAAGATGGTACACCATGTGATGGGGAAAGGTTTCTAAAACGCACCTCATTTCTCTTCTCCTTGTGCCCGGGTTCGCCATTCCAGCCGCTTTACTAACAATCTCCCTACTTGGAGCATCAGCACCTTTAACCTCCTGTTCCGTACAGGTTGCAATTTGTCCTGAGGATGAACGGGTAGACGGGGAACCAGTGAGAGACTAGCTCTTGGTGTTGGGACAGGCACAGGTCACTCTATTTTCCCATCAGGAAGAAGAATTAACCACAGGCTCATCCTCCCCCCCGGAACCAGAACAGGGCCTGAAGCCATCCTGCGCTTTTGCGGCCAGCTCCCAAAAAAGCGAGTTGTAAAATGGAGCTTCAGGGCACTGCAATTCACAAACCTGCAGAGTTATAAATGATAACTCTCGTCCACAAATATATTGAGGGAAGGCAAAGAAGAGGGTTTGAAATCAAGGCAGAATTGCAGGAAACAGATTTCAGGAGGTAGATTCGAATCGCCTTTAAAGCACATGAAAAGCGGCAAAACGTTGACAATGATGCCCTTGGCCAAAAAGGGCGTATGCGTTTTTTCCTGAATATATTCAGGAAAAAACGCATACGCCCTTTTTGGCCAACCAAGCAACCTGGAAAGGCAAATCAGGGCTACAAAGAAGACTCGCTACCCATCGGTCAAAAGGGCCATGCTGAAAAAAGTCTCAAAACCAGAAATGCAGGACAGGCCATGGAGAAATGGGAGCCTTGCTACACTGATGGGCGGGATGTAAATTGCCAACAGCCACTCTGGAGAAGTGTACGGTGTGTCCTGAAACATCTAAAAAACACAGCTTAGAGAGCTTAGGGCACTTCCACTCATGGGGGTATAAATTGGGAAAATGAAAAATCAGCAAGACACAAGCACCCCAAAGTTTAGGGATGCTCTGTTGACAAGGACCTCCACTTCATTCCACCTTAAATATCCAAGGAAAGAGAAAAATGGATAAAGAAGTTGTGGTCCTTATGTACAATGGAATATCACTCAGCCATGAAATCAATGTCATAAGGCTAGTAGCAGCATGATGAGTGGATTTAGGTACGACGATTCTAAGGGAAATAAGTCACACAGAAAAGGACACTTCTCATAAGGTATCACTTATAGAGGGAATGTAAAAACCGTTACACTTGAACTGAATTACAAAACAGAACAGAGTCACACATGCAGAAAACACACTATGGCTGCTTAACGGGAAAGGTGAGGTGGGGTGATACATAAAACAAGGGTTTCAAATTAGCTCAGATACCGTTCCATAAACCCAATATGTAATAGACAAGACCTACTCCTTGCTCAGAGAACTGGACTCAACACGCCCTATTCACCGCACAAGAATATATCTGACTAGTAATAATCTTAAAACCTATGTATTGATATCTCTCTGTTAGTGTGTCAAGTGGGTGTAAAGCGGCATAAACACAGCAGTGAAAAGCAGCTAAACCCCATTATCAAAATAAATTACTTTGAAACACCCATGAAACAAAGACAGTGAAAGAGAGAGAAATTCTTACACAATGCATTCAGGGGCTGTGATGCAACCTGGATTGACCATATCTAGACCCACAGCTGGATGAGACATAAGGGTGGACACTCTTGGGGCTGAGAGGTTTGGTGAGGTTGGGTGAGCAAACGCAGACCCTTTAAAGTAATACTGCGTGGTACCCATCGCATGGGTCCCAAATCTCCAGGTTCAAGGGCATCTTCCTACATCGAAAACATGCATGAGAAAACAAATTGATGGTACACCATGTGATGGGGAAAGGTTTCTAAAACGCACCTCATTTCTCTTCTCCTTGTGCCCGGGTTCGCCATTCCAGCCGCTTTACTAACAATCTCCCTACTTGGAGCATCAGCACCTTTAACCTCCTGTTCCGTACAGGTTGCAATTTGTCCTGAGGATGAACGGGTAGATGGGGAACCAGTGAGAGACTAGCTCTTGGTGTTGGGACAGGCACAGGTCACTCTATTTTCCCATCAGGAAGAAGAATTAACCACAGGCTCATCCCCCCCCGGGAAGCAGAACAGGGCCTGAAGCCATCCTGCGCTTTTGCGGCCAGCTCCCAAAAAAGCGAGTTGTAAAATGGAGCTTCAGGGCACTGCAATTCACAAACCTGCAGAGTTATAAATGATAACTTTCGTCCACAAATATATTGAGGGACGGCAAAGAAGAGGATTTGAAATCAAGGCAGAAATGCAGGAAACAGATTTCAGGAGGTAGATTCGAATCGCCTTTAAAGCACATGAAAAGCGGCAAAACGTTGACAATGATGCCCTTGGCCAAAAAGGGCGTATGCGTTTTTTCCTGAATATATTCAGGAAAAAACGCATACGCCCTTTTTGGCCAACCAAGCAACCTGGAAAGGCAAATCAGGGCTACAAAGAAGACTCGCTACCCATCGGTCAAAAGGGCCATGCTGAAAAAAGTCTCAAAACCAGAAATGCAGGACAGGCCATGGAGAAAAGGGAGCCTTGCTACACTGATGGGCGGGATGTAAATTGCCAACAGCCACTCTGGAGAAGTGTACGGTGTGTCCTGAAACATCTAAAAAACACAGCTTAGAGAGCTTAGGGCACTTCCACTCATGGGGGTATAAATTGGGAAAATGAAAAATCAGCAAGACACAAGCACCCCAAAGTTTAGGGCTGCTCTGTTGACAAGGACCTCCACTTCATTCCACCTTCAATATCCCAGGAGGGAGAAAAATGGATAAAGAAGTTGTGGTCCTTATGTACAATGGAATATCACTCAGCCATGAAACCAATGTCATAAGGCTAGTAGCAGCATGATGAGTGGATTTAGGTACGACGATTCTAAGAGAAATAAGTCACACAGAAAAGGACACTTCTCATAAGGTATCACTTATAGAGGGACTGTAAAAACCGTTACACTTGAACTGAATTACAAGACAGAACAGAGTCACACATGCAGAAAACACACTATGGCTGCTTAACGGGAAAGGTGAGGTGGGGTGATACATAAAACAAGGGTTTCAAATTAGCTCAGATACCGTTCCATAAACCCAATATGTAATAGACAAGACCTACTCCTTGCTCAGAGAACTGGACTCAACACGCCCTATTCACCGAACAAGAATATATCTGACTAGTAATAATCTTAAAACCTATGTATTGATATCTCTCTGTTAGTGTGTCAAGTGGGTGTAAAGCGGCATAAACACAGCAGTGAAAAGCAGCTAAACCCCATTATAAAAATAAATTACTTTGAAAAACCCATGAAACAAAGACAGTGAAAGAGAGAGAAATTCTTACACAATGCGTTCAGGGGCTGTGATGCAACCTGGATTGACCATTTCGAGACCCACAGCTGGATGAGACATAAGGGTGGACACTCTTGGGGCTGAGAGGTTTGGTGAGGTTGGGTGAGCAAACGCAGACCCTTTAAAGTAATACTGCGTGGTACCCATCGCATGGGTCCCAAATCTCCAGGTTCAAGGGCATCTTCCTACATCGAAAACATGCATGAGAAAACAAAAAAGATGGTACACCATGTGATGGGGAAAGGTTTCTAAAACGCACCTAATTTCTCTTCTCCTTGTGCCCGGGGTCACCATTCCAGCCGCTTTACTAACAATCTCCCTACTTGGAGCATCAGCACCTTTAACCTCCTGTTCCGTACAGGTTGCAATTTGTCCTGAGGATGAACGGGAATACGGGGAACCAGTGAGAGACTATCTCTTGGTGTTGGGACAGGCACAGGTCACTCTATTTTCCCATCAGGAAGAAGAATTAACCACAGGCTCATCCTCCCCCCGGAACCAGAACAGGGCCTGAAGCCATCCTGCGCTTTTGCGGCCAGCTCCCAAAAAAGCGAGTTGTAAAATGGAGCTTCAGAGCACTGCAATTCACAAACGTGCAGAGTTATAAATGATAACTCTCGTCCACAAATATATTGAGGGAAGGCAAAGAAGAGGATTTGAAATCAAGGTAGAAATGCAGGAAACAGATTTCAGGAGGTAGATTCGAATCACCTTTAAAGCACATGAAAAGCGGCAAAACGTTGACAATGATGCCCTTGGCCAAAAAGGGCGTATGCGTTTTTTCCTGAATATATTCAGGAAAAAACGCATACGCACTTTTTGGCCAACCAAGCAACCTGGAAAGGCAAATCAGGGCTACAAAGAAGACTCGCTACCCATCGGTCAAAAGGGCCATGCTGAAAAAAGTCTCAAAACCAGAAATGCAGGACAGGCCATGGAGAAATGGGAGCCTTGCTACACTGATGGGCGGGATGTAAATTGCCAACAGCCACTCTGGAGAAGTGTACGGTGTGTCCTGAAACATCTAAAAAACACAGCTTAGAGAGCATAGGGCACTTCCACTCATGGGGGTATAAATTGGGAAAATGAAAAATCAGCAAGACACAAGCACCCCAAAGTTTAGGGCTGCTCTGTTGACAAGGACCTCCACTTCATTCCACCTTCAATATCCCAGGAGGGAGAAAAATGGATAAAGAAGTTGTGGTCCTTATGTACAATGGAATATCACTCAGCCATGAAATCAATGTCATAAGGCTAATAGCAGCATGATGAGTGGATTTAGGTACGACGATTCTAAGTGAAATAAGTCACACAGAAAAGGACACTTCTCATAAGGTATCACTTATAGAGGGAATGTAAAAACCGTTACACTTGAACTGAATTACAAAACAGAACAGAGTCACACATGCAGAAAACACACTATGGCTGCTTAACGGGAAAGGTAAGGTGGGGTGATACATAAAACAAGGGTTTCAAATTAGCTCAGATACCGTTCCATAAACCCAATATGTAATAGACAAGACCTACTCCTTGCTCAGAGAACTGGACTCAACACGCCCTATTCACCGCACAAGAATATATCTGACTAGTAATAATCTTGAAACCTATGTATTGATATCTCTCTGTTAGTGTGTCAAGTGGGTGTAAAGCGGCATAAACACAGCAGTGAAAAGCAGCTAAACCCCATTATAAAAATAAATTACTTTTACAAACCCATGAAACAAAGACAGTGAAAGAGAGAGAAATTCTTACACAATGCGTTCAGGGGCTGTGATGCAACCTGGATTGACCATATCTAGACCCACAGCTGGATGAGACATAAGGGTGGACACTCTTGGGGCTGAGAGGTTTGGTGAGGTTGGGTGAGCAAACGCAGACCCTTTAAAGTAATACTGCGTGGTACCCATCGCATGGGTCCCAAATCTCCAGGTTCAAGGGCATCTTCCTACATCAAAAACATGCATGAGAAAACAAAAAGATGGTACACCATGTGATGGGGAAAGGTTTCTAAAACGCACCTCATTTCTCTTCTCCTTGTGCCCGGGTTCGCCATTCCAGCCGCTTTACTAACAATCTCCCTACTTGGAGCATCAGCACCTTTAACCTCCTGTTCCGTACAGGTTGCAATTTGTCCTGAGGATGAACGGGTAGACGGGGAACCAGTGAGAGACTAGCTCTTGGTGTTGGGACAGGCACAGGTCACTCTATTTTCCCATCAGGAAGAAGAATTAACCACAGGCTCATCCTCCCCCCCGGAACCAGAACAGGGCCTGAAGCCATCCTGCGCTTTTGCGGCCAGCTCCCAAAAAAGCGAGTTGTACAATGGAGCTTCAGGGCACTGCAATTCACAAACCTGCAGAGTTATAAATGATAACTCTCGTCCACAAATATATTGAGGGAAGGCAAAGAAGAGGATTTGAAATCAAGGCAGAAATGCAGGAAACAGATTTCAGGAGGTAGATTCGAATCACCTTTAAAGCACATGAAAAGCGGCAAAACGTTGACAATGATGCCCTTGGCCAAAAAGGGCGTATGCGTTTTTTCCGGAATATATTCAGGAAAAAACGCATACGCCCTTTTTGGCCAACCAAGCACCCTGGAAAGGCAAATCAGGGCTACAAAGAAGACTCGCTACCCATCGGTCAAAAGGGCCATGCTGAAAAAAGTCTCAAAACCAGAAATGCAGGACAGGCCATGGAGAAATGGGAGCCTTGCTACACTGATGGGCGGGATGTAAATTGCCAACAGCCACTCTGGAGAAGTGTACGGTGTGTCCTGAAACATCTAATAAACACAGCTTAGAGAGCATAGGGCACTTCCACTCATGGGGGTATAAATTGGGAAAATGAAAAATCAGCAAGACACAAGCACCCCAAAGTTTAGGGCTGCTCTGTTAACAAGGACCTCCACTTCATTCCACCTTCAATATCCCAGGAGGGAGAAAAATGGATAAAGAAGTTGTGGTCCTTATGTACAATGGAATATCACTCAGCCATGAAATCAATGTCATAAGGCTAGTAGCAGCATGATGAGTGGATTTAGGTACGACGATTCTAAGTGAAATAAGTCACACAGAAAAGGACACTTCTCATAAGGTATCACTTATAGAGGGAATGTAAAAACCGTTACACTTGAACTGAATTACAAAACAGAACACAGTCACACATGCAGAAAACACACTATGGCTGCTTAACGGGAAAGGTGAGGTGGGGTGATACATAAAACAAGGGTTTCAACTTAGCTCAGATACCGTTCCATAAACCCAATATGTAATAGACAAGACCTACTCCTTGCTCAGAGAACTGGACTCAACACGCCCTATTCACCGCACAAGAATATATCTGACTAGTAATAATCTTAAAACCTATGTATTGATATCTCTCTGTTAGTGTGTCAAGTGGGTGTAAAGCGGCATAAACACAGCAGTGAAAAGCAGCTAAACCCCATTATAAAAATAAATTACTTTGAAAAACCCATGAAACAAAGACAGTGAAAGAGAGAGAAATTCTTACACAATGCGTTCAGGGGCTGTGATGCAACCTGGATTGACCATATCTAGACCCACAGCTGGATGAGACATAAGGGTGGACACTCTTGGGGCTGAGAGGTTTGGTGAGGTTGGGTGAGCAAACGCAGACCCTTTAAAGTAATACTGCGTGGTACCCATCGCATGGGTCCCAAATCTCCAGGTTCAAGGGCATCTTCCTACATCGAAAACATGCATGAGAAAACAAAAAGATGGTACACCATGTGATGGGGAAAGGTTTCTAAAACGCACCTAATTTCTCTTCTCCTTGTGCCCGGGTTCGCCATTCCAGCCGCTTTACTAACAATCTCCCTACTTGGAGCATCAGCACCTTTAACCTCCTGTTCCGTACAGGTTGCAATTTGTCCTGAGGATGTACGGGTAGACGGGGAACCAGTGAGAGACTAGCTCTTGGTGTTGGGACAGGCACAGGTCACTCTATTTTCCCATCAGGAAGAAGAATTAACCACAGGCTCATCCTCCCCCCCGGAACCAGAACAGGGCCTGAAGCCATCCTGCGCTTTTGCGGCCAGCTCCCAAAAAAGCGAGTTGTAAAATGGAGCTTCAGGGCACTGCAATTCACAAACCTACAGAGTTATAAATGATAACTCTCGTCCAAAAATATATTGAGGGAAGGCAAAGAAGAGGATTTGAAATCAAGGCAGAATTGTAGGAAACAGATTTAGGAGGAAGATTCGAATCGCCTTTAAAGCACATGAAAAGCGGCAAAACGTTGACAATGATGCCCTTGGCCAAAAAGGGCGTATGCGTTTTTTCCTGAATATATTCAGGAAAAAACGCATACGCCCTTTTTGGCCAACCAAGCAACCTGAAAAGGCAAATCAGCGCTACAAAGCAGACTCGCTACCCATCGGTCAAAAGGGCCATGCTGAAAAAAGTCTCAAAATCAGAAATGCAGGACAGGCCATGGAGAAATGGGAGCCTTGCTACACTGATGGGCGGGATGTAAATTGCCAACAGCCACTCTGGAGAAGTGTACGGTGTGTCCTGAAACATCTAAAAAACACAGCTTAGAGAGCATAGGGCACTTCCACTCATGGGGGTATAAATTGGGAAAATGAAAAATCAGCAAGACACAAGCACCCCAAAGTTTAGGGCTGCTCTGTTGACAAGGACCTCCACTTCATTCCACCTTCAATATCCCAGGAAAGAGAAAAATGGATAAAGAAGTTGTGGTCCTTATGTACAATGGAATATCACTCAGCCATGAAATCAATATCATAAGGCTAGTAGCAGCATGATGAGTGGATTTAGGTACGACGATTCTAAGTGAAATAAGTCACACAGAAAAGGACACTTCTCATAAGGTATCACTTATAGAGGGAATGTAAAAACCGTTACACTTGAACTGAATTACAAAACAGAACAGAGTCACACATGCAGAAAACACACTATGGCTGCTTAACGGGAAAGGTGAGGTGGGGTGATACATAAAACAAGGGTTTCAACTTAGCTCAGATACCGTTCCATAAACCCAATATGTAATAGACAAGACCTACTCCTTGCTCAGAGAACTGGACTCAACACGCCCTATTCACCGCACAAGAATATATCTGACTAGTAATAATCTTAAAACCTATGTATTGATATCTCTCTGTTAGTGTGTCAAGTGGGTGTAAAGCGGCATAAACACAGCAGTGAAAAGCAGCTAAACCCCATTATAAAAATAAATTACTTTGAAAAACCCATGAAACAAAGACAGTGAAAGAGAGAGAAATTCTTACACAATGCGTTCAGGGGCTGTGATGCAACCTGGATTGACCATATCTAGACCCACAGCTGGATGAGACATAAGGGTGGACACTCTTGGGGCTGAGAGGTTTGGTGAGGTTGGGTGAGCAAACGCAGACCCTTTAAAGTAATACTGCGTGGTACCCATCGCATGGGTCCCAAATCTCCAGGTTCAAGGGCATCTTCCTACATCGAAAACATGCATGAGAAAACAAAAAGATGGTACACCATGTGATGGGGAAAGGTTTCTAAAACGCACCTAATTTCTCTTCTCCTTGTGCCCGGGGTCACCATTCCAGCCGCTTCACTAACAATCTCCCTACTTGGAGCATCAGCACCTTTAACCTCCTGTTCCGTACAGGTTGCAATTTGTCCTGAGGATGAACGGGAATACGGGGAACCAGTGAGAGACTAGCTCTTGGTGTTGGGACAGGCACAGGTCACTCTATTTTCCCATCAGGAAGAAGAATTAACCACAGGCTCATCCTCCCCCCGGAACCAGAACAGGGCCTGAAGCCATCCTGCGCTTTTGCGGCCAGCTCCCAAAAAAGCGAGTTGTAAAATGGAGCTTCAGAGCACTGCAATTCACAAACGTGCAGAGTTATAAATGATAACTCTCGTCCACAAATATATTGAGGGAAGGTAAAGAAGAGGATTTGAAATCAAGGCAGAAATGCAGGAAACAGATTTCAGGAGGTAGATTCGAATCGCCTTTAAAGCACATGAAAAGTGGCAAAACGTTGACAATGATGCCCTTGGCCAAAAAGGGCGTATGCGTTTTTTCCTGAATATATTCAGGAAAAAACGCATACGCCCTTTTTGTCCAACCAAGCAACCTGGAAAGGCAAATCAGGGCTACAAAGAAGACTCGCTACCCATCGGTCAAAAGGGCCATACTGAAAAAAGTCTCAAAACCAGAAATGCAGGACAGGCCATGGAGAAATGGGAGCCTTGCTACACTGATGGGCGGGATGTAAATTGCCAACAGCCACTCTGGAGAAGTGTACGGTGTGTCCTGAAACATCTAAAAAACACAGCTTAGAGAGCATAGGGCACTTCCACTCATGGGGGTATAAATTGGGAAAATGAAAAATCAGCAAGACACAAGCACCCCAAAGTTTAGGGCTGCTCTGTTGACAAGGACCTCCACTTCATTCCACCTTCAATATCCCAGGAGGGAGAAAAATGGATAAAGAAGTTGTGGTCCTTATGTACAATGGAATATCACTCAGCCATGAAATCAATGTCATAAGGCTAGTAGCAGCATGATGAGTGGATTTAGGTACGACGATTCTAAGTGAAATAAGTCACACAGAAAAGGACACTTCTCATAAGGTATCACTTATAGAGGGAATGTAAAAACCGTTACACTTGAACTGAATTACAAAACAGAACAGAGTCACACATGCAGAAAACACACTATGGCTGCTTAACGGGAAAGGTGAGGTGGGGTGATACATAAAACAAGGGTTTCAACTTAGCTCAGATACCGTTCCATAAACCCAATATGTAATAGACAAGACCTACTCCTTGCTCAGAGAACTGGACTCAACACGCCCTATTCACCGCACAAGAATATATCTGACTAGTAATAATCTTAAAACCTATGTATTGATATCTCTCTGTTAGTGTGTCAAGTGGGTGTAAAGCGGCATAAACACAGCAGTGAAAAGCAGCTAAACCCCATTATAAAAATAAATTACTTTGAAAAACCCATGAAACAAAGACAGTGAAAGAGAGAGAAATTCTTACACAATGCGTTCAGGGGCTGTGATGCAACCTGGATTGACCATATCTAGACCCACAGCTGGATGAGACATAAGGGTGGACACTCTTGGGGCTGAGAGGTTTGGTGAGGTTGGGTGAGCAAACGCAGACCCTTTAAAGTAATACTGCGTGGTACCCATCGCATGGGTCCCAAATCTCCAGGTTCAAGGGCATCTTCCTACATCGAAAACATGCATGAGAAAACAAAAAGATGGTACACCATGTGATGGGGAAAGGTTTCTAAAACGCACCTAATTTCTCTTCTCCTTGTGCCCGGGTTCGCCATTCCAGCCGCTTTACTAACAATCTCCCTACTTGGAGCATCAGCACCTTTAACCTCCTGTTCCGTACAGGTTGCAATTTGTCCTGAGGATGTACGGGTAGACGGGGAACCAGTGAGAGACTAGCTCTTGGTGTTGGGACAGGCACAGGTCACTCTATTTTCCCATCAGGAAGAAGAATTAACCACAGGCTCATCCTCCCCCCCGGAACCAGAACAGGGCCTGAAGCCATCCTGCGCTTTTGCGGCCAGCTCCCAAAAAAGCGAGTTGTAAAATGGAGCTTCAGGGCACTGCAATTCACAAACCTACAGAGTTATAAATGATAACTCTCGTCCACAAATATATTGAGGGAAGGCAAAGAAGAGGATTTGAAATCAAGGCAGAATTGTAGGAAACAGATTTAGGAGGAAGATTCGAATCGCCTTTAAAGCACATGAAAAGCGGCAAAACGTTGACAATGATGCCCTTGGCCAAAAAGGGCGTATGCGTTTTTTCCTGAATATATTCAGGAAAAAACGCATACGCCCTTTTTGGCCAACCAAGCAACCTGAAAAGGCAAATCAGCGCTACAAAGCAGACTCGCTACCCATCGGTCAAAAGGGCCATGCTGAAAAAAGTCTCAAAATCAGAAATGCAGGACAGGCCATGGAGAAATGGGAGCCTTGCTACACTGATGGGCGGGATGTAAATTGCCGACAGCCACTCTGGAGAAGTGTACGGTGTGTCCTGAAACATCTAAAAAACACAGCTTAGAGAGCATAGGGCACTTCCACTCATGGGGGTATAAATTGGGAAAATGAAAAATCAGCAAGACACAAGCACCCCAAAGTTTAGGGCTGCTCTGTTGACAAGGACCTCCACTTCATTCCACCTTCAATATCCCAGGAAAGAGAAAAATGGATAAAGAAGTTGTGGTCCTTATGTACAATGGAATATCACTCAGCCATGAAATCAATATCATAAGGCTAGTAGCAGCATGATGAGTGGATTTAGGTACGACGATTCTAAGTGAAATAAGTCACACAGAAAAGGACACTTCTCATAAGGTATCACTTATAGAGGGAATGTAAAAACCGTTACACTTGAACTGAATTACAAAACAGAACAGAGTCACACATGCAGAAAACACACTATGGCTGCTTAACGGGAAAGGTGAGGTGGGGTGATACATAAAACAAGGGTTTCAACTTAGCTCAGATACCGTTCCATAAACCCAATATGTAATAGACAAGACCTACTCCTTGCTCAGAGAACTGGACTCAACACGCCCTATTCACCGCACAAGAATATATCTGACTAGTAATAATCTTAAAACCTATGTATTGATATCTCTCTGTTAGTGTGTCAAGTGGGTGTAAAGCGGCATAAACACAGCAGTGAAAAGCAGCTAAACCCCATTATAAAAATAAATTACTTTGAAAAACCCATGAAACAAAGACAGTGAAAGAGAGAGAAATTCTTACACAATGCGTTCAGGGGCTGTGATGCAACCTGGATTGACCATATCTAGACCCACAGCTGGATGAGACATAAGGGTGGACACTCTTGGGGCTGAGAGGTTTGGTGAGGTTGGGTGAGCAAACGCAGACCCTTTAAAGTAATACTGCGTGGTACCCATCGCATGGGTCCCAAATCTCCAGGTTCAAGGGCATCTTCCTACATCGAAAACATGCATGAGAAAACAAAAAGATGGTACACCATGTGATGGGGAAAGGTTTCTAAAACGCACCTAATTTCTCTTCTCCTTGTGCCCGGGGTCACCATTCCAGCCGCTTTACTAACAATCTCCCTACTTGGAGCATCAGCACCTTTAACCTCCTGTTCCGTACAGGTTGCAATTTGTCCTGAGGATGAACGGGAATACGGGGAACCAGTGAGAGACTAGCTCTTGGTGTTGGGACAGGCACAGGTCACTCTATTTTCCCATCAGGAAGAAGAATTAACCACAGGCTCATCCTCCCCCCGGAACCAGAACAGGGCCTGAAGCCATCCTGCGCTTTTGCGGCCAGCTCCCAAAAAAGCGAGTTGTAAAATGGAGCTTCAGAGCACTGCAATTCACAAACGTGCAGAGTTATAAATGATAACTCTCGTCCACAAATATATTGAGGGAAGGCAAAGAAGAGGATTTGAAATCAAGGCAGAAATGCAGGAAACAGATTTCAGGAGGTAGATTCGAATCGCCTTTAAAGCATATGAAAAGCGGCAAAACGTTGACAATGATGCTCTTGGCCAAAAAGGGCGTATGCGTTTTTTCCTGAATATATTCAGGAAAAAACGCATACGCCCTTTTTGGCCAACCAAGCAACCTGGAAAGGCAAATCAGGGCTACAAAGAAGACTCGCTACCCATCGGTCAAAAGGGCCATGCTGAAAAAAGTCTCAAAACCAGAAATGCAGGACAGGCCATGGAGAAATGGGAGCCTTGCTACACTGATGGGTGGGATGTAAATTGCCAACAGCCACTCTGGAGAAGTGTACGGTGTGTCCTGAAACATCTAAAAAACACAGCTTAGAGAGCATAGGGCACTTCCACTCATGGGGGTATAAATTGGGAAAATGAAAAATCAGCAAGACACAAGCACCCCAAAGTTTAGGGCTGCTCTGTTGACAAGGACCTCCACTTCATTCCACCTTCAATATCCCAGGAGGGAGAAAAATGGATAAAGAAGTTGTGGTCCTTATGTACAATGGAATATCACTCAGCCATGAAATCAATGTCATAAGGCTAATAGCAGCATGATGAGTGGATTTAGGTACGACGATTCTAAGTGAAATAAGTCACACAGAAAAGGACACTTCTCATAAGGTATCACTTATAGAGGGAATGTAAAAACCGTTACACTTGAACTGAATTACAAAACAGAACAGAGTCACACATGCAGAAAACACACTATGGCTGCTTAACGGGAAAGGTAAGGTGGGGTGATACATAAAACAAGGGTTTCAAATTAGCTCAGATACCGTTCCATAAACCCAATATGTAATAGACAAGACCTACTCCTTGCTCAGAGAACTGGACTCAACACGCCCTATTCACCGCACAAGAATATATCTGACTAGTAATAATCGTAAAACCTATGTATTGATATCTCTCTGTTAGTGTGTCAAGTGGGTGTAAAGCGGCATAAACACAGCAGTGAAAAGCAGCTAAACCCCATTATAAAAATAAATTACTTTTACAAACCCATGAAACAAAGACAGTGAAAGAGAGAGAAATTCTTACACAATGCGTTCAGGGGCTGTGATGCAACCTGGATTGACCATATCTAGACCCACAGCTGGATGAGACATAAGGGTGGACACTCTTGGGGCTGAGAGGTTTGGTGAGGTTGGGTGAGCAAACGCAGACCCTTTAAAGTAATACTGTGTGGTACCCATCGCATGGGTCCCAAATCTCCAGGTTCAAGGGCATCTTCCTACATCGAAAACATGCATGAGAAAACAAAAAGATGGTACACCATGTGATGGGGAAAGGTTTCTAAAACGCACCTCATTTCTCTTCTCCTTGTGCCCGGGTTCGCCATTCCAGCCGCTTTACTAACAATCTCCCTACTTGGAGCATCAGCACCTTTAACCTCCTGTTCCGTACAGGTTGCAATTTGTCCTGAGGATGAACGGGTAGACGGGGAACCAGTGAGAGACTAGCTCTTGGTGTTGGGACAGGCACAGGTCACTCTATTTTCCCATCAGGAAGAAGAATTATCCACAGGCTCATCCTCCCCCCCGGAACCAGAACAGGGCCTGAAGCCATCCTGCGCTTTTGCGGCCAGCTCCCAAAAAAGCGAGTTGTACAATGGAGCTTCAGGGCACTGCAATTCACAGACCTGCAGAGTTATAAATGATAACTCTCGTCCACAAATATATTGAGGGAAGGCAAAGAAGAGGATTTGAAATCAAGGCAGAAATGCAGGAAACATATTTCAGGAGGTAGATTCGAATCGCCTTTAAAGCACATGAAAAGCGGCAAAACGTTGACAATGATGCCCTTGGCCAAAAAGGGCGTATGCGTTTTTTCCTGAATATATTCAGGAAAAAACGCATACGCCCTTTTTGGCCAACCAAGCAACCTGGAAAGGCAAATCAGGGCTACAAAGAAGACTCGCTACCCATCGGTCAAAAGGGCCATGCTGAAAAAAGTCTCAAAACCAGCAATGCAGGACAGGCCATGGAGAAATGGGAGCCTTGCTACACTGATGGGCGGGATGTAAATTGCCAACAGCCACTCTGGAGAAGTGTACGGTGTGTCCTGAAACATCTAAAAAACACAGCTTAGAGAGCATAGGGCACTTCCACTCATGGGGGTATAAATTGGGAAAATGAAAAATCAACAAGACACAAGCACCCCAAAGTTTAGGGCTGCTCTGTTGACAAGGACCTCCACTTCATTCCACCTTCAATATCCCAGGAGGGAGAAAAATGGAAAAAGAAGTTGTGGTCCTTATGTACAATGGAATATCACTCAGCCATGAAATCAATGTCATAAGGCTAATAGCAGCATGATGAGTGGATTTAGGTACAACGATTCTAAGTGAAATAAGTCACACAGAAAACGACACTTCTCATAAGGTATCACTTATAGAGGGAATGTAAAAACCGTTACACTTGAACTGAATTACAAAACAGACCAGAGTCACACATGCAGAAAACACACTATGGCTGCTTAACGGGAAAGGTGAGGTGGGGTGATACATAAAACAAGGGTTTCAAATTAGCTCAGATACCGTTCCATAAACCCAATATGTAATAGACAAGACCTACTCCTTGCTCAGAGAACTGGACTCAACACGCCCTATTCACCGCACAAGAATATATCTGACTAGTAATAATCTTAAAACCTATGTATTGATATCTCTCTGTTAGTGTGTCAAGTGGGTGTAAAGCGGCATAAACACAGCAGTGAAAAGCAGCTAAACCCCATTATAAAAATAAATTACTTTGAAAAACCCATGAAACAAAGACAGTGAAAGAGAGAGAAATTCTTACACAATGCGTTCAGGGGCTGTGATGCAACCTGGATTGACCATATCTAGACCCACAGCTGGATGAGACATAAGGGTGGACACTCTTGGGGCTGAGAGGTTTGGTGAGGTTGGGTGAGCAAACGCAGACCCTTTAAAGTAATACTGCGTGGTACCCATCGCATGGGTCCCAAATCTCCAGGTTCAAGGGCATCTTCCTACATCGAAAACATGCATGAGAAAACAAAAAGATGGTACACCATGTGATGGGGAAAGGTTTCTAAAACGCACCTAATTTCTCTTCTCCTTGTGCCCGGGTTCGCCATTCCAGCCGCTTTACTAACAATCTCCCTACTTGGAGCATCAGCACCTTTAACCTCCTGTTCCGTACAGGTTGCAATTTGTCCTGAGGATGTACGGGTAGACGGGGAACCAGTGAGAGACTAGCTCTTGGTGTTGGGACAGGCACAGGTCACTCTATTTTCCCATCAGGAAGAAGAATTAACCACAGGCTCATCCTCCCCCCCGGAACCAGAACAGGGCCTGAAGCCATCCTGCGCTTTTGCGGCCAGCTCCCAAAAAAGCGAGTTGTAAAATGGAGCTTCAGGGCACTGCAATTCACAAACCTACAGAGTTATAAATGATAACTCTCGTCCACAAATATATTGAGGGAAGGCAAAGAAGAGGATTTGAAATCAAGGCAGAATTGTAGGAAACAGATTTCAGGAGGAAGATTCGAATCGCCTTTAAAGCACATGAAAAGCGGCAAAACGTTGACAATGATGCCCTTGGCCAAAAAGGGCGTATGCGTTTTTTCCTGAATATATTCAGGAAAAAACGCATACGCCCTTTTTGGCCAACCAAGCAACCTGAAAAGGCAAATCAGCGCTAAAAAGCAGACTCGCTACCCATCGGTCAAAAGGGCCATGCTGAAAAAAGTCTCAAAATCAGAAATCCAGGACAGGCCATGGAGAAATGGGAGCCTTGCTACACTGATGGGCGGGATGTAAATTGCCAACAGCCACTCTGGAGAAGTGTACGGTGTGTCCTGAAACATCTAAAAAACACAGCTTAGAGAGCATAGGGCACTTCCACTCATGGGGGTATAAATTGGGAAAATGAAAAATCAGCAAGACACAAGCACCCCAAAGTTTAGGGCTGCTCTGTTGACAAGGACCTCCACTTCATTCCACCTTCAATATCCCAGGAGGGAGAAAAATGGATAAAGAAGTTGTGGTCCTTATGTACAATGGAATATCACTCAGCCATGAAATCAATATCATAAGGCTAGTAGCAGCATGATGAGTGGATTTAGGTACGACGATTCTAAGTGAAATAAGTCACACAGAAAAGGACACTTCTCATAAGGTATCACTTATAGAGGGAATGTAAAAACCGTTACACTTGAACTGAATTACAAAACAGAACAGAGTCACACATGCAGAAAACACACTATGGCTGCTTAACGGGAAAGGTGAGGTGGGGTGATACATAAAACAAGGGTTTCAACTTAGCTCAGATACCGTTCCATAAACCCAATATGTAATAGACAAGACCTACTCCTTGCTCAGAGAACTGGACTCAACACGCCCTATTCACCGCACAAGAATATATCTGACTAGTAATAATCTTAAAACCTATGTATTGATATCTCTCTGTTAGTGTGTCAAGTGGGTGTAAAGCGGCATAAACACAGCAGTGAAAAGCAGCTAAACCCCATTATAAAAATAAATTACTTTGAAAAACCCATGAAACAAAGACAGTGAAAGAGAGAGAAATTCTTACACAATGCGTTCAGGGGCTGTGATGCAACCTGGATTGACCATATCTAGACCCACAGCTGGATGAGACATAAGGGTGGACACTCTTGGGGCTGAGAGGTTTGGTGAGGTTGGGTGAGCAAACGCAGACCCTTTAAAGTAATACTGCGTGGTACCCATCGCATGGGTCCCAAATCTCCAGGTTCAAGGGCATCTTCCTACATCGAAAACATGCATGAGAAAACAAAAAGATGGTACACCATGTGATGGGGAAAGGTTTCTAAAACGCACCTAATTTCTCTTCTCCTTGTGCCCGGGGTCACCATTCCAGCCGCTTTACTAACAATCTCCCTACTTGGAGCATCAGCACCTTTAACCTCCTGTTCCGTACAGGTTGCAATTTGTCCTGAGGATGAACGGGAATACGGGGAACCAGTGAGAGACTAGCTCTTGGTGTTGGGACAGGCACAGGTCACTCTATTTTCCCATCAGGAAGAAGAATTAACCACAGGCTCATCCTCCCCCCGGAACCAGAACAGGGCCTGAAGCCATCCTGCGCTTTTGCGGCCAGCTCCCAAAAAAGCGAGTTGTAAAATGGAGCTTCAGAGCACTGCAATTCACAAACGTGCAGAGTTATAAATGATAACTCTCGTCCACAAATATATTGAGGGAAGGCAAAGAAGAGGATTTGAAATCAAGGCAGAAATGCAGGAAACAGATTTCAGGAGGTAGATTCGAATCGCCTTTAAAGCATATGAAAAGCGGCAAAACGTTGACAATGATGCTCTTGGCCAAAAAGGGCGTATGCGTTTTTTCCTGAATATATTCAGGAAAAAACGCATACGCCCTTTTTGGCCAACCAAGCAACCTGGAAAGGCAAATCAGGGCTACAAAGAAGACTCGCTACCCATCGGTCAAAAGGGCCATGCTGAAAAAAGTCTCAAAACCAGAAATGCAGGACAGGCCATGGAGAAATGGGAGCCTTGCTACACTGATGGGTGGGATGTAAATTGCCAACAGCCACTCTGGAGAAGTGTACGGTGTGTCCTGAAACATCTAAAAAACACAGCTTAGAGAGCATAGGGCACTTCCACTCATGGGGGTATAAATTGGGAAAATGAAAAATCAGCAAGACACAAGCACCCCAAAGTTTAGGGCTGCTCTGTTGACAAGGACCTCCACTTCATTCCACCTTCAATATCCCAGGAGGGAGAAAAATGGATAAAGAAGTTGTGGTCCTTATGTACAATGGAATATCACTCAGCCATGAAATCAATGTCATAAGGCTAATAGCAGCATGATGAGTGGATTTAGGTACGACGATTCTAAGTGAAATAAGTCACACAGAAAAGGACACTTCTCATAAGGTATCACTTATAGAGGGAATGTAAAAACCGTTACACTTGAACTGAATTACAAAACAGAACAGAGTCACACATGCAGAAAACACACTATGGCTGCTTAACGGGAAAGGTAAGGTGGGGTGATACATAAAACAAGGGTTTCAAATTAGCTCAGATACCGTTCCATAAACCCAATATGTAATAGACAAGACCTACTCCTTGCTCAGAGAACTGGACTCAACACGCCCTATTCACCGCACAAGAATATATCTGACTAGTAATAATCGTAAAACCTATGTATTGATATCTCTCTGTTAGTGTGTCAAGTGGGTGTAAAGCGGCATAAACACAGCAGTGAAAAGCAGCTAAACCCCATTATAAAAATAAATTACTTTTACAAACCCATGAAACAAAGACAGTGAAAGAGAGAGAAATTCTTACACAATGCGTTCAGGGGCTGTGATGCAACCTGGATTGACCATATCTAGACCCACAGCTGGATGAGACATAAGGGTGGACACTCTTGGGGCTGAGAGGTTTGGTGAGGTTGGGTGAGCAAACGCAGACCCTTTAAAGTAATACTGTGTGGTACCCATCGCATGGGTCCCAAATCTCCAGGTTCAAGGGCATCTTCCTACATCGAAAACATGCATGAGAAAACAAAAAGATGGTACACCATGTGATGGGGAAAGGTTTCTAAAACGCACCTCATTTCTCTTCTCCTTGTGCCCGGGTTCGCCATTCCAGCCGCTTTACTAACAATCTCCCTACTTGGAGCATCAGCACCTTTAACCTCCTGTTCCGTACAGGTTGCAATTTGTCCTGAGGATGAACGGGTAGACGGGGAACCAGTGAGAGACTAGCTCTTGGTGTTGGGACAGGCACAGGTCACTCTATTTTCCCATCAGGAAGAAGAATTATCCACAGGCTCATCCTCCCCCCCGGAACCAGAACAGGGCCTGAAGCCATCCTGCGCTTTTGCGGCCAGCTCCCAAAAAAGCGAGTTGTACAATGGAGCTTCAGGGCACTGCAATTCACAGACCTGCAGAGTTATAAATGATAACTCTCGTCCACAAATATATTGAGGGAAGGCAAAGAAGAGGATTTGAAATCAAGGCAGAAATGCAGGAAACATATTTCAGGAGGTAGATTCGAATCGCCTTTAAAGCACATGAAAAGCGGCAAAACGTTGACAATGATGCCCTTGGCCAAAAAGGGCGTATGCGTTTTTTCCTGAATATATTCAGGAAAAAACGCATACGCCCTTTTTGGCCAACCAAGCAACCTGGAAAGGCAAATCAGGGCTACAAAGAAGACTCGCTACCCATCGGTCAAAAGGGCCATGCTGAAAAAAGTCTCAAAACCAGCAATGCAGGACAGGCCATGGAGAAATGGGAGCCTTGCTACACTGATGGGCGGGATGTAAATTGCCAACAGCCACTCTGGAGAAGTGTACGGTGTGTCCTGAAACATCTAAAAAACACAGCTTAGAGAGCATAGGGCACTTCCACTCATGGGGGTATAAATTGGGAAAATGAAAAATCAACAAGACACAAGCACCCCAAAGTTTAGGGCTGCTCTGTTGACAAGGACCTCCACTTCATTCCACCTTCAATATCCCAGGAGGGAGAAAAATGGAAAAAGAAGTTGTGGTCCTTATGTACAATGGAATATCACTCAGCCATGAAATCAATGTCATAAGGCTAATAGCAGCATGATGAGTGGATTTAGGTACAACGATTCTAAGTGAAATAAGTCACACAGAAAACGACACTTCTCATAAGGTATCACTTATAGAGGGAATGTAAAAACCGTTACACTTGAACTGAATTACAAAACAGACCAGAGTCACACATGCAGAAAACACACTATGGCTGCTTAACGGGAAAGGTGAGGTGGGGTGATACATAAAACAAGGGTTTCAAATTAGCTCAGATACCGTTCCATAAACCCAATATGTAATAGACAAGACCTACTCCTTGCTCAGAGAACTGGACTCAACACGCCCTATTCACCGCACAAGAATATATCTGACTAGTAATAATCTTAAAACCTATGTATTGATATCTCTCTGTTAGTGTGTCAAGTGGGTGTAAAGCGGCATAAACACAGCAGTGAAAAGCAGCTAAACCCCATTATAAAAATAAATTACTTTGAAAAACCCATGAAACAAAGACAGTGAAAGAGAGAGAAATTCTTACACAATGCGTTCAGGGGCTGTGATGCAACCTGGATTGACCATATCTAGACCCACAGCTGGATGAGACATAAGGGTGGACACTCTTGGGGCTGAGAGGTTTGGTGAGGTTGGGTGAGCAAACGCAGACCCTTTAAAGTAATACTGCGTGGTACCCATCGCATGGGTCCCAAATCTCCAGGTTCAAGGGCATCTTCCTACATCGAAAACATGCATGAGAAAACAAAAAGATGGTACACCATGTGATGGGGAAAGGTTTCTAAAACGCACCTAATTTCTCTTCTCCTTGTGCCCGGGTTCGCCATTCCAGCCGCTTTACTAACAATCTCCCTACTTGGAGCATCAGCACCTTTAACCTCCTGTTCCGTACAGGTTGCAATTTGTCCTGAGGATGTACGGGTAGACGGGGAACCAGTGAGAGACTAGCTCTTGGTGTTGGGACAGGCACAGGTCACTCTATTTTCCCATCAGGAAGAAGAATTAACCACAGGCTCATCCTCCCCCCCGGAACCAGAACAGGGCCTGAAGCCATCCTGCGCTTTTGCGGCCAGCTCCCAAAAAAGCGAGTTGTAAAATGGAGCTTCAGGGCACTGCAATTCACAAACCTACAGAGTTATAAATGATAACTCTCGTCCACAAATATATTGAGGGAAGGCAAAGAAGAGGATTTGAAATCAAGGCAGAATTGTAGGAAACAGATTTCAGGAGGAAGATTCGAATCGCCTTTAAAGCACATGAAAAGCGGCAAAACGTTGACAATGATGCCCTTGGCCAAAAAGGGCGTATGCGTTTTTTCCTGAATATATTCAGGAAAAAACGCATACGCCCTTTTTGGCCAACCAAGCAACCTGAAAAGGCAAATCAGCGCTAAAAAGCAGACTCGCTACCCATCGGTCAAAAGGGCCATGCTGAAAAAAGTCTCAAAATCAGAAATCCAGGACAGGCCATGGAGAAATGGGAGCCTTGCTACACTGATGGGCGGGATGTAAATTGCCAACAGCCACTCTGGAGAAGTGTACGGTGTGTCCTGAAACATCTAAAAAACACAGCTTAGAGAGCATAGGGCACTTCCACTCATGGGGGTATAAATTGGGAAAATGAAAAATCAGCAAGACACAAGCACCCCAAAGTTTAGGGCTGCTCTGTTGACAAGGACCTCCACTTCATTCCACCTTCAATATCCCAGGAGGGAGAAAAATGGATAAAGAAGTTGTGGTCCTTATGTACAATGGAATATCACTCAGCCATGAAATCAATGTCATAAGGCTAGTAGCAGCATGATGAGTGGATTTAGGTACGACGATTCTAAGTGAAATAAGTCACACAGAAAAGGACACTTCTCATAAGGTATCACTTATAGAGGGAATGTAAAAACCGTTACACTTGAACTGACTTACAAAACAGAACACAGTCACACATGAAGAAAACACACTATGGCTGCTTAACGGGAAAGGTGAGGTGGGGTGATACATAAAACAAGGGTTTCAACTTAGCTCAGATACCGTTCCATAAACCCAATATGTAATAGACAAGACCTACTCCTTGCTCAGAGAACTGGACTCAACACGCCCTATTCACCGCACAAGAATATATCTGACTAGTAATAATCTTAAAACCTATGTATTGATATCTCTCTGTTAGTGTGTCAAGTGGGTGTAAAGCGGCATAAACACAGCAGTGAAAAGCAGCTAAACCCCATTATAAAAATAAATTACTTTGAAAAACCCATGAAACAAAGACAGTGAAAGAGAGAGAAATTCTTACACAATGCGTTCAGGGGCTGTGATGCAACCTGGATTGACCATATCTAGACCCACAGCTGGATGAGACATAAGGGTGGACACTCTTGGGGCTGAGAGGTTTGGTGAGGTTGGGTGAGCAAACGCAGACCCTTTAAAGTAATACTGCGTGGTACCCATCGCATGGGTCCCAAATCTCCAGGTTCAAGGGCATCTTCCTACATCGAAAACATGCATGAGAAAACAAAAAGATGGTACACCATGTGATGGGGAAAGGTTTCTAAAACGCACCTAATTTCTCTTCTCCTTGTGCCCGGGGTCACCATTCCAGCCGCTTTACTAACAATCTCCCTACTTGGAGCATCAGCACCTTTAACCTCCTGTTCCGTACAGGTTGCAATTTGTCCTGAGGATGTACGGGTAGACGGGGAACCAGTGAGAGACTAGCTCTTGGTGTTGGGACAGGCACAGGTCACTCTATTTTCCCATCAGGAAGAAGAATTAACCACAGGCTCATCCTCCCCCCCGGAACCAGAACAGGGCCTGAAGCCATCCTGCGCTTTTGCGGCCAGCTCCCAAAAAAGCGAGTTGTAAAATGGAGCTTCAGGGCACTGCAATTCACAAACCTACAGAGTTATAAATGATAACTCTCGTCCACAAATATATTGAGGGAAGGCAAAGAAGAGGATTTGAAATCAAGGCAGAATTGTAGGAAACAGATTTAGGAGGAAGATTCGAATCGCCTTTAAAGCACATGAAAAGCGGCAAAACGTTGACAATGATGCCCTTGGCCAAAAAGGGCGTATGCGTTTTTTCCTGAATATATTCAGGAAAAAACGCATACGCCCTTTTTGGCCAACCAAGCAACCTGAAAAGGCAAATCAGCGCTACAAAGCAGACTCGCTACCCATCGGTCAAAAGGGCCATGCTGAAAAAAGTCTCAAAATCAGAAATGCAGGACAGGCCATGGAGAAATGGGAGCCTTGCTACACTGATGGGCGGGATGTAAATTGCCAACAGCCACTCTGGAGAAGTGTACGGTGTGTCCTGAAACATCTAAAAAACACAGCTTAGAGAGCATAGGGCACTTCCACTCATGGGGGTATAAATTGGGAAAATGAAAAATCAGCAAGACACAAGCACCCCAAAGTTTAGGGCTGCTCTGTTGACAAGGACCTCCACTTCATTCCACCTTCAATATCCCAGGAAAGAGAAAAATGGATAAAGAAGTTGTGGTCCTTATGTACAATAGAATATCACTCAGCCATGAAATCAATATCATAAGGCTAGTAGCAGCATGATGAGTGGATTTAGGTACGACGATTCTAAGTGAAATAAGTCACACAGAAAAGGACACTTCTCATAAGGTATCACTTATAGAGGGAATGTAAAAACCGTTACACTTGAACTGAATTACAAAACAGAACAGAGTCACACATGCAGAAAACACACTATGGCTGCTTAACGGGAAAGGTGAGGTGGGGTGATACATAAAACAAGGGTTTCAACTTAGCTCAGATACCGTTCCATAAACCCAATATGTAATAGACAAGACCTACTCCTTGCTCAGAGAACTGGACTCAACACGCCCTATTCACCGCACAAGAATATATCTGACTAGTAATAATCTTAAAACCTATGTATTGATATCTCTCTGTTAGTGTGTCAAGTGGGTGTAAAGCGGCATAAACACAGCAGTGAAAAGCAGCTAAACCCCATTATAAAAATAAATTACTTTGAAAAACCCATGAAACAAAGACAGTGAAAGAGAGAGAAATTCTTACACAATGCGTTCAGGGGCTGTGATGCAACCTGGATTGACCATATCTAGACCCACAGCTGGATGAGACATAAGGGTGGACACTCTTGGGGCTGAGAGGTTTGGTGAGGTTGGGTGAGCAAACGCAGACCCTTTAAAGTAATACTGCGTGGTACCCATCGCATGGGTCCCAAATCTCCAGGTTCAAGGGCATCTTCCTACATCGAAAACATGCATGAGAAAACAAAAAGATGGTACACCATGTGATGGGGAAAGGTTTCTAAAACGCACCTAATTTCTCTTCTCCTTGTGCCCGGGGTCACCATTCCAGCCGCTTTACTAACAATCTCCCTACTTGGAGCATCAGCACCTTTAACCTCCTGTTCCGTACAGGTTGCAATTTGTCCTGAGGATGAACGGGAATACGGGGAACCAGTGAGAGACTAGCTCTTGGTGTTGGGACAGGCACAGGTCACTCTATTTTCCCATCAGGAAGAAGAATTAACCACAGGCTCATCCTCCCCCCGGAACCAGAACAGGGCCTGAAGCCATCCTGCGCTTTTGCGGCCAGCTTCCAAAAAAGCGAGTTGTAAAATGGAGCTTCAGAGCACTGCAATTCACAAACGTGCAGAGTTATAAATGATAACTCTCGTCCACAAATATATTGAGGGAAGGCAAAGAAGAGGATTTGAAATCAAGGCAGAAATGCAGGAAACAGATTTCAGGAGGTAGATTCGAATCGCCTTTAAAGCACATGAAAAGCGGCAAAACGTTGACAATGATGCTCTTGGCCAAAAAGGGCGTATGCGTTTTTTCCTGAATATATTCAGGAAAAAACGCATACGCCCTTTTTGGCCAACCAAGCAACCTGGAAAGGCAAATCAGGGCTACAAAGAAGACTCGCTACCCATCGGTCAAAAGGGCCATGCTGAAAAAAGTCTCAAAACCAGAAATGCAGGACAGGCCATGGAGAAATGGGAGCCTTGCTACACTGATGGGTGGGATGTAAATTGCCAACAGCCACTCTGGAGAAGTGTACGGTGTGTCCTGAAACATCTAAAAAACACAGCTTAGAGAGCATAGGGCACTTCCACTCATGGGGGTATAAATTGGGAAAATGAAAAATCAGCAAGACACAAGCACCCCAAAGTTTAGGGCTGCTCTGTTGACAAGGACCTCCACTTCATTCCACCTTCAATATCCCAGGAGGGAGAAAAATGGATAAAGAAGTTGTGGTCCTTATGTACAATGGAATATCACTCAGCCATGAAATCAATGTCATAAGGCTAATAGCAGCATGATGAGTGGATTTAGGTACGACGATTCTAAGTGAAATAAGTCACACAGAAAAGGACACTTCTCATAAGGTATCACTTATAGAGGGAATGTAAAAACCGTTACACTTGAACTGAATTACAAAACAGAACAGAGTCACACATGCAGAAAACACACTATGGCTGCTTAACGGGAAAGGTAAGGTGGGGTGATACATAAAACAAGGGTTTCAAATTAGCTCAGATACCGTTCCATAAACCCAATATGTAATAGACAAGACCTACTCCTTGCTCAGAGAACTGGACTCAACACGCCCTATTCACCGCACAAGAATATATCTGACTAGTAATAATCGTAAAACCTATGTATTGATATCTCTCTGTTAGTGTGTCAAGTGGGTGTAAAGCGGCATAAACACAGCAGTGAAAAGCAGCTAAACCCCATTATAAAAATAAATTACTTTGAAAAACCCATGAAACAAAGACAGTGAAAGAGAGAGAAATTCTTACACAATGCGTTCAGGGGCTGTGATGCAACCTGGATTGACCATATCTAGACCCACAGCTGGATGAGACATAAGGGTGGACACTCTTGGGGCTGAGAGGTTTGGTGAGGTTGGGTGAGCAAACGCAGACCCTTTAAAGTAATACTGCGTGGTACCCATCGCATGGGTCCCAAATCTCCAGGTTCAAGGGCATCTTCCTACATCGAAAACATGCATGAGAAAACAAAAAGATGGTACACCATGTGATGGGGAAAGGTTTCTAAAACGCACCTCATTTCTCTTCTCCTTGTGACCGGGTTCGCCATTCCAGCCGCTTTACTAACAATCTCCCTACTTGGAGCATCAGCACCTTTAACCTCCTGTTCCGTACAGGTTGCAATTTGTCCTGAGGATGAACGGGTAGACGGGGAACCAGTGAGAGACTAGCTCTTGGTGTTGGGACAGGCACAGGTCACTCTATTTTCCCATCAGGAAGAAGAATTATCCACAGGCTCATCCTCCCCCCCGGAACCAGAACAGGGCCTGAAGCCATCCTGCGCTTTTGCGGCCAGCTCCCAAAAAAGCGAGTTGTACAATGGAGCTTCAGGGCACTGCAATTCACAGACCTGCAGAGTTATAAATGATAACTCTCGTCCACAAATATATTGAGGGAAGGCAAAGAAGAGGATTTGAAATCAAGGCAGAAATGCAGGAAACATATTTCAGGAGGTAGATTCGAATCGCCTTTAAAGCACATGAAAAGCGGCAAAACGTTGACAATGATGCCCTTGGCCAAAAAGGGCGTATGCGTTTTTTCCTGAATATATTCAGGAAAAAACGCATACGCCCTTTTTGGCCAACCAAGCAACCTGGAAAGGCAAATCAGGGCTACAAAGAAGACTCGCTACCCATCGGTCAAAAGGGCCATGCTGAAAAAAGTCTCAAAACCAGAAATGCAGGACTGGCCATGGAGAAATGGGAGCCTTGCTACACTGATGGGCGGGATGTAAATTGCCAACAGCCACTCTGGAGAAGTGTACGGTGTGTCCTGAAACATCTAAAAAACACAGCTTAGAGAGCATAGGGCACTTCCACTCATGGGGGTATAAATTGGGAAAATGAAAAATCAACAAGACACAAGCACCCCAAAGTTTAGGGCTGCTCTGTTGACAAGGACCTCCACTTCATTCCACCTTCAATATCCCAGGAGGGAGAAAAATGGATAAAGAAGTTGTGGTCCTTATGTACAATGGAATATCACTCAGCCATGAAATCAATGTCATAAGGCTAATAGCAGCATGATGAGTGGATTTAGGTACAACGATTCTAAGTGAAATAAGTCACACAGAAAAGGACACTTCTCATAAGGTATCACTTATAGAGGGAATGTAAAAACCGTTACACTTGAACTGAATTACAAAACAGACCAGAGTCACACATGCAGAAAACACACTATGGCTGCTTAACGGGAAAGGTGAGGTGGGGTGATACATAAAAAAAGGGTTTCAAATTAGCTCAGATACCGTTCCATAAACCCAATATGTAATAGACAAGACCTACTCCTTGCTCAGAGAACTGGACTCAACACGCCCTATTCACCGCACAAGAATATATCTGACTAGTAATAATCTTAAAACCTATGTATTGATATCTCTCTGTTAGTGTGTCAAGTGGGTGTAAAGCGGCATAAACACAGCAGTGAAAAGCAGCTAAACCCCATTATAAAAATAAATTACTTTGAAAAACCCATGAAACAAAGACAGTGAAAGAGAGAGAAATTCTTACACAATGCGTTCAGGGGCTGTGATGCAACCTGGATTGACCATATCTAGACCCACAGCTGGATGAGACATAAGGGTGGACACTCTTGGGGCTGAGAGGTTTGGTGAGGTTGGGTGAGCAAACGCAGACCCTTTAAAGTAATACTGCGTGGTACCCATCGCATGGGTCCCAAATCTCCAGGTTCAAGGGCATCTTCCTACATCGAAAACATGCATGAGAAAACAAAAAGATGGTACACCATGTGATGGGGAAAGGTTTCTAAAACGCACCTAATTTCTCTTCTCCTTGTGCCCGGGTTCGCCATTCCAGCCGCTTTACTAACAATCTCCCTACTTGGAGCATCAGCACCTTTAACCTCCTGTTCCGTACAGGTTGCAATTTGTCCTGAGGATGTACGGGTAGACGGGGAACCAGTGAGAGACTAGCTCTTGGTGTTGGGACAGGCACAGGTCACTCTATTTTCCCATCAGGAAGAAGAATTAACCACAGGCTCATCCTCCCCCCCGGAACCAGAACAGGGCCTGAAGCCATCCTGCGCTTTTGCGGCCAGCTCCCAAAAAAGCGAGTTGTAAAATGGAGCTTCAGGGCACTGCAATTCACAAACCTACAGAGTTATAAATGATAACTCTCGTCCACAAATATATTGAGGGAAGGCAAAGAAGAGGATTTGAAATCAAGGCAGAATTGTAGGAAACAGATTTCAGGAGGAAGATTCGAATCGCCTTTAAAGCACATGAAAAGCGGCAAAACGTTGACAATGATGCCCTTGGCCAAAAAGGGCGTATGCGTTTTTTCCTGAATATATTCAGGAAAAAACGCATACGCCCTTTTTGGCCAACCAAGCAACCTGAAAAGGCAAATCAGCGCTACAAAGCAGACTCGCTACCCATCGGTCAAAAGGGCCATGCTGAAAAAAGTCTCAAAATCAGAAATCCAGGACAGGCCATGGAGAAATGGGAGCCTTGCTACACTGATGGGCGGGATGTAAATTGCCAACAGCCACTCTGGAGAAGTGTACGGTGTGTCCTGAAACATCTAAAAAACACAGCTTAGAGAGCATAGGGCACTTCCACTCATGGGGGTATAAATTGGGAAAATGAAAAATCAGCAAGACACAAGCACCCCAAAGTTTAGGGCTGCTCTGTTGACAAGGACCTCCACTTCATTCCACCTTCAATATCCCAGGAAAGAGAAAAATGGATAAAGAAGTTGTGGTCCTTATGTACAATGGAATATCACTCAGCCATGAAATCAATATCATAAGGCTAGTAGCAGCATGATGAGTGGATTTAGGTACGACGATTCTAAGTGAAATAAGTCACACAGAAAAGGACACTTCTCATAAGGTATCACTTATAGAGGGAATGTAAAAACCGTTACACTTGAACTGAATTACAAAACAGAACAGAGTCACACATGCAGAAAACACACTATGGCTGCTTAACGGGAAAGGTGAGGTGGGGTGATACATAAAACAAGGGTTTCAAATTAGCTCAGATACCGTTCCATAAACCCAATATGTAATAGACAAGACCTACTCCTTGCTCAGAGAACTGGACTCAACACGCCCTATTCACCGCACAAGAATATATCTGACTAGTAATAATCTTAAAACCTATGTATTGATATCTCTCTGTTAGTGTGTCAAGTGGGTGTAAAGCGGCATAAACACAGCAGTGAAAAGCAGCTAAACCCCATTATAAAAATAAATTACTTTGAAAAACCCATGAAACAAAGACAGTGAAAGAGAGAGAAATTCTTACACAATGCGTTCAGGGGCTGTGATGCAACCTGGATTGACCATATCTAGACCCACAGCTGGATGAGACATAAGGGTGGACACTCTTGGGGCTGAGAGGTTTGGTGAGGTTGGGTGAGCAAACGCAGACCCTTTAAAGTAATACTGCGTGGTACCCATCGCATGGGTCCCAAATCTCCAGGTTCAAGAGCATCTTCCTACATCGAAAACATGCATGAGAAAACAAAAAGATGGTACACCATGTGATGGGGAAAGGTTTCTAAAACGCACCTCATTTCTCTTCTCCTTGTGCCCGGGTTCGCCATTCCAGCCGCTTTACTAACAATCTCCCTACTTGGAGCATCAGCACCTTTAACCTCCTGTTCCGTACAGGTTGCAATTTGTCCTGAGGATGAACGGGTAGACGGGGAACCAGTGAGAGACTAGCTCTTGGTGTTGGGACAGGCACAGGTCACTCTATTTTCCCATCAGGAAGAAGAATTAACCACAGGCTCATCCTCCCCCCCGGAACCAGAACAGGGCCTGAAGCCATCCTGCGCTTTTGCGGCCAGCTCCCAAAAAAGCGAGTTGTACAATGGAGCTTCAGGGCACTGCAATTCACAAACCTGCAGAGTTATAAATGATAACTCTCGTCCACAAATATATTGAGGGAAGGCAAAGAAGAGGATTTGAAATCAAGGCAGAAATGCAGGAAACAGATTTCAGGAGGTAGATTCGAATCGCCTTTAAAGCACATGAAAAGCGGCAAAACGTTGACAATGATGCCCTTGGCCAAAAAGGGCGTATGCGTTTTTTCCTGAATATATTCAGGAAAAAACGCATACGCCCTTTTTGGCCAACCAAGCAACCTGGAAAGGCAAATCAGGGCTACAAAGAAGACTCGCTACCCATCGGTCAAAAGGGCCATGCTGAAAAAAGTCTCAAAACCAGAAATGCAGGACAGGCCATGGAGAAATGGGAGCCTTGCTACACTGATGGGCGGGATGTAAATTGCCAACAGCCACTCTGGAGAAGTGTACGGTGTGTCCTGAAACATCTAAAAAACACAGCTTAGAGAGCATAGGGCACTTCCACTCATGGGGGTATAAATTGGGAAAATGAAAAATCAGCAAGACACAAGCACCCCAAAGTTTAGGGCTGCTCTGTTGACAAGGACCTCCACTTCATTCCACCTTCAATATCCCAGGAGGGAGAAAAATGGATAAAGAAGTTGTGGTCCTTATGTACAATGGAATATCACTCAGCCATGAAATCAATGTCATAAGGCTAATAGCAGCATGATGAGTGGATTTAGGTACGACGATTCTAAGTGAAATAAGTCACACAGAAAAGGACACTTCTCATAAGGTATCACTTATAGAGGGAATGTCAAAACCGTTACACTTGAACTGAATTACAAAACAGAACAGAGTCACACATGCAGAAAACACACTATGGCTGCTTAACGGGAAAGGTGAGGTGGGGTGATACATAAAACAAGGGTTTCAACTTAGCTCAGATACCGTTCCATAAACCCAATATGTAATAGACAAGACCTACTCCTTGCTCAGAGAACTGGACTCAACACGCCCTATTCACCGCACAAGAATATATCTGAGTAGTAATAATCTTAAAACCTATGTATTGATATCTCTCTGTTAGTGTGTCAAGTGGGTGTAAAGCGGCATAAACACAGCAGTGAAAAGCAGCTAAACCCCATTATAAAAATAAATTACTTTGAAAAACCCATGAAACAAAGACAGTGAAAGAGAGAGAAATTCTTACACAATGCGTTCAGGGGCTGTGATGCAACCTGGATTGACCATTTCTAGACCCACAGCTGGATGAGACATAAGGGTGGACACTCTTGGGGCTGAGAGGTTTGGTGAGGTTGGGTGAGCAAACGCAGACCCTTTAAAGTAATACTGCGTGGTACCCATCGCATGGGTCCCAAATCTCCAGGTTCAAGGGCATCTTCCTACATCAAAAACATGCATGAGAAAACAAAAAAGATGGTACACCATGTGATGGGGAAAGGTTTCTAAAACGCACCTCATTTCTCTTCTCCTTGTGCCCGGGGTCGCCATTCCAGCCGCTTTACTAACAATCTCCCTACTTGGAGCATCAGCACCTTTAACCTCCTGTTCCGTACAGGTTGCAATTTGTCCTGAGGATGAACGGGAATACGGGGAACCAGTGAGAGACTAGCTCTTGGTGTTGGGACAGGCACAGGTCACTCTATTTTCCCATCAGGAAGAAGAATTAACCACAGGCTCATCCTCCCCCCGGAACCAGAACAGGGCCTGAAGCCATCCTGCGCTTTTGCGGCCAGCTCCCAAAAAAGCGAGTTGTAAAATGGAGCTTCAGAGCACTGCAATTCACAAACGTGCAGAGTTATAAATGATAACTCTCGTCCACAAATATATTGAGGGAAGGCAAAGAAGAGGATTTGAAATCAAGGCAGAAATGCAGGAAACAGATTTCAGGAGGTAGATTCGAATCGCCTTTAAAGCACATGAAAAGCGGCAAAACGTTGACAATGATGCTCTTGGCCAAAAAGGGCGTATGCGTTTTTTCCTGAATATATTCAGGAAAAAACGCATACGCCCTTTTTGGCCAACCAAGCAACCTGGAAAGGCAAATCAGGGCTACAAAGAAGACTCGCTACCCATCGGTCAAAAGGGCCATGCTGAAAAAAGTCTCAAAACCAGAAATGCAGGACAGGCCATGGAGAAATGGGAGCCTTGCTACACTGATGGGTGGGATGTAAATTGCCAACAGCCACTCTGGAGAAGTGTACGGTGTGTCCTGAAACATCTAAAAAACACAGCTTAGAGAGCATAGGGCACTTCCACTCATGGGGGTATAAATTGGGAAAATGAAAAATCAGCAAGACACAAGCACCCCAAAGTTTAGGGCTGCTCTGTTGACAAGGACCTCCACTTCATTCCACCTTCAATATCCCAGGAGGGAGAAAAATGGATAAAGAAGTTGTGGTCCTTATGTACAATGGAATATCACTCAGCCATGAAATCAATGTCATAAGGCTAATAGCAGCATGATGAGTGGATTTAGGTACGACGATTCTAAGTGAAATAAGTCACACAGAAAAGGACACTTCTCATAAGGTATCACTTATAGAGGGAATGTAAAAACCGTTACACTTGAACTGAATTACAAAACAGAACAGAGTCACACATGCAGAAAACACACTATGGCTGCTTAACGGGAAAGGTAAGGTGGGGTGATACATAAAACAAGGGTTTCAAATTAGCTCAGATACTGTTCCATAAACCCAATATGTAATAGACAAGACCTACTCCTTGCTCAGAGAACTGGACTCAACACGCCCTATTCACCGCACAAGAATATATCTGACTAGTAATAATCGTAAAACCTATGTATTGATATCTCTCTGTTAGTGTGTCAAGTGGGTGTAAAGCGGCATAAACACAGCAGTGAAAAGCAGCTAAACCCCATTATAAAAATAAATTACTTTTACAAACCCATGAAACAAAGACAGTGAAAGAGAGAGAAATTCTTACACAATGCGTTCAGGGGCTGTGATGCAACCTGGATTGACCATATCTAGACCCACAGCTGGATGAGACATAAGGGTGGACACTCTTGGGGCTGAGAGGTTTGGTGAGGTTGGGTGAGCAAACGCAGACCCTTTAAAGTAATACTGCGTGGTACCCATCGCATGGGTCCCAAATCTCCAGGTTCAAGGGCATCTTCCTACATCGAAAACATGCATGAGAATCCCAGAAGATGGTACACCGTGTGATGGGGAAAGATTTCCAAAACGCACCTCATTTCTCATCTCCTTGTGCCCGGGTTCGCCATTCCAGCCGCTTCACTAACAATCTCCCTACTTGGAGCATCAGCACATTTAACCTCCTGTTCCGTACAGGTTGCAATTTCTCCTGAGGATGAACGGGAAGACGGGGAACCAGTGAGAGACTAGCTCTTGGTGTTGGGACAGGCACAGGTCACTCTATTTTCCCATCTGGAAGAAGAATTAACCACTGGCTCATCCTCCCCCCCCGGAACCAGAACAGTGCCTGAAGCCATCTTGCACTTTTGCGGCCAGCTCCCAAAAAAGCAAGTTGTAAAATGGAGCTTCAGGGCACTGCAATTCACAAACCTGCAGAGTTATAAATGATAACTCTCGTCCACAAATATATTGAGGGAAGGCAAAGAAGAGGATTTGAAATCAAGGCAGAATTGCAGGAAACAGATTTCAGGAGGTAGATTCGAATCGCCTTTAAAGCACATGAAAAGCGGCAAAACGTTGACAATGATGCCCTTGGCCAAAAAGGGCGTATGCGTTTTTTCCTGAATATATTCAGGAAAAAACGCATACGCCCTTTTTGGCCAACCAAGCAACCTGGAAAGGCAAATCAGCGCTACAAAGAAGACTCGCTACCCTTCGGTCAAAAGGGCCATGCTGAAAAACGTGTCAAAACCAGAAATGCAGGACGGGCCATGGAGAAATGGGAGCCTTGCTACACTGATAGGCGGGATGTAAATTGCCAACAACCACTCTGGAGAAGTGTACGGTGTGTCCTGAAACATCTAAAAAACACAGCTTAGAGAGCATAGGGCACTTCCACTCATGGGGGTATAAATTGGGAAAATGAAAAATCAGCAAGACACAAGCAGCCCAAAGTTTAGGGCTGCTCTGTTGACAAGGACCTCCACTTCATTCCACCTTCAATATCCCAGGAAAGAGAAAAATGGATAAAGAAGTTGTGGTCCTTATGTACAATGGAATATCACTCAGCCATGAAATCAATGTCATAAGGCTAGTAGCAGCATGATGAGTGGATTTAGGTACGACGATTCTAAGTGAAATAAGTCACACAGAAAAGGACACTTCTCATAAGGTATCACTTATAGAGGGAATGTAAAAAGCGTTACACTTGAACTGAATTACAAAACAGAACAGAGTCACACATGCAGAAAACACACTATGGCTGCTTAACGGGAAAGGTGAGGTGGGGTGATACATAAAACAAGGGTTTCAAATTAGCTCAGATACCGTTCCATAAACCCAATATGTAATAGACAAGACCTACTCCTTGCTCAGAGAACTGGACTCAACACGCCCTATTCACCGCACAAGAATATATCTGACTAGTAATAATCTTAAAACCTATGTATTGATATCTCTCTGTTAGTGTGTCAAGTGGGTGTAAAGCGGCATAAACACAGCAGTGAAAAGCAGCTAAACCCCATTATAAAAATAAATTACTTCGAAAAACCCATGAGACCAAGACAGTGAAAGAGAGAGAAATTCTTACACAATGCGTTCAGGGGCTGTGATGCAACCTGGATTGACCATATCTAGACCCACAGCTGGATGAGACATAAGGGTGGACACTCTTGGGGCTGAGAGGTTTGGTGAGGTTGGGTGAGCAAACGCAGACCCTTTAAAGTAATACTGCGTGGTACCCATCACATGGGTCCCAAATCTCCAGGTTCAAGGGCATCTTCCTACATCGAAAACATGCATGAGAAAACAAAAAGATGGTACACCATGAGATGGGGAAAGGTTTCTAAAACGCACCTCATTTCTCTTCTCCTTGTGCCCGGGTTCGCCATTCCAGCTGCTTTACTAACAATCTCCCTACTTGGAGCATCAGCACCTTTAACCTCCTGTTCCGTACAGGTTGCAATTTGTCCTGAGGATGAACGGGTACACGGGGAACCAGTGAGAGACTAGCTCTTGGTGTTGGGACAGGCACAGGTCACTCTATTTTCCCATCAGGAAGAAGAATTAACCACAGGCTCATCATCCCCCCCGGAACCAGAACAGGGCCTGAAGCCATCCAGTGCTTTTGCGGCCAGCTCCCAAAAAAGCGAGTTGTAAAATGGAGCTTCAGCGCACTGCAATTCACAAACCTGCAGAGTTATAAATGATAACTCTCGTCCACAAATATATTGAGGGAAGGCAAAGAAGAGGATTTGAAATCAAGGCAGAATTGCAGGAAACAGATTTCAGGAGGTAGATTCGAATCGCCTTTAAAGCACATGAAAAGCGGCAAAACGTTTACAATGATGCCCTTGGCCAAAAAGGGCGTATGCGTTTTTTCCTGAATATATTCAGGAAAAACCGCATACGCCCTTTTTGGCCAACCAAGCAACCTGGAAAGGCAAATCAGCGCTACAAAGAAGACTCGCTACCCATCGGTCAAAAGGGCAATGCTGAAAAAAGTCTCAAAACCAGCAATGCAGGACAGGCCATGGAGAAATGGGAGCCTTGCTACACTGATGGGCGGGATGTAAATTGCCAACAGCCACTCTGGAGAAGTGTACGGTGTGTCCTGAAACATCTAAAAAACACAGCTTAGAGAGCATAGGGCACTTCCACTCATGGGGGTATAAATTGGGAAAATGAAAAATCAGCAAGACACAAGCACCCCAAAGTTTAGGGCTGCTCTGTTGACAAGGACCTCCACTTCATTCCACCTTCAATATCCCAGGAAAGAGAAAAATGGATAAAGAAGTTGTGGTCCTTATGTACAATGGAATATCACTCAGCCATGAAATCAATGTCATAAGGCTAGTAGCAGCATGATGAGTGGATTTAGGTACGACGATTCTAAGTGAAATAAGTCACACAGAAAAGGACACTTCTCATAAGGTATCACTTATAGAGGGAATGTAAAAACCGTTACACTTGAACTGAATTACAAAACAGAACAGAGTCACACATGCAGAAAACACACTATGGCTGCTTAACGGGAAAGGTGAGGTGGGGTGATACATAAAACAAGGGTTTCAAATTAGCTCAGATACCGTTCCATAAACCCAATATGTAATAGACAAGATCTACTCCTTGCTCAGAGAACTAGACTCAACAAACCCTATTCACCGCACAAGAATATATCTGACTAGTAATAATCTTAAAACCTATGTATTGATATCTCTCTGTTAGTGTGTCAAGTGGGTGTAAAGCGGCATAAACACAGCAGTGAAAAGCAGCTAAACCCCATTATAAAAATAAATTACTTTGAAAAACCCATGAAACCAAGACAGTGAAAGAGAGAGAAATTCTTACACAATGCGTTCAGGGGCTGTGATGCAAACTGGATTGACCATATCTAGACCCACAGCTGGATGAGACATAAGGGTGGACACTCTTGGGGCTGAGAGCTTTGTTGAGGTTGGGTGAGCAAACACAGACCCTTTAAAGTAATACTGCGTGGTACCCATCCCATGGGACCCAAATCTCCAGGTTCAAGGGCATCTTCCTACATCGAAAACATGCATGAGAATCCCAGAAGATGGTACACCGTGTGATGGGGAAAGATTTCTAAAACGCACCTCATTTCTCATCTCCTTGTGCCCGGGTTCGCCATTCCAGCCGCTTCACTAACAATCTCCCTACTTGGAGCATCAGCACATTTAACCTCCTGTTCCGTACAGGTTGCAATTTCTCCTGAGGATGAACGGGAAGACGGGGAACCAGTGAGAGACTAGCTCTTGGTGTTGGGACAGGCACAGGTCACTCTATTTTCCCATCAGGAAGAAGAATTAACCACAGGCTCATCCTCCCCCCCGGAACCAGAACAGGGCCTGAAGCCATCCTGCGCTTTTGCGGCCAGCTCCCAAAAAAGCGAGTTGTAAAATGGAGCTTCAGGGCACTGCAATTCCCAAACCTGCAGAGTTATAAATGATAACTCTCGTCCACAAATATATTGAGGGAAGGCAAAGAAGAGGATTTGAAATCAAGGCAGAAATGCAGGAAACAGATTTCAGGAGGTAGATTCGAATCGCCTTTAAAGCACATGAAAAGCGGCAAAACGTTGACAATGATGCCCTTGGCCAAAAAGGGCGTATGCGTTTTTTCCTGAATATATTCAGGAAAAAACGCATACGCCCTTTTTGGCCAACCAAGCAACCTGGAAAGGCAAATCAGGGCTACAAAGAAGACTCGCTACCCATCGGTCAAAAGGGCCATGCTGAAAAAAGTCTCAAAACCAGAAATGCAGGACAGGCCATGGAGAAATGGGAGCCTTGCTACACTGATGGGCGGGATGTAAATTGCCAACAGCCACTCTGGAGAAGTGTACGGTGTGTCCTGAAACATCTAAAAAACACAGCTTATAGAGCTTAGGGCACTTCCACTCATGGGGGTATAAATTGGGAAAATGAAAAATCAGCAAGACACAAGCACCCCAAAGTTTAGGGCTGCTCTGTTGACAAGGACCTCCACTTCATTCCACCTTCAATATCCCAGGAAAGATAGAAATGGATAAAGAAGTTGTGGTCCTTATGTACAATGGAATATCACTCAGCCATGAAATCAATGTCATAAGGCTAATAGCAGCATGATGAGTGGATTTAGGTACGACGATTCTAAGTGAAATAAGTCACACAGAAAAGGACACTTCTCATAAGGTATCACTTATAGAGGGACTGTAAAAACCGTTACACTTGAACTGAATTACACAACAGAACAGAGTCACACATGCAGAAAACACACTATGGCTGCTTAACGGGAAAGGTGAGGTGGGGTGATACATAAAACAAGCGTTTCAAATTAGCTCAGATACCGTTCCATAAACCCAATATGTAATAGACAAGACCTACTCCTTGCTCAGAGAACTGGACTCAACACGCCCTATTCACCGCACAAGAATATATCTGACTAATAATAATCGTAAAACCTATGTATTGATATCTCTCTGTTAGTGTGTCAAGTGGGTGTAAAGCGGCATAAACACAGCAGTGAAAAGCAGCTAAACCCCATTATAAAAATAAATTACTTTGAAAAACCCATGAAACAAAGACAGTGAAAGAGAGAGAAATTCTTACACAATGCGTTCAGGGGCTGTGATGCAACCTGGATTGACCATTTCTAGACCCACAGCTGGATGAGACATAAGGGTGGACACTCTTGGGGCTGAGAGGTTTGGTGAGGTTGGGTGAGCAAACGCAGACCCTTTAAAGTAATACTGCGTGGTACCCATCGCATGGGTCCGAAATCTCCAGGTTCAAGGGCATCTTCCTACATCGAAAACATGCATGAGAAAACAAAAAAGATGGTACACCATGTGATGGGGAAAGGTTTCTAAAACGCACCTCATTTCTCTTCTCCTTGTGCCCGGGGTCGCCATTCCAGCCGCTTTACTAACAATCTCCCTACTTGGAGCATCAGCACCTTTAACCTCCTGTTCCGTACAGGTTGCAATTTGTCCTGAGGATGAACGGGAATACGGGGAACCAGTGAGAGACTAGCTCTTGTTGTTGGGACAGGCACAGGTCACTCTATTTTCCCATCAGGAAGAAGAATTAACCACAGGCTCATCCTCCCCCCCGGAACCAGAACAGGGCCTGAAGCCATCCTGCGCTTTTGCGGCCAGCTCCCAAAAAAGCGAGTTGTACAATGGAGCTTCAGGGCACTGCAATTCACAAACCTGCAGAGTTATAAATGATAACTCTCGTCCACAAATATATTGAGGGAAGGCAAAGAAGAGGATTTGAAATCAAGGCAGAAATGCAGGAAACAGATTTCAGGAGGTAGATTCGAATCGCCTTTAAAGCACATGAAAAGCGGCAAAACGTTGACAATGATGCCCTTGGCCAAAAAGGGCGTATGCGTTTTTTCCTGAATATATTCAGGAAAAAACGCATACGCCCTTTTTGGCCAACCAAGCAACCTGGAAAGGCAAATCAGGGCTACAAAGAAGACTCGCTACCCATCGGTCAAAAGGGCCATGCTGAAAAAAGTCTCAAAACCAGAAATGCAGGACAGGCCATGGAGAAATGGGAGCCTTGCTACACTGATGTGTGGGATGTAAATTGCCAACAGCCACTCTGGAGAAGTGTACGGTGTGTCCTGAAACATCTAAAAAACACAGCTTAGAGAGCATAGGGCACTTCCACTCATGGGGGTATAAATTGGGAAAATGAAAAATCAGCAAGACACAAGCACCCCAAAGTTTAGGGCTGCTCTGTAGACAAAGACCTCCACTTCATTCCACCTTCAATATCCCAGGAGGGAGAAAAATGGATAAAGAAGTTGTGGTCCTTATGTACAATGGAATATCACTCAGCCATGAAATCAATGTCATAAGGCTAATAGCAGCATGATGAGTGGATTTAGGTACGACGATTCTAAGTGAAATAAGTCACACAGAAAAGGACACTTCTCATAAGGTATCACTTATAGAGGGAATGTAAAAACCGTTACACTTGATCTGAATTACAAAACAGAACAGAGTCACACATGCAGAAATCACACTATGGCTGCTTAACGGGAAAGGTGAGGTGGGGTGATACACAAAACAAGGGTTTCAAATTAGCTCAGATACCGTTCCATAAACCCAATATGTAATAGACAAGACCTACTCCTTGCTCAGAGAACTGGACTCAACACGCCCTATTCACCGCACAAGAATATATCTGACTAGTAATAATCTTAAAACCTATGTATTGATATCTCTCTGTTAGTGTGTCAAGTGGGTGTAAAGCGGCATAAACACAGCAGTGAAAAGCAGCTAAACTCCATTACAAAAATAAGTTACTTTGAAAAACCCATGAAACAAAGACAGTGAAAGAGAGAGAAATTCTTACACAATGCGTTCAGGGGCTGTGATGCAACCTGGATTGACCATATCTAGACCCACAGCTGGATGAGACATAAGGGTGGACACTCTTGGGGCTGAGAGGTTTGGTGAGGTTGGGTGAGCAAACGCAGACCCTTTAAAGTAATACTGCGTGGTACCCATCGCATGGGTCCGAAATCTCCAGGTTCAAGGGCATCTTCCTACATCGAAAACATGCATGAGAAAACAAAAAGATGGTACACCATGTGATGGGGAAAGGTTTCTAAAACGCACCTCATTTCTCTTCTCCTTGTGCCCGGGTTCGCCATTCCAGCCGCTTTACTAACAATCTCCCTACTTGGAGCATCAGCACCTTTAACCTCCTGTTCCGTACAGGTTGCAATTTGTCCTGAGGATGAACGGGTAGACGGGGAACCAGTGAGAGACTAGCTCTTGGTGTTGGGACAGGCACAGGTCACTCTATTTTCCCATCAGGAAGAAGAATTAACCACAGGCTCATCCTCCCCCCCGGAACCAGAACAGGGCCTGAAGCCATCCTGCGCTTTTGCGGCCAGCTCCCAAAAAAGCGAGTTGTAAAATGGAGCTTCAGGGCACTGCAATTCACAAACCTGCAGAGTTATAAATGATAACTTTCGTCCACAAATATATTGAGGGAAGGCAAAGAAGAGGACTTGAAATCAAGGCAGAATTGCAGGAAACAGATTTCAGGAGGTAGATTCGAATCGCCTTTAAAGCACATGAAAAGCGGCAAAACGTTGACAATGATGCCCTTGGCCAAAAAGGGCGTATGCGTTTTTTCCTGAATATATTCAGGAAAAAACGCATACGCCCTTTTTGGCCAACCAAGCAACCTGGAAAGGCAAATCAGCGCTACAAAGAAGACTCGCTACCCATCGGTAAAAAGGGCCATGCTGAGAAAAGTCTCAAAACCAGAAATGCAGGACAGGCCATGGAGAAATGGGAGCCTTGCTACACTGATGGGCGGGATGTAAATTGCCAACAGCCACTCTGGAGAAGTGTACGGTGTGTCCTGAAACATCTAAAAAACACAGCTTAGAGAGCTTAGGGCACTTCCACTCATGGGGGTATAAATTGGGAAAATGAAAAATCAGCAAGACACAAGCACCCCAAAGTTTAGGGCTGCTCTGTTGACAAGGACCTCCACTTCATTCCACCTTCAATATCCCAGGAAAGAGAGAAATGGATAAAGAAGTTGTGGTCCTTATGTACAATGCAATATCACTCAGCCATGAAATCAATGTCATAAGGCTAGTAGCAGCATGATGAGTGGATTTAGGTACGACGATTCTAAGTGAAATAAGTCACACAGAAAAGGACACTTCTCATAAGGTATCACTTATAGAGGGAATGTAAAAACCGTTACACTTGAACTGAATTACAAAACAGAACAGAGTCACACATGCAGAAAACACACTATGGCTGCTTAACGGGAAAGGTGAGGTGGGGTGATACATAAAACAAGGGTTTCAAATTAGCTCAGATACCGTTCCATAAACCCAATATGTAATAGACAAGACCTACTCCTTGCTCAGAGAACTGGACTCAACACGCCCTATTCACCGCACAAGAATATATCTGACTAGTAATAATCTTAAAACCTATGTATTGATATCTCTCTGTTAGTGTGTCAAGTGGGTGTAAAGCGGCATAAACACAGCAGTGAAAAGCAGCTAAACCCCATTATAAAAATAAATTACTTTGAAAAACCCATGAAACAAAGACAGTGAAAGAGAGAGAAATTCTTACACAATGCGTTCAGGGGCTGTGATGCAACCTGGATTGACCATATCTAGACCCACAGCTGGATGAGACATAAGGGTGGACACTCTTGGGGCTGAGAGGTTTGGTGAGGTTGGGTGAGCAAACGCAGACCCTTTAAAGTAATACTGCGTGGTACCCATCGCATGGGTCCCAAATCTCCAGGTTCAAGGGCATCTTCCTACATCGAAAACATGCATGAGAAAACAAAAAGATGGTACACCATGTGATGGGGAAAGGCTTCTAAAACGCACCTCATTTCTCTTCTCCTTGTGCCCGGGTTCGCCATTCCAGCCGCTTTACTAACAATCTCCCTACTTGGAGCATCAGCACCTTTAACCTCCTGTTCCGTACAGGTTGCAATTTGTCCTGAGGATGAACGGGTAGACGGGGAACCAGTGAGAGACTAGCTCTTGGTGTTGGGACAGGCACAGGTCACTCTATTTTCCCATCAGGAAGAAGAATTAACCACAGGCTCATCCTCCCCCCCGGAACCAGAACAGGGCCTGAAGCCATCCTGCGCTTTTGCGGCCAGCTCCCAAAAAAGCGAGTTGTACAATGGAGCTTCAGGGCACTGCAATTCACAAACCTGCAGAGTTATAAATGATAACTCTCGTCCACAAATATATTGAGGGAAGGCAAAGAAGAGGATTTGAAATCAAGGCAGAAATGCAGGAAACAGATTTCAGGAGGTAGATTCGAATCGCCTTTAAAGCACATGAAAAGCGGCAAAACGTTGACAATGATGCCCTTGGCCAAAAAGGGCGTATGCGTTTTTTCCTGAATATATTCAGGAAAAAACGCATACGCCCTTTTTGGCCAACCAAGCAACCTGGAAAGGCAAATCAGGGCTACAAAGAAGACTCGCTACCCATCGGTCAAAAGGGCCATGCTGAAAAAAGTCTCAAAACCAGAAATGCAGGACAGGCCATGGAGAAATGGGAGCCTTGCTACACTGATGGGCGGGATGTAAATTGCCAACAGCCACTCTGGAGAAGTGTACGGTGTGTCCTGAAACATCTAAAAAACACAGCTTAGAGAGCATAGGGCACTTCCACTCATGGGGGTATAAATTGGGAAAATGAAAAATCAGCAAGACACAAGCACCCCAAAGTTTAGGGCTGCTCTGTTGACAAGGACCTCCACTTCATTCCACCTTCAATATCCCAGGAGGGAGAAAAATGGATAAAGAAGTTGTGGTCCTTATGTACAATGGAATATCACTCAGCCATGAAATCAATGTCATAAAGCTAATAGCAGCGTGATGAGTGGATTTAGGTACGACGATTCTAAGTGAAATAAGTCACACAGAAAAGGACACTTCTCATAAGGTATCACTTATAGAGGGACTGTAAAAACCGTTACACTTGAACTGAATTACACAACAGAACAGAGTCACACATGCAGAAAACACACTATGGCTGCTTAACGGGAAAGGTGAGGTGGGGTGATACATAAAACAAGCGTTTCAAATTAGCTCAGATACCGTTCCATAAACCCAATATGTAATAGACAAGACCTACTCCTTGCTCAGAGAACTGGACTCAACACGCCCTATTCACCGCACAAGAATATATCTGACTAATAATAATCGTAAAACCTATGTATTGATATCTCTCTGTTAGTGTGTCAAGTGGGTGTAAAGCGGCATAAACACAGCAGTGAAAAGCAGCTAAACCCCATTATAAAAATAAATTACTTTGAAAAACCCATGAAACAAAGACAGTGAAAGAGAGAGAAATTCTTACACAATGCGTTCAGGGGCTGTGATGCAACCTGGATTGACCATTTCTAGACCCACAGCTGGATGAGACATAAGGGTGGACACTCTTGGGGCTGAGAGGTTTGGTGAGGTTGGGTGAGCAAACGCAGACCCTTTAAAGTAATACTGCGTGGTACCCATCGCATGGGTCCCAAATCTCCAGGTTCAAGGGCATCTTCCTACATCGAAAACATGCATGAGAAAACAAAAAAGATGGTACACCATGTGATGGGGAAAGGTTTCTAAAACGCACCTTATTTCTCTTCTCCTTGTGCCCGGGGTCGCCATTCCAGCCGCTTTACTAACAATCTCCCTACTTGGAGCATCAGCACCTTTAACCTTCTGTTCCGTACAGGTTGCAATTTGTCCTGAGGATGAACGGGTAGACGGGGAACCAGTGAGAGACTAGCTCTTGGTGTTGGGACAGGCACAGGTCACTCTATTTTCCAATAAGGAAGAAGAATTAACCACAGGCTCATCCTCCCCCCCGGAACCAGAACAGGGCCTGAAGCCATCCTGCGCTTTTGCGGCCAGCTCCCAAAAAAGCGAGTTGTACAATGGAGCTTCAGGGCACTGCAATTCACAAACCTGCAGAGTTATAAATGATAACTCTCGTCCACAAATATATTGAGGGAAGGCAAAGAAGAGGATTTGAAATCAAGGCAGAAATGCAGGAAACAGATTTCAGGAGGTAGATTCGAATCGCCTTTAAAGCACATGAAAAGCGGCAAAACGTTGACAATGATGCCCTTGGCCAAAAAGGGCGTATGCGTTTTTTCCGGAATATATTCAGGAAAAAACGCATACGCCCTTTTTGGCCAACCAAGCACCCTGGAAAGGCAAATCAGGGCTACAAAGAAGACTCGCTACCCATCGGTCAAAAGGGCCATGCTGAAAAAAGTCTCAAAACCAGAAATGCAGGACAGGCCATGGAGAAATGGGAGCCTTGCTACACTGATGGGCGGGATGTAAATTGCCAACAGCCACTCTGGAGAAGTGTACGGTGTGTCCTGAAACATCTAAAAAACACAGCTTATAGAGCTTAGGGCACTTCCACTCATGGGGGTATAAATTGGGAAAATGAAAAATCAGCAAGACACAAGCACCCCAAAGTTTAGGGCTGCTCTGTTGACAAGGACCTCCACTTCATTCCACCTTCAATATCCCAGGAAAGATAGAAATGGATAAAGAAGTTGTGGTCCTTATGTACAATGCAATATCACTCAGCCATGAAATCAATGTCATAAGGCTAGTAGCAGCATGATGAGTGGATTTAGGTACGACGATTCTAAGTGAAATAAGTCACACAGAAAAGGACACTTCTCATAAGGTATCACTTATAGAGGGAATGTAAAAACCGTTACACTTGAACTGAATTACAAAACAGAACAGAGTCACACATGCAGAAAACACACTATGGCTGCTTAACGGGAAAGGTGAGGTGGGGTGATACATAAAACAAGGGTTTCAAATTAGCTCAGATACCGTTCCATAAACCCAATATGTAATAGACAAGACCTACTCCTTGCTCAGAGAACTGGACTCAACACGCCCTATTCACCGCACAAGAATATATCTGACTAGTAATAATCTTAAAACCTATGTATTGATATCTCTCTGTTAGTGTGTCAAGTGGGTGTAAAGCGGCATAAACACAGCAGTGAAAAGCAGCTAAACCCCATTATAAAAATAAATTACTTTGAAAAACCCATGAAACAAAGACAGTGAAAGAGAGAGAAATTCTTACACAATGCGTTCAGGGGCTGTGATGCAACCTGGATTGACCATATCTAGACCCACAGCTGGATGAGACATAAGGGTGGACACTCTTGGGGCTGAGAGGTTTGGTGAGGTTGGGTGAGCAAACGCAGACCCTTTAAAGTAATACTGCGTGGTACCCATCGCATGGGTCCCAAATCTCCAGGTTCAAGGGCATCTTCCTACATCGAAAACATGCATGAGAAAACAAAAAGATGGTACACCATGTGATGGGGAAAGGTTTCTAAAACGCACCTCATTTCTCTTCTCCTTGTGCCCGGGTTCGCCATTCCAGCCGCTTTACTAACAATCTCCCTACTTGGAGCATCAGCACCTTTAACCTCCTGTTCCGTACAGGTTGCAATTTGTCCTGAGGATGAACGGGTAGACGGGGAACCAGTGAGAGACTAGCTCTTGGTGTTGGGACAGGCACAGGTCACTCTATTTTCCCATCAGGAAGAAGAATTAACCACAGGCTCATCCTCCCCCCCGGAACCAGAACAGGGCCTGAAGCCATCCTGCGCTTTTGCGGCCAGCTCCCAAAAAAGCGAGTTGTAAAATGGAGCTTCAGGGCACTGCAATTCACAAACCTGCAGAGTTATAAATGATAACTCTCGTCCACAAATATATTGAGGGAAGGCAAAGAAGAGGATTTGAAATCAAGGCAGAAATGCAGGAAACAGATTTCAGGAGGTAGATTCGAATCGCCTTTAAAGCACATGAAAAGCGGCAAAACGTTGACAATGATGCCCTTGGCCAAAAAGGGCGTATGCGTTTTTTCCTGAATATATTCAGGAAAAAACGCATACGCCCTTTTTGGCCAACCAAGCAACCTGGAAAGGCAAATCAGGGCTACAAAGAAGACTCGCTACCCATCGGTCAAAAGGGCCATGCTGAAAAAAGTCTCAAAACCAGAAATGCAGGACAGGCCATGGAGAAATGGGAGCCTTGCTACACTGATGGGCGGGATGTAAATTGCCAACAGCCACTCTGGAGAAGTGTACGGTGTGTCCTGAAACATCTAAAAAACACAGCTTAGAGAGCATAGGGCACTTCCACTCATGGGGGTATAAATTGGGAAAATGAAAAATCAGCAAGACACAAGCACCCCAAAGTTTAGGGCTGCTCTGTTGACAAAGACCTCCACTTCATTCCACCTTCAATATCCCAGGAGGGAGAAAAATGGATAAAGAAGTTGTGGTCCTTATGTACAATGGAATATCACTCAGCCATGAAATCAATGTCATAAGGCTAATAGCAGCATGATGAGTGGATTTAGGTACGACGATTCTAAGTGAAATAAGTCACACAGAAAAGGACACTTCTCATAAGGTATCACTTATAGAGGGAATGTAAAAACCGTTACACTTGATCTGAATTACAAAACAGAACAGAGTCACACATGCAGAAATCACACTATGGCTGCTTAACGGGAAAGGTGAGGTGGGGTGATACATAAAACAAGGGTTTCAAATTAGCTCAGATACCGTTCCATAAACCCAATATGTAATAGACAAGACCTACTCCTTGCTCAGAGAACTGGACTCAACACGCCCTATTCACCGCACAAGAATATATCTGACTAGTAATAATCTTAAAACCTATGTATTGATATCTCTCTGTTAGTGTGTCAAGTGGGTGTAAAGCGGCATAAACACAGCAGTGAAAAGCAGCTAAACTCCATTACAAAAATAAGTTACTTTGAAAAACCCATGAAACAAAGACAGTGAAAGAGAGAGAAATTCTTACACAATGCGTTCAGGGGCTGTGATGCAACCTGGATTGACCATATCTAGACCCACAGCTGGATGAGACATAAGGGTGGACACTCTTGGGGCTGAGAGGTTTGGTGAGGTTGGGTGAGCAAACGCAGACCCTTTAAAGTAATACTGCGTGGTACCCATCGCATGGGTCCGAAATCTCCAGGTTCAAGGGCATCTTCCTACATCGAAAACATGCATGAGAAAACAAAAAGATGGTACACCATGTGATGGGGAAAGGTTTCTAAAACGCACCTCATTTCTCTTCTCCTTGTGCCCGGGTTCGCCATTCCAGCCGCTTTACTAACAATCTCCCTACTTGGAGCATCAGCACCTTTAACCTCCTGTTCCGTACAGGTTGCAATTTGTCCTGAGGATGAACGGGTAGACGGGGAACCAGTGAGAGACTAGCTCTTGGTGTTGGGACAGGCACAGGTCACTCTATTTTCCCATCAGGAAGAAGAATTAACCACAGGCTCATCCTCCCCCCCGGAACCAGAACAGGGCCTGAAGCCATCCTGCGCTTTTGCGGCCAGCTCCCAAAAAAGCGAGTTGTAAAATGGAGCTTCAGGGCACTGCAATTCACAAACCTGCAGAGTTATAAATGATAACTCTCGTCCACAAATATATTGAGGGAAGGCAAAGAAGAGGATTTGAAATCAAGGCAGAAATGCAGGAAACAGATTTCAGGAGGTAGATTCGAATCGCCTTTAAAGCACATGAAAAGCGGCAAAACGTTGACAATGATGCCCTTGGCCAAAAAGGGCGTATGCGTTTTTTCCTGAATATATTCAGGAAAAAACGCATACGCCCTTTTTGGCCAACCAAGCAACCTGGAAAGGCAAATCAGGGCTACAAAGAAGACTCGCTACCCATCGGTCAAAAGGGCCATGCTGAAAAAAGTCTCAAAACCAGAAATGCAGGACAGGCCATGGAGAAATGGGAGCCTTGCTACACTGATGGGCGGGATGTAAATTGCCAACAGCCACTCTGGAGAAGTGTACGGTGTGTCCTGAAACATCTAAAAAACACAGCTTAGAGAGCATAGGGCACTTCCACTCATGGGGGTATAAATTGGGAAAATGAAAAATCAGCAAGACACAAGCACCCCAAAGTTTAGGGCTGCTCTGTTGACAAAGACCTCCACTTCATTCCACCTTCAATATCCCAGGAGGGAGAAAAATGGATAAAGAAGTTGTGGTCCTTATGTACAATGGAATATCACTCAGCCATGAAATCAATGTCATAAGGCTAATAGCAGCATGATGAGTGGATTTAGGTACGACGATTCTAAGTGAAATAAGTCACACAGAAAAGGACACTTCTCATAAGGTATCACTTATAGAGGGAATGTAAAAACCGTTACACTTGATCTGAATTACAAAACAGAACAGAGTCACACATGCAGAAATCACACTATGGCTGCTTAACGGGAAAGGTGAGGTGGGGTGATACATAAAACAAGGGTTTCAAATTAGCTCAGATACCGTTCCATAAACCCAATATGTAATAGACAAGACCTACTCCTTGCTCAGAGAACTGGACTCAACACGCCCTATTCACCGCACAAGAATATATCTGACTAGTAATAATCTTAAAACCTATGTATTGATATCTCTCTGTTAGTGTGTCAAGTGGGTGTAAAGCGGCATAAACACAGCAGTGAAAAGCAGCTAAACTCCATTACAAAAATAAGTTACTTTGAAAAACCCATGAAACAAAGACAGTGAAAGAGAGAGAAATTCTTACACAATGCGTTCAGGGGCTGTGATGCAACCTGGATTGACCATATCTAGACCCACAGCTGGATGAGACATAAGGGTGGACACTCTTGGGGCTGAGAGGTTTGGTGAGGTTGGGTGAGCAAACGCAGACCCTTTAAAGTAATACTGCGTGGTACCCATCGCATGGGTCCGAAATCTCCAGGTTCAAGGGCATCTTCCTACATCGAAAACATGCATGAGAAAACAAAAAGATGGTACACCATGTGATGGGGAAAGGTTTCTAAAACGCACCTCATTTCTCTTCTCCTTGTGCCCGGGTTCGCCATTCCAGCCGCTTTACTAACAATCTCCCTACTTGGAGCATCAGCACCTTTAACCTCCTGTTCCGTACAGGTTGCAATTTGTCCTGAGGATGAACGGGTAGACGGGGAACCAGTGAGAGACTAGCTCTTGGTGTTGGGACAGGCACAGGTCACTCTATTTTCCCATCAGGAAGAAGAATTAACCACAGGCTCATCCTCCCCCCCGGAACCAGAACAGGGCCTGAAGCCATCCTGCGCTTTTGCGGCCAGCTCCCAAAAAAGCGAGTTGTAAAATGGAGCTTCAGGGCACTGCAATTCACAAACCTACAGAGTTATAAATGATAACTCTCGTCCACAAATATATTGAGGGAAGGCAAAGAAAAGGATTTGAAATCAAGGCAGAATTGTAGGAAACAGATTTCAGGAGGTAGATTCGAATCGCCTTTAAAGCACATGAAAAGCGGCAAAACGTTGACAATGATGCTCTTGGCCAAAAAGGGCGTATGCGTTTTTTCCTGAATATATTCAGGAAAAAACGCATACGCCCTTTTTGGCCAACCAAGCAACCTGGAAAGGCAAATCAGGGCTACAAAGAAGACTCGCTACCCATCGGTCAAAAGGGCCATGCTGAAAAAAGTCTCAAAACCAGAAATGCAGGACAGGCCATGGAGAAATGGGAGCCTTGCTACACTGATGGGTGGGATGTAAATTGCCAACAGCCACTCTGGAGAAGTGTACGGTGTGTCCTGAAACATCTAAAAAACACAGCTTAGAGAGCATAGGGCACTTCCACTCATGGGGGTATAAATTGGGAAAATGAAAAATCAGCAAGACACAAGCACCCCAAAGTTTAGGGCTGCTCTGTTGACAAGGACCTCCACTTCATTCCACCTTCAATATCCCAGGAGGGAGAAAAATGGATAAAGAAGTTGTGGTCCTTATGTACAATGGAATATCACTCAGCCATGAAATCAATGTCATAAGGCTAATAGCAGCATGATGAGTGGATTTAGGTACGACGATTCTAAGTGAAATAAGTCACACAGAAAAGGACACTTCTCATAAGGTATCACTTATAGAGGGACTGTAAAAACCGTTACACTTGAACTGAATTACACAACAGAACAGAGTCACACATGCAGAAAACACACTATGGCTGCTTAACGGGAAAGGTGAGGTGGGGTGATACATAAAACAAGGGTTTCAAATTAGCTCAGATACCGTTCCATAAACCCAATATGTAATAGACAAGACCTACTCCTTGCTCAGAGAACTGGACTCAACACGCCCTATTCACCGCACAAGAATATATCTGACTAATAATAATCGTAAAACCTATGTATTGATATCTCTCTGTTAGTGTGTCAAGTGGGTGTAAAGCGGCATAAACACAGCAGTGAAAAGCAGCTAAACCCCATTATAAAAATAAATTACTTTGAAAAACCCATGAAACAAAGACAGTGAAAGAGAGAGAAATTCTTACACAATGCGTTCAGGGGCTGTGATGCAACCTGGATTGACCATTTCTAGACCCACAGCTGGATGAGACATAAGGGTGGACACTCTTGGGGCTGAGAGGTTTGGTGAGGTTGGGTGAGCAAACGCAGACCCTTTAAAGTAATACTGCGTGGTACCCATCGCATGGGTCCCAAATCTCCAGGTTCAAGGGCATCTTCCTACATCGAAAACATGCATGAGAAAACAAAAAAGATGGTACACCATGTGATGGGGAAAGGTTTCTAAAACGCACCTTATTTCTCTTCTCCTTGTGCCCGGGGTCGCCATTCCAGCCGCTTTACTAACAATCTCCCTACTTGGAGCATCAGCACCTTTAACCTTCTGTTCCGTACAGGTTGCAATTTGTCCTGAGGATGAACGGGTAGACGGGGAACCAGTGAGAGACTAGCTCTTGGTGTTGGGACAGGCACAGGTCACTCTATTTTCCAATAAGGAAGAAGAATTAACCACAGGCTCATCCTCCCCCCCGGAACCAGAACAGGGCCTGAAGCCATCCTGCGCTTTTGCGGCCAGCTCCCAAAAAAGCGAGTTGTACAATGGAGCTTCAGGGCACTGCAATTCACAAACCTGCAGAGTTATAAATGATAACTCTCGTCCACAAATATATTGAGGGAAGGCAAAGAAGAGGATTTGAAATCAAGGCAGAAATGCAGGAAACAGATTTCAGGAGGTAGATTCGAATCGCCTTTAAAGCACATGAAAAGCGGCAAAACGTTGACAATGATGCCCTTGGCCAAAAAGGGCGTATGCGTTTTTTCCGGAATATATTCAGGAAAAAACGCATACGCCCTTTTTGGCCAACCAAGCACCCTGGAAAGGCAAATCAGGGCTACAAAGAAGACTCGCTACCCATCGGTCAAAAGGGCCATGCTGAAAAAAGTCTCAAAACCAGAAATGCAGGACAGGCCATGGAGAAATGGGAGCCTTGCTACACTGATGGGCGGGATGTAAATTGCCAACAGCCACTCTGGAGAAGTGTACGGTGTGTCCTGAAACATCTAAAAAACACAGCTTAGAGAGCATAGGGCACTTCCACTCATGGGGGTATAAATTGGGAAAATGAAAAATCAGCAAGACACAAGCACCCCAAAGTTTAGGGCTGCTCTGTTGACAAGGACCTCCACTTCATTCCACCTTCAATATCCCAGGAAAGATAGAAATGGATAAAGAAGTTGTGGTCCTTATGTACAATGCAATATCACTCAGCCATGAAATCAATGTCATAAGGCTAGTAGCAGCATGATGAGTGGATTTAGGTACGACGATTCTAAGTGAAATAAGTCACACAGAAAAGGACACTTCTCATAAGGTATCACTTATAGAGGGAATGTAAAAACCGTTACACTTGAACTGAATTACAAAACAGAACAGAGTCACACATGCAGAAAACACACTATGGCTGCTTAACGGGAAAGGTGAGGTGGGGTGATACATAAAACAAGGGTTTCAAATTAGCTCAGATACCGTTCCATAAACCCAATATGTAATAGACAAGACCTACTCCTTGCTCAGAGAACTGGACTCAACACGCCCTATTCACCGCACAAGAATATATCTGACTAGTAATAATCTTAAAACCTATGTATTGATATCTCTCTGTTAGTGTGTCAAGTGGGTGTAAAGCGGCATAAACACAGCAGTGAAAAGCAGCTAAACCCCATTATAAAAATAAATTACTTTGAAAAACCCATGAAACAAAGACAGTGAAAGAGAGAGAAATTCTTACACAATGCGTTCAGGGGCTGTGATGCAACCTGGATTGACCATATCTAGACCCACAGCTGGATGAGACATAAGGGTGGACACTCTTGGGGCTGAGAGGTTTGGTGAGGTTGGGTGAGCAAACGCAGACCCTTTAAAGTAATACTGCGTGGTACCCATCGCATGGGTCCCAAATCTCCAGGTTCAAGGGCATCTTCCTACATCGAAAACATGCATGAGAAAACAAAAAAGATGGTACACCATGTGATGGGGAAAGGTTTCTAAAACGCACCTTATTTCTCTTCTCCTTGTGCCCGGGGTCGCCATTCCAGCCGCTTTACTAACAATCTCCCTACTTGGAGCATCAGCACCTTTAACCTTCTGTTCCGTACAGGTTGCAATTTGTCCTGAGGATGAACGGGAATACGGGGAACCAGTGAGAGACTAGCTCTTGTTGTTGGGACAGGCACAGGTCACTCTATTTTCCCATCAGGAAGAAGAATTAACCACAGGCTCAGCCTGCCCCCCGGAACCAGAACAGGGCCTGAAGCCATCCTGCGCTTTTGCGGCCAGCTCCCAAAAAAGCGAGTTGTAAAATGGAGCTTCAGGGCACTGCAATTCACAAACCTGCAGAGTTATAAATGATAACTCTCGTCCACAAATATATTGAGGGAAGGCAAAGAAGAGGATTTGAAATCAAGGCAGAAATGCAGGAAACAGATTTCAGGAGGTAGATTCGAATCGCCTTTAAAGCACATGAAAAGCGGCAAAACGTTGACAATGATGCCCTTGGCCAAAAAGGGCGTATGCGTTTTTTCCGGAATATATTCAGGAAAAAACGCATACGCCCTTTTTGGCCAACCAAGCACCCTGGAAAGGCAAATCAGGGCTACAAAGAAGACTCGCTACCCATCGGTCAAAAGGGCCATGCTGAAAAAAGTCTCAAAACCAGAAATGCAGGACAGGCCATGGAGAAATGGGAGCCTTGCTACACTGATGGGCGGGATGTAAATTGCCAACAGCCACTCTGGAGAAGTGTACGGTGTGTCCTGAAACATCTAAAAAACACAGCTTAGAGAGCATAGGGCACTTCCACTCATGGGGGTATAAATTGGGAAAATGAAAAATCAGCAAGACACAAGCACCCCAAAGTTTAGGGCTGCTCTGTTGACAAGGACCTCCACTTCATTCCACCTTCAATATCCCAGGAAAGATAGAAATGGATAAAGAAGTTGTGGTCCTTATGTACAATGCAATATCACTCAGCCATGAAATCAATGTCATAAGGCTAGTAGCAGCATGATGAGTGGATTTAGGTACGACGATTCTAAGTGAAATAAGTCACACAGAAAAGGACACTTCTCATAAGGTATCCCTTATAGAGGGAATGTAAAAACCGTTACACTTGAACTGAATTACAAAACAGAACAGAGTCACACATGCAGAAAACACACTATGGCTGCTTAACGGGAAAGGTGAGGTGGGGTGATACATAAAACAAGGGTTTCAAATTAGCTCAGATACCGTTCCATAAACCCAATATGTAATAGACAAGACCTACTCCTTGCTCAGAGAACTGGACTCAACACGCCCTATTCACCGCACAAGAATATATCTGACTAGTAATAATCTTAAAACCTATGTATTGATATCTCTCTGTTAGTGTGTCAAGTGGGTGTAAAGCGGCATAAACACAGCAGTGAAAAGCAGCTAAACCCCATTATAAAAATAAATTACTTTGAAAAACCCATGAAACAAAGACAGTGAAAGAGAGAGAAATTCTTACACAATGCGTTCAGGGGCTGTGATGCAACCTGGATTGACCATATCTAGACCCACAGCTGGATGAGACATAAGGGTGGACACTCTTGGGGCTGAGAGGTTTGGTGAGGTTGGGTGAGCAAACGCAGACCCTTTAAAGTAATACTGCGTGGTACCCATCGCATGGGTCCCAAATCTCCAGGTTCAAGGGCATCTTCCTACATCGAAAACATGCATGAGAAAACAAAAAGATGGTACACCATGTGATGGGGAAAGGTTTCTAAAACGCACCTCATTTCTCTTCTCCTTGTGCCCGGGTTCGCCATTCCAGCCGCTTTACTAACAATCTCCCTACTTGGAGCATCAGCACCTTTAACCTCCTGTTCCGTACAGGTTGCAATTTGTCCTGAGGATGAACGGGTAGACGGGGAACCAGTGAGAGACTAGCTCTTGGTGTTGGGACAGGCACAGGTCACTCTATTTTCCCATCAGGAAGAAGAATTAACCACAGGCTCATCCTCCCCCCCGGAACCAGAACAGGGCCTGAAGCCATCCTGCGCTTTTGCGGCCAGCTCCCAAAAAAGCGAGTTGTAAAATGGAGCTTCAGGGCACTGCAATTCACAAACCTGCAGAGTTATAAATGATAACTCTCGTCCACAAATATATTGAGGGAAGGCAAAGAAGAGGATTTGAAATCAAGGCAGAAATGCAGGAAACAGATTTCAGGAGGTAGATTCGAATCGCCTTTAAAGCACATGAAAAGCGGCAAAACGTTGACAATGATGCCCTTGGCCAAAAAGGGCGTATGCGTTTTTTCCGGAATATATTCAGGAAAAAACGCATACGCCCTTTTTGGCCAACCAAGCACCCTGGAAAGGCAAATCAGGGCTACAAAGAAGACTCGCTACCCATCGGTCAAAAGGGCCATGCTGAAAAAAGTCTCAAAACCAGAAATGCAGGACAGGCCATGGAGAAATGGGAGCCTTGCTACACTGATGGGCGGGATGTAAATTGCCAACAGCCACTCTGGAGAAGTGTACGGTGTGTCCTGAAACATCTAAAAAACACAGCTTAGAGAGCATAGGGCACTTCCACTCATGGGGGTATAAATTGGGAAAATGAAAAATCAGCAAGACACAAGCACCCCAAAGTTTAGGGCTGCTCTGTTGACAAAGACCTCCACTTCATTCCACCTTCAATATCCCAGGAGGGAGAAAAATGGATAAAGAAGTTGTGGTCCTTATGTACAATGGAATATCACTCAGCCATGAAATCAATGTCATAAGGCTAATAGCAGCATGATGAGTGGATTTAGGTACGACGATTCTAAGTGAAATAAGTCACACAGAAAAGGACACTTCTCATAAGGTATCACTTATAGAGGGAATGTAAAAACCGTTACACTTGATCTGAATTACAAAACAGAACAGAGTCACACATGCAGAAATCACACTATGGCTGCTTAACGGGAAAGGTGAGGTGGGGTGATACATAAAACAAGGGTTTCAAATTAGCTCAGATACCGTTCCATAAACCCAATATGTAATAGACAAGACCTACTCCTTGCTCAGAGAACTGGACTCAACACGCCCTATTCACCGCACAAGAATATATCTGACTAGTAATAATCTTAAAACCTATGTATTGATATCTCTCTGTTAGTGTGTCAAGTGGGTGTAAAGCGGCATAAACACAGCAGTGAAAAGCAGCTAAACTCCATTACAAAAATAAGTTACTTTGAAAAACCCATGAAACAAAGACAGTGAAAGAGAGAGAAATTCTTACAAAATGCGTTCAGGGGCTGTGATGCAACCTGGATTGACCATATCTAGACCCACAGCTGGATGAGACATAAGGGTGGACACTCTTGGGGCTGAGAGGTTTGGTGAGGTTGGGTGAGCAAACGCAGACCCTTTAAAGTAATACTGCGTGGTACCCATCGCATGGGTCCCAAATCTCCAGGTTCAAGGGCATCTTCCTACATCGAAAACATGCATGAGAAAACAAAAAGATGGTACACCATGTGATGGGGAAAGGTTTCTAAAACGCACCTCATTTCTCTTCTCCTTGTGCCCGGGTTCGCCATTCCAGCCGCTTTACTAACAATCTCCCTACTTGGAGCATCAGCACCTTTAACCTCCTGTTCCGTACAGGTTGCAATTTGTCCTGAGGATGAACGGGTAGACGGGGAACCAGTGAGAGACTAGCTCTTGGTGTTGGGACAGGCACAGGTCACTCTATTTTCCCATCAGGAAGAAGAATTAACCACAGGCTCATCCTCCCCCCCGGAACCAGAACAGGGCCTGAAGCCATCCTGCGCTTTTGCGGCCAGCTCCCAAAAAAGCGAGTTGTAAAATGGAGCTTCAGGGCACTGCAATTCACAAACCTACAGAGTTATAAATGATAACTCTCGTCCACAAATATATTGAGGGAAGGCAAAGAAAAGGATTTGAAATCAAGGCAGAATTGTAGGAAACAGATTTCAGGAGGTAGATTCGAATCGCCTTTAAAGCACATGAAAAGCGGCAAAACGTTGACAATGATGCCCTTGGCCAAAAAGGGCGTATGCGTTTTTTCCGGAATATATTCAGGAAAAAACGCATACGCCCTTTTTGGCCAACCAAGCACCCTGGAAAGGCAAATCAGGGCTACAAAGAAGACTCGCTACCCATCGGTCAAAAGGGCCATGCTGAAAAAAGTCTCAAAACCAGAAATGCAGGACAGGCCATGGAGAAATGGGAGCCTTGCTACACTGATGGGCGGGATGTAAATTGCCAACAGCCACTCTGGAGAAGTGTACGGTGTGTCCTGAAACATCTAAAAAACACAGCTTAGAGAGCATAGGGCACTTCCACTCATGGGGGTATAAATTGGGAAAATGAAAAATCAGCAAGACACAAGCACCCCAAAGTTTAGGGCTGCTCTGTTGACAAGGACCTCCACTTCATTCCACCTTCAATATCCCAGGAAAGATAGAAATGGATAAAGAAGTTGTGGTCCTTATGTACAATGCAATATCACTCAGCCATGAAATCAATGTCATAAGGCTAGTAGCAGCATGATGAGTGGATTTAGGTACGACGATTCTAAGTGAAATAAGTCACACAGAAAAGGACACTTCTCATAAGGTATCACTTATAGAGGGAATGTAAAAACCGTTACACTTGAACTGAATTACAAAACAGAACAGAGTCACACATGCAGAAAACACACTATGGCTGCTTAACGGGAAAGGTGAGGTGGGGTGATACATAAAACAAGGGTTTCAAATTAGCTCAGATACCGTTCCATAAACCCAATATGTAATAGACAAGACCTACTCCTTGCTCAGAGAACTGGACTCAACACGCCCTATTCACCGCACAAGAATATATCTGACTAGTAATAATCTTAAAACCTATGTATTGATATCTCTCTGTTAGTGTGTCAAGTGGGTGTAAAGCGGCATAAACACAGCAGTGAAAAGCAGCTAAACCCCATTATAAAAATAAATTACTTTGAAAAACCCATGAAACAAAGACAGTGAAAGAGAGAGAAATTCTTACACAATGCGTTCAGGGGCTGTGATGCAACCTGGATTGACCATATCTAGACCCACAGCTGGATGAGACATAAGGGTGGACACTCTTGGGGCTGAGAGGTTTGGTGAGGTTGGGTGAGCAAACGCAGACCCTTTAAAGTAATACTGCGTGGTACCCATCGCATGGGTCCCAAATCTCCAGGTTCAAGGGCATCTTCCTACATCGAAAACATGCATGAGAAAACAAAAAGATGGTACACCATGTGATGGGGAAAGGTTTCTAAAACGCACCTCATTTCTCTTCTCCTTGTGCCCGGGTTCGCCATTCCAGCCGCTTTACTAACAATCTCCCTACTTGGAGCATCAGCACCTTTAACCTCCTGTTCCGTACAGGTTGCAATTTGTCCTGAGGATGAACGGGTAGACGGGGAACCAGTGAGAGACTAGCTCTTGGTGTTGGGACAGGCACAGGTCACTCTATTTTCCCATCAGGAAGAAGAATTAACCACAGGCTCATCCTCCCCCCCGGAACCAGAACAGGGCCTGAAGCCATCCTGCGCTTTTGCGGCCAGCTCCCAAAAAAGCGAGTTGTAAAATGGAGCTTCAGGGCACTGCAATTCACAAACCTGCAGAGTTATAAATGATAACTCTCGTCCACAAATATATTGAGGGAAGGCAAAGAAGAGGATTTGAAATCAAGGCAGAAATGCAGGAAACAGATTTCAGGAGGTAGATTCGAATCGCCTTTAAAGCACATGAAAAGCGGCAAAACGTTGACAATGATGCCCTTGGCCAAAAAGGGCGTATGCGTTTTTTCCTGAATATATTCAGGAAAAAACGCATACGCCCTTTTTGGCCAACCAAGCAACCTGGAAAGGCAAATCAGGGCTACAAAGAAGACTCGCTACCCATCGGTCAAAAGGGCCATGCTGAAAAAAGTCTCAAAACCAGAAATGCAGGACAGGCCATGGAGAAATGGGAGCCTTGCTACACTGATGGGCGGGATGTAAATTGCCAACAGCCACTCTGGAGAAGTGTACGGTGTGTCCTGAAACATCTAAAAAACACAGCTTAGAGAGCATAGGGCACTTCCACTCATGGGGGTATAAATTGGGAAAATGAAAAATCAGCAAGACACAAGCACCCCAAAGTTTAGGGCTGCTCTGTTGACAAAGACCTCCACTTCATTCCACCTTCAATATCCCAGGAGGGAGAAAAATGGATAAAGAAGTTGTGGTCCTTATGTACAATGGAATATCACTCAGCCATGAAATCAATGTCATAAGGCTAATAGCAGCATGATGAGTGGATTTAGGTACGACGATTCTAAGTGAAATAAGTCACACAGAAAAGGACACTTCTCATAAGGTATCACTTATAGAGGGAATGTAAAAACCGTTACACTTGATCTGAATTACAAAACAGAACAGAGTCACACATGCAGAAATCACACTATGGCTGCTTAACGGGAAAGGTGAGGTGGGGTGATACATAAAACAAGGGTTTCAAATTAGCTCAGATACCGTTCCATAAACCCAATATGTAATAGACAAGACCTACTCCTTGCTCAGAGAACTGGACTCAACACGCCCTATTCACCGCACAAGAATATATCTGACTAGTAATAATCTTAAAACCTATGTATTGATATCTCTCTGTTAGTGTGTCAAGTGGGTGTAAAGCGGCATAAACACAGCAGTGAAAAGCAGCTAAACTCCATTACAAAAATAAGTTACTTTGAAAAACCCATGAAACAAAGACAGTGAAAGAGAGAGAAATTCTTACAAAATGCGTTCAGGGGCTGTGATGCAACCTGGATTGACCATATCTAGACCCACAGCTGGATGAGACATAAGGGTGGACACTCTTGGGGCTGAGAGGTTTGGTGAGGTTGGGTGAGCAAACGCAGACCCTTTAAAGTAATACTGCGTGGTACCCATCGCATGGGTCCCAAATCTCCAGGTTCAAGGGCATCTTCCTACATCGAAAACATGCATGAGAAAACAAAAAGATGGTACACCATGTGATGGGGAAAGGTTTCTAAAACGCACCTCATTTCTCTTCTCCTTGTGCCCGGGTTCGCCATTCCAGCCGCTTTACTAACAATCTCCCTACTTGGAGCATCAGCACCTTTAACCTCCTGTTCCGTACAGGTTGCAATTTGTCCTGAGGATGAACGGGTAGACGGGGAACCAGTGAGAGACTAGCTCTTGGTGTTGGGACAGGCACAGGTCACTCTATTTTCCCATCAGGAAGAAGAATTAACCACAGGCTCATCCTCCCCCCCGGAACCAGAACAGGGCCTGAAGCCATCCTGCGCTTTTGCGGCCAGCTCCCAAAAAAGCGAGTTGTAAAATGGAGCTTCAGGGCACTGCAATTCACAAACCTACAGAGTTATAAATGATAACTCTCGTCCACAAATATATTGAGGGAAGGCAAAGAAAAGGATTTGAAATCAAGGCAGAATTGTAGGAAACAGATTTCAGGAGGTAGATTCGAATCGCCTTTAAAGCACATGAAAAGCGGCAAAACGTTGACAATGATGCTCTTGGCCAAAAAGGGCGTATGCGTTTTTTCCTGAATATATTCAGGAAAAAACGCATACGCCCTTTTTGGCCAACCAAGCAACCTGGAAAGGCAAATCAGGGCTACAAAGAAGACTCGCTACCCATCGGTCAAAAGGGCCATGCTGAAAAAAGTCTCAAAACCAGAAATGCAGGACAGGCCATGGAGAAATGGGAGCCTTGCTACACTGATGGGTGGGATGTAAATTGCCAACAGCCACTCTGGAGAAGTGTACGGTGTGTCCTGAAACATCTAAAAAACACAGCTTAGAGAGCATAGGGCACTTCCACTCATGGGGGTATAAATTGGGAAAATGAAAAATCAGCAAGACACAAGCACCCCAAAGTTTAGGGCTGCTCTGTTGACAAGGACCTCCACTTCATTCCACCTTCAATATCCCAGGAGGGAGATAAATGGATAAAGAAGTTGTGGTCCTTATGTACAATGGAATATCACTCAGCCATGAAATCAATGTCATAAGGCTAATAGCAGCATGATGAGTGGATTTAGGTACGACGATTCTAAGTGAAATAAGTCACACAGAAAAGGACACTTCTCATAAGGTATCACTTATAGAGGGAATGTAAAAACCGTTACACTTGAACTGAATTACAAAACAGAACAGAGTCACACATGCAGAAAACACACTATGGCTGCTTAACGGGAAAGGTAAGGTGGGGTGATACATAAAACAAGGGTTTCAAATTAGCTCAGATACCGTTCCATAAACCCAATATGTAATAGACAAGACCTACTCCTTGCTCAGAGAACTGGACTCAACACGCCCTATTCACCGCACAAGAATATATCTGACTAGTAATAATCTTAAAACCTATGTATTGATATCTCTCTGTTAGTGTGTCAAGTGGGTGTAAAGCGGCATAAACACAGCAGTGAAAAGCAGCTAAACCCCATTATAAAAATAAATTACTTTGAAAAACCCATGAAACAAAGACAGTGAAAGAGAGAGAAATTCTTACACAATGCGTTCAGGGGCTGTGATGCAACCTGGATTGACCATATCTAGACCCACAGCTGGATGAGACATAAGGGTGGACACTCTTGGGGCTGAGAGGTTTGGTGAGGTTGGGTGAGCAAACGCAGACCCTTTAAAGTAATACTGCGTGGTACCCATCGCATGGGTCCCAAATCTCCAGGTTCAAGGGCATCTTCCTACATCGAAAACATGCATGAGAAAACAAAAAGATGGTACACCATGTGATGGGGAAAGGTTTCTAAAACGCACCTCATTTCTCTTCTCCTTGTGCCCGGGTTCGCCATTCCAGCCGCTTTACTAACAATCTCCCTACTTGGAGCATCAGCACCTTTAACCTCCTGTTCCGTACAGGTTGCAATTTGTCCTGAGGATGAACGGGTAGACGGGGAACCAGTGAGAGACTAGCTCTTGGTGTTGGGACAGGCACAGGTCACTCTATTTTCCCATCAGGAAGAAGAATTAACCACAGGCTCATCCTCCCCCCCGGAACCAGAACAGGGCCTGAAGCCATCCTGCGCTTTTGCGGCCAGCTCCCAAAAAAGCGAGTTGTACAATGGAGCTTCAGGGCACTGCAATTCACAAACCTGCAGAGTTATAAATGATAACTCTCGTCCACAAATATATTGAGGGAAGGCAAAGAAGAGGACTTGAAATCAAGGCAGAAATGCAGGAAACAGATTTCAGGAGGTAGATTCGAATCGCCTTTAAAGCACATGAAAAGCGGCAAAACGTTGACAATGATGCCCTTGGCCAAAAAGGGCGTATGCGTTTTTTCCTGAATATATTCAGGAAAAAACGCATACGCCCTTTTTGGCCAACCAAGCACCCTGGAAAGGCAAATCAGGGCTACAAAGAAGACTCGCTACCCATCGGTCAAAAGGGCCATGCTGAAAAAAGTCTCAAAACCAGAAATGCAGGACAGGCCATGGAGAAATGGGAGCCTTGCTACACTGATGGGCGGGATGTAAATTGCCAACAGCCACTCTGGAGAAGTGTACGGTGTGTCCTGAAACATCTAAAAAACACAGCTTAGAGAGCATAGGGCACTTCCACTCATGGGGGTATAAATTGGGAAAATGAAAAATCAGCAAGACACAAGCACCCCAAAGTTTAGGGCTGCTCTGTTGACAAGGACCTCCACTTCATTCCACCTTCAATATCCCAGGAGGGAGAAAAATGGATAAAGAAGTTGTGGTCCTTATGTACAATGGAATATCACTCAGCCATGAAATCAATGTCATAAGGCTAATAGCAGCAAGATGAGTGGATTTAGGTACGACGATTCTAAGTGAAATAAGTCACACAGAAAAGGACACTTCTCATAAGGTATCACTTATAGAGGGAATGTAAAAACCGTTACACTTGAACTGAATTACAAAACAGAACAGAGTCACACATGCAGAAAACACACTATGGCTGCTTAACGGGAAAGGTGAGGTGGGGTGATACATAAAAAAGGGTTTCAAATTAGCTCAGATACCGTTCCATAAACCCAATATGTAATAGACAAGACCTACTCCTTGCTCAGAGAACTGGACTCAACACGCCCTATTCACCGCACAAGAATATATCTGACTAGTAATAATCTTAAAACCTATGTATTGATATCTCTCTGTTAGTGTGTCAAGTGGGTGTAAAGCGGCATAAACACAGCAGTGAAAAGCAGCTAAACCCCATTATAAAAATAAATTACTTTGAAAAACCCATGAAACAAAGACAGTGAAAGAGAGAGAAATTCTTACACAATGCGTTCAGGGGCTGTGATGCAACCTGGATTGACCATATCTAGACCCACAGCTGGATGAGACATAAGGGTGGACACTCTTGGGGCTGAGAGGTTTGGTGAGGTTGGGTGAGCAAACGCAGACCCTTTAAAGTAATACTGCGTGGTACCCATCGCATGGGTCCCAAATCTCCAGGTTCAAGGGCATCTTCCTACATCGAAAACATGCATGAGAAAACAAAAAGATGGTACACCATGTGATGGGGAAAGGTTTCTAAAACGCACCTCATTTCTCTTCTCCTTGTGCCCGGGTTCGCCATTCCAGCCGCTTTACTAACAATCTCCCTACTTGGAGCATCAGCACCTTTAACCTCCTGTTCCGTACAGGTTGCAATTTGTCCTGAGGATGAACGGGTAGACGGGGAACCAGTGAGAGACTAGCTCTTGGTGTTGGGACAGGCACAGGTCACTCTATTTTCCCATCAGGAAGAAGAATTAACCACAGGCTCATCCTCCCCCCCGGAACCAGAACAGGGCCTGAAGCCATCCTGCGCTTTTGCGGCCAGCTCCCAAAAAAGCGAGTTGTAAAATGGAGCTTCAGGGCACTGCAATTCACAAACCTGCAGAGTTATAAATGATAACTCTCGTCCACAAATATATTGAGGGAAGGCAAAGAAGAGGATTTGAAATCAAGGCAGAAATGCAGGAAACAGATTTCAGGAGGTAGATTCGAATCGCCTTTAAAGCACATGAAAAGCGGCAAAACGTTGACAATGATGCCCTTGGCCAAAAAGGGCGTATGCGTTTTTTCCTGAATATATTCAGGAAAAAACGCATACGCCCTTTTTGGCCAACCAAGCAACCTGGAAAGGCAAATCAGGGCTACAAAGAAGACTCGCTACCCATCGGTCAAAAGGGCCATGCTGAAAAAAGTCTCAAAACCAGAAATGCAGGACAGGCCATGGAGAAATGGGAGCCTTGCTACACTGATGGGCGGGATGTAAATTGCCAACAGCCACTCTGGAGAAGTGTACGGTGTGTCCTGAAACATCTAAAAAACACAGCTTAGAGAGCATAGGGCACTTCCACTCATGGGGGTATAAATTGGGAAAATGAAAAATCAGCAAGACACAAGCACCCCAAAGTTTAGGGCTGCTCTGTTGACAAAGACCTCCACTTCATTCCACCTTCAATATCCCAGGAGGGAGAAAAATGGATAAAGAAGTTGTGGTCCTTATGTACAATGGAATATCACTCAGCCATGAAATCAATGTCATAAGGCTAATAGCAGCATGATGAGTGGATTTAGGTACGACGATTCTAAGTGAAATAAGTCACACAGAAAAGGACACTTCTCATAAGGTATCACTTATAGAGGGAATGTAAAAACCGTTACACTTGATCTGAATTACAAAACAGAACAGAGTCACACATGCAGAAATCACACTATGGCTGCTTAACGGGAAAGGTGAGGTGGGGTGATACATAAAACAAGGGTTTCAAATTAGCTCAGATACCGTTCCATAAACCCAATATGTAATAGACAAGACCTACTCCTTGCTCAGAGAACTGGACTCAACACGCCCTATTCACCGCACAAGAATATATCTGACTAGTAATAATCTTAAAACCTATGTATTGATATCTCTCTGTTAGTGTGTCAAGTGGGTGTAAAGCGGCATAAACACAGCAGTGAAAAGCAGCTAAACTCCATTACAAAAATAAGTTACTTTGAAAAACCCATGAAACAAAGACAGTGAAAGAGAGAGAAATTCTTACACAATGCGTTCAGGGGCTGTGATGCAACCTGGATTGACCATATCTAGACCCACAGCTGGATGAGACATAAGGGTGGACACTCTTGGGGCTGAGAGGTTTGGTGAGGTTGGGTGAGCAAACGCAGACCCTTTAAAGTAATACTGCGTGGTACCCATCGCATGGGTCCCAAATCTCCAGGTTCAAGGGCATCTTCCTACATCGAAAACATGCATGAGAAAACAAAAAGATGGTACACCATGTGATGGGGAAAGGTTTCTAAAACGCACCTCATTTCTCTTCTCCTTGTGCCCGGGTTCGCCATTCCAGCCGATTTACTAAAAATCTCCCTACTTGGAGCATCAGCACCTTTAACCTCCTGTTCCGTACAGGTTGCAATTTGTCCTGAGGATGAACGGGTAGACGGGGAACCAGTGAGAGACTAGCTCTTGGTGTTGGGACAGGCACAGGTCACTCTATTTTCCCATCAGGAAGAAGAATTAACCACAGGCTCATCCTCCCCCCCGGAACCAGAACAGGGCCTGAAGCCATCCTGCGCTTTTGCGGCCAGCTCCCAAAAAAGCGAGTTGTAAAATGGAGCTTCAGGGCACTGCAATTCACAAACCTACAGAGTTATAAATGATAACTCTCGTCCACAAATATATTGAGGGAAGGCAAAGAAAAGGATTTGAAATCAAGGCAGAATTGTAGGAAACAGATTTCAGGAGGTAGATTCGAATCGCCTTTAAAGCACATGAAAAGCGGCAAAACGTTGACAATGATGCTCTTGGCCAAAAAGGGCGTATGCGTTTTTTCCTGAATATATTCAGGAAAAAACGCATACGCCCTTTTTGGCCAACCAAGCAACCTGGAAAGGCAAATCAGGGCTACAAAGAAGACTCGCTACCCATCGGTCAAAAGGGCCATGCTGAAAAAAGTCTCAAAACCAGAAATGCAGGACAGGCCATGGAGAAATGGGAGCCTTGCTACACTGATGGGTGGGATGTAAATTGCCAACAGCCACTCTGGAGAAGTGTACGGTGTGTCCTGAAACATCTAAAAAACACAGCTTAGAGAGCATAGGGCACTTCCACTCATGGGGGTATAAATTGGGAAAATGAAAAATCAGCAAGACACAAGCACCCCAAAGTTTAGGGCTGCTCTGTTGACAAGGACCTCCACTTCATTCCACCTTCAATATCCCAGGAGGGAGAAAAATGGATAAAGAAGTTGTGGTCCTTATGTACAATGGAATATCACTCAGCCATGAAATCAATGTCATAAGGCTAATAGCAGCATGATGAGTGGATTTAGGTACGACGATTCTAAGTGAAATAAGTCACACAGAAAAGGACACTTCTCATAAGGTATCACTTATAGAGGGAATGTAAAAACCGTTACACTTGAACTGAATTACAAAACAGAACAGAGTCACACATGCAGAAAACACACTATGGCTGCTTAACGGGAAAGGTAAGGTGGGGTGATACATAAAACAAGGGTTTCAAATTAGCTCAGATACCGTTCCATAAACCCAATATGTAATAGACAAGACCTACTCCTTGCTCAGAGAACTGGACTCAACACGCCCTATTCACCGCACAAGAATATATCTGACTAGTAATAATCTTAAAACCTATGTATTGATATCTCTCTGTTAGTGTGTCAAGTGGGTGTAAAGCGGCATAAACACAGCAGTGAAAAGCAGCTAAACCCCATTATAAAAATAAATTACTTTGAAAAACCCATGAAACAAAGACAGTGAAAGAGAGAGAAATTCTTACACAATGCGTTCAGGGGCTGTGATGCAACCTGGATTGACCATATCTAGACCCACAGCTGGATGAGACATAAGGGTGGACACTCTTGGGGCTGAGAGGTTTGGTGAGGTTGGGTGAGCAAACGCAGACCCTTTAAATTAATACTGCGTGGTACCCATCGCATGGGTCCCAAATCTCCAGGTTCAAGGGCATCTTCCTACATCGAAAACATGCATGAGAAAACAAAAAGATGGTACACCATGTGATGGGGAAAGGTTTCTAAAACGCACCTCATTTCTCTTCTCCTTGTGCCCGGGTTCGCCATTCCAGCCGCTTTACTAACAATCTCCCTACTTGGAGCATCAGCACCTTTAACCTCCTGTTCCGTACAGGTTGCAATTTGTCCTGAGGATGAACAGGTAGACGGGGAACCAGTGAGAGACTAGCTCTTGGTGTTGGGACAGGCACAGGTCACTCTATTTTCCCATCAGGAAGAAGAATTAACCACAGGCTCATCCTCCCCCCCGGAACCAGAACAGGGCCTGAAGCCATCCTGCGCTTTTGCGGCCAGCTCCCAAAAAAGCGAGTTGTACAATGGAGCTTCAGGGCACTGCAATTCACAAACCTGCAGAGTTATAAATGATAACTCTCGTCCACAAATATATTGAGGGAAGGCAAAGAAGAGGATTTGAAATCAAGGCAGAAATGCAGGAAACAGATTTCAGGAGGTAGATTCGAATCGCCTTTAAAGCACATGAAAAGCGGCAAAACGTTGACAATGATGCCCTTGGCCAAAAAGGGCGTATGCGTTTTTTCCTGAATATATTGAGGAAAAAACGCATACGCCCTTTTTGGCCAACCAAGCAACCTGGAAAGGCAAATCAGGGCTACAAAGAAGACTCGCTACCCATCGGTCAAAAGGGCCATGCTGAAAAAAGTCTCAAAACCAGAAATGCAGGACAGGCCATGGAGAAATGGGAGCCTTGCTACACTGATGGGCGGGATGTAAATTGCCAACAGCCACTCTGGAGAAGTGTACGGTGTGTCCTGAAACATCTAAAAAACACAGCTTAGAGAGCATAGGGCACTTCCACTCATGGGGGTATAAATTGGGAAAATGAAAATTCAGCAAGACACAAGCACCCCAAAGTTTAGGGCTGCTCTGTTGACAAGGACCTCCACTTCATTCCACCTTCAATATCCCAGGAGGGAGAAAAATGGATAAAGAAGTTGTGGTCCTTATGTACAATGGAATATCACTCAGCCATGAAATCAATGTCATAAGGCTAATAGCAGCAAGATGAGTGGATTTAGGTACGACGATTCTAAGTGAAATAAGTCACACAGAAAAGGACACTTCTCATAAGGTATCACTTATAGAGGGAATGTAAAAACCGTTACACTTGAACTGAATTACAAAACAGAACAGAGTCACACATGCAGAAAACACACTATGGCTGCTTAACGGGAAAGGTGAGGTGGGGTGATACATAAAAAAGGGTTTCAAATTAGCTCAGATACCGTTCCATAAACCCAATATGTAATAGACAAGACCTACTCCTTGCTCAGAGAACTGGACTCAACACGCCCTATTCACCGCACAAGAATATATCTGACTAGTAATAATCTTAAAACCTATGTATTGATATCTCTCTGTTAGTGTGTCAAGTGGGTGTAAAGCGGCATAAACACAGCAGTGAAAAGCAGCTAAACCCCATTATAAAAATAAATTACTTTGAAAAACCCATGAAACAAAGACAGTGAAAGAGAGAGAAATTCTTACACAATGCGTTCAGGGGCTGTGATGCAACCTGGATTGACCATATCTAGACCCACAGCTGGATGAGACATAAGGGTGGACACTCTTGGGGCTGAGAAGTTTGGTGAGGTTGGGTGAGCAAACGCAGACCCTTTAAAGTAATACTGCGTGGTACCCATCGCATGGGTCCCAAATCTCCAGGTTCAAGGGCATCTTCCTACATCGAAAACATGCATGAGAAAACAAAAAGATGGTACACCATGTGATGGGGAAAGGTTTCTAAAACGCACCTCATTTCTCTTCTCCTTGTGCCCGGGTTCGCCATTCCAGCCGCTTTACTAACAATCTCCCTACTTGGAGCATCAGCACCTTTAACCTCCTGTTCCGTACAGGTTGCAATTTGTCCTGAGGATGAACGGGTAGACGGGGAACCAGTGAGAGACTAGCTCTTGGTGTTGGGACAGGCAAAGGTCACTCTATTTTCCCATCAGGAAGAAGAATTAACCACAGGCTCATCCTCCCCCCCGGAACCAGAACAGGGCCTGAAGCCATCCTGTGCTTTTGCGGCCAGCTCCCAAAAAAGCGAGTTGTAAAATGGAGCTTCAGGGCACTGCAATTCACAAACCTGCAGAGTTATAAATGATAACTCTCGGTCACAAATATATTGAGGGAAGGCAAAGAAGAGGATTTGAAATCAAGGCAGAATTGTAGGAAACAGATTTCAGGAGGTAGATTCGAATCGCCTTTAAAGCACATGAAAAGCGGCAAAACGTTGACAATGATGCCCTTGGCCAAAAAGGGCGTATGCCTTTTTTCCTGAATATATTCAGGAAAAAACGCATACGCCCTTTTTGGCCAACCAAGCAACCTGGAAAGGCAAATCAGCGCGACAAAGCAGACTCGCTACCCATCGGTCAAAAGGGCCATGCTGAAAAAAGTCTCAAAACCAGAAATGCAGGACAGGCCATGGAGAAATGGGAGCCTTGCTACACTGATGGGCGGGATGTAAATTGCCAACAGCCACTCTGGAGAAGTGTACGGTGTGTCCTGAAACATCTAAAAAACACAGCTTAGAGAGCATAGGGCACTTCCACTCATGGGGGTATAAATTGGGAAAATGAAAATTCAGCAAGACACAAGCACCCCAAAGTTTAGGGCTGCTCTGTTGACAAGGACCTCCACTTCATTCCACCTTCAATATCCCAGGAAAGAGAAAAATGGATAAAGAAGTTGTGGTCCTTATGTACAATGGAATATCACTCAGCCATGAAATCAATGTCATAAGGCTAGTAGCAGCATGATGAGTGGATTTAGGTACGACGATTCTAAGTGAAATAAGTCACACAGAAAAGGACACTTCTCATAAGGTATCACTTATAGAGGGAATGTAAAAACCGTTACACTTGAACTGAATTACAAACAGAACAGAGTCACACATGCAGAAAACACACTATGGCTGCTTAACGGGAAAGGTGAGGTGGGGTGATACATAAAACAAGGGTTTCAAATTAGCTCAGATACCGTTCCATAAACCCAATATGTAATAGACAAGACCTACTCCTTGCTCAGAGAACTGGACTCAACACGCCCTATTCACCGCACAAGAATATATCTGACTAGTAATAATCTTAAAACCTATGTATTGATATCTCTCTGTTAGTGTGTCAAGTGGGTGAAAAGCGGCATAAACACAGCAGTGAAAAGCAGCTAAACCCCATTATAAAAATAAATTACTTTTACAAACCCATGAAACAAAGACAGTGAAAGAGAGAGAAATTCTTACACAATGCGTTCAGGGGCTGTGATGCAACCTGGATTGACCATTTCTAGACCCACAGCTGGATGAGACATAAGGGTGGACACTCTTGGGGCTGAGAGGTTTGGTGAGGTTGGGTGAGCAAATGCAGACCCTTTAAAGTAATACTGCGTGGTACCCATCGCATGGGTCCCAAATCTCCAGGTTCAAGGGCATCTTCCTACATCGAAAACATGCATGAGAAACCCAGAAGATGGTACACCGTGTGATGTGGAAAGGTTTCTAAAACGCACCTCATTTCTCTTCTCCTTGTGCCCGGGTTCGCCATTCCAGCCGCTTTACTAACAATCTCCCTACTTGGAGCATCAGCACCTTTAACCTCCTGTTCCGTACAGGTTGCAATTTGTCCTGAGGATGAACGGGTAGACGGGGAACCAGTGAGAGACTAGCTCTTGGTGTTGGGACAGGCACAGGTCACTCTATTTTCCCATCAGGAAGAAGAATTAACCACAGGCTCATCCTCCCCCCCGGAACCAGAACAGGGCCTGAAGCCATCCTGCGCTTTTGCGGCCAGCTCCCAAAAAAGCGAGTTGTAAAATGGAGCTTCAGGGCACTGCAATTCCCAAACCTGCAGAGTTATAAATGATAACTCTCGTCCACAAATATATTGAGGGAAGGCAAAGAAGAGGATTTGAAATCAAGGCAGAAATGCAGGAAACAGATTTCAGGAGGTAGATTCGAATCGCCTTTAAAGCACATGAAAAGCGGCAAAACGTTGACAATGATGCCCTTGGCCAAAAAGGGCGTATGCGTTTTTTCCTGAATATATTCAGGAAAAAACGCATACGCCCTTTTTGGCCAACCAAGCAACCTGGAAAGGCAAATCAGGGCTACAAAGAAGACTCGCTACCCATCGGTCAAAAGGGCCATGCTGAAAAAAGTCTCAAAACCAGAAATGCAGGACAGGCCATGGAGAAATGGGAGCCTTGCTACACTGATGGGCGGGATGTAAATTGCCAACAGCCACTCTGGAGAAGTGTACGGTGTGTCCTGAAACATCTAAAAAACACAGCTTAGAGAGCATAGGGCACTTCCACTCATGGGGGTATAAATTGGGAAAATGAAAAATCAGCAAGACACAAGCACCCCAAAGTTTAGGGCTGCTCTGTTGACAAGGACCTCCACTTCATTCCACCTTCAATATCCCAGGAGGGAGAAAAATGGATAAAGAACTTGTGGTCCTTATGTACAATGGAATATCACTCAGCCATGAAATCAATGTCATAAGGCTAATAGCAGCATGATGAGTGGATTTAGGTACGACGATTCTAAGTGAAATAAGTCACACAGAAAAGGACACTTCTCATAAGGTATCACTTATAGAGGGAATGTCAAAACCGTTACACTTGAACTGAATTACAAAACAGAACAGAGTCACACATGCAAAAAACACAGTATGGCTGCTTAACGGGAAAGGTGAGGTGGGGTGATACATAAAACAAGGGTTTCAAATTAGCTCAGATACCGTTCCATAAACCCAATATGTAATAGACAAGACGTACTCCTTGCTCAGAGAACTGGACTCAACACGCCCTATTCACCGCACAAGAATATATCTGACTAGTAATAATCTTAAAACCTATGTATTGATATCTCTCTGTTAGTGTGTCAACTGGGTGTAAAGCGGCATAAACACAGCAGTGAAAAGCAGCTAAACCCCATTATAAAAATAAATTACTTTGAAAAACCCATGAAACAAAGACAGTGAAAGAGAGAGAAATTCTTACACAATGCGTTCAGGGGCTGTGATGCAACCTGGATTGACCATTTCTAGACCCACAGCTGGATGAGACATAAGGGTGGACACTCTTGGGGCTGAGAGGTTTGGTGAGGTTGGGTGAGCAAACGCAGACCCTTTAAAGTAATACTGCGTGGTACCCATCGCATGGGTCCCAAATCTCCAGGTTCAAGGGCATCTTCCTACATCGAAAACATGCATGAGAAAACAAAAAAGATGGTACACCATGTGATGGGGAAAGGTTTCTAAAAAGCACCTCATTTCTCTTCTCCTTGTGCCCGGGGTCGCCATTCCAGCCGCTTTACTAACAATCTCCCTACTTGGAGCATCAGCACCTTTAACCTCCTGTTCCGTACAGGTTGCAATTTGTCCTGAGGATGAACGGGTAGACGGGGAACCAGTGAGAGACTAGCTCTTGGTGTTGGGACAGGCACAGGTCACTCTATTTTCCCATCAGGAAGAAGAATTAACCACAGGCTCATCCTCCCCCCCGGAACCAGAATAGGGCCTGAAGCCATCCTGCGCTTTTGCGGCCAGCTCCCAAAAAAGCGAGTTGTAAAATGGAGCTTCAGGGCACTGCAATTCACAAACCTGCAGAGTTATAAATGATAACTCTCGTCCACAAATATATTGAGGGAAGGCAAAGAAGAGGATTTGAAATCAAGGCAGAATTGTAGGAAACAGATTTCAGGAGGTAGATTCGAATCGCCTTTAAAGCACATGAAAAGCGGCAAAACGTTGACAATGATGCCCTTGGCCAAAAAGGGCGTATGCGTTTTTTCCTGAATATATTCAGGAAAAAACGCATACGCCCTTTTTGGCCAACCAAGCAACCTGAAAAGGCAAATCAGCGCTACAAAGCAGCCTCGCTACCCATCGGTCAAAAGGGCCATGCTGAAAAAAGTCTCAAAACCAGAAATGCAGGACAGGCCATGGAGAAATGGGAGCCTTGCTACACTGATGGGCGGGATGTAAATTGCCAACAGCCACTCTGGAGAAGTGTACGGTGTGTCCTGAAACATCTAAAAAACACAGCTTAGAGAGCATAGGGCACTTCCACTCATGGGGGTATAAATTGGGAAAATGAAAAATCAGCAAGACACAAGCACCCCAAAGTTTAGGGCTGCTCTGTTGACAAGGACCTCCACTTCATTCCACCTTCAATATCCCAGGAGGGAGAAAAATGGATAAAGAAGTTGTGGTCCTTATGTACAATGGAATATCACTCAGCCATGAAATCAATGTCATAAGGCTAATAGCAGCATGATGAGTGGATTTAGGTACGACGATTCTAAGTGAAATAAGTCACACAGAAAAGGACACTTCTCATAAGGTATCACTTATAGAGGGAATGTCAAAACCGTTACACTTGAACTGAATTACAAAACAGAACAGAGTCACACATGCAGAAAACACACTATGGCTGCTTAACGGGAAAGGTAAGGTGGGGTGATACATAAAACAAGGGTTTCAAATTAGCTCAGATACCGTTCCATAAACCCAATATGTAATAGACAAGACCTACTCCTTGCTCAGAGAACTGGACTCAACACGCCCTATTCACCGCACAAGAATATATCTGACTAGTAATAATCTTAAAACCTATGTATTGATATCTCTCTGTTAGTGTGTCAAGTGGGTGTAAAGCGGCATAAACACAGCAGTGAAAAGCAGCTAAACCCCATTATAAAAATAAATTACTTTGAAAAACCCATGAAACAAAGACAGTGAAAGAGAGAGAAATTCTTACACAATGCGTTCAGGGGCTGTGATGCAACCTGGATTGACCATATCTAGACCCACAGCTGGATGAGACATAAGGGTGGACACTCTTGGGGCTGAGAGGTTTGGTGAGGTTGGGTGAGCAAACGCAGACCCTTTAAAGTAATACTGCGTGGTACCCATCGCATGGGTCCCAAATCTCCAGGTTCAAGGGCATCTTCCTACATCGAAAACATGCATGAGAAAACAAAAAGATGGTACACCATGTGATGGGGAAAGGTTTCTAAAACGCACCTCATTTCTCTTCTCCTTGTGCCCGGGTTCGCCATTCCAGCCGCTTTACTAACAATCTCCCTACTTGGAGCATCAGCACCTTTAACCTCCTGTTCCGTACAGGTTGCAATTTGTCCTGAGGATGAACAGGTAGACGGGGAACCAGTGAGAGACTAGCTCTTGGTGTTGGGACAGGCACAGGTCACTCTATTTTCCCATCAGGAAGAAGAATTAACCACAGGCTCATCCTCCCCCCCGGAACCAGAACAGGGCCTGAAGCCATCCTGCGCTTTTGCGGCCAGCTCCCAAAAAAGCGAGTTGTACAATGGAGCTTCAGGGCACTGCAATTCACAAACCTGCAGAGTTATAAATGATAACTCTCGTCCACAAATATATTGAGGGAAGGCAAAGAAGAGGATTTGAAATCAAGGCAGAAATGCAGGAAACAGATTTCAGGAGGTAGATTCGAATCGCCTTTAAAGCACATGAAAAGCGGCAAAACGTTGACAATGATGCCCTTGGCCAAAAAGGGCGTATGCGTTTTTTCCTGAATATATTCAGGAAAAAACGCATACGCCCTTTTTGGCCAACCAAGCAACCTGGAAAGGCAAATCAGGGCTACAAAGAAGACTCGCTACCCATCGGTCAAAAGGGCCATGCTGAAAAAAGTCTCAAAACCAGAAATGCAGGACAGGCCATGGAGAAATGGGAGCCTTGCTACACTGATGGGCGGGATGTAAATTGCCAACAGCCACTCTGGAGAAGTGTACGGTGTGTCCTGAAACATCTAAAAAACACAGCTTAGAGAGCATAGGGCACTTCCACTCATGGGGGTATAAATTGGGAAAATGAAAAATCAGCAAGACACAAGCACCCCAAAGTTTAGGGCTGCTCTGTTGACAAGGACCTCCACTTCATTCCACCTTCAATATCCCAGGAGGGAGAAAAATGGATAAAGAAGTTGTGGTCCTTATGTACAATGGAATATCACTCAGCCATGAAATCAATGTCATAAGGCTAATAGCAGCAAGATGAGTGGATTTAGGTACGACGATTCTAAGTGAAATAAGTCACACAGAAAAGGACACTTCTCATAAGGTATCACTTATAGAGGGAATGTAAAAACCGTTACACTTGAACTGAATTACAAAACAGAACAGAGTCACACATGCAGAAAACACACTATGGCTGCTTAACGGGAAAGGTGAGGTGGGGTGATACATAAAAAAGGGTTTCAAATTAGCTCAGATACCGTTCCATAAACCCAATATGTAATAGACAAGACCTACTCCTTGCTCAGAGAACTGGACTCAACACGCCCTATTCACCGCACAAGAATATATCTGACTAGTAATAATCTTAAAACCTATGTATTGATATCTCTCTGTTAGTGTGTCAAGTGGGTGTAAAGCGGCATAAACACAGCAGTGAAAAGCAGCTAAACCACATTATAAAAATAAATTACTTTGAAAAACCCATGAAACAAAGACAGTGAAAGAGAGAGAAATTCTTACACAATGCGTTCAGGGGCTGTGATGCAACCTGGATTGACCATATCTAGACCCACAGCTGGATGAGACATAAGGGTGGACACTCTTGGGGCTGAGAAGTTTGGTGAGGTTGGGTGAGCAAACGCAGACCCTTTAAAGTAATACTGCGTGGTACCCATCGCATGGGTCCCAAATCTCCAGGTTCAAGGGCATCTTCCTACATCGAAAACATGCATGAGAAAACAAAAAGATGGTACACCATGTGATGGGGAAAGGTTTCTAAAACGCACCTCATTTCTCTTCTCCTTGTGCCCGGGTTCGCCATTCCAGCCGCTTTACTAACAATCTCCCTACTTGGAGCATCAGCACCTTTAACCTCCTGTTCCGTACAGGTTGCAATTTGTCCTGAGGATGAACGGGTAGACGGGGAACCAGTGAGAGACTAGCTCTTGGTGTTGGGACAGGCACAGGTCACTCTATTTTCCCATCAGGAAGAAGAATTAACCACAGGCTCATCCTCCCCCCCGGAACCAGAACAGGGCCTGAAGCCATCCTGTGCTTTTGCGGCCAGCTCCCAAAAAAGCGAGTTGTAAAATGGAGCTTCAGGGCACTGCAATTCACAAACCTACAGAGTTATAAATGATAACTCTCGGTCACAAATATATTGAGGGAAGGCAAAGAAGAGGATTTGAAATCAAGGCAGAATTGTAGGAAACAGATTTCAGGAGGTAGATTCGAATCGCCTTTAAAGCACATGAAAAGCGGCAAAACGTTGACAATGATGCCCTTGGCCAAAAAGGGCGTATGCGTTTTTTCCTGAATATATTCAGGAAAAAACGCATACGCCCTTTTTGGCCAACCAAGCAACCTGAAAAGGCAAATCAGTGCAACAAAGCAGACTCGCTACCCATCGGTCAAAAGGGCCATGCTGAAAAAAGTCTCAAAACCAGAAATGCAGGACAGGCCATGGAGAAATGGGAGCCTTGCTACACTGATGGGCGGGATGTAAATTGCCAACAGCCACTCTGGAGAAGTGTACGGTGTGTCCTGAAACATCTAAAAAACACAGCTTAGAGAGCATAGGGCACTTCCACTCATGGGGGTATAAATTGGGAAAATGAAAAATCAGCAAGACACAAGCACCCCAAAGTTTAGGGCTGCTCTGTTGACAAGGACCTCCACTTCATTCCACCTTCAATATCCCAGGAAAGAGAAAAATGGATAAAGAAGTTGTGGTCCTTATGTACAATGGAATATCACTCAGCCAGGAAATCAATGTCATAAGGCTAGTAGCAGCATGATGAGTGGATTTAGGTACGACGATTCTAAGTGAAATAAGTCACACAGAAAAGGACACTTCTCATAAGGTATCACTTATAGAGGGAATGTAAAAACAGTTACACTTGAACTGAATTACAAAACAGAACAGAGTCACACAGGCAGAAAACACACTATGGCTGCTTAACGGGAAAGGTGAGGTGGGGTGATACATAAAACAAGGGTTTCAAATTAGCTCAGATACCGTTCCATAAACCCAATATGTAATAGACAAGACCTACTCCTTGCTCAGAGAACTGGACTCAACACGCCCTATTCACTGCACAAGAATATATCTCACTAGTAATAATCTTAAAACCTATGTATTGATATCTCTCTGTTAGTGTGTCAAGTGGGTGAAAAGCGGCATAAACACAGCAGTGAAAAGCAGCTAAACCCCATTATAAAAATAAATTACTTTTACAAACCCATGAAACAAAGACAGTGAAAGAGAGAGAAATTCTTACACAATGCGTTCAGGGGCTGTGATGCAACCTGGATTGACCATATCTAGACCCACAGCTGGAGGAGACATAAGGGTGGACACTCTTGGGGCTGAGAGGTTTGGTGAGGTTGGGTGAGCAAACGCAGACCCTTTAAAGTAATACTGCGTGGTACCCATCGCATGGGTCCCAAATCTCCAGGTTCAAGGGCATCTTCCTACATCGAAAACATGCATGAGAAACCCAGAAGATGGTACACCGTGTGATGTGGAAAGGTTTCTAAAACGCACCTCATTTCTCTTCTCCTTGTGCCCGGGTTCGCCATTCCAGCCGCTTTACTAACAATCTCCCTACTTGGAGCATCAGCACCTTTAACCTCCTGTTCCGTACAGGTTGCAATTTGTCCTGAGGATGAACGGGTAGACGGGGAACCAGTGAGAGACTAGCTCTTGGTGTTGGGACAGGCAAAGGTCACTCTATTTTCCCATCAGGAAGAAGAATTAACCACAGGCTCATCCTCCCCCCCGGAACCAGAACAGGGCCTGAAGCCATCCTGTGCTTTTGCGGCCAGCTCCCAAAAAAGCGAGTTGTAAAATGGAGCTTCAGGGCACTGCAATTCACAAACCTGCAGAGTTATAAATGATAACTCTCGGTCACAAATATATTGAGGGAAGGCAAAGAAGAGGATTTGAAATCAAGGCAGAATTGTAGGAAACAGATTTCAGGAGGTAGATTCGAATCGCCTTTAAAGCACATGAAAAGCGGCAAAACGTTGACAATGATGCCCTTGGCCAAAAAGGGCGTATGCGTTTTTTCCTGAATATATTCAGGAAAAAACGCATACGCCCTTTTTGGCCAACCAAGCAACCTGAAAAGGCAAATCAGTGCAACAAAGCAGACTCGCTACCCATCGGTCAAAAGGGCCATGCTGAAAAAAGTCTCAAAACCAGAAATGCAGGACAGGCCATGGAGAAATGGGAGCCTTGCTACACTGATGGGCGGGATGTAAATTGCCAACAGCCACTCTGGAGAAGTGTACGGTGTGTCCTGAAACATCTAAAAAACACAGCTTAGAGAGCATAGGGCACTTCCACTCATGGGGGTATAAATTGGGAAAATGAAAAATCAGCAAGACACAAGCACCCCAAAGTTTAGGGCTGCTCTGTTGACAAGGACCTCCACTTCATTCCACCTTCAATATCCCAGGAAAGAGAAAAATGGATAAAGAAGTTGTGGTCCTTATGTACAATGGAATATCACTCAGCCAGGAAATCAATGTCATAAGGCTAGTAGCAGCATGATGAGTGGATTTAGGTACGACGATTCTAAGTGAAATAAGTCACACAGAAAAGGACACTTCTCATAAGGTATCACTTATAGAGGGAATGTAAAAACCGTTACACTTGAACTGAATTACAAAACAGAACAGAGTCACACAGGCAGAAAACACACTATGGCTGCTTAACGGGAAAGGTGAGGTGGGGTGATACATAAAACAAGGGTTTCAAATTAGCTCAGATACCGTTCCATAAACCCAATATGTAATAGACAAGACCTACTCCTTGCTCAGAGAACTGGACTCAACACGCCCTATTCACTGCACAAGAATATATCTCACTAGTAATAATCTTAAAACCTATGTATTGATATCTCTCTGTTAGTGTGTCAAGTGGGTGAAAAGCGGCATAAACACAGCAGTGAAAAGCAGCTAAACCCCATTATAAAAATAAATTACTTTTACAAACCCATGAAACAAAGACAGTGAAAGAGAGAGAAATTCTTACACAATGCGTTCAGGGGCTGTGATGCAACCTGGATTGACCATATCTAGACCCACAGCTGGAGGAGACATAAGGGTGGACACTCTTGGGGCTGAGAGGTTTGGTGAGGTTGGGTGAGCAAACGCAGACCCTTTAAAGTAATACTGCGTGGTACCCATCGCATGGGTCCCAAATCTCCAGGTTCAAGGGCATCTTCCTACATCGAAAACATGCATGAGAAACCCAGAAGATGGTACACCGTGTGATGTGGAAAGGTTTCTAAAACGCACCTCATTTCTCTTCTCCTTGTGCCCGGGTTCGCCATTCCAGCCGCTTTACTAACAATCTCCCTACTTGGAGCATCAGCACCTTTAACCTCCTGTTCCGTACAGGTTGCAATTTGTCCTGAGGATGAACGGGTAGACGGGGAACCAGTGAGAGACTAGCTCTTGGTGTTGGGACAGGCAAAGGTCACTCTATTTTCCCATCAGGAAGAAGAATTAACCACAGGCTCATCCTCCCCCCCGGAACCAGAACAGGGCCTGAAGCCATCCTGTGCTTTTGCGGCCAGCTCCCAAAAAAGCGAGTTGTAAAATGGAGCTTCAGGGCACTGCAATTCACAAACCTGCAGAGTTATAAATGATAACTCTCGGTCACAAATATATTGAGGGAAGGCAAAGAAGAGGATTTGAAATCAAGGCAGAATTGTAGGAAACAGATTTCAGGAGGTAGATTCGAATCGCCTTTAAAGCACATGAAAAGCGGCAAAACGTTGACAATGATGCCCTTGGCCAAAAAGGGCGTATGCCTTTTTTCCTGAATATATTCAGGAAAAAACGCATACGCCCTTTTTGGCCAACCAAGCAACCTGGAAAGGCAAATCAGCGCGACAAAGCAGACTCGCTACCCATCGGTCAAAAGGGCCATGCTGAAAAAAGTCTCAAAACCAGAAATGCAGGACAGGCCATGGAGAAATGGGAGCCTTGCTACACTGATGGGCGGGATGTAAATTGCCAACAGCCACTCTGGAGAAGTGTACGGTGTGTCCTGAAACATCTAAAAAACACAGCTTAGAGAGCATAGGGCACTTCCACTCATGGGGGTATAAATTGGGAAAATGAAAAATCAGCAAGACACAAGCACCCCAAAGTTTAGGGCTGCTCTGTTGACAAGGACCTCCACTTCATTCCACCTTCAATATCCCAGGAGGGAGAAAAATGGATAAAGAAGTTGTGGTCCTTATGTACAATGGAATATCACTCAGCCATGAAATCAATGTCATAAGGCTAATAGCAGCATGATGAGTGGATTTAGGTACGACGATTCTAAGTGAAATAAGTCACACAGAAAAGGACACTTCTCATAAGGTATCACTTATAGAGGGAATGTAAAAACCGTTACACTTGAACTGAATTACAAAACAGAACAGAGTCACACATGCAGAAAACACACTATGGCTGCTTAACGGGAAAGGTAAGGTGGGGTGATACATAAAACAAGGGTTTCAAATTAGCTCAGATACCGTTCCATAAACCCAATATGTAATAGACAAGACCTACTCCTTGCTCAGAGAACTGGACTCAACACGCCCTATTCACCGCACAAGAATATATCTGACTAGTAATAATCTTAAAACCTATGTATTGATATCTCTCTGTTAGTGTGTCAAGTGGGTGTAAAGCGGCATAAACACAGCAGTGAAAAGCAGCTAAACCCCATTATAAAAATAAATTACTTTGAAAAACCCATGAAACAAAGACAGTGAAAGAGAGAGAAATTCTTACACAATGCGTTCAGGGGCTGTGATGCAACCTGGATTGACCATATCTAGACCCACAGCTGGATGAGACATAAGGGTGGACACTCTTGGGGCTGAGAGGTTTGGTGAGGTTGGGTGAGCAAACGCAGACCCTTTAAAGTAATACTGCGTGGTACCCATCGCATGGGTCCCAAATCTCCAGGTTCAAGGGCATCTTCCTACATCGAAAACATGCATGAGAAAACAAAAAGATGGTACACCATGTGATGGGGAAAGGTTTCTAAAACGCACCTCATTTCTCTTCTCCTTGTGCCCGGGTTCGCCATTCCAGCCGCTTTACTAACAATCTCCCTACTTGGAGCATCAGCACCTTTAACCTCCTGTTCCGTACAGGTTGCAATTTGTCCTGAGGATGAACAGGTAGACGGGGAACCAGTGAGAGACTAGCTCTTGGTGTTGGGACAGGCACAGGTCACTCTATTTTCCCATCAGGAAGAAGAATTAACCACAGGCTCATCCTCCCCCCCGGAACCAGAACAGGGCCTGAAGCCATCCTGCGCTTTTGCGGCCAGCTCCCAAAAAAGCGAGTTGTACAATGGAGCTTCAGGGCACTGCAATTCACAAACCTGCAGAGTTATAAATGATAACTCTCGTCCACAAATATATTGAGGGAAGGCAAAGAAGAGGATTTGAAATCAAGGCAGAAATGCAGGAAACAGATTTCAGGAGGTAGATTCGAATCGCCTTTAAAGCACATGAAAAGCGGCAAAACGTTGACAATGATGCCCTTGGCCAAAAAGGGCGTATGCGTTTTTTCCTGAATATATTCAGGAAAAAACGCATACGCCCTTTTTGGCCAACCAAGCAACCTGGAAAGGCAAATCAGGGCTACAAAGAAGACTCGCTACCCATCGGTCAAAAGGGCCATGCTGAAAAAAGTCTCAAAACCAGAAATGCAGGACAGGCCATGGAGAAATGGGAGCCTTGCTACACTGATGGGCGGGATGTAAATTGCCAACAGCCACTCTGGAGAAGTGTACGGTGTGTCCTGAAACATCTAAAAAACACAGCTTAGAGAGCATAGGGCACTTCCACTCATGGGGGTATAAATTGGGAAAATGAAAAATCAGCAAGACACAAGCACCCCAAAGTTTAGGGCTGCTCTGTTGACAAGGACCTCCACTTCATTCCACCTTCAATATCCCAGGAGGGAGAAAAATGGATAAAGAAGTTGTGGTCCTTATGTACAATGGAATATCACTCAGCCATGAAATCAATGTCATAAGGCTAATAGCAGCAAGATGAGTGGATTTAGGTACGACGATTCTAAGTGAAATAAGTCACACAGAAAAGGACACTTCTCATAAGGTATCACTTATAGAGGGAATGTAAAAACCGTTACACTTGAACTGAATTACAAACAGAACAGAGTCACACATGCAGAAAACACACTATGGCTGCTTAACGGGAAAGGTGAGGTGGGGTGATACATAAAACAAGGGTTTCAAATTAGCTCAGATACCGTTCCATAAACCCAATATGTAATAGACAAGACCTACTCCTTGCTCAGAGAACTGGACTCAACACGCCCTATTCACTGCACAAGAATATATCTCACTAGTAATAATCTTAAAACCTATGTATTGATATCTCTCTGTTAGTGTGTCAAGTGGGTGAAAAGCGGCATAAACACAGCAGTGAAAAGCAGCTAAACCCCATTATAAAAATAAATTACTTTTACAAACCCATGAAACAAAGACAGTGAAAGAGAGAGAAATTCTTACACAATGCGTTCAGGGGCTGTGATGCAACCTGGATTGACCATATCTAGACCCACAGCTGGATGAGACATAAGGGTGGACACTCTTGGGGCTGAGAGGTTTGGTGAGGTTGGGTGAGCAAACGCAGACCCTTTAAAGTAATACTGCGTGGTACCCATCGCATGGGTCCCAAATCTCCAGGTTCAAGGGCATCTTCCTACATCGAAAACATGCATGAGAAACCCAGAAGATGGTACACCGTGTGATGTGGAAAGGTTTCTAAAACGCACCTCATTTCTCTTCTCCTTGTGCCCGGGTTCGCCATTCCAGCCGCTTTACTAACAATCTCCCTACTTGGAGCATCAGCACCTTTAACCTCCTGTTCCGTACAGGTTGCAATTTGTCCTGAGGATGAACGGGTAGACGGGGAACCAGTGAGAGACTAGCTCTTGGTGTTGGGACAGGCACAGGTCACTCTATTTTCCCATCAGGAAGAAGAATTAACCACAGGCTCATCCTCCCCCCCGGAACCAGAACAGGGCCTGAAGCCATCCTGCGCTTTTGCGGCCAGCTCCCAAAAAAGCGAGTTGTAAAATGGAGCTTCAGGGCACTGCAATTCCCAAACCTGCAGAGTTATAAATGATAACTCTCGTCCACAAATATATTGAGGGAAGGCAAAGAAGAGGATTTGAAATCAAGGCAGAAATGCAGGAAACAGATTTCAGGAGGTAGATTCGAATCGCCTTTAAAGCACATGAAAAGCGGCAAAACGTTGACAATGATGCCCTTGGCCAAAAAGGGCGTATGCGTTTTTTCCTGAATATATTCAGGAAAAAACGCATACGCCCTTTTTGGCCAACCAAGCAACCTGGAAAGGCAAATCAGGGCTACAAAGAAGACTCGCTACCCATCGGTCAAAAGGGCCATGCTGAAAAAAGTCTCAAAACCAGAAATGCAGGACAGGCCATGGAGAAATGGGAGCCTTGCTACACTGATGGGCGGGATGTAAATTGCCAACAGCCACTCTGGAGAAGTGTACGGTGTGTCCTGAAACATCTAAAAAACACAGCTTAGAGAGCATAGGGCACTTCCACTCATGGGGGTATAAATTGGGAAAATGAAAAATCAGCAAGACACAAGCACCCCAAAGTTTAGGGCTGCTCTGTTGACAAGGACCTCCACTTCATTCCACCTTCAATATCCCAGGAGGGAGAAAAATGGATAAAGAACTTGTGGTCCTTATGTACAATGGAATATCACTCAGCCATGAAATCAATGTCATAAGGCTAATAGCAGCATGATGAGTGGATTTAGGTACGACGATTCTAAGTGAAATAAGTCACACAGAAAAGGACACTTCTCATAAGGTATCACTTATAGAGGGAATGTCAAAACCGTTACACTTGAACTGAATTACAAAACAGAACAGAGTCACACATGCAAAAAACACAGTATGGCTGCTTAACGGGAAAGGTGAGGTGGGGTGATACATAAAACAAGGGTTTCAAATTAGCTCAGATACCGTTCCATAAACCCAATATGTAATAGACAAGACGTACTCCTTGCTCAGAGAACTGGACTCAACACGCCCTATTCACCGCACAAGAATATATCTGACTAGTAATAATCTTAAAACCTATGTATTGATATCTCTCTGTTAGTGTGTCAACTGGGTGTAAAGCGGCATAAACACAGCAGTGAAAAGCAGCTAAACCCCATTATAAAAATAAATTACTTTGAAAAACCCATGAAACAAAGACAGTGAAAGAGAGAGAAATTCTTACACAATGCGTTCAGGGGCTGTGATGCAACCTGGATTGACCATTTCTAGACCCACAGCTGGATGAGACATAAGGGTGGACACTCTTGGGGCTGAGAGGTTTGGTGAGGTTGGGTGAGCAAACGCAGACCCTTTAAAGTAATACTGCGTGGTACCCATCGCATGGGTCCCAAATCTCCAGGTTCAAGGGCATCTTCCTACATCGAAAACATGCATGAGAAAACAAAAAAGATGGTACACCATGTGATGGGGAAAGGTTTCTAAAAAGCACCTCATTTCTCTTCTCCTTGTGCCCGGGGTCGCCATTCCAGCCGCTTTACTAACAATCTCCCTACTTGGAGCATCAGCACCTTTAACCTCCTGTTCCGTACAGGTTGCAATTTGTCCTGAGGATGAACGGGTAGACGGGGAACCAGTGAGAGACTAGCTCTTGGTGTTGGGACAGGCACAGGTCACTCTATTTTCCCATCAGGAAGAAGAATTAACCACAGGCTCATCCTCCCCCCCGGAACCAGAATAGGGCCTGAAGCCATCCTGCGCTTTTGCGGCCAGCTCCCAAAAAAGCGAGTTGTAAAATGGAGCTTCAGGGCACTGCAATTCACAAACCTGCAGAGTTATAAATGATAACTCTCGTCCACAAATATATTGAGGGAAGGCAAAGAAGAGGATTTGAAATCAAGGCAGAATTGTAGGAAACAGATTTCAGGAGGTAGATTCGAATCGCCTTTAAAGCACATGAAAAGCGGCAAAACGTTGACAATGATGCCCTTGGCCAAAAAGGGCGTATGCGTTTTTTCCTGAATATATTCAGGAAAAAACGCATACGCCCTTTTTGGCCAACCAAGCAACCTGAAAAGGCAAATCAGCGCTACAAAGCAGCCTCGCTACCCATCGGTCAAAAGGGCCATGCTGAAAAAAGTCTCAAAACCAGAAATGCAGGACAGGCCATGGAGAAATGGGAGCCTTGCTACACTGATGGGCAGGATGTAAATTGCCAACAGCCACTCTGGAGAAGTGTACGGTGTGTCCTGAAACATCTAAAAAACACAGCTTAGAGAGCATAGGGCACTTCCACTCATGGGGGTATAAAGTGGGAAAATGAAAAATCAGCAAGACACAAGCACCCCAAAGTTTAGGGCTGCTCTGTTGACAAGGACCTCCACTTCATTCCACCTTCAATATCCCAGGAGGGAGAAAAATGGATAAAGAAGTTGTGGTCCTTATGTACAATGGAATATCACTCAGCCATGAAATCAATGTCATAAGGCTAATAGCAGCATGATGAGTGGATTTAGGTACGACGATTCTAAGTGAAATAAGTCACACAGAAAAGGACACTTCTCATAAGGTATCACTTATAGAGGGAATGTAAAAACCGTTACACTTGAACTGAATTACAAAACAGAACAGAGTCACACATGCAGAAAACACACTATGGCTGCTTAACGGGAAAGGTAAGGTGGGGTGATACATAAAACAAGGGTTTCAAATTAGCTCAGATACCGTTCCATAAACCCAATATGTAATAGACAAGACCTACTCCTTGCTCAGAGAACTGGACTCAACACGCCCTATTCACCGCACAAGAATATATCTGACTAGTAATAATCTTAAAACCTATGTATTGATATCTCTCTGTTAGTGTGTCAAGTGGGTGTAAAGCGGCATAAACACAGCAGTGAAAAGCAGCTAAACCCCATTATAAAAATAAATTACTTTGAAAAACCCATGAAACAAAGACAGTGAAAGAGAGAGAAATTCTTACACAATGCGTTCAGGGGCTGTGATGCAACCTGGATTGACCATATCTAGACCCACAGCTGGATGAGACATAAGGGTGGACACTCTTGGGGCTGAGAGGTTTGGTGAGGTTGGGTGAGCAAACGCAGACCCTTTAAAGTAATACTGCGTGGTACCCATCGCATGGGTCCCAAATCTCCAGGTTCAAGGGCATCTTCCTACATCGAAAACATGCATGAGAAAACAAAAAGATGGTACACCATGTGATGGGGAAAGGTTTCTAAAACGCACCTCATTTCTCTTCTCCTTGTGCCCGGGTTCGCCATTCCAGCCGCTTTACTAACAATCTCCCTACTTGGAGCATCAGCACCTTTAACCTCCTGTTCCGTACAGGTTGCAATTTGTCCTGAGGATGAACAGGTAGACGGGGAACCAGTGAGAGACTAGCTCTTGGTGTTGGGACAGGCACAGGTCACTCTATTTTCCCATCAGGAAGAAGAATTAACCACAGGCTCATCCTCCCCCCCGGAACCAGAACAGGGCCTGAAGCCATCCTGCGCTTTTGCGGCCAGCTCCCAAAAAAGCGAGTTGTACAATGGAGCTTCAGGGCACTGCAATTCACAAACCTGCAGAGTTATAAATGATAACTCTCGTCCACAAATATATTGAGGGAAGGCAAAGAAGAGGATTTGAAATCAAGGCAGAAATGCAGGAAACAGATTTCAGGAGGTAGATTCGAATCGCCTTTAAAGCACATGAAAAGCGGCAAAACGTTGACAATGATGCCCTTGGCCAAAAAGGGCGTATGCGTTTTTTCCTGAATATATTCAGGAAAAAACGCATACGCCCTTTTTGGCCAACCAAGCAACCTGGAAAGGCAAATCAGGGCTACAAAGAAGACTCGCTACCCATCGGTCAAAAGGGCCATGCTGAAAAAAGTCTCAAAACCAGAAATGCAGGACAGGCCATGGAGAAATGGGAGCCTTGCTACACTGATGGGCGGGATGTAAATTGCCAACAGCCACTCTGGAGAAGTGTACGGTGTGTCCTGAAACATCTAAAAAACACAGCTTAGAGAGCATAGGGCACTTCCACTCATGGGGGTATAAATTGGGAAAATGAAAAATCAGCAAGACACAAGCACCCCAAAGTTTAGGGCTGCTCTGTTGACAAGGACCTCCACTTCATTCCACCTTCAATATCCCAGGAGGGAGAAAAATGGATAAAGAAGTTGTGGTCCTTATGTACAATGGAATATCACTCAGCCATGAAATCAATGTCATAAGGCTAATAGCAGCAAGATGAGTGGATTTAGGTACGACGATTCTAAGTGAAATAAGTCACACAGAAAAGGACACTTCTCATAAGGTATCACTTATAGAGGGAATGTAAAAACCGTTACACTTGAACTGAATTACAAACAGAACAGAGTCACACATGCAGAAAACACACTATGGCTGCTTAACGGGAAAGGTGAGGTGGGGTGATACATAAAACAAGGGTTTCAAATTAGCTCAGATACCGTTCCATAAACCCAATATGTAATAGACAAGACCTACTCCTTGCTCAGAGAACTGGACTCAACACGCCCTATTCACCGCACAAGAATATATCTGACTAGTAATAATCTTAAAACCTATGTATTGATATCTCTCTGTTAGTGTGTCAAGTGGGTGAAAAGCGGCATAAACACAGCAGTGAAAAGCAGCTAAACCCCATTATAAAAATAAATTACTTTTACAAACCCATGAAACAAAGACAGTGAAAGAGAGAGAAATTCTTACACAATGCGTTCAGGGGCTGTGATGCAACCTGGATTGACCATTTCTAGACCCACAGCTGGATGAGACATAAGGGTGGACACTCTTGGGGCTGAGAGGTTTGGTGAGGTTGGGTGAGCAAATGCAGACCCTTTAAAGTAATACTGCGTGGTACCCATCGCATGGGTCCCAAATCTCCAGGTTCAAGGGCATCTTCCTACATCGAAAACATGCATGAGAAACCCAGAAGATGGTACACCGTGTGATGTGGAAAGGTTTCTAAAACGCACCTCATTTCTCTTCTCCTTGTGCCCGGGTTCGCCATTCCAGCCGCTTTACTAACAATCTCCCTACTTGGAGCATCAGCACCTTTAACCTCCTGTTCCGTACAGGTTGCAATTTGTCCTGAGGATGAACGGGTAGACGGGGAACCAGTGAGAGACTAGCTCTTGGTGTTGGGACAGGCACAGGTCACTCTATTTTCCCATCAGGAAGAAGAATTAACCACAGGCTCATCCTCCCCCCCGGAACCAGAACAGGGCCTGAAGCCATCCTGCGCTTTTGCGGCCAGCTCCCAAAAAAGCGAGTTGTAAAATGGAGCTTCAGGGCACTGCAATTCCCAAACCTGCAGAGTTATAAATGATAACTCTCTTCCACAAATATATTGAGGGAAGGCAAAGAAGAGGATTTGAAATCAAGGCAGAAATGCAGGAAACAGATTTCAGGAGGTAGATTCGAATCGCCTTTAAAGCACATGAAAAGCGGCAAAACGTTGACAATGATGCCCTTGGCCAAAAAGGGCGTATGCGTTTTTTCCTGAATATATTCAGGAAAAAACGCATACGCCCTTTTTGGCCAACCAAGCAACCTGGAAAGGCAAATCAGGGCTACAAAGAAGACTCGCTACCCATCGGTCAAAAGGGCCATGCTGAAAAAAGTCTCAAAACCAGAAATGCAGGACAGGCCATGGAGAAATGGGAGCCTTGCTACACTGATGGGCGGGATGTAAATTGCCAACAGCCACTCTGGAGAAGTGTACGGTGTGTCCTGAAACATCTAAAAAACACAGCTTAGAGAGCATAGGGCACTTCCACTCATGGGGGTATAAATTGGGAAAATGAAAAATCAGCAAGACACAAGCACCCCAAAGTTTAGGGCTGCTCTGTTGACAAGGACCTCCACTTCATTCCACCTTCAATATCCCAGGAGGGAGAAAAATGGATAAAGAACTTGTGGTCCTTATGTACAATGGAATATCACTCAGCCATGAAATCAATGTCATAAGGCTAATAGCAGCATGATGAGTGGATTTAGGTACGACGATTCTAAGTGAAATAAGTCACACAGAAAAGGACACTTCTCATAAGGTATCACTTATAGAGGGAATGTCAAAACCGTTACACTTGAACTGAATTACAAAACAGAACAGAGTCACACATGCAAAAAACACAGTATGGCTGCTTAACGGGAAAGGTGAGGTGGGGTGATACATAAAACAAGGGTTTCAAATTAGCTCAGATACCGTTCCATAAACCCAATATGTAATAGACAAGACGTACTCCTTGCTCAGAGAACTGGACTCAACACGCCCTATTCACCGCACAAGAATATATCTGACTAGTAATAATCTTAAAACCTATGTATTGATATCTCTCTGTTAGTGTGTCAACTGGGTGTAAAGCGGCATAAACACAGCAGTGAAAAGCAGCTAAACCCCATTATAAAAATAAATTACTTTGAAAAACCCATGAAACAAAGACAGTGAAAGAGAGAGAAATTCTTACACAATGCGTTCAGGGGCTGTGATGCAACCTGGATTGACCATTTCTAGACCCACAGCTGGATGAGACATAAGGGTGGACACTCTTGGGGCTGAGAGGTTTGGTGAGGTTGGGTGAGCAAACGCAGACCCTTTAAAGTAATACTGCGTGGTACCCATCGCATGGGTCCCAAATCTCCAGGTTCAAGGGCATCTTCCTACATCGAAAACATGCATGAGAAAACAAAAAAGATGGTACACCATGTGATGGGGAAAGGTTTCTAAAAAGCACCTCATTTCTCTTCTCCTTGTGCCCGGGGTCGCCATTCCAGCCGCTTTACTAACAATCTCCCTACTTGGAGCATCAGCACCTTTAACCTCCTGTTCCGTACAGGTTGCAATTTGTCCTGAGGATGAACGGGTAGACGGGGAACCAGTGAGAGACTAGCTCTTGGTGTTGGGACAGGCACAGGTCACTCTATTTTCCCATCAGGAAGAAGAATTAACCACAGGCTCATCCTCCCCCCCGGAACCAGAATAGGGCCTGAAGCCATCCTGCGCTTTTGCGGCCAGCTCCCAAAAAAGCGAGTTGTAAAATGGAGCTTCAGGGCACTGCAATTCACAAACCTGCAGAGTTATAAATGATAACTCTCGTCCACAAATATATTGAGGGAAGGCAAAGAAGAGGATTTGAAATCAAGGCAGAATTGTAGGAAACAGATTTCAGGAGGTAGATTCGAATCGCCTTTAAAGCACATGAAAAGCGGCAAAACGTTGACAATGATGCCCTTGGCCAAAAAGGGCGTATGCGTTTTTTCCTGAATATATTCAGGAAAAAACGCATACGCCCTTTTTGGCCAACCAAGCAACCTGAAAAGGCAAATCAGCGCTACAAAGCAGCCTCGCTACCCATCGGTCAAAAGGGCCATGCTGAAAAAAGTCTCAAAACCAGAAATGCAGGACAGGCCATGGAGAAATGGGAGCCTTGCTACACTGATGGGCGGGATGTAAATTGCCAACAGCCACTCTGGAGAAGTGTACGGTGTGTCCTGAAACATCTAAAAAACACAGCTTAGAGAGCATAGGGCACTTCCACTCATGGGGGTATAAAGTGGGAAAATGAAAAATCAGCAAGACACAAGCACCCCAAAGTTTAGGGCTGCTCTGTTGACAAGGACCTCCACTTCATTCCACCTTCAATATCCCAGGAGGGAGAAAAATGGATAAAGAAGTTGTGGTCCTTATGTACAATGGAATATCACTCAGCCATGAAATCAATGTCATAAGGCTAATAGCAGCATGATGAGTGGATTTAGGTACGACGATTCTAAGTGAAATAAGTCACACAGAAAAGGACACTTCTCATAAGGTATCACTTATAGAGGGAATGTAAAAACCGTTACACTTGAACTGAATTACAAAACAGAACAGAGTCACACATGCAGAAAACACACTATGGCTGCTTAACGGGAAAGGTAAGGTGGGGTGATACATAAAACAAGGGTTTCAAATTAGCTCAGATACCGTTCCATAAACCCAATATGTAATAGACAAGACCTACTCCTTGCTCAGAGAACTGGACTCAACACGCCCTATTCACCGCACAAGAATATATCTGACTAGTAATAATCTTAAAACCTATGTATTGATATCTCTCTGTTAGTGTGTCAAGTGGGTGTAAAGCGGCATAAACACAGCAGTGAAAAGCAGCTAAACCCCATTATAAAAATAAATTACTTTGAAAAACCCATGAAACAAAGACAGTGAAAGAGAGAGAAATTCTTACACAATGCGTTCAGGGGCTGTGATGCAACCTGGATTGACCATATCTAGACCCACAGCTGGATGAGACATAAGGGTGGACACTCTTGGGGCTGAGAGGTTTGGTGAGGTTGGGTGAGCAAACGCAGACCCTTTAAAGTAATACTGCGTGGTACCCATCGCATGGGTCCCAAATCTCCAGGTTCAAGGGCATCTTCCTACATCGAAAACATGCATGAGAAAACAAAAAGATGGTACACCATGTGATGGGGAAAGGTTTCTAAAACGCACCTCATTTCTCTTCTCCTTGTGCCCGGGTTCGCCATTCCAGCCGCTTTACTAACAATCTCCCTACTTGGAGCATCAGCACCTTTAACCTCCTGTTCCGTACAGGTTGCAATTTGTCCTGAGGATGAACAGGTAGACGGGGAACCAGTGAGAGACTAGCTCTTGGTGTTGGGACAGGCACAGGTCACTCTATTTTCCCATCAGGAAGAAGAATTAACCACAGGCTCATCCTCCCCCCCGGAACCAGAACAGGGCCTGAAGCCATCCTGCGCTTTTGCGGCCAGCTCCCAAAAAAGCGAGTTGTACAATGGAGCTTCAGGGCACTGCAATTCACAAACCTGCAGAGTTATAAATGATAACTCTCGTCCACAAATATATTGAGGGAAGGCAAAGAAGAGGATTTGAAATCAAGGCAGAAATGCAGGAAACAGATTTCAGGAGGTAGATTCGAATCGCCTTTAAAGCACATGAAAAGCGGCAAAACGTTGACAATGATGCCCTTGGCCAAAAAGGGCGTATGCGTTTTTTCCTGAATATATTCAGGAAAAAACGCATACGCACTTTTTGGCCAACCAAGCAACCTGGAAAGGCAAATCAGGGCTACAAAGAAGACTCGCTACCCATCGGTCAAAAGGGCCATGCTGAAAAAAGTCTCAAAACCAGAAATGCAGGACAGGCCATGGAGAAATGGGAGCCTTGCTACACTGATGGGCGGGATGTAAATTGCCAACAGCCACTCTGGAGAAGTGTACGGTGTGTCCTGAAACATCTAAAAAACACAGCTTAGAGAGCATAGGGCACTTCCACTCATGGGGGTATAAATTGGGAAAATGAAAAATCAGCAAGACACAAGCACCCCAAAGTTTAGGGCTGCTCTGTTGACAAGGACCTCCACTTCATTCCACCTTCAATATCCCAGGAGGGAGAAAAATGGATAAAGAAGTTGTGGTCCTTATGTACAATGGAATATCACTCAGCCATGAAATCAATGTCATAAGGCTAATAGCAGCAAGATGAGTGGATTTAGGTACGACGATTCTAAGTGAAATAAGTCACACAGAAAAGGACACTTCTCATAAGGTATCACTTATAGAGGGAATGTAAAAACCGTTACACTTGAACTGAATTACAAAACAGAACAGAGTCACACATGCAGAAAACACACTATGGCTGCTTAACGGGAAAGGTGAGGTGGGGTGATACATAAAAAAGGGTTTCAAATTAGCTCAGATACCGTTCCATAAACCCAATATGTAATAGACAAGACCTACTCCTTGCTCAGAGAACTGGACTCAACACGCCCTATTCACCGCACAAGAATATATCTGACTAGTAATAATCTTAAAACCTATGTATTGATATCTCTCTGTTAGTGTGTCAAGTGGGTGTAAAGCGGCATAAACACAGCAGTGAAAAGCAGCTAAACCACATTATAAAAATAAATTACTTTGAAAAACCCATGAAACAAAGACAGTGAAAGAGAGAGAAATTCTTACACAATGCGTTCAGGGGCTGTGATGCAACCTGGATTGACCATATCTAGACCCACAGCTGGATGAGACATAAGGGTGGACACTCTTGGGGCTGAGAAGTTTGGTGAGGTTGGGTGAGCAAACGCAGACCCTTTAAAGTAATACTGCGTGGTACCCATCGCATGGGTCCCAAATCTCCAGGTTCAAGGGCATCTTCCTACATCGAAAACATGCATGAGAAAACAAAAAGATGGTACACCATGTGATGGGGAAAGGTTTCTAAAACGCACCTCATTTCTCTTCTCCTTGTGCCCGGGTTCGCCATTCCAGCCGCTTTACTAACAATCTCCCTACTTGGAGCATCAGCACCTTTAACCTCCTGTTCCGTACAGGTTGCAATTTGTCCTGAGGATGAACGGGTAGACGGGGAACCAGTGAGAGACTAGCTCTTGGTGTTGGGACAGGCACAGGTCACTCTATTTTCCCATCAGGAAGAAGAATTAACCACAGGCTCATCCTCCCCCCCGGAACCAGAACAGGGCCTGAAGCCATCCTGTGCTTTTGCGGCCAGCTCCCAAAAAAGCGAGTTGTAAAATGGAGCTTCAGGGCACTGCAATTCACAAACCTACAGAGTTATAAATGATAACTCTCGGTCACAAATATATTGAGGGAAGGCAAAGAAGAGGATTTGAAATCAAGGCAGAATTGTAGGAAACAGATTTCAGGAGGTAGATTCGAATCGCCTTTAAAGCACATGAAAAGCGGCAAAACGTTGACAATGATGCCCTTGGCCAAAAAGGGCGTATGCGTTTTTTCCTGAATATATTCAGGAAAAAACGCATACGCCCTTTTTGGCCAACCAAGCAACCTGAAAAGGCAAATCAGTGCAACAAAGCAGACTCGCTACCCATCGGTCAAAAGGGCCATGCTGAAAAAAGTCTCAAAACCAGAAATGCAGGACAGGCCATGGAGAAATGGGAGCCTTGCTACACTGATGGGCGGGATGTAAATTGCCAACAGCCACTCTGGAGAAGTGTACGGTGTGTCCTGAAACATCTAAAAAACACAGCTTAGAGAGCATAGGGCACTTCCACTCATGGGGGTATAAATTGGGAAAATGAAAAATCAGCAAGACACAAGCACCCCAAAGTTTAGGGCTGCTCTGTTGACAAGGACCTCCACTTCATTCCACCTTCAATATCCCAGGAAAGAGAAAAATGGATAAAGAAGTTGTGGTCCTTATGTACAATGGAATATCACTCAGCCAGGAAATCAATGTCATAAGGCTAGTAGCAGCATGATGAGTGGATTTAGGTACGACGATTCTAAGTGAAATAAGTCACACAGAAAAGGACACTTCTCATAAGGTATCACTTATAGAGGGAATGTAAAAACAGTTACACTTGAACTGAATTACAAAACAGAACAGAGTCACACAGGCAGAAAACACACTATGGCTGCTTAACGGGAAAGGTGAGGTGGGGTGATACATAAAACAAGGGTTTCAAATTAGCTCAGATACCGTTCCATAAACCCAATATGTAATAGACAAGACCTACTCCTTGCTCAGAGAACTGGACTCAACACGCCCTATTCACTGCACAAGAATATATCTCACTAGTAATAATCTTAAAACCTATGTATTGATATCTCTCTGTTAGTGTGTCAAGTGGGTGAAAAGCGGCATAAACACAGCAGTGAAAAGCAGCTAAACCCCATTATAAAAATAAATTACTTTTACAAACCCATGAAACAAAGACAGTGAAAGAGAGAGAAATTCTTACACAATGCGTTCAGGGGCTGTGATGCAACCTGGATTGACCATATCTAGACCCACAGCTGGAGGAGACATAAGGGTGGACACTCTTGGGGCTGAGAGGTTTGGTGAGGTTGGGTGAGCAAACGCAGACCCTTTAAAGTAATACTGCGTGGTACCCATCGCATGGGTCCCAAATCTCCAGGTTCAAGGGCATCTTCCTACATCGAAAACATGCATGAGAAACCCAGAAGATGGTACACCGTGTGATGTGGAAAGGTTTCTAAAACGCACCTCATTTCTCTTCTCCTTGTGCCCGGGTTCGCCATTCCAGCCGCTTTACTAACAATCTCCCTACTTGGAGCATCAGCACCTTTAACCTCCTGTTCCGTACAGGTTGCAATTTGTCCTGAGGATGAACGGGTAGACGGGGAACCAGTGAGAGACTAGCTCTTGGTGTTGGGACAGGCAAAGGTCACTCTATTTTCCCATCAGGAAGAAGAATTAACCACAGGCTCATCCTCCCCCCCGGAACCAGAACAGGGCCTGAAGCCATCCTGTGCTTTTGCGGCCAGCTCCCAAAAAAGCGAGTTGTAAAATGGAGCTTCAGGGCACTGCAATTCACAAACCTGCAGAGTTATAAATGATAACTCTCGGTCACAAATATATTGAGGGAAGGCAAAGAAGAGGATTTGAAATCAAGGCAGAATTGTAGGAAACAGATTTCAGGAGGTAGATTCGAATCGCCTTTAAAGCACATGAAAAGCGGCAAAACGTTGACAATGATGCCCTTGGCCAAAAAGGGCGTATGCCTTTTTTCCTGAATATATTCAGGAAAAAACGCATACGCCCTTTTTGGCCAACCAAGCAACCTGGAAAGGCAAATCAGCGCGACAAAGCAGACTCGCTACCCATCGGTCAAAAGGGCCATGCTGAAAAAAGTCTCAAAACCAGAAATGCAGGACAGGCCATGGAGAAATGGGAGCCTTGCTACACTGATGGGCGGGATGTAAATTGCCAACAGCCACTCTGGAGAAGTGTACGGTGTGTCCTGAAACATCTAAAAAACACAGCTTAGAGAGCATAGGGCACTTCCACTCATGGGGGTATAAATTGGGAAAATGAAAAATCAGCAAGACACAAGCACCCCAAAGTTTAGGGCTGCTCTGTTGACAAGGACCTCCACTTCATTCCACCTTCAATATCCCAGGAGGGAGAAAAATGGATAAAGAAGTTGTGGTCCTTATGTACAATGGAATATCACTCAGCCATGAAATCAATGTCATAAGGCTAATAGCAGCATGATGAGTGGATTTAGGTACGACGATTCTAAGTGAAATAAGTCACACAGAAAAGGACACTTCTCATAAGGTATCACTTATAGAGGGAATGTAAAAACCGTTACACTTGAACTGAATTACAAAACAGAACAGAGTCACACATGCAGAAAACACACTATGGCTGCTTAACGGGAAAGGTAAGGTGGGGTGATACATAAAACAAGGGTTTCAAATTAGCTCAGATACCGTTCCATAAACCCAATATGTAATAGACAAGACCTACTCCTTGCTCAGAGAACTGGACTCAACACGCCCTATTCACCGCACAAGAATATATCTGACTAGTAATAATCTTAAAACCTATGTATTGATATCTCTCTGTTAGTGTGTCAAGTGGGTGTAAAGCGGCATAAACACAGCAGTGAAAAGCAGCTAAACCCCATTATAAAAATAAATTACTTTGAAAAACCCATGAAACAAAGACAGTGAAAGAGAGAGAAATTCTTACACAATGCGTTCAGGGGCTGTGATGCAACCTGGATTGACCATATCTAGACCCACAGCTGGATGAGACATAAGGGTGGACACTCTTGGGGCTGAGAGGTTTGGTGAGGTTGGGTGAGCAAACGCAGACCCTTTAAAGTAATACTGCGTGGTACCCATCGCATGGGTCCCAAATCTCCAGGTTCAAGGGCATCTTCCTACATCGAAAACATGCATGAGAAACCCAGAAGATGGTACACCGTGTGATGTGGAAAGGTTTCTAAAACGCACCTCATTTCTCTTCTCCTTGTGCCCGGGTTCGCCATTCCAGCCGCTTTACTTACAATCTCCCTACTTGGAGCATCAGCACCTTTAACCTCCTGTTCCGTACAGGTTGCAATTTGTCCTGAGGATGAACGGGTAGACGGGGAACCAGTGAGAGACTAGCTCTTGGTGTTGGGACAGGCACAGGTCACTCTATTTTCCCATCAGGAAGAAGAATTAACCACAGGCTCATCCTCCCCCCCGGAACCAGAACAGGGCCTGAAGCCATCCTGCGCTTTTGCGGCCAGCTCCCAAAAAAGCGAGTTGTACAATGGAGCTTCAGGGCACTGCAATTCACAAACCTGCAGAGTTATAAATGATAACTCTCGTCCACAAATATATTGAGGGAAGGCAAAGAAGAGGATTTGAAATCAAGGCAGAAATGCAGGAAACAGATTTCAGGAGGTAGATTCGAATCGCCTTTAAAGCACATGAAAAGCGGCAAAACGTTGACAATGATGCCCTTGGCCAAAAAGGGCGTATGCGTTTTTTCCTGAATATATTCAGGAAAAAACGCATACGCCCTTTTTGGCCAACCAAGCAACCTGGAAAGGCAAATCAGGGCTGCAAAGAAGACTCGCTACCCATCGGTCAAAAGGGCCATGCTGAAAAAAGTCTCAAAACCAGAAATGCAGGACAGGCCATGGAGAAATGGGAGCCTTGCTACACTGATGGGCGGGATGTAAATTGCCAACAGCCACTCTGGAGAAGTGTACGGTGTGTCCTGAAACATCTAAAAAACACAGCTTAGAGAGCATAGGGCACTTCCACTCATGGGGGTATAAATTGGGAAAATGAAAAATCAGCAAGACACAAGCACCCCAAAGTTTAGGGCTGCTCTGTTGACAAGGACCTCCACTTCATTCCACCTTCAATATCCCAGGAGGGAGAAAAATGGATAAAGAAGTTGTGGTCCTTATGTACAATGGAATATCACTCAGCCATGAAATCAATGTCATAAGGCTAATAGCAGCATGATGAGTGGATTTAGGTACGACGATTCTAAGTGAAATAAGTCACACAGAAAAGGACACTTCTCATAAGGTATCACTTATAGAGGGAATGTCAAAACCGTTACACTTGAACTGAATTACAAAACAGAACAGAGTCACACATGCAGAAAACACACTATGGCTGCTTAACGGGAAAGGTGAGGTGGGGTGATACATAAAACAAGAGTTTCAACTTAGCTCAGATACCGTTCCATAAACCCAATATGTAATAGACAAGACCTACTCCTTGCTCAGAGAACTGGACTCAACACGCCCTATTCACCGCACAAGAATATATCTGACTAGTAATAATCTTAAAACCTATGTATTGATATCTCTCTGTTAGTGTGTCAAGTGGGTGTAAAGCGGCATAAACACAGCAGTGAAAAGCAGCTAAACCCCATTATAAAAATAAATTACTTTGAAAAACCCATGAAACAAAGACAGTGAAAGAGAGAGAAATTCTTACACAATGCGTTCAGGGGCTGTGATGCAACCTGGATTGACCATTTCTAGACCCACAGCTGGATGAGACATAAGGGTGGACACTCTTGGGGCTGAGAGGTTTGGTGAGGTTGGGTGAGCAAACGCAGACCCTTTAAAGTAATACTGCGTGGTACCCATCGCATGGGTCCCAAATCTCCAGGTTCAAGGGCATCTTCCTACATCGAAAACATGCATGAGAAAACAAAAAAGATGGTACACCATGTAATGGGGAAAGGTTTCTAAAACGCACCTCATTTCTCTTCTCCTTGTGCCCGGGGTCGCCATTCCAGCCGCTTTACTAACAATCTCCCTACTTGGAGCATCAGCACCTTTAACCTCCTGTTCCGTACAGGTTGCAATTTGTCCTGAGGATGAACGGGAATACGGGGAACCAGTGAGAGACTAGCTCTTGGTGTTGGGACAGGCACAGGTCACTCTATTTTCCCATCAGGAAGAAGAATTAACCACAGGCTCATCCACCCCCCCGGAACCAGAACAGGGCCTGCAGCCATCCTGCGCTTTTGCGGCCAGCTCCCAAAAAAGCGAGTTGTACAATGGAGCTTCAGGGCACTGCAATTCACAAACCTGCAGAGTTATAAATGATAACTCTCGTCCACAAATATATTGAGGGAAGGCAAAGAAGAGGATTTGAAATCAAGGCAGAAATGCAGGAAACAGATTTCAGGAGGTAGATTCGAATCGCCTTTAAAGCACATGAAAAGCGGCAAAACGTTGACAATGATGCCCTTGGCCAAAAAGGGCGTATGCGTTTTTTCCTGAATATATTCAGGAAAAAACGCATACGCCCTTTTTGGCCAACCAAGCAACCTGGAAAGGCAAATCAGGGCTACAAAGAAGACTCGCTACCCATCGGTCAAAAGGGCCATGCTGAAAAAAGTCTCAAAACCAGAAATGCAGGACAGGCCATGGAGAAATGGGAGCCTTGCTACACTGATGGGCGGGATGTAAATTGCCAACAGCCACTCTGGAGAAGTGTACGGTGTGTCCTGAAACATCTAAAAAACACAGCTTAGAGAGCATAGGGCACTTCCACTCATGGGGGTATAAATTGGGAAAATGAAAAATCAGCAAGACACAAGCACCCCAAAGTTTAGGGCTGCTCTGTTGACAAAGACCTCCACTTCATTCCACCTTCAATATCCCAGGAGGGAGAAAAATGGATAAAGAAGTTGTGGTCCTTATGTACAATGGAATATCACTCAGCCATGAAATCAATGTCATAAGGCTAATAGCAGCATGATGAGTGGATTTAGGTACGACGATTCTAAGTGAAATAAGTCACACAGAAAAGGACACTTCTCATAAGGTATCACTTATAGAGGGAATGTAAAAACCGTTACACTTGAACTGAATTACAAAACAGAACAGAGTCACACATGCAGAAAACACACTATGGCTGCTTAACGGGAAAGGTAAGGTGGGGTGATACATAAAACAAGGGTTTCAAATTAGCTCAGATACCGTTCCATAAACCCAATATGTAATAGACAAGACCTACTCCTTGCTCAGAGAACTGGACTCAACACGCCCTATTCACCGCACAAGAATATATCTGACTAGTAATAATCTTAAAACCTATGTATTGATATCTCTCTGTTAGTGTGTCAAGTGGGTGTAAAGCGGCATAAACACAGCAGTGAAAAGCAGCTAAACCCCATTATAAAAATAAATTACTTTGAAAAACCCATGAAACAAAGACAGTGAAAGAGAGAGAAATTCTTACACAATGCGTTCAGGGGCTGTGATGCAACCTGGATTGACCATTTCTAGACCCACAGCTGGATGAGACATAAGGGTGGACACTCTTGGGGCTGAGAGGTTTGGTGAGGTTGGGTGAGCAAACGCAGACCCTTTAAAGTAATACTGCGTGGTACCCATCGCATGGGTCCCAAATCTCCAGGTTCAAGGGCATCTTCCTACATCGAAAACATGCATGAGAAAACAAAAAAGATGGTACACCATGTGATGGGGAAAGGTTTCTAAAACGCACCTCATTTCTCTTCTCCTTGTGCCCGGGGTCGCCATTCCAGCCGCTTTACTAACAATCTCCCTACTTGGAGCATCAGCACCTTTAACCTCCTGTTCCGTACAGGTTTCAATTTGTCCTGAGGATGAACGGGTAGACGGGGAACCAGTGAGAGACTAGATCTTGGTGTTGGGACAGGCACAGGTCACTCTATTTTCCCATCAGGAAGAAGAATTAACCACAGGCTCATCCTCCTCCCCGGAACCAGAACAGGGCCTGAAGCCATCCTGCACTTTTGCGGCCAGCTCCCAAAAAAGCGAGTTGTAAAATGGAGCTTCAGGGCACTGCAATTCACAAACCTGCAGAGTTATAAATGATAACTCTCGTCCACAAATATATTGAGGGAAGGCAAAGAAGAGGATTTGAAATCAAGGCAGAAATGCAGGAAACAGATTTCAGGAGGTAGATTCGAATCGCCTTTAAAGCACATGAAAAGCGGCAAAACGTTGACAATGATGCCCTTGGCCAAAAAGGGCGTATGCGTTTTTTCCTGAATATATTCAGGAAAAAACGCATACGCCCTTTTTGGCCAACCAAGCAACCTGGAAAGGCAAATCAGGGCTACAAAGAAGACTCGCTACCCATCGGTCAAAAGGGCCATGCTGAAAAAAGTCTCAAAACCAGAAATGCAGGACAGGCCATGGAGAAATGGGAGCCTTGCTACACTGATGGGCGGGATGTAAATTGCCAACAGCCACTCTGGAGAAGTGTACGGTGTGTCCTGAAACATCTAAAAAACACAGCTTAGAGAGCATAGGGCACTTCCACTCATGGGGGTATAAATTGGGAAAATGAAAAATCAGCAAGACACAAGCACCCCAAAGTTTAGGGCTGCTCTGTTGACAAGGACCTCCACTTCATTCCACCTTCAATATCCCAGGAGGGAGAAAAATGGATAAAGAACTTGTGGTCCTTATGTACAATGGAATATCACTCAGCCATGAAATCAATGTCATAAGGCTAGTAGCAGCATGATGAGTGGATTTAGGTACGACGATTCTAAGTGAAATAAGTCACACAGAAAAGGACACTTCTCATAAGGTATCACTTATAGAGGGAATGTCAAAACCGTTACACTTGAACTGAATTACAAAACAGAACAGAGTCACACATGCAGAAAACACACTATGGCTGCTTAACGGGAAAAGTGAGGTGGGGTGATACATAAAACAAGGGTTTCAAATTAGCTCAGATACCGTTCCATAAACCCAATATGTAATAGACAAGACCTACTCCTTGCTCAGAGAACTGGACTCAACACGCCCTATTCACCGCACAAGAATATATCTGACTAGTAATAATCTTAAAACCTATGTATTGATATCTCTCTGTTAGTGTGTCAAGTGGGTGTAAAGCGGCATAAACACAGCAGTGAAAAGCAGCTAAACCCCATTATAAAAATAAATTACTTTGAAAAACCCATGAAACAAAGACAGTGAAAGAGAGAGAAATTCTTACACAATGCGTTCAGGGGCTGTGATGCAACCTGGATTGACCATATCTAGACCCACAGCTGGATGAGACATAAGGGTGGACACTCTTGGGGCTGAGAGGTTTGGTGAGGTTGGGTGAGCAAACGCAGACCCTTTAAAGTAATACTGCGTGGTACCCATCGCATGGGTCCCAAATCTCCAGGTTCAAGGGCATCTTCCTACATCGAAAACATGCATGAGAAACCCAGAAGATGGTACACCGTGTGATGTGGAAAGGTTTCTAAAACGCACCTCATTTCTCTTCTCCTTGTGCCCGGGTTCGCCATTCCAGCCGCTTTACTTACAATCTCCCTACTTGGAGCATCAGCACCTTTAACCTCCTGTTCCGTACAGGTTGCAATTTGTCCTGAGGATGAACGGGTAGACGGGGAACCAGTGAGAGACTAGCTCTTGGTGTTGGGACAGGCACAGGTCACTCTATTTTCCAATAAGGAAGAAGAATTAACCACAGGCTCATCCTCCCCCCCGGAACCAGAACAGGGCCTGAAGCCATCCTGCGCTTTTGCGGCCAGCTCCCAAAAAAGCGAGTTGTACAATGGAGCTTCAGGGCACTGCAATTCACAAACCTGCAGAGTTATAAATGATAACTCTCGTCCACAAATATATTGAGGGAAGGCAAAGAAGAGGATTTGAAATCAAGGCAGAAATGCAGGAAACAGATTTCAGGAGGTAGATTCGAATTGCCTTTAAAGCACATGAAAAGCGGCAAAACGTTGACAATGATGCCCTTGGCCAAAAAGGGCGTATGCGTTTTTTCCTGAATATATTCAGGAAAAAACGCATACGCCCTTTTTGGCCAACCAAGCAACCTGGAAAGGCAAATCAGGGCTGCAAAGAAGACTCGCTACCCATCGGTCAAAAGGGCCATGCTGAAAAAAGTCTCAAAACCAGAAATGCAGGACAGGCCATGGAGAAATGGGAGCCTTGCTACACTGATGGGCGGGATGTAAATTGCCAACAGCCACTCTGGAGAAGTGTACGGTGTGTCCTGAAACATCTAAAAAACACAGCTTAGAGAGCATAGGGCACTTCCACTCATGGGGGTATAAATTGGGAAAATGAAAAATCAGCAAGACACAAGCACCCCAAAGTTTAGGGCTGCTCTGTTGACAAGGACCTCCACTTCATTCCACCTTCAATATCCCAGGAGGGAGAAAAATGGATAAAGAAGTTGTGGTCCTTATGTACAATGGAATATCACTCAGCCATGAAATCAATGTCATAAGGCTAATAGCAGCATGATGAGTGGATTTAGGTACGACGATTCTAAGTGAAATAAGTCACACAGAAAAGGACACTTCTCATAAGGTATCACTTATAGAGGGAATGTCAAAACCGTTACACTTGAACTGAATTACAAAACAGAACAGAGTCACACATGCAGAAAACACACTATGGCTGCTTAACGGGAAAGGTGAGGTGGGGTGATACATAAAACAAGGGTTTCAACTTAGCTCAGATACCGTTCCATAAACCCAATATGTAATAGACAAGACCTACTCCTTGCTCAGAGAACTGGACTCAACACGCCCTATTCACCGCACAAGAATATATCTGACTAGTAATAATCTTAAAACCTATGTATTGATATCTCTCTGTTAGTGTGTCAAGTGGGTGTAAAGCGGCATAAACACAGCAGTGAAAAGCAGCTAAACCCCATTATAAAAATAAATTACTTTGAAAAACCCATGAAACAAAGACAGTGAAAGAGAGAGAAATTCTTACACAATGCGTTCAGGGGCTGTGATGCAACCTGGATTGACCATTTCTAGACCCACAGCTGGATGAGACATAAGGGTGGACACTCTTGGGGCTGAGAGGTTTGGTGAGGTTGGGTGAGCAAACGCAGACCCTTTAAAGTAATACTGCGTGGTACCCATCGCATGGGTCCCAAATCTCCAGGTTCAAGGGCATCTTCCTACATCGAAAACATGCATGAGAAAACAAAAAAGATGGTACACCATGTGATGGGGAAAGGTTTCTAAAACGCACCTCATTTCTCTTCTCCTTGTGCCCGGGGTCGCCATTCCAGCCGCTTTACTAACAATCTCCCTACTTGGAGCATCAGCACCTTTAACCTCCTGTTCCGTACAGGTTGCAATTTGTCCTGAGGATGAACGGGAATACGGGGAACCAGTGAGAGACTAGCTCTTGGTGTTGGGACAGGCACAGGTCACTCTATTTTCCCATCAGGAAGAAGAATTAACCACAGGCTCATCCTCCCCCCCGGAACCAGAACAGGGCCTGAAGCCATCCTGCGCTTTTGCGGCCAGCTCCCAAAAAAGCGAGTTGTACAATGGAGCTTCAGGGCACTGCAATTCACAAACCTGCAGAGTTATAAATGATAACTCTCGTCCACAAATATATTGAGGGAAGGCAAAGAAGAGGATTTGAAATCAAGGCAGAAATGCAGGAAACAGATTTCAGGAGGTAGATTCGAATCGCCTTTAAAGCACATGAAAAGCGGCAAAACGTTGACAATGATGCCCTTGGCCAAAAAGGGCGTATGCGTTTTTTCCTGAATATATTCAGGAAAAAACGCATACGCCCTTTTTGGCCAACCAAGCAACCTGGAAAGGCAAATCAGGGCTACAAAGAAGACTCGCTACCCATCGGTCAAAAGGGCCATGCTGAAAAAAGTCTCAAAACCAGAAATGCAGGACAGGCCATGGAGAAATGGGAGCCTTGCTACACTGATGGGCGGGATGTAAATTGCCAACAGCCACTCTGGAGAAGTGTACGGTGTGTCCTGAAACATCTAAAAAACACAGCTTAGAGAGCATAGGGCACTTCCACTCATGGGGGTATAAATTGGGAAAATGAAAAATCAGCAAGACACAAGCACCCCAAAGTTTAGGGCTGCTCTGTTGACAAGGACCTCCACTTCATTCCACCTTCAATATCCCAGGAGGGAGAAAAATGGATAAAGAAGTTGTGGTCCTTATGTACAATGGAATATCACTCAGCCATGAAATCAATGTCATAAGGCTAATAGCAGCATGATGAGTGGATTTAGGTACGACGATTCTAAGTGAAATAAGTCACACAGAAAAGGACACTTCTCATAAGGTATCACTGATAGAGGGAATGTAAAAACCGTTACACTTGAACTGAATTACAAAACAGAACAGAGTCACACATGCAGAAAACACACTATGGCTGCTTAACGGGAAAGGTGAGGTGGGGTGATACATAAAACAAGGGTTTCAAATTAGCTCAGATACCGTTCCATAAACCCAATATGTAATAGACAAGACCTACTCCTTGCTCAGAGAACTGGACTCAACACGCCCTATTCACCGCACAAGAATATATCTGACTAGTAATAATCTTAAAACCTATGTATTGATATCTCTCTGTTAGTGTGTCAAGTGGGTGTAAAGCGGCATAAACACAGCAGTGAAAAGCAGCTAAACCCCATTATAAAAATAAATTACTTTGAAAAACCCATGAAACAAAGACAGTGAAAGAGAGAGAAATTCTTACACAATGCGTTCAGGGGCTGTGATGCAACCTGGATTGACCATTTCTAGACCCACAGCTGGATGAGACATAAGGGTGGACACTCTTGGGGCTGAGAGGTTTGGTGAGGTTGGGTGAGCAAACGCAGACCCTTTAAAGTAATACTGCGTGGTACCCATCGCATGGGTCCCAAATCTCCAGGTTGAAGGGCATCTTCCTACATCGAAAACATGCATGAGAAAACAAAAAAGATGGTACACCATGTGATGGGGAAAGGTTTCTAAAACGCACCTCATTTCTCTTCTCCTTGTGCCCGGGGTCGCCATTCCAGCCGCTTTACTAACAATCTCCCTACTTGGAGCATCAGCACCTTTAACCTCCTGTTCCGTACAGGTTTCAATTTGTCCTGAGGATGAACGGGTAGACGGGGAACCAGTGAGAGACTAGCTCTTGGTGTTGGGACAGGCACAGGTCACTCTATTTTCCCATCAGGAATAAGAATTAACCACAGGCTCATCCTCCTCCCCGGAACCAGAACAGGGCCTGAAGCCATCCTGCGCTTTTGCGGCCAGCTCCCAAAAAAGCGAGTTGTAAAATGGAGCTTCAGGGCACTGCAATTCACAAACCTGCAGAGTTATAAATGATAACACTCGTCCACAAATATATTGAGGGAAGGCAAAGAAGAGGATTTGAAATCAAGGCAGAATTGTAGGAAACAGATTTCAGGAGGTAGATTCGAATCGCCTTTAAACCACATGAAAAGCGGCAAAACGTTGACAATGATGCCCTTGGCCAAAAAGGGCGTATGCGTTTTTTCCTGAATATATTCAGGAAAAAACGCATACGCCCTTTTTGGCCAACCAAGCAACCTGAAAAGGCAAATCAGCGCTACAAAGCAGACTCGCTACCCATCGGTCAAAAGGGCCATGCTGAAAAAAGTCTCAAAACCAGAAATGCAGGACAGGCCATGGAGAAATGGGAGCCTTGCTACACTGATGGGCGGGATGTAAATTGCCAACAGCCACTCTGGAGAAGTGTTCGGTGTGTCCTGAAACATCTAAAAAACACAGCTTAGAGAGCATAGGGCACTTCCACTCATGGGGGTATAAATTGGGAAAATGAAAATTCAGCAAGACACAAGCACCCCAAAGTTTAGGGCTGCTCTGTTGACAAGGACCTCCACTTCATTCCACCTTCAATATCCCAGGAAAGAGAAAAATGGATAAAGAAGTTGTGGTCCTTATGTACAATGGAATATCACTCAGCCATGAAATCAATGTCATAAGGCTAGTAGCAGCATGATGAGTGGATTTAGGTACGACGATTCTAAGTGAAATAAGTCACACAGAAAAGGACACTTCTCATAAGGTATCACTTATAGAGGGAATGTAAAAACCGTTACACTTGAACTGAATTACAAAACAGAACAGAGTCACACAGGCAGAAAACACACTATGGCTGCTTAACGGGAAAGGTGAGGTGGGGTGATACATAAAACAAGGGTTTCAAATTAGCTCAGATACCGTTCCATAAACCCAATATGTAATAGACAAGACCTACTCCTTGCTCAGAGAACTGGACTCAACACGCCCTATTCACCGCACAAGAATATATCTCACTAGTAATAATCTTAAAACCTATGTATTGATATCTCTCTGTTAGTGTGTCAAATGGGTGAAAAGCGGCATAAACACAGCAGTGAAAAGCAGCTAAACCCCATTATAAAAATAAATTACTTTTACAAACCCATGAAACAAAGACAGTGAAAGAGAGAGAAATTCTTACACAATGCGTTCAGGGGCTGTGATGCAACCTGGATTGACCATATCTAGACCCACAGCTGGAGGAGACATAAGGGTGGACACTCTTGGGGCTGAGAGGTTTGGTGAGGTTGGGTGAGCAAACGCAGACCCTTTAAAGTAATACTGCGTGGTACCCATCGCATGGGTCCCAAATCTCCAGGTTCAAGGGCATCTTCCTACATCGAAAACATGCATGAGAAACCCAGAAGATGGTACACCGTGTGATGTGGAAAGGTTTCTAAAACGCACCTCATTTCTCTTCTCCTTGTGCCCGGGTTCGCCATTCCAGCCGCTTTACTAACAATCTCCCTACTTGGAGCATCAGCACCTTTAACCTCCTGTTCCGTACAGGTTGCAATTTGTCCTGAGGATGAACGGGTAGACGGGGAACCAGTGAGAGACTAGCTCTTGGTGTTGGGACAGGCACAGGTCACTCTATTTTCCCATCAGGAAGAAGAATTAACCACAGGCTCATCCTCCCCCCCGGAACCAGAACAGGGCCTGAAGCCATCCTGCGCTTTTGCGGCCAGCTCCCAAAAAAGCGAGTTGTACAATGGAGCTTCAGGGCACTGCAATTCACAAACCTGCAGAGTTATAAATGATAACTCTCGTCCACAAATATATTGAGGGAAGGCAAAGAAGAGGATTTGAAATCAAGGCAGAAATGCAGGAAACAGATTTCAGGAGGTAGATTCGAATCGCCTTTAAAGCACATGAAAAGCGGCAAAACGTTGACAATGATGCCCTTGGCCAAAAAGGGCGTATGCGTTTTTTCCTGAATATATTCAGGAAAAAACGCATACGCCCTTTTTGGCCAACCAAGCAACCTGGAAAGGCAAATCAGGGCTACAAAGAAGACTCGCTACCCATCGGTCAAAAGGGCCATGCTGAAAAAAGTCTCAAAACCAGAAATGCAGGACAGGCCATGGAGAAATGGGAGCCTTGCTACACTGATGGGCGGGATGTAAATTGCCAACAGCCACTCTGGAGAAGTGTACGGTGTGTCCTGAAACATCTAAAAAACACAGCTTAGAGAGCATAGGGCACTTCCACTCATGGGGGTATAAATTGGGAAAATGAAAAATCAGCAAGACACAAGCACCCCAAAGTTTAGGGCTGCTCTGTTGACAAGGACCTCCACTTCATTCCACCTTCAATATCCCAGGAGGGAGAAAAATGGATAAAGAACTTGTGGTCCTTATGTACAATGGAATATCACTCAGCCATGAAATCAATGTCATAAGGCTAATAGCAGCATGATGAGTGGATTTAGGTACGACGATTCTAAGTGAAATAAGTCACACAGAAAAGGACACTTCTCATAAGGTATCACTTATAGAGGGAATGTCAAAACCGTTACACTTGAACTGAATTACAAAACAGAACAGAGTCACACATGCAGAAAACACACTATGGCTGCTTAACGGGAAAGGTGAGGTGGGGTGATACATAAAACAAGGGTTTCAACTTAGCTCAGATACCGTTCCATAAACCCAATATGTAATAGACAAGACCTACTCCTTGCTCAGAGAACTGGACTCAACACGCCCTATTCACCGCACAAGAATATATCTGACTAGTAATAATCTTAAAACCTATGTATTGATATCTCTCTGTTAGTGTGTCAAGTGGGTGTAAAGCGGCATAAACACAGCAGTGAAAAGCAGCTAAACCCCATTATAAAAATAAATTACTTTGAAAAACCCATGAAACAAAGACAGTGAAAGAGAGAGAAATTCTTACACAATGCGTTCAGGGGCTGTGATGCAACCTGGATTGACCATATCTAGACCCACAGCTGGATGAGACATAAGGGTGGACACTCTTGGGGCTGAGAGGTTTGGTGAGGTTGGGTGAGCAAACGCAGACCCTTTAAAGTAATACTGCGTGGTACCCATCGCATGGGTCCCAAATCTCCAGGTTCAAGGGCATCTTCCTACATCGAAAACATGCATGAGAAACCCAGAAGATGGTACACCGTGTGATGTGGAAAGGTTTCTAAAACGCACCTCATTTCTCTTCTCCTTGTGCCCGGGTTCGCCATTCCAGCCGCTTTACTTACAATCTCCCTACTTGGAGCATCAGCACCTTTAACCTCCTGTTCCGTACAGGTTGCAATTTGTCCTGAGGATGAACGGGTAGACGGGGAACCAGTGAGAGACGAGCTCTTGGTGTTGGGACAGGCACAGGTCACTCTATTTTCCCATCAGGAAGAAGAATTAACCACAGGCTCATCCTCCCCCCCGGAACCAGAACAGGGCCTGAAGCCATCCTGCGCTTTTGCGGCCAGCTCCCAAAAAAGCGAGTTGTACAATGGAGCTTCAGGGCACTGCAATTCACAAACCTGCAGAGTTATAAATGATAACTCTCGTCCACAAATATATTGAGGGAAGGCAAAGAAGAGGATTTGAAATCAAGGCAGAAATGCAGGAAACAGATTTCAGGAGGTAGATTCGAATCGCCTTTAAAGCACATGAAAAGCGGCAAAACGTTGACAATGATGCCTTTGGCCAAAAAGGGCGTATGCGTTTTTTCCTGAATATATTCAGGAAAAAACGCATACGCCCTTTTTGGCCAACCAAGCAACCTGGAAAGGCAAATCAGGGCTACAAAGAAGACTCGCTACCCATCGGTCAAAAGGGCCATGCTGAAAAAAGTCTCAAAACCAGAAATGCAGGACAGGCCATGGAGAAATGGGAGCCTTGCTACACTGATGGGCGGGATTTAATTGCCAACAGCCACTCTGGAGAAGTGTACGGTGTGTCCTGAAACATCTAAAAAACACAGCTTAGAGAGCATAGGGCACTTCCACTCATGGGGGTATAAATTGGGAAAATGAAAAATCAGCAAGACACAAGCACCCCAAAGTTTAGGGCTGCTCTGTTGACAAGGACCTCCACTTCATTCCACCTTCAATATCCCAGGAGGGAGAAAAATGGATAAAGAAGTTGTGGTCCTTATGTACAATGGAATATCACTCAGCCATGAAATCAATGTCATAAGGCTAGTAGCAGCATGATGAGTGGATTTAGGTACGACGATTCTAAGTGAAATAAGTCACACAGAAAAGGACACTTCTCATAAGGTATCACTTATAGAGGGAATGTAAAAACCGTTACACTTGAACTGAATTACAAAACGGAACAGAGTCACACATACAGAAATCACACTATGGCTGCTTAACGGGAAAGGTGAGGTGGGGTGATACATAAAACAAGGGTTTCAAATTAGCTCAGATACCGTTCCATAAACCCAATATGTAATAGACAAGACCTACTCCTTGCTCAGAGAACTGGACTCAACACGCCCTATTCACCGCACAAGAATATATCTGACTAGTAATAATCTTAAAACCTATGTATTGATATCTCTCTGTTAGTGTGTCAAGTGGGTGTAAAGCGGCATAAACACAGCAGTGAAAAGCAGCTAAACCCCATTATAAAAATAAATTACTTTGAAAAACCCATGAAACAAAGACAGTGAAAGAGAGAGAAATTCTTACACAATGCGTTCAGGGGCTGTGATGCAACCTGGATTGACCATATCTAGACCCACAGCTGGATGAGACATAAGGGTGGACACTCTTGGGGCTGAGAGGTTTGGTGAGGTTGGGTGAGCAAACGCAGACCCTTTAAAGTAATACTGCGTGGTACCCATCGCATGGGTCCCAAATCTCCAGGTTCAAGGGCATCTTCCTACATCGAAAACATGCATGAGAAAACAAAAAGATGGTACACCATGTGATGGGGAAAGGTTTCTAAAACGCACCTCATTTCTCTTCTCCTTGTGCCCGGGTTCGCCATTCCAGCCGCTTTACTAACAATCTCCCTACTTGGAGCATCAGCACCTTTAACCTCCTGTTCCGTACAGGTTGCAATTTGTCCTGAGGATGAACGGGTAGACGGGGAACCAGTGAGAGACTAGCTCTTGTTGTTGGGACAGGCACAGGTCACTCTATTTTCCCATCAGGAAGAAGAATTAACCACAGGCTCATCCTCCCCCCCGGAACCAGAACAGGGCCTGAAGCCATCCTGCGCTTTTGCGGCCAGCTCCCAAAAAAGCGAGTTGTAAAATGGAGCTTCAGGGCACTGCAATTCACAAACCTGCAGAGTTGTAAATGATAACTCTCGTCCACAAATATATTTAGGGAAGGCAAAGAAGAGGATTTGAAATCAAGGCAGAAATGCAGGAAACAGATTTCAGGAGGTAGATTCGAATCGCCTTTAAAGCACATGAAAAGCGGCAAAACGTTGACAATGATGCTCTTGGCCAAAAAGGGCGTATGCGTTTTTTCCTGAATATATTCAGGAAAAAACGCATACGCCCTTTTTGGCCAACCAAGCAACCTGGAAAGGCAAATCAGGGCTACAAAGAAGACTCGCTACCCATCGGTCAAAAGGGCCATGCTGAAAAAAGTCTCAAAACCAGAAATGCAAGACAGGCCATGGAGAAATGGGAGCCTTGCTACACTGATGGGCGGGATGTAAATTGCCAACAGCCACTCTGGAGAAGTGTACGATGTGTCCTGAAACATCTAAAAAACACAGCTTAGAGAGCATAGGGCACTTCCACTCATGGGGGTATAAATTGGGAAAATGAAAAATCAGCAAGACACAAGCACCCCAAAGTTGAGGGCTGCTCTGTTGACAAGGACCTCCACTTCATTCCACCTTCAATATCCCAGGAGGGAGAAAAATGGATAAAGAAGTTGTGGTCCTTATGTACAATGGAATATCACTCAGCCATGAAATCAATGTCATAAGGCTAATAGCAGCATGATGAGTGGATTTAGGTACGACGAATCTAAGTGAAATAAGTCACACAGAAAAGGACACTTCTCATAAGGTATCACTTATAGAGGGAATGTAAAAACCGTTACACTTGAACTGAATTACAAAACAGAACAGAGTCACACATGCAGAAAACACACTATGGCTGCTTAACGGGAAAGGTGAGGTGGGGTGATACATAAAACAAGGGTTTCAAATTAGCTCAGATACCGTTCCATAAACCCAATATGTAATAGACAAGACCTACTCCTTGCTCAGAGAACTGGACTCAACACGCCCTATTCACTGCACAAGAATATATCTGACTAGTAATAATCTTAAAACCTATGTATTGATATCTCTCTGTTAGTGTGTCAAGTGGGTGTAAAGCGGCATAAACACAGCAGTGAAAAGCAGCTAAACCCCATTATAAAAATAAATTACTTTGAAAAACCCATGAAACAAAGACAGTGAAAGAGAGAGAAATTCTTACACAATGCGTTCAGGGGCTGTGATGCAACCTGGATTGACCATTTCTAGACCCACAGCTGGATGAGACATAAGGGTGGACACTCTTGGGACTGAGAGGTTTGGTGAGGTTGGGTGAGCAAACGCAGACCCTTTAAAGTAATACTGCGTGGTACCCATCGCATGGGTCCCAAATCTCCAGGTTCAAGGGCATCTTCCTACATCGAAAACATGCATGAGAAAACAAAAAAGATGGTACACCATGTGATGGGGAAAGGTTTCTAAAACGCACCTCATTTCTCTTCTCCTTGTGCCCGGGGTCGCCATTCCAGCCGCTTTACTAACAATCTCCCTACTTGGAGCATCAGCACCTTTAACCTCCTGTTCCGTACAGGTTGCAATTTGTCCTGAGGATGAACGGGAATACGGGGAACCAGTGAGAGACTAGCTCTTGTTGTTGGGACAGGCACAGGTCACTCTATTTTCCCATCAGGAAGAAGAATTAACCACAGGCTCATCCTCCCCCCCGGAACCAGAACAGGGCCTGAAGCCATCCTGCGCTTTTGCGGCCAGCTCCCAAAAAAGCGAGTTGTAAAATGGAGCTTCAGGGCACTGCAATTCACAAACCTGCAGAGTTATAAATGATAACTCTCGTCCACAAATATATTTAGGGAAGGCAAAGAAGAGGATTTGAAATCAAGGCAGAAATGCAGGAAACAGATTTCAGGAGGTAGATTCGAATCGCCTTTAAAGCACATGAAAAGCGGCAAAACGTTGACAATGATGCTCTTGGCCAAAAAGGGCGTATGCGTTTTTTCCTGAATATATTCAGGAAAAAACGCATACGCCCTTTTTGGCCAACCAAGCAACCTGGAAAGGCAAATCAGGGCTACAAAGAAGACTCGCTACCCATCGGTCAAAAGGGCCATGCTGAAAAAAGTCTCAAAACCAGAAATGCAGGACAGGCCATGGAGAAATGGGAGCCTTGCTACACTGATGGGTGGGATGTAAATTGCCAACAGCCACTCTGGAGAAGTGTACGGTGTGTCCTGAAACATCTAAAAAACACAGCTTAGAGAGCATAGGGCACTTCCACTCATGGGGGTATAAATTGGGAAAATGAAAAATCAGCAAGACACAAGCACCCCAAAGTTGAGGGCTGCTCTGTTGACAAGGACCTCCACTTCATTCCACCTTCAATATCCCAGGAGGGAGAAAAATGGATAAAGAAGTTGTGGTCCTTATGTACAATGGAATATCACTCAGCCATGAAATCAATGTCATAAGGCTAATAGCAGCATGATGAGTGGATTTAGGTACGACGATTCTAAGTGAAATAAGTCACACAGAAAAGGACACTTCTCATAAGGTATCACTTATAGAGGGAATGTAAAAACCGTTACACTTGAACTGAATTACAAAACAGAACAGAGTCACACATGCAGAAAACACACTATGGCTGCTTAACGGGAAAGGTGAGGTGGGGTGATACATAAAACAAGGGTTTCAAATTAGCTCAGATACCGTTCCATAAACCCAATATGTAATAGACAAGACCTACTCCTTGCTCAGAGAACTGGACTCAACACGCCCTATTCACTGCACAAGAATATATCTGACTAGTAATAATCTTAAAACCTATGTATTGATATCTCTCTGTTAGTGTGTCAAGTGGGTGTAAAGCGGCATAAACACAGCAGTGAAAAGCAGCTAAACCCCATTATAAAAATAAATTACTTTGAAAAACCCATGAAACAAAGACAGTGAAAGAGAGAGAAATTCTTACACAATGCGTTCAGGGGCTGTGATGCAACCTGGATTGACCATTTCTAGACCCACAGCTGGATGAGACATAAGGGTGGACACTCTTGGGACTGAGAGGTTTGGTGAGGTTGGGTGAGCAAACGCAGACCCTTTAAAGTAATACTGCGTGGTACCCATCGCATGGGTCCCAAATCTCCAGGTTCAAGGGCATCTTCCTACATCGAAAACATGCATGAGAAAACAAAAAAGATGGTACACCATGTGATGGGGAAAGGTTTCTAAAACGCACCTCATTTCTCTTCTCCTTGTGCCCGGGGTCGCCATTCCAGCCGCTTTACTAACAATCTCCCTACTTGGAGCATCAGCACCTTTAACCTCCTGTTCCGTACAGGTTGCAATTTGTCCTGAGGATGAACGGGAATACGGGGAACCAGTGAGAGACTAGCTCTTGTTGTTGGGACAGGCACAGGTCACTCTATTTTCCCATCAGGAAGAAGAATTAACCACAGGCTCATCCTCCCCCCCGGAACCAGAACAGGGCCTGAAGCCATCCTGCGCTTTTGCGGCCAGCTCCCAAAAAAGCGAGTTGTAAAATGGAGCTTCAGGGCACTGCAATTCACAAACCTGCAGAGTTATAAATGATAACTCTCGTCCACAAATATATTTAGGGAAGGCAAAGAAGAGGATTTGAAATCAAGGCAGAAATGCAGGAAACAGATTTCAGGAGGTAGATTCGAATCGCCTTTAAAGCACATGAAAAGCGGCAAAACGTTGACAATGATGCTCTTGGCCAAAAAGGGCGTATGCGTTTTTTCCTGAATATATTCAGGAAAAAACGCATACGCCCTTTTTGGCCAACCAAGCAACCTGGAAAGGCAAATCAGGGCTACAAAGAAGACTCGCTACCCATCGGTCAAAAGGGCCATGCTGAAAAAAGTCTCAAAACCAGAAATGCAGGACAGGCCATGGAGAAATGGGAGCCTTGCTACACTGATGGGTGGGATGTAAATTGCCAACAGCCACTCTGGAGAAGTGTACGGTGTGTCCTGAAACATCTAAAAAACACAGCTTAGAGAGCATAGGGCACTTCCACTCATGGGGGTATAAATTGGGAAAATGAAAAATCAGCAAGACACAAGCACCCCAAAGTTTAGGGCTGCTCTGTTGACAAGGACCTCCACTTCATTCCACCTTCAATATCCCAGGAGGGAGAAAAATGGATAAAGAAGTTGTGGTCCTTATGTACAATGGAATATCACTCAGCCATGAAATCAATGTCATAAGGCTAATAGCAGCATGATGAGTGGATTTAGGTACGACGATTCTAAGTGAAATAAGTCACACAGAAAAGGACACTTCTCATAAGGTATCACTTATAGAGGGAATGTAAAAACCGTTACACTTGAACTGAATTACAAAACAGAACAGAGTCACACAGGCAGAAAACACACTATGGCTGCTTAACGGGAAAGGTAAGGTGGGGTGATACATAAAACAAGGGTTTCAAATTAGCTCAGATACCGTTCCATAAACCCAATATGTAATAGACAAGACCTACTCCTTGCTCAGAGAACTGGACTCAACACGCCCTATTCACCGCACAAGAATATATCTGACTAGTAATAATCTTAAAACCTATGTATTGATATCTCTCTGTTAGTGTGTCAAGTGGGTGTAAAGCGGCATAAACACAGCAGTGAAAAGCAGCTAAACCCCATTATCAAAATAAATTACTTTGAAAAACCCATGAAACAAAGACAGTGAAAGAGAGAGAAATTCTTACACAATGCGTTCAGGGGCTGTGATGCAACCTGGATTGACCATATCTAGACCCACAGCTGGATGAGACATAAGGGTGGATACTCTTGGGGCTGAGAGGTTTGGTGAGGTTGGGTGAGCAAACGCAGACCCTTTAAAGTAATACTGCGTGGTACCCATCGCATGGGTCCCAAATCTCCAGGTTCAAGGGCATCTTCCTACATCGAAAACATGCATGAGAAAACAAAAAAGATGGTACACCATGTGATGGGGAAAGGTTTCTAAAACGCACCTCATTTCTCTTCTCCTTGTGCCCGGGGTCGCCATTCCAGCCGCTTTACTAACAATCTCCCTACTTGGAGCATCAGCACCTTTAACCTCCTGTTCCGTACAGGTTGCAATTTGTCCTGAGGATGAACGGGTAGACGGGGAACCAGTGAGAGACTAGCTCTTGGTGTTGGGACAGGCACAGGTCACTCTATTTTCCCATCAGGAAGAAGAATTAACCACAGGCTCAAATTCCCCCCCCGGAACCAGAACAGGGCCTGAAGCCATCCTGCGCTTTTGCGGCCAGCTCCCAAAAAAGCGAGTTGTACAATGGAGCTTCAGGGCACTGCAATTCACAAACCTGCAGAGTTATAAATGATAACTCTCGTCCACAAATATATTTAGGGAAGGCAAAGAAGAGGATTTGAAATCAAGGCAGAAATGCAGGAAACAGATTTCAGGAGGTAGATTCGAATCGCCTTTAAAGCACATGAAAAGCGGCAAAACGTTGACAATGATGCCCTTGGCCAAAAAGGGCGTATGCGTTTTTTCCTGAATATATTCAGGAAAAAACGCATACGCCCTTTTTGGCCAACCAAGCAACCTGGAAAGGCAAATCAGGGCTACAAAGAAGACTCGCTACCCATCGGTCAAAAGGGCCATGCTGAAAAAAGTCTCAAAACCAGAAATGCAGGACAGGCCATGGAGAAATGGGAGCCTTGCTACACTGATGGGTGGGATGTATATTGCCAACAGCCACTCTGGAGAAGTGTACGGTGTGTCCTGAAACATCTAAAAAACACAGCTTAGAGAGCATAGGGCACTTCCACTCATGGGGGTATAAATTGGGAAAATGAAAAATCAGCAAGACACAAGCACCCCAACGTTTAGGGCTGCTCTGTTGACAAGGACCTCCACTTCATTCCACCTTCAATATCCCAGGAGGGAGAAAAATGGATAAAGAAGTTGTGGTCCTTATGTACAATGGAATATCACTCAGCCATGAAATCAATGTCATAAGGCTAATAGCAGCATGATGAGTGGATTTAGGTACGACGATTCTAAGTGAAATAAGTCACACAGAAAAGGACACTTCTCATAAGGTATCACTTATAGAGGGAATGTAAAAACCGTTACACTTGAACTGAATTACAAAACAGAACAGACTCACACATGCAGAAAACACACTATGGCTGCTTAACGGGAAAGGTAAGGTGGGGTGATACATAAAACAAGGGTTTCAAATTAGCTCAGATACCGTTCCATAAACCCAATATGTAATAGACAAGACCTACTCCTTGCTCAGAGAACTGGACTCAACACGCCCTATTCACCGCACAAGAATATATCTGACTAGTAATAATCTTAAAACCTATGTATTGATATCTCTCTGTTAGTGTGTCAAGTGGGTGTAAAGCGGCATAAACACAGCAGTGAAAAGCAGCTAAACCCCATTATAAAAATAAATTACTTTGAAAAACCCATGAAACAAAGACAGTGAAAGAGAGAGAAATTCTTACACAATGCGTTCAGGGGCTGTGATGCAACCTGGATTGACCATATCTAGACCCACAGCTGGATGAGACATAAGGGTGGACACTCTTGGGGCTGAGAGGTTTGGTGAGGTTGGGTGAGCAAACGCAGACCCTTTAAAGTAATACTGCGTGGTACCCATCGCATGGGTCCCAAATCTCCAGGTTCAAGGGCATCTTCCTACATCGAAAACATGCATGAGAAAACAAAAAAGATGGTACACCATGTGATGGGGAAAGGTTTCTAAAACGCACCTCATTTCTCTTCTCCTTGTGCCCGGGGTCGCCATTCCAGCCGCTTTACTAACAATCTCCCTACTTGGAGCATCAGCACCTTTAACCTACTGTTCCGTACAGGTTGCAATTTGTCCTGAGGATGAACGGGTAGACGGGGAACCAGTGAGAGACTAGCTCTTGGTGTTGGGACAGGCACAGGTCACTCTATTTTCCCATCAGGAAGAAGAATTAACCACAGGCTCATCCTCCCCCCCGGAACCAGAACAGGGCCTGAAGCCATCCTGCGCTTTTGCGGCCAGCTCCCAAAAAAGCGAGTTGTACAATGGAGCTTCAGGGCACTGCAATTCACAAACCTGCAGAGTTATAAATGATAACTCTCGTCCACAAATATATTGAGGGAAGGCAAAGAAGAGGATTTGAAATCAAGGCAGAAATGCAGGAAACAGATTTCAGGAGGTAGATTCGAATCGCCTTTAAAGCACATGAAAAGCGGCAAAACGTTGACAATGATGCCCTTGGCCAAAAAGGGCGTATGCGTTTTTTCCTGAATATATTCAGGAAAAAACGCATACGCCCTTTTGGGCCAACCAAGCAACCTGGAAAGGCAAATCAGGGCTACAAAGAAGACTCGCTACCCATCGGTCAAAAGGGCCATGCTGAAAAAAGTCTCAAAACCAGAAATGCAGGACAGGCCATGGAGAAATGGGAGCCTTGCTACACTGATGGGCGGGATGTAAATTGCCAACAGCCACTCTGGAGAAGTGTACGGTGTGTCCTGAAACATCTAAAAAACACAGCTTAGAGAGCATAGGGCACTTCCACTCATGGGGGTATAAATTGGGAAAATGAAAAATCAGCAAGACACAAGCACCCCAAAGTTTAGGGCTGCTCTGTTGACAAGGACCTCCACTTCATTCCACCTTCAATATCCCAGGAGGGAGAAAAATGGATAAAGAAGTTGTGGTCCTTATGTACAATGGAATATCACTCAGCCATGAAATCAATGTCATAAGGCTAATAGCAGCATGATGAGTGGATTTAGGTACGACGATTCTAAGTGAAATAAGTCACACAGAAAAGGACACTTCTCATAAGGTATCACTTATAGAGGGAATGTAAAAACCGTTACACTTGAACTGAATTACAAAACAGAACAGAGTCACACATGCAGAAAACACACTATGGCTGCTTAACGGGAAAGGTGAGGTGGGGTGATACATAAAACAAGGGTTTCAAATTAGCTCAGATACCGTTCCATAAACCCAATATGTAATAGACAAGACCTACTCCTTGCTCAGAGAACTGGACTCAACACGCCCTATTCACCGCACAAGAATATATCTGACTAGTAATAATCTTAAAACCTATGTATTGATATCTCTCTGTTAGTGTGTCAAGTGGGTGTAAAGCGGCATAAACACAGCAGTGAAAAGCAGCTAAACCCCATTATAAAAATAAATTACTTTGAAAAACCCATGAAACAAAGACAGTGAAAGAGAGAGAAATTCTTACACAATGCGTTCAGGGGCTGTGATGCAACCTGGATTGACCATATCTAGACCCACAGCTGGATGAGACATAAGGGTGGACACTCTTGGGGCTGAGAGGTTTGGTGAGGTTGGGTGAGCAAACGCAGACCCTTTAAAGTAATACTGCGTGGTACCCATCGCATGGGTCCCAAATCTCCAGGTTCAAGGGCATCTTCCTACATCGAAAACTTGCATGAGAAAACAAAAAGATGGTACACCATGTGATGGGGAAAGGTTTCTAAAACGCACCTCATTTCTCTTCTCCTTGTGCCCGGGTTCGCCATTCCAGCCGCTTTACTAACAATCTCCCTACTTGGAGCATCAGCACCTTTAACCTCCTGTTCCGTACAGGTTGCAATTTGTCCTGAGGATGAACGGGTAGACGGGGAACCAGTGAGAGACTAGCTCTTGGTGTTGGGACAGGCACAGGTCACTCTATTTTCCCATCAGGAAGAAGAATTAACCACAGGCTCATCCTCCCCCCCGGAACCAGAACAGGGCCTGAAGCCATCCTGCGCTTTTGTGGCCAGCTCCCAAAAAAGCGAGTTGTACAATGGAGCTTCAGGGCACTGCAATTCACAAACCTGCAGAGTTATAAATGATAACTCTCGTCCACAAATATATTGAGGGAAGGCAAAGAAGAGGATTTGAAATCAAGGCAGAAATGCAGGAAACAGATTTCAGGAGGTAGATTCGAATCGCCTTTAAAGCACATGAAAAGCGGCAAAACGTTGACAATGATGCCCTTGGCCAAAAAGGGCGTATGCGTTTTTTCCTGAATATATTCAGGAAAAAACGCATACGCCCTTTTTGGCCAACCAAGCAACCTGAAAAGGCAAATCAGCGCTACAAAGCAGACTTGCTACCCATCGGTCAAAAGGGCCATGCTGAAAAACGTCTCAAAACCAGAAATGCAGGACAGGCCATGGAGAAATGGGAGCCTTGCTACACTGATGGGCGGGATGTAAATTGCCAACAGCCACTCTGGAGAAGTGTACGGTGTGTCCTGAAACATCTAAAAAACACAGCTTAGAGAGCATAGGGCACTTCCACTCATGGGGGTATAAATTGGGAAAATGAAAATTCAGCAAGACACAAGCACCCCAAAGTTTAGGGCTGCTCTGTTGACAAGGACCTCCACTTCATTCCACCTTCAATATCCCAGGAAAGAGAAAAATGGATAAAGAAGTTGTGGTCCTTATGTACAATGGAATATCACTCAGCCATGAAATCAATGTCATAAGGCTAGTAGCAGCATGATGAGTGGATTTAGGTACGACGATTCTAAGTGAAATAAGTCACACAGAAAAGGACACTTCTCATAAGGTATCACTTATAGAGGGAATGTAAAAACCGTTACACTTGAACTGAATTACAAAACAGAACAGAGTCACACAGGCAGAAAACACACTATGGCTGCTTAACGGGAAAGGTGAGGTGGGGTGATACATAAAACAAGGGTTTCAAATTAGCTCAGATACCGTTCCATAAACCCAATATGTAATAGACAAGACCTACTCCTTGCTCAGAGAACTGGACTCAACACGCCCTATTCACCGCACAAGAATATATCTCACTAGTAATAATCTTAAAACCTATGTATTGATATCTCTCTGTTAGTGTGTCAAGTGGGTGAAAAGCGGCATAAACACAGCAGTGAAAAGCAGCTAAACCCCATTATAAAAATAAATTACTTTTACAAACCCATGAAACAAAGACAATGAAAGAGAGAGAAATTCTTACACAATGCGTTCAGGGGCTGTGATGCAACCTGGATTGACCATATCTAGACCCACAGCTGGATGAGACATAAGGGTGGACACTCTTGGGGCTGAGAGGTTTGGTGAGGTTGGGTGAGCAAACGCAGACCCGTTAAAGTAATACTGCGTGGTACCCATCGCATGGGTCCCAAATCTCCAGGTTCAAGGGCATCTTCCTACATCGAAAACATGCATGAGAAACCCAGAAGATGGTACACCGTGTGATGTGGAAAGGTTTCTAAAACGCACCTCATTTCTCTTCTCCTTGTGCCCGGGTTCGCCATTCCAGCCGCTTTACTAACAATCTCCCTACTTGGAGCATCAGCACCTTTAACCTCCTGTTCCGTACAGGTTGCAATTTGTCCTGAGGATGAACGGGTAGACGGGGAACCAGTGAGAGACTAGCTCTTGGTGTTGGGACAGGCACAGGTCACTCTATTTTCCCATCAGGAAGAAGAATTAACCACAGGCTCATCCTCCCCCCCGGAACCAGAACAGGGCCTGAAGCCATCCTGCGCTATTGCGGCCAGCTCCCAAAAAAGCGAGTTGTAAAATGGAGCTTCAGGGCACTGCAATTCCCAAACCTGCAGAGTTATAAATGATAACTCTCGTCCACAAATATATTGAGGGAAGGCAAAGAAGAGGATTTGAAATCAAGGCAGAATGGCAGGAAACAGATTTCAGGAGGTAGATTCGAATCGCCTTTAAAGCACATGAAAAGCGGCAAAACGTTGACAATGATGCCCTTGGCCAAAAAGGGCGTATGCGTTTTTTCCTGAATATATTCAGGATAAAACGCATACGCCCTTTTTGGCCAACCAAGCAACCTGGAAAGGCAAATCAGCGCTACAAAGAAGACTCGCTACCCATCGGTCAAAAGGGCCATGCTGAAAAAAGTCTCAAAACCAGAAATGCAGGACAGGCCATGGAGAAATGGGAGCCTTGCTACACTGATGGGCGGGATGTAAATTGCCAACAGCCACTCTGGAGAAGTGTACGGTGTGTCCTGAAACATCTAAAAAACACAGCTTAGAGAGCATAGGGCACTTCCACTCATGGGGGTATAAATTGGGAAAATGAAAAATCAGCAAGACACAAGCACCCCAAAGTTTAGGGCTGCTCTGTTGACAAGGACCTCCACTTCATTCCACCTTCAATATCCCAGGAAAGGGAAAAATGGATAAAGAAGTTGTGGTCCTTATGTACAATGGAATATCACTCAGCCATGAAATCAATGTCATAAGGCTAGTAGCAGCATGATGAGTGGATTTAGGTACGACGATTCTAAGTGAAGTAAGTCACACAGAAAAGGACACTTCTCATAAGGTATCACTTATAGAGGGAATGTAAAAACCGTTACACTTGAACTGAATTACAAAACAGAACAGAGTCACACATGCAGAAAACACACTATGGCTGCTTAACGGGAAAGGTGAGGTGGGGTGATACATAAAACAAGGGTTTCAAATTAGCTCAGATACCGTTCCATAAACCCAATATGTAATAGACAAGACCTACTCCTTGCTCAGAGAACTGGACTCAACACACCCTATTCACCGCACAAGAATATATCTGACTAGTAATAATCTTAAAACCTATGTATTGATATCTCTCTGTTAGTGTGTCAAGTGGGTGTAAAGCGGCATAAACACAGCACTGAAAACCAGCTAAACCCCATTATAAAAATAAATTACTTTTACAAACCCATGAAACATAGACAGTGAAAGAGAGAGAAATTCTTACACAATGCGTTCAGGGGCTGTGATGCAACCTGGATTGACCATATCTAGACCCACAGCTGGATGAGACATAAGGGTGGACACTCTTGGGGCTGAGAGGTTTGGTGAGGTTGGGTGAGCAAACGCAGACCCTTTAAAGTAATACTGCGTGGTACCCATCGCATGGGTCCCAAATCTCCAGGTTCAAGGGCATATTCCTACATCGAAGAAATGCATGAGAAAACAAAAAGAGGGTACACCATGTGATGGGGAAAGGTTTCTAAAACGCACCTCATTTCTCTTCTCCTTGTGCCCGGGTTCGCCATTCCAGCCGCTTTACTAACAATCTCCCTACTTGGAGCATCAGCACCTTTAACCTCCTGTTCCGTACAGGTTGCAATTTGTCCTGAGGATGAACGGGAAGACGGGGAACCAGTGAGAGACTAGCTCTTGTTGTTGGGACAGGCACAGGTCACTCTATTTTCCCATCAGGAAGAAGAATTAACCACAGGCTCATCATCCCCCCCAGAACCAGAACAGGGCCTGAAGCCATCCAGTGCTTTTGCGGCCAGCTCCCAAAAAAGCGAGTTGTAAAATGGAGCTTCAGGGCACTGCAATTCACAAACCTGCAGAGTTATAAATGATAACTCTCGTCCACAAATATATTGAGGGAAGGCAAAGAAGAGGATTTGAAATCAAGGCAGAATGGCAGGAAACAGATTTCAGGAGGTAGATTCGAATCGCCTTTAAAGCACATGAAAAGCGGCAAAACGTTGACAATGATGCCCTTGGCCAAAAAGGGCGTATGCGTTTTTTCCTGAATATATTCAGGAAAAAACGCATACGCCCTTTTTGGCCAACCAAGCAACCTGGAAAGGCAAATCAGCGCTACAAAGAAGTCTCGCTTCCCATCGGTTAAAAGGGCCATGCTGAAAAAAGTGTCAAAACCAGAAATGCAGGACAGGCCATGGAGAAATGGGAGCCTTGCTACACTGATGGGCGGGATGTAAATTGCCAACAGCCACTCTGGAGAAGTGTACGGTGTGTCCTGAAACATCTAAAAAACACAGCTTAGAGAGCATAGGGCACTTCCACTCATGGGGGTATAAATTGGGAAAATGAAAAATCAGCAAGACACAAGCACCCCAAAGTTTAGGGCTGCTCTGTTGACAAGGACCTCCACTTCATTCCACCTTCAATATCCCAGGAAAGAGAAAAATGGATAAAGAAGTTGTGGTCCTTATGTACAATGGAATATCGCTCAGCCGTGAAATCAATGTCATAAGGCTAGTAGCAGCATGATGAGTGGATTTAGGTACAACGACTCTAAGTGAAATAAGTCACACAGAAAAGGACACTTCTCATAAGGTATCACTGATAGAGGGAATGTAAAAACGGTTACACATGAACTGAATTACAAAACAGAACAGAGTCACACATGCAGAAAACACACTATGGCTGCTTAACGGGAAAGGTGAGGTGGGGTGATACATAAAACAAGGGTTTCAAATTAGCTCAGATACCGTTCCATAAAACCAATATGTAATAGACAAGACCTACTCCTTGCTCAGAGAACTGGACTCAACACGCCCTATTCACCGCACAAGAATATATCTGACTAGTAATAATCTTAAAACCTATGTATTGATATCTCTCTGTTAGTGTGTCAAGTGGGTAAAAAGCGGCATAAACACAGCAGTGAAAAGCAGCTAAACCCCATTATAAAAATAAATTACTTTGAAAAACCCATGAAACAAAGACAGTGAAAGAGAGAGGAATTCTTACACAATGCGTTCAGGGGCTGTGATGCAACCTGGATTGACCATATCTAGACCCACAGCTGGATGAGACATAAGGGTGGACACTGTTGCGGCTGAGAGGTTTGGTGAGGTTGGGTGAGCAAACGCAGACCCTTTAAAGTATTACTGCGTGGTACCCATCGCATGGGTCCCAAATCTCCAGGTTCAAGGGCATCTTCCTACATCGAAAACATGCATGAGATACCCAGAAGATGGTACACCGTGTGATGGGGAAAGGATTCTAAAACGCACCTCATTTCTCATCTGCTTGTGCCCGGGTTCGCCATTCCAGCCACTTTACTAGCAATCTCCCTCCTTGGAGCATCAGCACCTTTAACCTCCTGTTCCGTACAGGTTGCAATTTGTACTGAGGATGAACGGGAAGACGTGGAACCAATGAAAGACTAGCTCTTGGTGTTGGGACAGGCACAGGTCACTCTATTTTCCCATCAGGAAGAAGAATTAACAACAGGCTCAGCCTGCCCCTCGGAACCAGAACAGGGCCTGAAGCCATCCTGCGCTTTTGCGGCCAGCTCCCTAAAAAGCGAGTTGTAAAATGGAGGTTCAGGGCACTGCAATTCACAAACCTGCAGAGTTATAAATGATAACTCTCATCCACAAATATATTGAGGAAAGGCAAAGAAGAGGATTTGAAATCAAGGCAGAATTGCAGGAAACAGATTTCAGGAGGTAGATTCGAATCGCCTTTAAAGCACATGAAAAGCGGCAAAACGTTCACAATGATGCCCTTGGCCAAAAAGGGCGTATGCGTTTTTTCCTGAATATATTCAGGAAAAAACGCATACGCCCTTTTTGGCCAACCAAGCAACCTGGAAAGGCAAATCAGCGCTACAAAGATGTCTCGCTTCCCATTGGTCAAAAGGGCCATGCTGAAAAAAGTGTCAAAACCAGAAATGCAGGACAGGCCATGGAGAAATGGGAGCCTTGCTACACTGATGGGCGGGATGTAAATTGTCAACAGCCACTCTGGAGAAGTGTACGGTGAGTCCTGAAACGTCTAAAAAGCAAAGCTTAGAGAGCATAGGGCACTTCCACTCATGGGGGTATAAATTGGGAAAATGAAAAATCAGCAAGACACAAGCACCCCAAAGTTTAGGGCTGCTCTGTTGACAAGGACCTCCACTTCATTCCACCTTCAATATCCCAGGAAAGAGAAAAATGGATAAAGAAGTTGTGGTCCTTATGTACAATGGAATATCACTCAGCCGTGAAATCAATGTCATAAGGCTAGTAGCAGCATGATGAGTGGATTTAGGTACGACGACTCTAAGTGAAATAAGTCACACAGCAAAGGACACTTCTCATAAGGTATCACTGATAGAGGGAATGTAAAAACCGTTACACTTGAACTGAATTACAAAACAGAACAGAGTCACACATGCAGAAAACACACTATGGCTGCTTAACGGGAAAGGTGAGGTGGGGTGATACATAAAACAAGGGTTTCAAATTAGCTCAGATACCGTTCCATAAACCCAATATGTAATAGACAAGACCTACTCCTTGCTCAGAGAACTGGACTCAACACGCCCTATTCACCGCACAAGAATATATCTGACTAGTAATAATCTTAAAACCTATGTATTGATATGTCTCTGTTAGTGTGTCAAGTGGGTAAAAAGCGGCATAAACACAGCAGTGAAAAGCAGCTAAACCCCATTATAAAAATAAATTACTTTGAAAAACCCATGAAACAAAGACAGTGAAAGAGAGAGAAATTCTTACACAATGCGTTCAGGGGCTGTGATGCAACCTGGATTGACCATATCTAGACCCACAGCTGGATGAGACATAAGGGTGGACACTGTTGCGGCTGAGAGGTTTGGTGAGGTTGGGTGAGCAAACGCAGACCCTTTAAAGTAATACTGCGTGGTACCCATCGCATGGGTCCCAAATCTCCAGGTTCAAGGTCATCTTCCTACATCGAAAACATGCATGAGATACCCAGAAGATGGTACACTGTGTGATGGGGAAAGGTTTCTAAAACGCACCTCATTTCTCATCTGCTTGTGCCCGGGTTCGCCATTCCAGCCACTTTACTAGCAATCTCCCTCCTTGGAGCATCAGCACCTTTAACCTCCTGTTCCGTACAGGTTGCAATTTGTACTGAGGATGAACGGGAAGACGTGGAACCAATGAAAGACTAGCTCTTGGTGTTGGGACAGGCACAGGTCACTCTATTTTCCCATCAGGAAGAAGAATTAACCACAGGCTCAGCCTGCCCCCCGGAACCAGAACAGGGCCTGAAGCCATCCTGCGCTTTTGCGGCCAGCTCCCTAAAAAGCGAGTTGTAAAATGGAGGTTCAGGGCACTGCAATTCACAAACCTGCAGAGTTATAAATGATAACTCTCATCCACAAATATATTGAGGGAAGGCAAAGAAGAGGATTTGAAATCAAGGCAGAATTGCAGGAAACAGATTTCAGGAGGTAGATTCGAATCGCCTTTAAAGCACATGAAAAGCGGCAAAACGTTGACAATGATGCCCTTGGCCAAAAAGGGCGTATGCGTTTTTTCCTGAATATATTCAGGAAAAAACGCATACGCCCTTTTTGGCCAACCAAGCAACCTGGAAAGGCAAATCAGCGCTACAAAGAAGTCTCGCTTCCCATCGGTTAAAAGGGCCATGCTGAAAAAAGTGTCAAAACCAGAAACGCAGGACAGGCCATGGAGAAATGGGAGCCTTGCTACACTGATGGGCGGGATGTAAATTGTCAACAGCCACTCTGGAGAAGTGTACGGTGAGTCCTGAAACGTCTAAAAAGCAAAGCTTAGAGAGCATAGGGCACTTCCACTCATGGGGGTATAAATTGGGAAAATGAAAAATCAGCAAGACACAAGCACCCCAAAGTTTAGGGCTGCTCTGTTGACAAGGACCTCCACTTCATTCCACCTTCAATATCCCAGGAAAGAGAAAAATGGATAAAGAAGTTGTGGTCCTTATGTACAATGGAATATCGCTCAGCCGTGAAATCAATGTCATAAGGCTAGTAGCAGCATGATGAGTGGATTTAGGTACAACGACTCTAAGTGAAATAAGTCACACAGAAAAGGACACTTCTCATAAGGTATCACTGATAGAGGGAATGTAAAAACCGTTACACATGAACTGAATTACAAAACAGAACAGAGTCACACATGCAGAAAACACACTATGGCTGCTTAACGGGAAAGGTGAGGTGGGGTGATACATAAAACAAGGGTTTCAAATTAGCTCAGATACCGTTCCATAAAACCAATATGTAATAGACAAGACCTACTCCTTGCTCAGAGAACTGGACTCAACACGCCCTATTCACCGCACAAGAATATATCTGACTAGTAATAATCTTAAAACTTATGTATTGATATCTCTCTGTTAGTGTGTCAAGTGGGTGTAAAGCGGCATAAACACAGCAGTGAAAAGCAGCTAAACCCCATTATAAAAATAAATTACTTTGAAAAACCCATGAAACAAAGACAGTGAAAGAGATAGAAATTCTTACACAATGCGTTCACGGGCTGTGATGCAACCTGGATTGACCATATCTAGACCCACAGCTGGATGAGACATAAGGGTGGACACTCTTGGGGCTGAGAGGTTTGGTGAGGTTGGGTGAGCAAACGCAGACCCTTTAAAGTAATACTGCATGGTACCCATCGCATGGGTCCCAAATCGCCAGGTTCAAGGGCATCTTCCTACATCGAAAACATGCATGAGAAACCCAGAAGATGGTACACCGTGTGATGTGGAAAGGTTTCTAAAACGCACCTCATTTCTCATCTCCTTGTGCCCGGGTTCGCTATTCCAGCCGCTTTACTAGCAATCTCCCTACTTGGAGCATCAGCACCTTTAACCTCCTGTTCCGTACAGGTTGCAATTTGTCCTGAGGATGAACGGGAAGACGTGGAACCAATGAGAGACTAGCTCTTGGTGTTGGGACAGGCACAGGTTACTCTATTTTCCCATCAGGAAGAAGAATTAACCACAGGCTCAGCCTGCCCCCCGGAACCAGAACAGGGCCTGAAGCCATCCTGCGCTTTTGCGGCCAACTCCCAAAAAAGCGAGTTGTAAAATGGAGGTTCAGGGCACTGCAATTCACAAACCTGCAGAGTTATAAATGATAACTCTCGTCCACAAATATATTGAGGGAAGGCAAAGAAGAGGATTTGAAATCAAGGCAGAATTGCAGGAAACAGATTTCAGGAGGTAGATTCGAATCGCCTTTAAAGCACATGAAAAGCGGCAAAACGTTGACAATGATGCCCTTGGCCAAAAAGGGCGTATGCGTTTTTTCCTGAATATATTCAGGAAAAACCGCATACGCCCTTTTTGGCCAACCAAGCAACCTGGAAAGGCAAATCAGCGCTACAAAGATGTCTCGCTTCCCATCGGTTAAAAAGGCCATGCTGAAAAAAGTGTCAAAACCACAAATGCAGGACAGGCCATGGAGAAATGGGAGCCTTGCTACACTGATGGGCGGGATGTAAATTGCCAACAGCCACTCTGGAGAAGCGTACGGTGAGTCCTGAAACATCTAAAAAACAAAGCTTAGAGAGCATAGGGCACTTCCACTCATGGGGTTATAAATTGGGAAAATTAAAAATCAGCAAGACACAAGCACCCCAAAGTTTAGGGCTGCTCTGTTGACAAGGACCTCCACTTCATTCCACCTTCAATATCCCAGGAAAGAGAAAAATGGATAAAGAAGTTGTGGTCCTTATGTACAATGGAATATCACTCAGCCGTGAAATCAATGTCATAAGGCTAGTAGCAGCATGATGAGTGGATTTAGGTACGACGACTCTAAGTGAAATAAGTCACACAGCAAAGGACACTTCTCATAAGGTATCACTTATAGAGGGAATGTAAAAACCGTTACACTTGAACTGAATTACAAAACAGAACAGAGTCACACATGCAGAAAACACACTATGGCTGCTTAACGGGAAAGGTGAGGTGGGGTGATACATAAAACAAGGGTTTCAAATTAGCTCAGATACCGTTCCATAAACCCAATATGTAATAGACAAGACCTACTCCTTGCTCAGAGAACTGGACTCAACACGCCCTATTCACCGCACAAGAATATATCTGACTAGTAATAATCTTAAAACCTATGTATTGATATCTCTCTGTTAGTGTGTCAAGTGGGTAAAAAGCGGCATAAACACAGCAGTGAAAAGCAGCTAAACCCCATTATAAAAATAAATTACTTTGAAAAACCCATGAAACAAAGACAGTGAAAGAGAGAGGAATTCTTACACAATGTGTTCAGGGGCTGTGATGCAACCTGGATTGACCATATCTAGACCCACAGCTGGATGAGACATAAGGGTGGACACTGTTGCGGCTGAGAGGTTTGGTGAGGTTGGGTGAGCAAACGCAGACCCTTTAAAGTATTACTGCGTGGTACCCATCGCATGGGTCCCAAATCTCCAGGTTCAAGGGCATCTTCCTACATCGAAAACATGCATGAGATACCCAGAAGATGGTACACCGTGTGATGGGGAAAGGTTTCTAAAACGCACCTCATTTCTCATCTGCTTGTGCCCGGGTTCGCCATTCCAGCCACTTTACTAGCAATCTCCCTCCTTGGAGCATCAGCACCTTTAACCTCCTGTTCCGTACAGGTTGCAATTTGTACTGAGGATGAACGGGAAGACGTGGAACCAATGAAAGACTAGCTCTTGGTGTTGGGACAGGCACAGGTCACTCTATTTTCCCATCAGGAAGAAGAATTAACCACAGGCTCAGCCTGCCCCCCGGAACCAGAACAGGGCCTGAAGCCATCCTGCGCTTTTGTGGCCAGCTCCCTAAAAAGCGAGTTGTAAAATGGAGGTTCAGGGCACTGCAATTCACAAACCTGCAGAGTTATAAATGATAACTCTCATCCACAAATATATTGAGGGAAGGCAAAGAAGAGGATTTGAAATCAAGGCAGAATTGCAGGAAACAGATTTCAGGAGGTAGATTCGAATCCCCTTTAAAGCACATGAAAAGCGGCAAAACGTTGACAATGATGCCCTTGGCCAAAAAGGGCGTATGCGTTTTTTCCTGAATATATTCAGGAAAAAACGCATACGCCCTTTTTGGCCAACCAAGCAACCTGGAAAGGCAAATCAGCGCTACAAAGATGTCTCGCTTCCCATTGGTCAAAAGGGCCATGCTGAAAAAAGTGTCAAAACCAGAAATGCAGGACAGGCCATGGAGAAATGGGAGCCTTGCTACACTGATGGGCGGGATGTAAATTGTCAACAGCCACTCTGGAGAAGTGTACGGTGAGTCCTGAAACGTCTAAAAAGCAAAGCTTAGAGAGCATAGGGCACTTCCACTCATGGGGGTATAAATTGGGAAAATGAAAAATCAGCAAGACACAAGCACCCCAAAGTTTAGGGCTGCTCTGTTGACAAGGACCTCCACTTCATTCCACCTTCAATATACCAGGAAAGAGAAAAATGGATAAAGAAGTTGTGGTCCTTATGTACAATGGAATATCACTCAGCCGTGAAATCAATGTCATAAGGCTAGTAGCAGCATGATGAGTGGATTTAGGTACAACGACTCTAAGTGAAATAAGTCACACAGAAAAGGACACTTCTCATAAGGTATCACTGATAGAGGGAATGTAAAAACCGTTACACTTCAACTGAATTACAAAACAGAACAGAGTCACACATGCAGAAAACACACTATGGCTGCTTAACGGGAAAGGTGAGGTGGGGTGATACATAAAACAAGGGTTTCAAATTAGCTCAGATACCGTTCCATAAAACCAATATGTAATAGACAAGACCTACTCCTTGCTCAGAGAACTGGACTCAACACGCCCTATTCACCGCACAAGAATATATCTGACTAGTAATAATCTTAAAACTTATGTATTGATATCTCTCTGTTAGTGTGTCAAGTGGGTGTAAAGCGGCATAAACACAGCAGTGAAAAGCAGCTAAACCCCATTATAAAAATAAATTACTTTGAAAAACCCATGAAACAAAGACAGTGAAAGAGATAGAAATTCTTACACAATGCGTTCACGGGCTGTGATGCAACCTGGATTGACCATATCTAGACCCACAGCTGGATGAGACATAAGGGTGGACACTCTTGGGGCTGAGAGGTTTGGTGAGGTTGGGTGAGCAAACGCAGACCCTTTAAAGTAATACTGCATGGTACCCATCGCATGGGTCCCAAATCGCCAGGTTCAAGGGCATCTTCCTACATCGAAAACATGCATGAGAAACCCAGAAGATGGTACACCGTGTGATGTGGAAAGGTTTCTAAAACGCACCTCATTTCTCATCTCCTTGTGCCCGGGTTCGCTATTCCAGCCGCTTTACTAGCAATCTCCCTACTTGGAGCATCAGCACCTTTAACCTCCTGTTCCGTACAGGTTGCAATTTGTCCTGAGGATGAACGGGAAGACGTGGAACCAATGAGAGACTAGCTCTTGGTGTTGGGACAGGCACAGGTTACTCTATTTTCCCATCAGGAAGAAGAATTAACCACAGGCTCAGCCTGCCCCCCGGAACCAGAACAGGGCCTGAAGCCATCCTGCGCTTTTGCGGCCAACTCCCAAAAAAGCGAGTTGTAAAATGGAGGTTCAGGGCACTGCAATTCACAAACCTGCAGAGTTATAAATGATAACTCTCGTCCACAAATATATTGAGGGAAGGCAAAGAAGAGGATTTGAAATCAAGGCAGAATTGCAGGAAACAGATTTCAGGAGGTAGATTCGAATCGCCTTTAAAGCACATGAAAAGCGGCAAAACGTTGACAATGATGCCCTTGGCCAAAAAGGGCGTATGCGTTTTTTCCTGAATATATTCAGGAAAAACCGCATACGCCCTTTTTGGCCAACCAAGCAACCTGGAAAGGCAAATCAGCGCTACAAAGATGTCTCGCTTCCCATCGGTTAAAAAGGCCATGCTGAAAAAAGTGTCAAAACCACAAATGCAGGACAGGCCATGGAGAAATGGGAGCCTTGCTACACTGATGGGCGGGATGTAAATTGCCAACAGCCACTCTGGAGAAGCGTACGGTGAGTCCTGAAACATCTAAAAAACAAAGCTTAGAGAGCATAGGGCACTTCCACTCATGGGGTTATAAATTGGGAAAATTAAAAATCAGCAAGACACAAGCACCCCAAAGTTTAGGGCTGCTCTGTTGACAAGGACCTCCACTTCATTCCACCTTCAATATCCCAGGAAAGAGAAAAATGGATAAAGAAGTTGTGGTCCTTATGTACAATGGAATATCACTCAGCCGTGAAATCAATGTCATAAGGCTAGTAGCAGCATGATGAGTGGATTTAGGTACGACGACTCTAAGTGAAATAAGTCACACAGCAAAGGACACTTCTCATAAGGTATCACTTATAGAGGGAATGTAAAAACCGTTACACTTGAACTGAATTACAAAACAGAACAGAGTCACACATGCAGAAAACACACTATGGCTGCTTAACGGGAAAGGTGAGGTGGGGTGATACATAAAACAAGGGTTTCAAATTAGCTCAGATACCGTTCCATAAACCCAATATGTAATAGACAAGACCTACTCCTTGCTCAGAGAACTGGACTCAACACGCCCTATTCACCGCACAAGAATATATCTGACTAGTAATAATCTTAAAACCTATGTATTGATATCTCTCTGTTAGTGTGTCAAGTGGGTAAAAAGCGGCATAAACACAGCAGTGAAAAGCAGCTAAACCCCATTATAAAAATAAATTACTTTGAAAAACCCATGAAACAAAGACAGTGAAAGAGAGAGGAATTCTTACACAATGTGTTCAGGGGCTGTGATGCAACCTGGATTGACCATATCTAGACCCACAGCTGGATGAGACATAAGGGTGGACACTGTTGCGGCTGAGAGGTTTGGTGAGGTTGGGTGAGCAAACGCAGACCCTTTAAAGTATTACTGCGTGGTACCCATCGCATGGGTCCCAAATCTCCAGGTTCAAGGGCATCTTCCTACATCGAAAACATGCATGAGATACCCAGAAGATGGTACACCGTGTGATGGGGAAAGGTTTCTAAAACGCACCTCATTTCTCATCTGCTTGTGCCCGGGTTCGCCATTCCAGCCACTTTACTAGCAATCTCCCTCCTTGGAGCATCAGCACCTTTAACCTCCTGTTCCGTACAGGTTGCAATTTGTACTGAGGATGAACGGGAAGACGTGGAACCAATGAAAGACTAGCTCTTGGTGTTGGGACAGGCACAGGTCACTCTATTTTCCCATCAGGAAGAAGAATTAACCACAGGCTCAGCCTGCCCCCCGGAACCAGAACAGGGCCTGAAGCCATCCTGCGCTTTTGTGGCCAGCTCCCTAAAAAGCGAGTTGTAAAATGGAGGTTCAGGGCACTGCAATTCACAAACCTGCAGAGTTATAAATGATAACTCTCATCCACAAATATATTGAGGGAAGGCAAAGAAGAGGATTTGAAATCAAGGCAGAATTGCAGGAAACAGATTTCAGGAGGTAGATTCGAATCGCCTTTAAAGCACATGAAAAGCGGCAAAACGTTGACAATGATGCCCTTGGCCAAAAAGGGCGTATGCGTTTTTTCCTGAATATATTCAGGAAAAAACGCATACGCCCTTTTTGGCCAACCAAGCAACCTGGAAAGGCAAATCAGCGCTACAAAGATGTCTCGCTTCCCATTGGTCAAAAGGGCCATGCTGAAAAAAGTGTCAAAACCAGAAATGCAGGACAGGCCATGGAGAAATGGGAGCCTTGCTACACTGATGGGCGGGATGTAAATTGCCAACAGCCACTCTGGAGAAGTGTACGGTGAGTCCTGAAACGTCTAAAAAGCAAAGCTTAGAGAGCATAGGGCACTTCCACTCATGGGGGTATAAATTGGGAAAATGAAAAATCAGCAAGACACAAGCACCCCAAAGTTTAGGGCTGCTCTATTGACAAGGACCTCCACTTCATTCCACCTTCAATATACCAGGAAAGAGAAAAATGGATAAAGAAGTTGTGGTCCTTATGTACAATGGAATATCACTCAGCCGTGAAATCAATGTCATAAGGCTAGTAGCAGCATGATGAGTGGATTTAGGTACAACGACTCTAAGTGAAATAAGTCACACAGAAAAGGACACTTCTCATAAGGTATCACTGATAGAGGGAATGTAAAAACCGTTACACTTCAACTGAATTACAAAACAGAACAGAGTCACACATGCAGAAAACACACTATGGCTGCTTAACGGGAAAGGTGAGGTGGGGTGATACATAAAACAAGGGTTTCAAATTAGCTCAGATACCGTTCCATAAAACCAATATGTAATAGACAAGACCTACTCCTTGCTCAGAGAACTGGACTCAACACGCCCTATTCACCGCACAAGAATATATCTGACTAGTAATAATCTTAAAACTTATGTATTGATATCTCTCTGTTAGTGTGTCAAGTGGGTGTAAAGCGGCATAAACACAGCAGTGAAAAGCAGCTAAACCCCATTATAAAAATAAATTACTTTGAAAAACCCATGAAACAAAGACAGTGAAAGAGATAGAAATTCTTACACAATGCGTTCACGGGCTGTGATGCAACCTGGATTGACCATATCTAGACCCACAGCTGGATGAGACATAAGGGTGGACACTCTTGGGGCTGAGAGGTTTGGTGAGGTTGGGTGAGCAAACGCAGACCCTTTAAAGTAATACTGCATGGTACCCATCGCATGGGTCACAAATCTCCAGGTTCAAGGGCATCTTCCTACATCGAAAACATGCATGAGATACCCAGAAAATGGTACACTGTGTGATGGGGAAAGGTTTCTAAAACGCACCTCATTTCTCATCTGCTTGTGCCCGGGTTCGCCATTCCAGCCACTTTACTAGCAATCTCCCTCCTTGGAGCATCAGCACCTTTAACCTCCTGTTCCGTACAGGTTGCAATTTGTACTGAGGATGAACGGGAAGACGTGGAACCAATGAAAGACTAGCTCTTGGTGTTGGGACAGGCACAGGTCACTCTATTTTCCCATCAGGAAGAAGAATTAACCACAGGCTCAGCCTGCCCCCCGGAACCAGAACAGGGCCTGAAGCCATCCTGCGCTTTTGCGGCCAGCTCCCTAAAAAGCGAGTTGTAAAATGGAGGTTCAGGGCACTGCAATTCACAAACCTGCAGAGTTATAAATGATAACTCTCATCCACAAATATATTGAGGGAAGGCAAAGAAGAGGATTTGAAATCAAGGCAGAATTGCAGGAAACAGATTTCAGGAGGTAGATTCGAATCGCCTTTAAAGCACATGAAAAGCGGCAAAACGTTGACAATGATGCCCTTGGCCAAAAAGGGCGTATGCGTTTTTTCCTGAATATATTCAGGAAAAAACGCATACGCCCTTTTTGGCCAACCAAGCAACCTGGAAAGGCAAATCAGCGCTACAAAGATGTCTCGCTTCCCATCGGTTAAAAAGGCCATGCTGAAAAAAGTGATAAAAACCAGAAATGCAGGACAGGCCATGGAGAAATGGGAGCCTTGCTACACTGATGGGCGGGATGTAAATTGCCAACAGCCACTCTGGAGAAGCGTACGGTGAGTCCTGAAACATCTAAAAAACAAAGCTTAGAGAGCATAGGGCACTTCCACTCATGGGGTTATAAATTGGGAAAATTAAAAATCAGCAAGACACAAGCACCCCAAAGTTTAGGGCTGCTCTGTTGACAAGGACCTCCACTTCATTCCACCTTCAATATCCCAGGAAAGAGAAAAATGGATAAAGAAGTTGTGGTCCTTATGTACAATGGAATATCACACAGACATGAAAGCAATGTCATAAGGCTAGTAGCAGCATGATGAGTGGATTTAGGTACAACGACTCTAAGTGAAATAAGTCACACAGAAAAGGACACTTCTCATAAGGTATCACTGATAGAGGGAATGTAAAAACCGTTACACTTGAACTGAATTACAAAACAGAACAGAGTCACACATGCAGAAAACACACTATGGCTGCTTAACGGGAAAGGTGAGGTGGGGTGATACATAAAACAAGGGTTTCAAATTAGCTCAGATACCGTTCCATAAACCCAATATGTAATAGACAAGACCTACTCCTTGCTCAGAGAACTGGACTCAACACGCCCTATTCACCGCACAAGAATATATCTGACTAGTAATAATCTTAAAACCTATGTATTGATATCTCTCTGTTAGTGTGTCAAGTGGGTAAAAAGCGGCATAAACACAGCAGTGAAAAGCAGCTAAACCCCATTATAAAAATAAATTACTTTGAAAAACCCATGAAACAAAGACAGTGAAAGAGAGAGAAATTCTTACACAATGCGTTCAGGGGCTGTGATGCAACCTGGATTGACCATATCTAGACCCACAGCTGGATGAGACATAAGGGTGGACACTGTTGCGGCTGAGAGGTTTGGTGAGGTTGGGTGAGCAAACGCAGACCCTTTAAAGTATTACTGCGTGGTATCCATCGCATGGGTCCCAAATCTCCAGGTTCAAGGGCATCTTCCTACATCGAAAACATGCATGAGATACCCAGAAGATGGTACACTGTGTGATGGGGAAAGGTTTCTAAAACGCACCTCATTTCTCATCTGCTTGTGCCCGGGTTCGCCATTCCAGCCACTTTACTAGCAATCTCCCTCCTTGGAGCATCAGCACCTTTAACCTCCTGTTCCGTACAGGTTGCAATTTGTACTGAGGATGAACGGGAAGACGTGGAACCAATGAAAGACTAGCTCTTGGTGTTGGGACAGGCACAGGTCACTCTATTTTCCCATCAGGAAGAAGAATTAACCACAGGCTCAGCCTGCCCCCCGGAACCAGAACAGGGCCTGAAGCCATCCTGCGCTTTTGCGGCCAGCTCCCTAAAAAGCGAGTTGTAAAGTGCAGGTTCAGGGCACTGCAATTCACAAACCTGCAGAGTTATAAATGATAACTCTCATCCACAAATATATTGAGGGAAGGCAAAGAAGAGGATTTGAAATCAAGGCAGAATTGCAGGAAACAGATTTCAGGAGGTAGATACGAATCGCCTTTAAAGCACATGAAAAGCGGCAAAACGTTGACAATGATGCCCTTGGCCAAAAAGGGCGTATGCGTTTTTTCCTGAATATATTCAGGAAAAACCGCATACGCCCTTTTTGGCCAACCAAGCAACCTGGAAAGGCAAATCAGCGCTACAAAGATGTCTCGCTTCCCATCGGTTAAAAAGGCCATGCTGAAAAAAGTGTCAAAACCACAAATGCAGGACAGGCCATGGAGAAATGGGAGCCTTGCTACACTGATGGGCGGGATGTAAATTGCCAACAGCCACTCTGGAGAAGCGTACGGTGAGTCCTGAAACATCTAAAAAACAAAGCTTAGAGAGCATAGGGCACTTCCACTCATGGGGTTATAAATTGGGAAAATTAAAAATCAGCAAGACACAAGCACCCCAAAGTTTAGGGCTGCTCTGTTGACAAGGACCTCCACTTCATTCCACCTTCAATATCCCAGGAAAGAGAAAAATGGATAAAGAAGTTGTGGTCCTTATGTACAATGGAATATCACTCAGCCGTGAAATCAATGTCATAAGGCTAGTAGCAGCATGATGAGTGGATTTAGGTACGACGACTCTAAGTGAAATAAGTCACACAGCAAAGGACACTTCTCATAAGGTATCACTTATAGAGGGAATGTAAAAACCGTTACACTTGAACTGAATTACAAAACAGAACAGAGTCACACATGCAGAAAACACACTATGGCTGCTTAACGGGAAAGGTGAGGTGGGGTGATACATAAAACAAGGGTTTCAAATTAGCTCAGATACCGTTCCATAAACCCAATATGTAATAGACAAGACCTACTCCTTGCTCAGAGAACTGGACTCAACACGCCCTATTCACCGCACAAGAATATATCTGACTAGTAATAATCTTAAAACCTATGTATTGATATCTCTCTGTTAGTGTGTCAAGTGGGTAAAAAGCGGCATAAACACAGCAGTGAAAAGCAGCTAAACCCCATTATAAAAATAAATTACTTTGAAAAACCCATGAAACAAAGACAGTGAACGAGAGAGGAATTCTTACACAATGTGTTCAGGGGCTGTGATGCAACCTGGATTGACCATATCTAGACCCACAGCTGGATGAGACATAAGGGTGGACACTGTTGCGGCTGAGAGGTTTGGTGAGGTTGGGTGAGCAAACGCAGACCCTTTAAAGTATTACTGCGTGGTACCCATCGCATGGGTCCCAAATCTCCAGGTTCAAGGGCATCTTCCTACATCGAAAACATGCATGAGATACCCAGAAGATGGTACACCGTGTGATGGGGAAAGGTTTCTAAAACGCACCTCATTTCTCATCTGCTTGTGCCCGGGTTCGCCATTCCAGCCACTTTACTAGCAATCTCCCTCCTTGGAGCATCAGCACCTTTAACCTCCTGTTCCGTACAGGTTGCAATTTGTACTGAGGATGAACGGGAAGACGTGGAACCAATGAAAGACTAGCTCTTGGTGTTGGGACAGGCACAGGTCACTCTATTTTCCCATCAGGAAGAAGAATTAACCACAGGCTCAGCCTGCCCCCCGGAACCAGAACAGGGCCTGAAGCCATCCTGCGCTTTTGTGGCCAGCTCCCTAAAAAGCGAGTTGTAAAATGGAGGTTCAGGGCACTGCAATTCACAAACCTGCAGAGTTATAAATGATAACTCTCATCCACAAATATATTGAGGGAAGGCAAAGAAGAGGATTTGAAATCAAGGCAGAATTGCAGGAAACAGATTTCAGGAGGTAGATTCGAATCGCCTTTAAAGCACATGAAAAGCGGCAAAACGTTGACAATGATGCCCTTGGCCAAAAAGGGCGTATGCGTTTTTTCCTGAATATATTCAGGAAAAAACGCATACGCCCTTTTTGGCCAACCAAGCAACCTGGAAAGGCAAATCAGCGCTACAAAGATGTCTCGCTTCCCATTGGTCAAAAGGGCCATGCTGAAAAAAGTGTCAAAACCAGAAATGCAGGACAGGCCATGGAGAAATGGGAGCCTTGCTACACTGATGGGCGGGATGTAAATTGTCAACAGCCACTCTGGAGAAGTGTACGGTGAGTCCTGAAACGTCTAAAAAGCAAAGCTTAGAGAGCATAGGGCACTTCCACTCATGGGGGTATAAATTGGGAAAATGAAAAATCAGCAAGACACAAGCACCCCAAAGTTTAGGGCTGCTCTGTTGACAAGGACCTCCACTTCATTCCACCTTCAATATCCCAGGAAAGAGAAAAATGGATAAAGAAGTTGTGGTCCTTATGTACAATGGAATATCACTCAGCCGTGAAATCAATGTCATAAGGCTAGTAGCAGCATGATGAGTGGATTTAGGTACAACGACTCTAAGTGAAATAAGTCACACAGAAAAGGACACTTCTCATAAGGTATCACTGATAGAGGGAATGTAAAAACCGTTACACTTCAACTGAATTACAAAACAGAACAGAGTCACACATGCAGAAAACACACTATGGCTGCTTAACGGGAAAGGTGAGGTGGGGTGATACATAAAACAAGGGTTTCAAATTAGCTCAGATACCGTTCCATAAAACCAATATGTAATAGACAAGACCTACTCCTTGCTCAGAGAACTGGACTCAACACGCCCTATTCACCGCACAAGAATATATCTGACTAGTAATAATCTTAAAACTTATGTATTGATATCTCTCTGTTAGTGTGTCAAGTGGGTGTAAAGCGGCATAAACACAGCAGTGAAAAGCAGCTAAACCCCATTATAAAAATAAATTACTTTGAAAAACCCATGAAACAAAGACAGTGAAAGAGATAGAAATTCTTACACAATGCGTTCACGGGCTGTGATGCAACCTGGATTGACCATATCTAGACCCACAGCTGGATGAGACATAAGGGTGGACACTCTTGGGGCTGAGAGGTTTGGTGAGGTTGGGTGAGCAAACGCAGACCCTTTAAAGTAATACTGCATGGTACCCATCGCATGGGTCCCAAATCTCCAGGTTCAAGGGCATCTTCCTACATCGAAAACATGCATGAGATACCCAGAAGATGGTACACTGTGTGATGGGGAAAGGTTTCTAAAACGCACCTCATTTCTCATCTGCTTGTGCCCGGGTTCGCCATTCCAGCCACTTTACTAGCAATCTCCCTCCTTGGAGCATCAGCACCTTTAACCTTCTGTTCCGTACAGGTTGCAATTTGTACTGAGGATGAACGGGAAGACGTGGAACCAATGAAAGACTAGCTCTTGGTGTTGGGACAGGCACAGGTCACTCTATTTTCCCATCAGGAAGAAGAATTAACCACAGGCTCAGCCTGCCCCCCGGAACCAGAACAGGGCCTGAAGCCATCCTGCGCTTTTGCGGCCAGCTCCCTAAAAAGCGAGTTGTAAAGTGCAGGTTCAGGGCACTGCAATTCACAAACCTGCAGAGTTATAAATGATAACTCTCATCCACAAATATATTGAGGGAAGGCAAAGAAGAGGATTTGAAATCAAGGCAGAATTGCAGGAAACAGATTTCAGGAGGTAGATTCGAATCGCCTTTAAAGCACATGAAAAGCGGCAAAACGTTGACAATGATGCCCTTGGCCAAAAAGGGCGTATGCGTTTTTTCCTGAATATATTCAGGAAAAAACGCATACGCCCTTTTTGGCCAACCAAGCAACCTGGAAAGGCAAATCAGCGCTACAAAGAAGTCTCGCTTCCCATCGGTTAAAAGGGCCATGCTGAAAAAAGTGTCAAAACCAGAAATGCAGGACAGGCCATGGAGAAATGGGAGCCTTGCTACACTGATGGGCGGGATGTAAATTGTCAACAGCCACTCTGGAGAAGTGTACGGTGAGTCCTGAAACGTCTAAAAAGCAAAGCTTAGAGAGCATAGGGCACTTCCACTCATGGGGGTATAAATTGGGAAAATGAAAAATCAGCAAGACACAAGCACCCCAAAGTTTAGGGCTGCTCTGTTGACAAGGACCTCCACTTCATTCCACCTTCAATATCCCAGGAAAGAGAAAAATGGATAAAGAAGTTGTGGTCCTTATGTACAATGGAATATCACTCAGCCATGAAAGCAATGTCATAAGGCTAGTAGCAGCATGATGAGTGGATTTAGGTACGACGATTCTAAGTGAAATAAGTCACACAGAAAAGGACACTTCTCATAAGGTATCACTGATAGAGGGAATGTAAAAACCGTTACACTTGAACTGAATTACAAAACAGAACAGAGTCACACATGCAGAAAACACACTATGGCTGCTTAACGGGAAAGGTGAGGTGGGGTGATACATAAAACAAGGGTTTCAAATTAGCTCAGATACCGTTCCATAAACCCAATATGTAATAGACAAGACCTACTCCTTGCTCAGAGAACTGGACTCAACACGCCCTATTCACCGCAAAAGAATATATCTGACTAGTAATAATCTTAAAACCTATGTATTGATATCTCTCTGTTAGTGTGTCAAGTGGGTAAAAAGCGGCATAAACACAGCAGTGAAAAGCAGCTAAACCCCATTATAAAAATAAATTACTTTGAAAAACCCATGAAACAAAGACAGTGAAAGAGAGAGAAATTCTTACACAATGCGTTCAGGGGCTGTGATGCAACCTGGATTGACCATATCTAGACCCACAGCTGGATGAGACATAAGGGTGGACACTGTTGCGGCTGAGAGGTTTGGTGAGGTTGGGTGAGCAAACGCAGACCCTTTAAAGTAATACTGCATGGTACCCATCGCATGGGTCCCAAATCTCCAGGTTGAAGGGCATCTTCCTACATCGTAAACATGCATGAGATACCCAGAAGATGGTACACCGTGTGATGGGGAAAGGTTTCTAAAACGCACCTCATTTCTCATCTGCCTGTGCCCGGGTGTGCCATTCCAGCCACTTTACTAGCAATCTCCCTCCTTGGAGCATCATCACCTTTAACCTCCTGTTCCGTACAGGTTGCAATTTGTCCTGAGGATGAACGGGAAGACGTGGAAACAATGAGAGACTAGCTCTTGGTGTTGGGACAGGCACAGGTCACTCTATTTTCCCATCAGGAAGAAGAATTAACCACAGGCTCAGCCTGCCCCCCGGAACCAGAACAGGGCCTGAAGCCATCCTGCGCTTTTGCGGCCAGCTCCCTAAAAAGCGAGTTGTAAAATGGAGGTTCAGGGCACTGCAATTCACAAACCTGCAGAGTTATAAATGATAACTCTCATCCACAAATATATTGAGGGAAGGCAAAGAAGAGGATTTGAAATCAAGGCAGAATTGCAGGAAACAGATTTCAGGAGGTAGATTCGAATCGCCTTTAAAGCACATGAAAAGCGGCAAAACGTTGACAATGATGCCCTTGGCCAAAAAGGGCGTATGCGTTTTTTCCTGAATATATTCAAGAAAAAACGCATACGCCGTTTTTGGCCAACCAAGCAACCTGGAAAGGCAAATCAGCACTACAAAGATGTCTCGCTTCCCATCGGTCAAAAGGGCCATGCTGAAAAAAGTGTCAAAACCAGAAATGCAGGACAGGCCATGGAGAAATGGGAGCCTTGCTACACTGATGGGCGGGATGTAAATTGTCAACAGCCACTCTGGAGAAGTGCACGGTGAGTCCTGAAACGTCTAAAAAGCAAAGCTTAGAGAGCATAGGGCACTTCCACTCATGGGGTTATAAATTGGGAAAATTAAAAATCAGCAAGACACAAGCACCCCAAAGTTTAGGACTGCTCTGTTGACAAGGACCTCCACTTCATTCCACCTTCAATATCGCAGGAAAGAGAAAAATGGATAAAGAAGTTGTGGTCCTTATGTACAATGGAATATCACTCAGCCGTGAAATCAATGTCATAAGGCTAGTAGCAGCATGATGAGTGGATTTAGGTACGACGACTCTAAGTGAAATAAGTCACACAGAAAAGGACACTTCTCATAAGGTATCACTTATAGAGGGAATGTAAAAACCGTTACACTTGAACTGAATTACCAAACAGAACAGAGTCACACATGCAGAAAACACACTATGGCTGCTTAACGGGAAAGGTGAGGTGGGGTGATACATAAAACAAGGGTTTCAAATTAGCTCAGATACCGTTCCATAAACCCAATATGTAATAGACAAGACCTACTCCTTGCTCAGAGAACTGGACTCAACACGCCCTATTCACCGCACAAGAATATATCTGACTAGTAATAATCTTAAAACCTATGTATTGATATCTCTCTGTTAGTGTGTCAAGTGGGTGTAAAGCGGCATAAACACAGCAGTGAAAAGCAGCTAAACCCCATTATAAAAATAAATTACTTTGAAAAACCCATGAAACAAAGACAGTGAAAGAGAGAGAAATTCTTACGCAATGCGTTCAGGGGCTGTGATGCAACCTGGATTGACCATATCTAGACCCACAGCTGGATGAGACATAAGGGTGGACACTGTTGCGGCTGAGAGGTTTGGTGAGGTTGGGTGAGCAAACGCAGACCCTTTAAAGTAATACTGCGTGGTACCCATCGCATGGGTCCCAAATCTCCAGGTTCAAGGTCATCTTCCTACATCGAAAACATGCATGAGATACCCAGAAGATGGTACACTGTGTGATGGCGAAAGGTTTCTAAAACGCACCTCATTTCTCATCTGCTTGTGCCCGGGTTCGCCATTCCAGCCACTTTACTAGCAATCTCCCTCCTTGGAGCATCAGCACCTTTAACCTCCTGTTCCGTACAGGTTGCAATTTGTCCTGAGGATGAACGGGAAGACGTGGAACCAATGAGAGACTAGCTCTTGGTGTTGGGACAGGCACAGGTCACTCTATTTTCCCATCAGGAAGAAGAATTAACCACAGGCTCAGCCTGCCCCCCGGAACCAGAACAGGGCCTGAAGCCATCCTGCGCTTTTGCGGCCAGCTCCCTAAAAAGCGAGTTGTAAAATGGAGGTTCAGGGCACTGCAATTCACAAACCTGCAGAGTTATAAATGATAACTCTCGTCCACAAATATATTGAGGGAAGGCAAAGAAGAGGATTTGAAATCAAGGCAAATTGCAGGAAACAGATTTCAGGAGGTAGATTCGAATCGCCTTTAAAGCACATGAAAAGCGGCAAAACGTTGACAATGATGCCCTTGGCCAAAAAGGGCGTATGCGTTTTTTCCTGAATATATTCAGGAAAAAACGCATACGCCCTTTTTGGCCAACCAAGCAACCTGGAAAGGCAAATCAGCGCTACAAAGATGTCTCGCTTCCCATCGGTCAAAAGGGCCATGCTGAAAAAAGTGTCAAAACCAGAAATGCAGGACAGGCCATGGAGAAATGGGAGCCTTGCTACACTGATGGGCGGGATGTAAATTGTCAACAGCCACTCTGGAGAAGTGTACGGTGAGTCCTGAAACGTCTAAAAAGCAAAGCTTAGAGAGCATAGGGCACTTCCACTCATGGGGGTATAAATTGGGAAAATGAAAAATCAGCAAGACACAAGCACCCCAAAGTTTAGGGCTGCTCTGTTGACAAGGACCTCCACTTCATTCCACCTTCAATATCGCAGGAAAGAGAAAAATGGATAAAGAAGTTGTGGTCCTTATGTACAATGGAATATCACTCAGCCATGAAATCAATGTCATAAGGCTAGTAGCAGCATGATGAGTGGATTTAGGTACGACGATTCTAAGTGAAATAAGTCACACAGAAAAGGACACTTCTCATAAGGTATCACTGATAGAGGGAATGTAAAAACCGTTACACTTGAACTGAATTACAAAACAGAACAGAGTCACACATGCAGAAAACACACTATGGCTGCTTAACGGGAAAGGTGAGGTGGGGTGGTACATAAAACAAGGGTTTCAAATTAGCTCAGATACCGTTCCATAAAACCAATATGTAATAGACAAGACCTACTCCTTGCTCAGAGAACTGGACTCAACACGCCCTATTCACCGCACAAGAATATATCTGACTAGTAATAATCTTAAAACCTATGTATTGATATCTCTCTGTTAGTGTGTCAAGTGGGTGTAAAGCGGCATAAACACAGCAGTGAAAAGCAGCTAAACCCCATTATAAAAATAAATTACTTTGAAAAACCCATGAAACAAAGACAGTGAAAGAGAGAGAAATTCTTACACAATGCGTTCAGGGGCTGTGATGCAACCTGGATTGACCATATCTAGACCCACAGCTGGATGAGACATAAGGGTGGACACTCTTGGGGCTGAGAGGTTTGGTGAGGTTGGGTGAGCAAATGCAGACCCTTTAAAGTAATACTGCATGGTACCCATCGCATGGGTCACAAATCTCCAGGTTCAAGGGCATCTTCCTACATCGAAAACATGCATGAGAAACCCAGAAGATGGTACACCGTGTGATGGGGAAAGGTTTCTAAAACGCACCTCATTTCTCATCTCCTTGTGCCCGGGTTCGCTATTCCAGCCGCTTTACTAGCAATCTCCCTACTTGGAGCATCAGCACCTTTAACCTCCTGTTCCGTACAGGTTGCAATTTGTCCTGAGGATGAACGGGAAGACGTGGAACCAATGAGAGACTAGCTCTTGGTGTTGGGACAGGCACAGGTCACTCTATTTTCCCATCAGGAAGAAGAATTAACCACAGGCTCAGCCTGCCACCCGGAACCAGAACAGGGCCTGAAGCCATCCTGCGCTATTGCGGCCAGCTCCCTAAAAATCGAGTTGTAAAATGGAGGTTCAGGGCACTGCAATTCACAAACCTGCAGACTTATAAATGATAACTCTCGTCCACAAATATATTGAGGGAAGGCAAAGAAGAGGATTTGAAATCAAGGCAGAATTGCAGGAAACAGATTTCAGGAGGTAGATTCGAATCGCTTTTAAAGCACATGAAAAGCGGCAAAACGTTGACAATGATGCCCTTGGCCAAAAAGGGCGTATGCGTTTTTTCCTGAATATATTCAGGAAAAAACGCATACGCCCTTTTTGGCCAACCAAGCAACCTGGAAAAGCAAATCAGCGCTACAAAGATGTCTCGCTTCCCATCGGTTAAAAAGGCCATGCTGAAAAAAGTGTCAAAACCAGAAATGCAGGACAGGCCATGGAGAAATGGGAGCCTTGCTACACTGATGGGCGGGATGTAAATTGCCAACAGCCACTCTGGAGAAGCGTACGGTGAGTCCTGAAACATCTAAAAAACAAAGCTTAGAGAGCATATGGCACTTCCACTCATGGGGTTATAAATTGGGAAAATTAAAAATCAGCAAGACACAAGCACCCCAAAGTTTAGGGCTGCTCTGTTGACAAGGACCTCCACTTCATTCCACCTTCAATATCCCAGGAAAGAGAAAAATGGATAAAGAAGTTGTGGTCCTTATGTACAATGGAATATCACTCAGCCATGAAATCAATTTCATAAGGCTAGTAGCAGCATGATGAGTGGATTTAGGTACGACGATTCTAAGTGAAATAAGTCACACAGAAAAGGACACTTCTCATAAGGTATCACTGATAGAGGGAATGTAAAAACCGTTACACTTGAACTGAATTACAAAACAGAACAGAGTCACACATGCAGAAAACACACTATGGCTGCTTAACGGGAAAGGTGAGGTGGGGTGATACATAAAACAAGGGTTTCAAATTAGCTCAGATACCGTTCCATAAACCCAATATGTAATAGACAAGACCTACTCCTTGCTCAGAGAACTGGACTCAACACGCCCTATTCACCGCACAAGAATATATCTGACTAGTAATAATCTTAAAACCTATGTATTGATATCTCTCTGTTAGTGTGTCAAGTGGGTAAAAAGCGGCATAAACACAGCAGTGAAAAGCAGCTAAACCCCATTATAAAAATAAATTACTTTGAAAAACCCATGAAACAAAGGCAGTGAAAGAGAGAGAAATTCTCACACAATGCGTTCAGGGGCTGTGATGCAACCTGGATTGACCATATCTAGACCCACAGCTGGATGAGACATAAGGGTGGACACTGTTGCGGCTGAGAGGTTTGGTGAGGTTGGGTGAGCAAACGCAGACCCTTTAAAGTAATACTGTGTGGTACCCATCGCATGGGTCCCAAATCTCCAGGTTCAAGGTCATCTTCCTACATCGAAAACATGCATGAGATACCCAGAAATGGTACACCGTGTGATGGGGAAAGGTTTCTAAAACGCACCTCATTTCTCATCTGCTTGTGCCCGGGTTCGCCATTCCAGGCACTTTACTAGCAATCTCCCTCCTTGGAGCATCAGCACCTTTAACCTCCTGTTCCGTACAGGTTGCAATTTGTACTGAGGATGAACGGGAAGACGTGGAACCAATGAAAGACTAGCTCTTGGTGTTGGGACAGGCACAGGTCACTCTATTTTCCCATCAGGAAGAAGAATTAACCACAGGCTCAGACTGCCCCCCAGAACCAGAACAGGGCCTGAAGCCATCCTGCGCTTTTGCGGCCAGCTCCCTAAAAAGCGAGTTGTAAAATGGAGGTTCAGGGCACTGCAATTCACAAACCTGCAGAGTTATAAATGATAACTCTCATCCACAAATATATTGAGGGAAGGCAAAGAAGAGGATTTGAAATCAAGGCAGAATTGCAGGAAACAGATTTCAGGAGGTAGATTCGAATCGCCTTTAAAGCACATGAAAAGCGGCAAAACGTTGACAATGATGCCCTTGGCCAAAAAGGGCGTATGCGTTTTTTCCTGAATATATTCAAGAAAAAACGCATACGCCGTTTTTGGCCAACCAAGCAACCTGGAAAGGCAAATCAGCACTACAAAGATGTCTCGCTTCCCATCGGTCAAAAGGGCCATGCTGAAAAAAGTGTCAAAACCAGAAATGCAGGACAGGCCATGGAGAAATGGGAGCCTTGCTACACTGATGGGCGGGATGTAAATTGTCAACAGCCACTCTGGAGAAGTGCACGGTGAGTCCTGAAACGTCTAAAAAGCAAAGCTTAGAGAGCATAGGGCACTTCCACTCATGGGGTTATAAATTGGGAAAATTAAAAATCAGCAAGACACAAGCACCCCAAAGTTTAGGGCTGCTCTGTTGACAAGGACCTCCACTTCATTCCACCTTCAATATCGCAGGAAAGAGAAAAATGGATAAAGAAGTTGTGGTCCTTATGTACAATGGAATATCACTCAGCCGTGAAATCAATGTCATAAGGCTAGTAGCAGCATGATGAGTGGATTTAGGTACGACGACTCTAAGTGAAATAAGTCACACAGAAAAGGACACTTCTCATAAGGTATCACTTATAGAGGGAATGTAAAAACCGTTACACTTGAACTGAATTACCAAACAGAACAGAGTCACACATGCAGAAAACACACTATGGCTGCTTAACGGGAAAGGTGAGGTGGGGTGATACATAAAACAAGGGTTTCAAATTAGCTCAGATACCGTTCCATAAACCCAATATGTAATAGACAAGACCTACTCCTTGCTCAGAGAACTGGACTCAACACGCCCTATTCACCGCACAAGAATATATCTGAGTAGTAATAATCTTAAAACCTATGTATTGATATCTCTCTGTTAGTGTGTCAAGTGGGTGTAAAGCGGCATAAACACAGCAGTGAAAAGCAGCTAAACCCCATTATAAAAATAAATTACTTTGAAAAACCCATGAAACAAAGACAGTGAAAGAGAGAGAAATTCTTACGCAATGCGTTCAGGGGCTGTGATGCAACCTGGATTGACCATATCTAGACCCACAGCTGGATGAGACATAAGGGTGGACACTGTTGCGGCTGAGAGGTTTGGTGAGGTTGGGTGAGCAAACGCAGACCCTTTAAAGTAATACTGCGTGGTACCCATCGCATGGGTCCCAAATCTCCAGGTTCAAGGGCATCTTCCTACATCGAAAACATGCATGAGATACCCAGAAGATGGTACACTGTGTGATGGCGAAAGGTTTCTAAAACGCACCTCATTTCTCATCTGCTTGTGCCCGGGTTCGCCATTCCAGCCACTTTACTAGCAATCTCCCTCCTTGGAGCATCAGCACCTTTAACCTCCTGTTCCGTACAGGTTGCAATTTGTCCTGAGGATGAACGGGAAGACGTGGAACCAATGAGAGACTAGCTCTTGGTGTTGGGACAGGCACAGGTCACTCTATTTTCCCATCAGGAAGAAGAATTAACCACAGGCTCAGCCTGCCCCCCGGAACCAGAACAGGGCCTGAAGCCATCCTGCGCTTTTGCGGCCAGCTCCCTAAAAAGCGAGTTGTAAAATGGAGGTTCAGGGCACTGCAATTCACAAACCTGCAGAGTTATAAATGATAACTCTCGTCCACAAATATATTGAGGGAAGGCAAAGAAGAGGATTTGAAATCAAGGCAGAATTGCAGGAAACAGATTTCAGGAGGTAGATTCGAATCGCCTTTAAAGCACATGAAAAGCGGCAAAACGTTGACAATGATGCCCTTGGCCAAAAAGGGCGTATGCGTTTTTTCCTGAATATATTCAGGAAAAAACGCATACGCCCTTTTTGGCCAACCAAGCAACCTGGAAAGGCAAATCAGCGCTACAAAGATGTCTCGCTTCCCATCGGTCAAAAGGGCCATGCTGAAAAAAGTGTCAAAACCAGAAATGCAGGACAGGCCATGGAGAAATGGGAGCCTTGCTACACTGATGGGCGGGATGTAAATTGTCAACAGCCACTCTGGAGAAGTGTACGGTGAGTCCTGAAACGTCTAAAAAGCAAAGCTTAGAGAGCATAGGGCACTTCCACTCATGGGGGTATAAATTGGGAAAATTAAAAATCAGCAAGACACAAGCACCCCAAAGTTTAGGGCTGCTCTGTTGACAAGGACCTCCACTTCATTCCACCTTCAATATCGCAGGAAAGAGAAAAATGGATAAAGAAGTTGTGGTCCTTATGTACAATGGAATATCACTCAGCCATGAAATCAATGTCATAAGGCTAGTAGCAGCATGATGAGTGGATTTAGGTACGACGATTCTAAGTGAAATAAGTCACACAGAAAAGGACACTTCTCATAAGGTATCACTGATAGAGGGAATGTAAAAACCGTTACACTTGAACTGAATTACAAAACAGAACAGAGTCACACATGCAGAAAACACACTATGGCTGCTTAACGGGAAAGGTGAGGTGGGGTGGTACATAAAACAAGGGTTTCAAATTAGCTCAGATACCGTTCCATAAAACCAATATGTAATAGACAAGACCTACTCCTTGCTCAGAGAACTGGACTCAACACGCCCTATTCACCGCACAAGAATATATCTGACTAGTAATAATCTTAAAACCTATGTATTGATATCTCTCTGTTAGTGTGTCAAGTGGGTGTAAAGCGGCATAAACACAGCAGTGAAAAGCAGCTAAACCCCATTATAAAAATAAATTACTTTGAAAAACCCATGAAACAAAGACAGTGAAAGAGAGAGAAATTCTTACACAATGCGTTCAGGGGCTGTGATGCAACCTGGATTGACCATATCTAGACCCACAGCTGGATGAGACATAAGGGTGGACACTGTTGCGGCTGAGAGGTTTGGTGAGGTTGGGTGAGCAAACGCAGACCCTTTAAAGTAATACTGCGTGGTACCCATCGCATGGGTCCCAAATCTCCAGGTTGAAGGGCATCTTCCTACATCGTAAACATGCATGAGATACCCAGAAGATGGTACACCGTGTGATGGGGAAAGGTTTCTAAAACGCACCTCATTTCTCATCTGCCTGTGCCCGGGTTTGCCATTCCAGCCACTTTACTAGCAATCTACCTCCTTGGAGCATCATCACCTTTAACCTCCTGTTCCGTACAGGTTGCAATTTGTCCTGAGGATGAACGGGAAGACGTGGAACCAATGAGAGACTAGCTCTTGGTGTTGGGACAGGCACAGGTCACTCTATTTTCCCATCAGGAAGAAGAATTAACCACAGGCTCAGCCTGCCCCCCGGATCAAGAACAGGGCCTGAAGCCATCCTGCGCTTTTGCGGCCAGCTCCCAAAAACGCTAGTTGTAAAATGGAGGTTCAGGGCACTGCAATTCACAAACCTGCAGAGTTATAAATGATAACTCTCGTCCACAAATATATTGAGGGAAGGCAAAGAAGAGGATTTGAAATCAAGGCAGAATTGCAGGAAACAGATTTCAGGAGGTAGATTCGAATCGCCTTTAAAGCACATGAAAAGCGGCAAAACGTTGACAATGATGCCCTTGGCCAAAAAGGGCGTATGCGTTTTTTCCTGAATATATTCAGGAAAAAACGCATACGCCCTTTTTGGCCAACCAAGCAACCTGGAAAGGCAAATCAGCGCTACAAAGAAGTCTCGCTTCCCATCGGTTAAAAGGGCCATGCTGAAAAAAGTGTCAAAACCAGAAATGCAGGACAGGCCATGGAGAAATGGGAGCCTTGCTACACTGATGGGCGGGATGTAAATTGCCAACAGCCACTCTGGAGAAGCGTATGGTGAGTCCTGAAACATCTAAAAAACACAGCTTAGAGAGCATAGGGCACTTCTACTCATGGGGGTATAAATTGGGAAAATGAAAAATCAGCAAGACACAAGCACCCCAAAGTTTAGGGCTGCTCTGTTGACAAGGACCTCCACTTCATTCCACCTTCAATATCCCAGGAAAGAGAAAAATAGATAAAAGAGTTGTGGTCCTTATGTACAAAGGAATATCCCTCAGCCATGAAATCAATGTCCTAAGGCTAGTAGCAGCATGATGAGTGGATTTAGGTACCACGATTCTAAGTGAAGTAAGTCACACAGAAAAGGACACTTCTCATAAGGTATCACTGATAGAGGGAATGTAAAAACCGTTACACTTGAACTGAATTACAAAACAGAACAGAGTCACACATGCAGAAAACACACTATGGCTGCTTAACGGGAAAGGTGAGGTGGGGTGATACATAAAACAAGGGTTTCAAATTAGCTCAGATACCGTTCCATAAACCCAATATGTAATAGACAAGACCTACTCCTTGCTCAGAGAACTGGACTCAACACGCCCTATTCACCGCACAAGAATATATCTGACTAGTAATAATCTTAAAACCTATGTATTCATATCTCTCTGTTAGTGTGTCAAGTGGGTGTAAAGCGGCATAAACACAGCAGTGAAAAGCAGCTAAACCCCATTATAAAAATAAATTACTTTGAAAAACCCATGAAACAAAGACAGTGAAAGAGAGAGAAATTCTTACACAATGCGTTCAGGGGCTGTGATGCAACCTGGATTGACCATATCTAGACCCACAGCTGGATGAGACATAAGGGTGGACACTCTTGGGGCTGAGAGGTTTGGTGAGGTTGGGTGAGCAAACGCAGACCCTTTAAAGTAATACTGCATGGTACCCATCGCATGGGTCCCAAATCTCCAGGTTGAAGGGCATCTTCCTACATCGAAAACATGCATGAGAAACCCAGAAGATGGTACACCGTGTGATGGGGAAAGGTTTCTAAAACGCACCTCATTTCTCATCTCCTTGTGCCCGGGTTCGCTATTCCAGCCGCTTTACTAGCAATCTCCCTCCTTGGAGCATCAGCACCTTTAACCTCCTGTTCCGTACAGGTTGCAATTTGTCCTGAGGATGAACGGGAAGACGTGGAACCAATGAGAGACTAGCTCTTGGTGTTGGGACAGGCACAGGTCACTCTATTTTCCCATCAGGAAGAAGAATTAACCACAGGCTCAGCCTGCCACCCGGAACCAAAACAGGGCCTGAAGCCATCCTGCGCTATTGCGGCCAGCTCCCTAAAAATCGAGTTGTAAAATGGAGGTTCAGGGCACTGCAATTCACAAACCTGCAGACTTATAAATGATAACTCTCGTCCACAAATATATTGAGGGAAGGCAAAGAAGAGGATTTGAAATCAAGGCAGAATTGCAGGAAACAGATTTCAGGAGGTAGATTCGAATCGCCTTTAAAGCACATGAAAAGCGGCAAAACGTTGACAATGATGCCCTTGGCCAAAAAGGGCGTATGCGTTTTTTCCTGAATATATTCAGGAAAAAACGCATACGCCCTTTTTGGCCAACCAAGCAACCTGGAAAGGCAAATCAGCGCTACAAAGATGTCTCGCTTCCCATCGGTAAAAAAGGCCATGCTGAAAAAAGTGTCAAAACCAGAAATGCAGGACAGGCCATGGAGAAATGGGAGCCTTCCTACACTGATGGGCGGGATGTAAATTGCCAACAGCCACTCTGGAGAAGCGTACGGTGAGTCCGGAAACATCTAAAAAACAAAGCTTAGAGAGCATGGGGCACTTCCACTCAGGGGTTATAAATTGGGAAAATGAAAAATCAGCAAGACACAAGCACCCCAAAGTTTAGGGCTGCTCTGTTGACAAGGACCTCCACTTCATTCCACCTTCAATATCCCAGGAAAGAGAAAAATCGATAAAGAAGTTGTGGTCCTTATGTACAATGGAATATCACTCAGCCATGAAATCAATGTCATAAGGCTAGTAGCAGCATGATGAGTGGATTTAGGTACGACGATTCTAAGTGAAATAAGTCACACAGAAAAGGACACTTCTCATAAGGTATCACTGATAGAGGGAATGTAAAAACCGTTACACTTGAACTGAATTACAAAACAGAACAGAGTCACACATGCAGAAAACACACTATGGCTGCTTAACGGGAAAGGTGAGGTGGGGTGATACATAAAACAAGGGTTTCAAATTAGCTCAGATACCGTTCCATAAACCCAATATGTAATAGACAAGACCTACTCCTTGCTCAGAGAACTGGACTCAACACGCCCTATTCACCGCACAAGAATATATCTGACTAGTAATAATCTTAAAACCTATGTATTGATATCTCTCTGTTAGTGTGTCAAGTGGGTAAAAAGCGGCATAAACACAGCAGTGAAAAGCAGCTAAACCCCATTATAAAAATAAATTACTTTGAAAAACCCATGAAACAAAGACAGTGAAAGAGAGAGAAATTCTTACACAATGCGTTCAGGGGCTGTGATGCAACCTGGATTGACCATATCTAGACCCACAGCTGGATGAGACATAAGGGTGGACACTGTTGCGGCTGAGAGGTTTGGTGAGGTTGGGTGAGCAAACGCAGACCCTTTAAAGTAATACTGCGTGGTACCCATCGCATGGGTCCCAAATCTCCAGGTTGAAGGGCATCTTCCTACATCGTAAACATGCATGAGATACCCAGAAGATGGTACACCGTGTGATGGGGAAAGGTTTCTAAAACGCACCTCATTTCTCATCTGCCTGTGCCCGGGTTTGCCATTCCAGCCACTTTACTAGCAATCTCCCTCCTTGGAGCATCATCACTTTTAACCTCCTGTTCCGTACAGGTTGCAATTTGTCCTGAGGATGAACGGGAAGACGTGGAACCAATGAGAGACTAGCTCTTGGTGTTGGGACAGGCACAGGTCACTCTATTTTCCCATCAGGAAGAAGAATTAACCACAGGCTCAGCCTGCCACCCGGAACCAAAACAGGGCCTGAAGCCATCCTGCGCTATGGCGGTCAGCTCCCTAAAAATCGAGTTGTAAAATGGAGGTTCAGGGCACTGCAATTCACAAACCTGCAGACTTATAAATGATAACTCTCGTCCACAAATATATTGAGGGAAGGCAATGAAGAGGATTTGAAATCAAGGCAGAATTGCAGGAAACAGATTTCAGGAGGTAGATTCGAATCGCCTTTAAAGCACATGAAAAGCGGCAAAACGTTGACAATGATGCCCTTGGCCAAAAAGGGCGTATGCGTTTTTTCCTGAATATATTCAGGAAAAAACGCATACGCCCTTTTTGGCCAACCAAGCAACCTGGAAAGGCAAATCAGCGCTACAAAGAAGTCTCGCTTCCCATCGGTTAAAAGGGCCATGCTGAAAAAAGTGTCAAAACCGGAAATGCAGGACAGGCCATGGAGAAATGGGAGCCTTGCTACACTGATGGGCGGGATGTAAATTGCCAACAGCCACTCTGGAGAAGAGTACGGTGTGTCCTGAAACATCTAAAAAACACAGCTTAGAGAGCATAGGGCACTTCCACTCATGGGGGTATAAATTGGGAGAATGAAAAATCAGCAAGACACAAGCACCCCAAAGTTTAGGGCTGCTCTGTTGACAAGGACCTCCACTTCATTCCACCTTCAATATCCCAGGAAAGAGAAAAATCGATAAAGAAGTTGTGGTCCTTATGTACAATGGAATATCACTCAGCCATGAAATCAATGTCCTAAGGCTAGTAGTAGCATGATGAGTGGATTTAGGTACGACGATTCTAAGTGAAATAAGTCACACAGAAAAGGACACTTCTCATAAGGTATCACTGATAGAGGGAATGTAAAAACCGTTACACTTGAACTGAATTACAAAACAGAACAGAGTCACACATGCAGAAAACACACTATGGGTGCTTAACGGGAAAGGTGAGGTGGGGTGATACATAAAACAAGGGTTTCAAATTAGCTCAGATACCATTCCATAAACCCAATATGTAATAGACAAGACCTACTCCTTGCTCAGAGAACTGGACTCAACACGCCCTATTCACCGCACAAGAATATATCTGACTAGTAATAATCTTAAAACCTATGTATTCATATCTCTCTGTTAGTGTGCCAAGTGGGTGTAAAGCGGCATAAACACAGCAGTGAAAAGCAGCTAAACCCCATTATAAAAATAAATTACTTTGAAAAACCCATGAAACAAAGACAGTGAAAGAGAGAGAAATTCTTACACAATGTGTTCAGGGGCTGTGATGCAACCTGGATTGACCATATCTAGACCCACAGCTGGATGAAACATAAGGGTGGACACTCTTGGGGCTGAGAGGTTTGGTGAGGTTGGGTGAGCAAATGCAGACCCTTTAAAGTAATACTGCATGGTACCCATCGCATGGGTCACAAATCTCCAGGTTCAAGGGCATCTTCCTACATCGAAAACATGCATGAGAAACCCAGAAGATGGTACACCGTGTGATGGGGAAAGGTTTCTAAAACGCACCTCATTTCTCATCTCCTTGTGCCCGGGTTCGCTATTCCAGCCGCTTTACTAGCAATCTCCCTACTTGGAGCATCAGCACCTTTAACCTCCTGTTCCGTACAGGTTGCAATTTGTCCTGAGGATGAACGGGAAGACGTGGAACCAATGAGAGACTAGCTCTTGGTGTTGGGACAGGCACAGGTCACTCTATTTTCCCATCAGGAAGAAGAATTAACCACAGGCTCAGCCTGCCCCCCGGATCAAGAACAGGGCCTGAAGCCATCCTGCGCTTTTGCGGCCAGCTCCCAAAAACGCGAGTTGTAAAATGGAGGTTCAGGGCACTGCAATTCACAAACCTGCAGAGTTATAAATGATAACTCTCGTTCACAAATATATTGAGGGAAGGCAAAGAAGAGGATTTGAAATCAAGGCAGAATTGCAGGAAACAGATTTCAGGAGGTAGATTCGAATCGCCTTTAAAGCACATGAAAAGCGGCAAAACGTTGACAATGATGCCCTTGGCCAAAAAGGGCGTATGCGTTTTTTCCTGAATATATTCAGGAAAAAACGCATACGCCCTTTTTGGCCAACCAAGCAACCTGGAAAGGCAAATCAGCGCTACAAAGAAGTCTCGCTTCCCATCGGTTAAAAGGGCCATGCTGAAAAAAGTGTCAAAACCAGAAATGCAGGACAGGCCATGGAGAAATGGGAGCCTTGCTACACTGATGGGCGGGATGTAAATTGCCAACAGCCACTCTGGAGAAGAGTACGGTGTGTCCTGAAACATCTAAAAAACACAGCTTAGAGAGCATAGGGCACTTCCACTCATGGGGGTATAAATTGGGAAAATGAAAAATCAGCAAGACACAAGCACCCCAAAGTTTAGGGCTGCTCTGTTGACAAGGACCTCCACTTCATTCCACCTTCAATATCCCAGGAAAGAGAAAAATGGATAAAGAAGTTGTGGTCCTTATGTACAATGGAATATCACTCAGCCGTGAAATCAATGTCATAAGGCTAGTAGCAGCATGACGAGTGGATTTAGGTACGACGATTCTAAGTGAAATAATTCACACAGAAAAGGACACTTCTCATAAAGTATCACTGATAGAGGGAATGTAAAAACCGTTACACTTGAACTGAATTACAAAACAGAACAGAGTCACACATGCAGAAAACACACTATGGCTGCTTAACGGGAAAGGTGAGGTGGGGTGATACATAAAACAAGGGTTTCAAATTAGCTCAGATACCGTTCCATAAACCCAATATGTAATAGACAAGACCTACTCCTTGCTCAGAGAACTGGACTCAACACGCCCTATTCACCGCACAAGAATATATCTGACTAGTAATAATCTGAAAACCTATGTATTGATATCTCTCTGTTAGTGGGTCAAGTGGGTAAAAAGCGGCATAAACACAGCAGTGAAAAGCAGCTAAACCCCATTATAAAAATAAATTACTTTGAAAAACCCATGAAACAAAGACAGTGAAAGAGAGAGAAATTCTTACACAATGCGTTCAGGGGCTGTGATGCAACCTGGATTGACCATATCTAGACCCACAGCTGGATGAGACATAAGGGTGGACACTGTTGCGGCTGAGAGGTTTGGTGAGGTTGGGTGAGCAAACGTAGACCCTTTAAATAATACTGCGTGGTACCCATCGCATGGGTCCCAAATCTCCAGGTTCAAGGGCATCTTCCTACATCGAAAACATGCATGAGATATCCCGAAGACGGTACACCGTGTGATGGGGAAAGGTTTCTAAAACGCACCTCATTTCTTATCTGCTTGTGCCCGGGTTCGCCATTCCAGCCACTTTACTAGCAATCTCCCTCCTTGGAGCATCAGCACCTTTAACCTCCTGTTCCGTACAGGTTGCAATTTGTCCTGAGGATGAACGGGAAGACGTGGAACCAATGAGAGACTAGCTCTTGGTGTTGGGACAGGCACAGGTCACTCTATTTTCCCATCAGGAAGAAGAATTAACCACAGGCTCAGCCTGCCCCCCGGAACCAGAACAGGGCCTGAAGCCATCCTGCGCTTTTGCGGCCAGCTCCCTAAAAAGCGAGTTGTAAAATGGAGGTTCAGGGCACTGCAATTCACAAACCTGCAGAGTTATAAATGATAACTCTCATCCACAAATATATTGAGGGAAGGCAAAGAAGAGGATTTGAAATCAAGGCAGAATTGCAGGAAACAGATTTCAGGAGGTAGATTCGAATCGCCTTTAAAGCACATGAAAAGCGGCAAAACGTTGACAATGATGCCCTTGGCCAAAAAGGGCGTATGCGTTTTTTCCTGAATATATTCAGGAAAAAACGCATACGCCCTTTTTGGCCAACCAAGCAACCTGGAAAGGCAAATCAGCGCTACAAAGATGTCTCGCTTCCCATCGGTCAAAAGGGCCATGCTGAAAAGAGTGTCAAAACCAGAAATGCAGGACAGGCCATGGAGAAATGGGAGCCTTGGTACACTGATGGGCGGGATGTAAATTGTCAACAGCCACTCTGGAGGAGAGTACGGTGTGTCCTGAAACGTCTAAAAAGCAAAGCTTAGAGAGCATAGGGCACTTCCACTCATGGGGGTATAAATTGGGAAAATGAAAAATCAGCAAGACACAAGCACCCCAAAGTTTAGGGCTGCTCTGTTGACAAGGACCTCCACTTCATTCCACCTTCAATATCCCAGGAAAGAGAAAAATGGATAAAGAAGTTGTGGTCCTTATGAACAATGGAATATCACTCAGCCATGAAAGCAATGTCATAAGGCTAGTAGCAGCATGATGAGTGGATTTAGGTACAACGACTCTAAGTGAAATAAGTCACACAGAAAAGGACACTTCTCATAAGGTATCACTGATAGAGGGAATGTAAAAACCGTTACACTTGAACTGAATTACAAAACAGAACAGAGTCACACATGCAGAAAACACACTATGGCTGCTTAACGGGAAAGGTGAGGTGGGGTGATACATAAAACAAGGGTTTCAAATTAGCTCAGATACCGTTCCATAAACCCAATATGTAATAGACAAGACCTACTCCTTGCTCAGAGAACTGGACTCAACACGCCCTATTCACCGCACAAGAATATAACTGACTAGTAATAATCTTAAAACCTATGTATTGATATCTCTCTGTTAGTGTGTCAAGTGGGTGTAAAGCGGCATAAACACAGCAGTGAAAAGCAGCTAAACCCCATTATAAAAATAAATTACTTTGAAAAACCCATGAAACAAAGACAGTGAAAGAGATAGAAATTCTTACACAATGCGTTCACGGGCTGTGATGCAACCTGGATTGACCATATCTAGACCCACAGCTGGATGAGACATAAGGGTGGACACTCTTGGGGCTGTTAGGTTTGGTGAGGTTGGGTGAGCAAACGCACACCCTTTAAAGTAATACTGCATGGTACCCATCGCATGGGTCCCAAATCGCCAGGTTCAAGGGCATCTTCCTACATCGAAAACATGCATGAGAAACCCAGAAGATGGTACACCGTGTGATGTGGAAAGGTTTCTAAAACGCACCTCATTTCTCATCTCCTTGTGCCCGGGTTCGCTATTCCAGCCGCTTTACTAGCAATCTCCCTACTTGGAGCATCAGCACCTTTAACCTCCTGTTCCGTACAGGTTGCAATTTGTACTGAGGATGAACGGGAAGACGTGGAACCAATGAAAGACTAGCTCTTGGTGTTGGGACAGGCACAGGTCACTCTATTTTCCCATCAGGAAGAAGAATTAACCACAGGCTCAGCCTGCCCCCCGGAACCAGAACAGGGCCTGAAGCCATCCTGCGCTTTTGCGGCCAGCTCCCTAAAAAGCGAGTTGTAAAATGGAGGTTCAGGGCACTGCAATTCACAAACCTGCAGAGTTATAAATGATAACTCTCATCCACAAATATATTGAGGGAAGGCAAAGAAGAGGATTTGAAATCAAGGCAGAATTGCAGGAAACAGATTTCAGGAGGTAGATTCGAATCGCCTTTAAAGCACATGAAAAGCGGCAAAACGTTGACAATGATGCCCTTGGCCAAAAAGGGCGTATGCGTTTTTTCCTGAATATATTCAGGAAAAAACGCATACGCCCTTTTTGGCCAACCAAGCAACCTGGAAAGGCAAATCAGCGCTACAAAGAAGTCTCGCTTCCCATCGGTTAAAAGGGCCATGCTGAAAAAAGTGTCAAAACCAGAAATGCAGGACAGGCCATGGAGAAATGGGAGCCTTGCTACACTGATGGGCGGGATGTAAATTGCCAACAGCCACTCTGGAGAAGTGTACGGTGAGTCCTGAAACGTCTAAAAAGCAAAGCTTAGAGAGCATAGGGCACTTCCACTCATGGGGGTCTAAATTGGGAAAATGAAAAATCAGCAAGACACAAGCACCCCAAAGTTTAGGGCTGCTCTGTTGACAAGGACCTCCACTTCATTCCACCTTCAATATCCCAGGAAAGAGAAAAATGGATAAAGAAGTTGTGGTCCTTATGTACAATGGAATATCACTCAACCATGAAAGCAATGTCATAAGGCTAGTAGCAGCATGATGAGTGGATTTAGGTACAACGACTCTAAGTGAAATAAGTCACACAGAAAAGGACACTTCTCATAAGGTATCACTGATAGAGGGAATGTAAAAACCGTTACACTTGAACTGAATTACAAAACAGAACAGAGTCACACATGCAGAAAACACACTATGGCTGCTTAACGGGAAAGGTGAGGTGGGGTGATACATAAAACAAGGGTTTCAAATTAGCTCAGATACCGTTCCATAAACCCAATATGTAATAGACAAGACCTACTCCTTGCTCAGAGAACTGGACTCAACACGCCCTATTCACCGCACAAGAATATATCTGACTAGTAATAATCTTAAAACCTATGTATTGATATCTCTCTGTTAGTGTGTCAAGTGGGTGTAAAGCGGCATAAACACAGCAGTGAAAAGCAGCTAAACCCCATTATAAAAATAAATTACTTTGAAAAACCCATGAAACAAAGACAGTGAAAGAGATAGAAATTCTTACACAATGCGTTCAGGGGCTGTGATGCAACCTGGATTGACCATATCTAGACCCACAGCTGGATGAGACATAAGGGTGGACACTGTTGCGGCTGAGAGGTTTGGTGAGGTTGGGTGAGCAAACGCAGACCCTTTAAAGTATTACTGCGTGGTACCCATCGCATGGGTCCCAAATCTCCAGGTTCAAGGGCATCTTCCTACATCGAAAACATGCATGAGATACCCAGAAGATGGTACACCGTGTGATGGGGAAAGGTTTCTAAAACGCACCTCATTTCTCATCTGCTTGTGCCCGGGTTCGCCATTCCAGCCACTTTACTAGCAATCTCCCTCCTTGGAGCATCAGCACCTTTAACCTCCTGTTCCGTACAGGTTGCAATTTGTACTGAGGATGAACGGGAAGACGTGGAACCAATGAAAGACTAGCTCTTGGTGTTGGGACAGGCACAGGTCACTCTATTTTCCCATCAGGAAGAAGAATTAACCACAGGCTCAGCCTGCCCCCCGGAACCAGAACAGGGCCTGAAGCCATCCTGCGGTTTTGTGGCCAGCTCCCTAAAAAGCGAGTTGTAAAATGGAGGTTCAGGGCACTGCAATTCACAAACCTGCAGAGTTAAAAATGATAACTCTCATCCACAAATATATTGAGGGAAGGCAAAGAAGAGGATTTGAAATCAAGGCAGAATTACAGGAAACAGATTTCAGGAGGTAGATTCGAATCGCCTTTAAAGCACATGAAAAGCGGCAAAACGTTGACAATGATGCCCTTGGCCAAAAAGGGCGTATGCGTTTTTTCCTGAATATATTCAGGAAAAAACGCATACGCCCTTTTTGGCCAACCAAGCAACCTGGAAAGGCAAATCAGCGCTACAAAGATGTCTCGCTTCCCATCGGTCAAAAGGGCCATGCTGAAAAAAGTGTCAAAACCAGAAATGCAGGACAGGCCATGGAGAAATGGGAGCCTTGCTACACTGATGGGCGGGATGTAAATTGTCAACAGCCACTCTGGAGAAGTGTACGGTGAGTCCTGAAACGTCTAAAAAGCAAAGCTTAGAGAGCATAGGGCACTTCCACTCATGGGGGTATAAATTGGGAAAATTAAAAATCAGCAAGACACAAGCACCCCAAAGTTTAGGGCTGCTCTGTTGACAAGGACCTCCACTTCATTCCACCTTCAATATCCCAGGAAAGAGAAAAATGGATAAAGAAGTTGTGGTCCTTATGTACAATGGAATATCACTCAGCCATGAAATCAATGTCATAAGGCTAATAGCAGCATGATGAGTGGATTTAGGTACGACGATTCTAAGTGAAATAAGTCACACAGAAAAGGACACTTCTCATAAGGTATCACTGATAGAGGGAATGTAAAAACCGTTACACTTGAACTGAATTACAAAACAGAACAGAGTCACACATGCAGAAAACACACTATGGCTGCTTAACGGGAAAAGTGAGGTGGGGTGGTACATAAAACAAGGGTTTCAAATTAGCTCAGATACCGTTCCATAAAACCAATATGTAATAGACAAGACCTACTCCTTGCTCAGAGAACTGGACTCAACACGCCCTATTCACCGCACAAGAATATATCTGACTAGTAATAATCTTAAAACCTATGTATTGATATCACTCTGTTAGTGTGTCAAGTGGGTGTAAAGCGGCATAAACACAGCAGTGAAAAGCAGCTAAACCCCATTATAAAAATAAATTACTTTGAAAAACCCATGAAACAAAGACAGTGAAAGAGAGAGAAATTCTTACACAATGCGTTCACGGGCTGTGATGCAACCTGGATTGACCATATCTAGACCCACAGCTGGATGAGACATAAGGGTGGACACTGTTGCGGCTGAGAGGTTTGGTGAGGTTGGGTGAGCAAACGCAGACCCTTTAAAGTAATACTGCGTGGTACCCATCGCATGGGTCCCAAATCTCCAGGTTCAAGGTCATCTTCCTACATCGAAAACATGCATGAGATACCCAGAAGATGGTACACCGTGTGATGGCGAAAGGTTTCTAAAACGCACCTCATTTCTCATCTGCTTGTGCCCGGGTTCGCCATTCCAGCCACTTTACTAGCAATCTCCCTCCTTGGAGCATCAGCACCTTTAACCTCCTGTTCCGTACAGGTTGCAATTTGTCCTGAGGATGAACGGGAAGACGTGGAACCAATGAGAGACTAGCTCTTGGTGTTGGGACAGGCACAGGTCACTCTATTTTCCCATCAGGAAGAAGAATTAACCACAGGCTCAGCCTGCCCACTGGAACCAGAACAGCGCCTGAAGCCATCCTGTGCTTTTGCGGCCAGCTCCCAAAAAAGCGAGTTGTAAAATGGAGGTTCAGGGCACTGCAATTCACAAACCTGCAGAGTTATAAATGATAACTCTCGTCCACAAATATATTGAGGGAAGGCAAAGAAGAGGATTTGAAATCAAGGCAGAATTGCAGGAAACAGATTTCAGGAGGTAGATTCGAATCGCCTTTAAAGCACATGAAAAGCGGCAAAACGTTGACAATGATGCCCTTGGCCAAAAAGGGCGTATGCGTTTTTTCCTGAATATATTCAGGAAAAAACGCATACGCCCTTTTTGGCCAACCAAGCAACCTGGAAAGGCAAATCAGTGCTACAAAGATGTCTCGCTTCTCATCGGTCAAAAGGGCCATGCTGAAAAAAGTGTCAAAACCAGAAATGCAGGACAGGCCATGGAGAAATGGGAGCCTTGCTACACTGATGGGCGGGATGTAAATTGTCAACAGCCACTCTGGAGAAGTGTACGGTGAGTCCTGAAACGTCTAAAAAGCAAAGCTTAGAGAGCATAGGGCACTTCCACTCATGGGGGTATAAATTGGGAAAATTAAAAATCAGCAAGACACAAGCACCCCAAAGTTTAGGGCTGCTCTGTTGACAAGGACCTCCACTTCATTCCACCTTCAATATCGCAGGAAAGAGAAAAATGGATAAAGAAGTTGTGGTCCTTATGTACAATGGAATATCACTCAGCCGTGAAATCAATGTCATAAGGCTAGTAGCAGCATGATGAGTGGATTTAGGTACGACGACTCTAAGTGAAATAAGTCACACAGAAAAGGACACTTCTCATAAGGTATCACTTATAGAGGGAATGTAAAAACCGTTACACTTGAACTGAATTACCAAACAGAACAGAGTCACACATGCAGAAAACACACTATGGCTGCTTAACGGGAAAGGTGAGGTGGGGTGATACATAAAACAAGGGTTTCAAATTAGCTCAGATACCGTTCCATAAACCCAATATGTAATAGACAAGACCTACTCCTTGCTCAGAGAACTGGACTCAACACGCCCTATTCACCGCACAAGAATATATCTGAGTAGTAATAATCTTAAAACCTATGTATTGATATCTCTCTGTTAGTGTGTCAAGTGGGTGTAAAGCGGCATAAACACAGCAGTGAAAAGCAGCTAAACCCCATTATAAAAATAAATTACTTTGAAAAACCCATGAAACAAAGACAGTGAAAGAGAGAGAAATTCTTACGCAATGCGTTCAGGGGCTGTGATGCAACCTGGATTGACCATATCTAGACCCACAGCTGGATGAGACATAAGGGTGGACACTGTTGCGGCTGAGAGGTTTGGTGAGGTTGGGTGAGCAAACGCAGACCCTTTAAAGTAATACTGCGTGGTACCCATCGCATGGGTCCCAAATCTCCAGGTTCAAGGTCATCTTCCTACATCGAAAACATGCATGAGATACCCAGAAGATGGTACACTGTGTGATGGCGAAGGGTTTCTAAAACGCACCTCATTTCTCATCTGCTTGTGCCCGGGTTCGCCATTCCAGCCACTTTACTAGCAATCTCCCTCCTTGGAGCATCAGCACCTTTAACCTCCTGTTCCGTACAGGTTGCAATTTGTCCTGAGGATGAACGGGAAGACGTGGAACCAATGAGAGACTAGCTCTTGGTGTTGGGACAGGCACAGGTCACTCTATTTTCCCATCAGGAAGAAGAATTAACCACAGGCTCAGCCTGCCCCCCGGAACCAGAACAGGGCCTGAAGCCATCCTGCGCTTTTGCGGCCAGCTCCCTAAAAAGCGAGTTGTAAAATGGAGGTTCAGGGCACTGCAATTCACAAACCTGCAGAGTTATAAATGATAACTCTCGTCCACAAATATATTGAGGGAAGGCAAAGAAGAGGATTTGAAATCAAGGCAAATTGCAGGAAACAGATTTCAGGAGGTAGATTCGAATCGCCTTTAAAGCACATGAAAAGCGGCAAAACGTTGACAATGATGCCCTTGGCCAAAAAGGGCGTATGCGTTTTTTCCTGAATATATTCAGGAAAAAACGCATACGCCCTTTTTGGCCAACCAAGCAACCTGGAAAGGCAAATCAGCGCTACAAAGATGTCTCGCTTCCCATCGGTCAAAAGGGCCATGCTGAAAAAAGTGTCAAAACCAGAAATGCAGGACAGGCCATGGAGAAATGGGAGCCTTGCTACACTGATGGGCGGGATGTAAATTGTCAACAGCCACTCTGGAGAAGTGTACGGTGAGTCCTGAAACGTCTAAAAAGCAAAGCTTAGAGAGCATAGGGCACTTCCACTCATGGGGGTATAAATTGGGAAAATTAAAAATCAGCAAGACACAAGCACCCCAAAGTTTAGGGCTGCTCTGTTGACAAGGACCTCCACTTCATTCCACCTTCAATATCGCAGGAAAGAGAAAAATGGATAAAGAAGTTGTGGTCCTTATGTACAATGGAATATCACTCAGCCATGAAATCAATGTCATAAGGCTAGTAGCAGCATGATGAGTGGATTTAGGTACGACGATTCTAAGTGAAATAAGTCACACAGAAAAGGACACTTCTCATAAGGTATCACTGATAGAGGGAATGTAAAAACCGTTACACTTGAACTGAATTACAAAACAGAACAGAGTCACACATGCAGAAAACACACTATGGCTGCTTAACGGGAAAGGTGAGGTGGGGTGGTACATAAAACAAGGGTTTCAAATTAGCTCAGATACCGTTCCATAAAACCAATATGTAATAGACAAGACCTACTCCTTGCTCAGAGAACTGGACTCAACACGCCCTATTCACCGCACAAGAATATATCTGACTAGTAATAATCTTAAAACCTATGTATTGATATCTCTCTGTTAGTGTGTCAAGTGGGTGTAAAGCGGCATAAACACAGCAGTGAAAAGCAGCTAAACCCCATTATAAAAATAAATTACTTTGAAAAACCCATGAAACAAAGACAGTGAAAGAGAGAGAAATTCTTACACAATGCGTTCAGGGGCTGTGATGCAACCTGGATTGACCATATCTAGACCCACAGCTGGATGAGACATAAGGGTGGACACTGTTGCGGCTGAGAGGTTTGGTGAGGTTGGGTGAGCAAATGCAGACCCTTTAAAGTAATACTGCATGGTACCCATCGCATGGGTCACAAATATCCAGGTTCAAGGGCATCTTCCTACATCGAAAACATGCATGAGAAACCCAGAAGATGGTACACCGTGTGATGGGGAAAGGTTTCTAAAACGCACCTCATTTCTCATCTCCTTGTGCCCGGGTTCGCTATTCCAGCCGCTTTACTAGCAATCTCCCTACTTGGAGCATCAGCACCTTTAACCTCCTGTTCCGTACAGGTTGCAATTTGTCCTGAGGATGAACGGGAAGACGTGGAACCAATGAGAGACTAGCTCTTGGTGTTGGGACAGGCACAGGTCACTCTATTTTCCCATCAGGAAGAAGAATTAACCACAGGCTCAGCCTGCCACCCGGAACCAGAACAGGGCCTGAAGCCATCCTGCGCTATTGCGGCCAGCTCCCTAAAAATCGAGTTGTAAAATGGAGGTTCAGGGCACTGCAATTCACAAACCTGCAGACTTATAAATGATAACTCTCGTCCACAAATATATTGAGGGAAGGCAAAGAAGAGGATTTGAAATCAAGGCAGAATTGCAGGAAACAGATTTCAGGAGGTAGATTCGAATCGCCTTTAAAGCACATGAAAAGCGGCAAAACGTTGACAATGATGCCCTTGGCCAAAAAGGGCGTATGCGTTTTTTCCTGAATATATTCAGGAAAAAACGCATACGCCCTTTTTGGCCAACCAAGCAACCTGGAAAGGCAAATCAGCGCTACAAAGATGTCTCGCTTCCCATCGGTTAAAAAGGCCATGCTGAAAAAAGTGTCAAAACCAGAAATGCAGGACAGGCCATGGAGAAATGGGAGCCTTGCTACACTGATGGGCGGGATGTAAATTGCCAACAGCCACTCTGGAGAAGAGTACGGTGTGTCCTGAAACATCTAAAAAACACAGCTTAGAGAGCATAGGGCACTTCCACTCATGGGGGTATAAATTGGGAAAATGAAAAATCAGCAAGACACAAGCACCCCAAAGTTTAGGGCTGCTCTGTTGACAAGGACCTCCACTTCATTCCACCTTCAATATCCCAGGAAAGAGAAAAATGGATAAAGAAGTTGTGGTCCTTATGTACAATGGAATATCACTCAGCCATGAAATCAATTTCATAAGGCTAGTAGCAGCATGATGAGTGGATTTAGGTACGACGATTCTAAGTGAAATAAGTCACACAGAAAAGGACACTTCTCATAAGGTATCACTGATAGAGGGAATGTAAAAACCGTTACACTTGAACTGAATTACAAAACAGAACAGAGTCACACATGCAGAAAACACACTATGGCTGCTTAACGGGAAAGGTGAGGTGGGGTGATACATAAAACAAGGGTTTCAAATTAGCTCAGATACCGTTCCATAAACCCAATATGTAATAGACAAGACCTACTCCTTGCTCAGAGAACTGGACTCAACACGCCCTATTCACCGCACAAGAATATATCTGACTAGTAATAATCTTAAAACCTATGTATTGATATCTCTCTGTTAGTGTGTCAAGTGGGTAAAAAGCGGCATAAACACAGCAGTGAAAAGCAGCTAAACCCCATTATAAAAATAAATTACTTTGAAAAACCCATGAAACAAAGACAGTGAAAGAGAGAGAAATTCTTACACAATGCGTTCAGGGGCTGTGATGCAACCTGGATTGACCATATCTAGACCCACAGCTGGATGAGACATAAGGGTGGACACTGTTGCGGCTGAGAGGTTTGGTGAGGTTGGGTGAGCAAACGCAGACCCTTTAAAGTAATACTGCGTGGTACCCATCGCATGGGTCCCAAATCTCCAGGTTGAAGGGCATCTTCCTACATCGTAAACATGCATGAGATACCCAGAAGATGGTACACCGTGTGATGGGGAAAGGTTTCTAAAACGCACCTCATTTCTCATCTGCCTGTGCCCGGGTTTGCCATTCCAGCCACTTTACTAGCAATCTCCCTCCTTGGAGCATCATCACCTTTAACCTCCTGTTCCGTACAGGTTGCAATTTGTCCTGAGGATGAACGGGAAGACGTGGAAACAATGAGAGACTAGCTCTTGGTGTTGGGACAGGCACAGGTCACTCTATTTTCCCATCAGGAAGAAGAATTAATCACAGGCTCAGCCTGCCCACTGGAACCAGAACAGGGCCTGAAGGCATCCTGTGCTTTTGCGGCCAGCTCCCAAAAAAGCGAGTTGTAAAATGGAGGTTCAGGGCACTGCAATTCACAAACCTGCAGAGTTATAAATGATAACTCTCATCCACAAATATATTGAGGGAAGGCAAAGAAGAGGATTTGAAATCAAGGCAGAATTGCAGGAAACAGATTTCAGGAGGTAGATTCGAATCGCCTTTAAAGCACATGAAAAGCGGAAAAACGTTGACAATGATGCCCTTGGCCAAAAAGGGCGTATGCGTTTTTTCCTCAATATATTCAGGAAAAAACGCATACGCCCTTTTTGGCCAACCAAGCAACCTGGAAAGGCAAATCAGTGCTACAAAGATGTCTCGCTTCCCATCGGTCAAAAGGGCCATGCTGAAAAGAGTGTCAAAACCAGAAATGCAGGACAGGCCATGGAGAAATGGGAGCCTTGCTACACTGATGGGCGGGAAGTAAATTGTCAACAGCCACTCTGGAGAAGTGTACGGTGAGTCCTGAAACGTCTAAAAAGCAAAGCTTAGAGAGCATAGGGCACTTCCACTCATGGGGGTATAAATTGGGAAAATTAAAAATCAGCAAGACACAAGCACCCCAAAGTTTAGGGCTGCTCTGTTGACAAGGACCTCCACTTCATTCCACCTTCAATATCGCAGGAAAGAGAAAAATGGATAAAGAAGTTGTGGTCCTTATGTACAATGGAATATCACTCAGCCGTGAAATCAATGTCATAAGGCTAGTAGCAGCATGATGAGTGGATTTAGGTACGACGACTCTAAGTGAAATAAGTCACACAGAAAAGGACACTTCTCATAAGGTATCACTTATAGAGGGAATGTAAAAACCGTTACACTTGAACTGAATTACAAAACAGAACAGAGTCACACATGCAGAAAACACACTATGGCTGCTTAACGGGAAAGGTGAGGTGGGGTGATACATAAAACAAGGGTTTCAAATTAGCTCAGATACCGTTCCATAAACCCAATATGTAATAGACAAGACCTACTCCTTGCTCAGAGAACTGGACTCAACACGCCCTATTCACCGCACAAGAATATATCTGACTAGTAATAATCTTAAAACCTATGTATTGATATCTCTCTGTTAGTGTGTCAAGTGGGTGTAAAGCGGCATAAACACAGCAGTGAAAAGCAGCTAAACCCCATTATAAAAATAAATTACTTTGAAAAACCCATGAAACAAAGACAGTGAAAGAGAGAGAAATTCTTACACAATGCGTTCAGGGGCTGTGATGCAACCTGGATTGACCATATCTAGACCCACAGCTGGATGAGACATAAGGGTGGACACTGTTGCGGCTGAGAGGTTTGGTGAGGTTGGGTGAGCAAACGCAGACCCTTTAAAGTAATACTGTGTGGTACCCATCGCATGGGTCCCAAATCTCCAGGTTCAAGGTCATCTTCCTACATCGAAAACATGCATGAGATACCCAGAAGATGGTACACCGTGTGATGGGGAAAGGTTTCTAAAACGCACCTCATTTCTCATCTGCTTGTGCCCGGGTTCGCCATTCCAGCCACTTTACTAGCAATCTCCCTCCTTGGAGCATCAGCACCTTTAACCTCCTGTTCCGTACAGGTTGCAATTTGTACTGAGGATGAACGGGAAGACGTGGAACCAATGAAAGACTAGCTCTTGGTGTTGGGACAGGCACAGGTCACTCTATTTTCCCATCAGGAAGAAGAATTAACCACAGGCTCAGCCTGCCCCCCAGAACCAGAACAGGGCCTGAAGCCATCCTGCGCTTTTGCGGCCAGCTCCCTAAAAAGCGAGTTGTAAAATGGAGGTTCAGGGCACTGCAATTCACAAACCTGCAGAGTTATAAATGATAACTCTCATCCACAAATATACTGAGGGAAGGCAAAGAAGAGGATTTGAAATCAAGGCAGAATTGCAGGAAACAGATTTCAGGAGGTAGATTCGAATCGCCTTTAAAGCACATGAAAAGCGGCAAAACGTTGACAATGATGCCCTTGGCCAAAAAGGGCGTATGCGTTTTTTCCTGAATATATTCAAGAAAAAACGCATACGCCGTTTTTGGCCAACCAAGCAACCTGGAAAGGCAAATCAGCACTACAAAGATGTCTCGCTTCCCATCGGTCAAAAGGGCCATGCTGAAAAAAGTGTCAAAACCAGAAATGCAGGACAGGCCATGGAGAAATGGGAGCCTTGCTACACTGATGGGCGGGATGTAAATTGTCAACAGCCACTCTGGAGAAGTGCACGGTGAGTCCTGAAACGTCTAAAAAGCAAAGCTTAGAGAGCATAGGGCACTTCCACTCATGGGGTTATAAATTGGGAAAATTAAAAATCAGCAAGACACAAGCACCCCAAAGTTTAGGGCTGCTCTGTTGACAAGGACCTCCACTTCATTCCACCTTCAATATCGCAGGAAAGAGAAAAATGGATAAAGAAGTTGTGGTCCTTATGTACAATGGAATATCACTCAGCCGTGAAATCAATGTCATAAGGCTAGTAGCAGCATGATGAGTGGATTTAGGTACGACGACTCTAAGTGAAATAAGTCACACAGAAAAGGACACTTCTCATAAGGTATCACTTATAGAGGGAATGTAAAAACCGTTACACTTGAACTGAATTACCAAACAGAACAGAGTCACACATGCAGAAAACACACTATGGCTGCTTAACGGGAAAGGTGAGGTGGGGTGATACATAAAACAAGGGTTTCAAATTAGCTCAGATACCGTTCCATAAACCCAATATGTAATAGACAAGACCTACTCCTTGCTCAGAGAACTGGACTCAACACGCCCTATTCACCGCACAAGAATATATCTGAGTAGTAATAATCTTAAAACCTATGTATTGATATCTCTCTGTTAGTGTGTCAAGTGGGTGTAAAGCGGCATAAACACAGCAGTGAAAAGCAGCTAAACCCCATTATAAAAATAAATTACTTTGAAAAACCCATGAAACAAAGACAGTGAAAGAGAGAGAAATTCTTACGCAATGCGTTCAGGGGCTGTGATGCAACCTGGATTGACCATATCTAGACCCACAGCTGGATGAGACATAAGGGTGGACACTGTTGCGGCTGAGAGGTTTGGTGAGGTTGGGTGAGCAAACGCAGACCCTTTAAAGTAATACTGCGTGGTACCCATCGCATGGGTCCCAAATCTCCAGGTTCAAGGTCATCTTCCTACATCGAAAACATGCATGAGATACCCAGAAGATGGTACACTGTGTGATGGCGAAAGGTTTCTAAAACGCACCTCATTTCTCATCTGCTTGTGCCCGGGTTCGCCATTCCAGCCACTTTACTAGCAATCTCCCTCCTTGGAGCATCAGCACCTTTAACCTCCTGTTCCGTACAGGTTGCAATTTGTCCTGAGGATGAACGGGAAGACGTGGAACCAATGAGAGACTAGCTCTTGGTGTTGGGACAGGCACAGGTCACTCTATTTTCCCATCAGGAAGAAGAATTAACCACAGGCTCAGCCTGCCCCCCGGAACCAGAACAGGGCCTGAAGCCATCCTGCGCTTTTGCGGCCAGCTCCCTAAAAAGCGAGTTGTAAAATGGAGGTTCAGGGCACTGCAATTCACAAACCTGCAGAGTTATAAATGATAACTCTCGTCCACAAATATATTGAGGGAAGGCAAAGAAGAGGATTTGAAATCAAGGCAGAATTGCAGGAAACAGATTTCAGGAGGTAGATTCGAATCGCCTTTAAAGCACATGAAAAGCGGCAAAACGTTGACAATGATGCCCTTGGCCAAAAAGGGCGTATGCGTTTTTTCCTGAATATATTCAGGAAAAAACGCATACGCCCTTTTTGGCCAACCAAGCAACCTGGAAAGGCAAATCAGCGCTACAAAGATGTCTCGCTTCCCATCGGTCAAAAGGGCCATGCTGAAAAAAGTGTCAAAACCAGAAATGCAGGACAGGCCATGGAGAAATGGGAGCCTTGCTACACTGATGGGCGGGATGTAAATTGTCAACAGCCACTCTGGAGAAGTGTACGGTGAGTCCTGAAACGTCTAAAAAGCAAAGCTTAGAGAGCATAGGGCACTTCCACTCATGGGGGTATAAATTGGGAAAATTAAAAATCAGCAAGACACAAGCACCCCAAAGTTTAGGGCTGCTCTGTTGACCAGGACCTCCACTTCATTCCACCTTCAATATCCCAGGAAAGAGAAAAATGGATAAAGAAGTTGTGGTCCTTATGTACAATGGAATATCACTCAGCCAGGAAATCAATGTCGTAAGGTTAGTAGCAGCATGATGAGTGGATTTAGGTACGACGATTCTAAGTGAAATAAGTCACACAGAAAAGGACACTTCTCATAAGGTATCACGGATAGAGGGAATGTAAAAACCGTTACACTTGAACTGAATTACAAAACAGAACAGAGTCACACATGCAGAAAACACACTATGGCTGCTTAACGGAAAAGGTGAGGTGGGGTGATACATAAAACAAGGGTATCAAATTAGCTCAGATACCGTTCCATAAACCCAATATGTAATAGACAAGACCTACTCCTTGCTCAGAGAACTGGACTCAACACGCCCTATTCACCGCACAAGAATATATCTGACTAATAATAATCGTAAAAACTATGTATTGATATCTCTCTGTTAGTGTGTCAAGTGGGTGTAAAGCGGCATAAACACAGCAGTGAAAAGCAGCTAAACCCCATTATAAAAATAAATTACTTTGAAAAACCCATGAAACAAAGACAGTGAAAGAGAGAGAAATTCTTACACAATGCGTTCAGGGGCTGTGATGCAACCTGGATTGACCATATCTAGACCCACAGCTGGATGAGACATAAGGGTGGACACTCTTGGGGCTGAGAGGTTTGGTGAGGTTGGGTGAGCAAATGCAGACCCTTTAAAGTAATACTGCATGGTACCCATCGCATGGGTCACAAATCTCCAGGTTCAAGGGCATCTTCCTACATCGAAAACATGCATGAGAAACCCAGAAGATGGTACACCGTGTGATGGGGAAAGGTTTCTAAAACGCACCTCATTTCTCATCTCCTTGTGCCCGGGTTCGCTATTCCAGCCGCTTTACTAGCAATCTCCCTACTTGGAGCATCAGCACCTTTAACCTCCTGTTCCGTACAGGTTGCAATTTGTACTGAGGATGAACGGGAAGACGTGGAACCAATGAGAGACTAGCTCTTGGTGTTGGGACAGGCACAGGTCACTCTATTTTCCCATCAGGAAGAAGAATTAACCACAGGCTCAGCCTGCCACCCGGAACCAGAACAGGGCCTGAAGCCATCCTGCGCTATTGCGGCCAGCTCCCTAAAAATCGAGTTGTAAAATGGAGGTTCAGGGCACTGCAATTCACAAACCTGCAGACTTATAAATGATAACTCTCGTCCACAAATATATTGAGGGAAGGCAAAGAAGAGGATTTGAAATCAAGGCAGAATTGCAGGAAACAGATTTCAGGAGGTAGATTCGAATCGCCTTTAAAGCACATGAAAAGCGGCAAAACGTTGACAATGATGCCCTTGGCCAAAAAGGGCGTATGCGTTTTTTCCTGAATATATTCAGGAAAAAACGCATACGCCCTTTTTGGCCAACCAAGCAACCTGGAAAGGCAAATCAGCGCTACAAAGATGTCTCGCTTCCCATCGGTTAAAAAGGCCATGCTGAAAAAAGTGTCAAAACCAGAAATGCAGGACAGGCCATGGAGAAATGGGAGCCTTGCTACACTGATGGGCGGGATGTAAATTGCCAACAGCCACTCTGGAGAAGCGTACGGTGAGTCCTGAAACATCTAAAAAACAAAGCTTAGAGAGCATACAGCACTTCCACTCATGGGGTTATAAATTGGGAAAATTAAAAATCAGCAAGACACAAGCACCCCAATGTTTAGGGCTGCTCTGTTGACAAGGACCTCAACTTCATTCCACCTTCAATATCCCAGGAAAGAGAAAAATGGATAAAGAAGTTGTGGTCCTTATGTACAATGGAATATCACTCAGCCATGAAATCAATTTCATAAGGCTAGTAGCAGCATGATGAGTGGATTTACGTACGACGATTCTAAGTGAAATAAGTCACACAGAAAAGGACACTTCTCATCAGGTATCACTGATAGAGGGAATGTAAAAACCGTTACACTTGAACTGAATTACAAAACAGAACAGAGTCACACATGCAGAAAACACACTATGGCTGCTTAACGGGAAAGGTGAGGTGGGGTGATACATAAAACAAGGGTTTCAAATTAGCTCAGATACCGTTCCATAAACCCAATATGTAATAGACAAGACCTACTCCTTGCTCAGAGAACTGGACTCAACACGCCCTATTCACCGCACAAGAATATATCTGACTAGTAATAATCTTAAAACCTATGTATTGATATCTCTCTGTTAGTGTGTCAAGTGGGTAAAAAGCGGCATAAACACAGCAGTGAAAAGCAGCTAAACCCCATTATAAAAATAAATGACTTTGAAAAACCCATGAAACAAAGACAGTGAAAGAGAGAGAAATTCTTACGCAATGCGTTCAGGGGCTGTGATGCAACCTGGATTGACCATATCTAGACCCACAGCTGGATGAGACATAAGGGTGGACACTGTTGCGGCTGAGAGGTTTGGTGAGGTTGGGTGAGCAAACGCAGACCCTTTAAAGTAATACTGCGTGGTACCCATCGCATGGGTCCCAAATCTCCAGGTTGAAGGGCATCTTCCTACATCGTAAACATGCATGAGATACCCAGAAGATGGTACACCGTGTGATGGGGAAAGGTTTCTAAAACGCACCTCATTTTTCATCTGCCTGTGCCCGGGTTTGCCATTCCAGCCACTTTACTAGCAATCTCCCTCCTTGGAGCATCATCACCTTTAACCTCCTGTTCCGTACAGGTTGCAATTTGTCCTGAGGATGAACGGGAAGACGTGGAAACAATGAGAGACTAGCTCTTGGTGTTGGGACAGGCACAGGTCACTCTATTTTCCCATCAGGAAGAAGAATTAACCACAGGCTCAGCCTGCCCCCCGGATCAAGAACAGGGCCTGAAGCCATCCTGCGCTTTTGCGGCCATCTCCCAAAAACGCGAGTTGTAAAATGGAGGTTCAGGGCACTGCAATTCACAAACCTGCAGAGTTATAAATGATAACTCTCGTCCACAAATATATTGAGGGAAGGCAAAGAAGAGGATTTGAAATCAAGGCAGAATTGCAGGAAACAGATTTCAGGAGGTAGATTCGAATCGCCTTTAAAGCACATGAAAAGCGGCAAAACGTTGACAATGATGCCCTTGGCCAAAAAGGGCGTATGCGTTTTTTCCTGAATATATTCAGGAAAAAACGCATACGCCCTTTTTGGCCAACCAAGCAACCTGGAAAGGCAAATCAGCGCTACAAAGAAGTCTCGCTTCCCATCGGTTAAAAGGGCCATGCTGAAAAAAGTGTCAAAACCAGAAATGCAGGACAGGCCATGGAGAAATGGGAGCCTTGCTACACTGATGGGCGGGATGTAAATTGCCAACAGCCACTCTGGAGAAGAGTACGGTGTGTCCTGAAACATCTAAAAAACACAGCTTAGAGAGCATAGGGCACTTCCACTCATGGGGGTATAAATTGGGAAAATGAAAAATCAGCAAGACACAAGCACCCCAAAGTTTAGGGCTGCTCTGTTGACAAGGACCTCCACTTCATTCCACCTTCAATATCCCAGGAAAGAGAAAAATGGATAAAGAAGTTGTGGTCCTTATGTACAATGGAATATCACTCAGCCATGAAATCAATTTCGTAAGGCTAGTAACAGCATGATGAGTGGATTTACGTACGACGATTCTAAGTGAAATAAGTCACACAGAAAAGGACACTTCTCATCAGGTATCACTGATAGAGGGAATGTAAAAACCGTTACACTTGAACTGAATTACAAAACAGAACAGAGTCACACATGCAGAAAACACACTATGGCTGCTTAACGGGAAAGGTGAGGTGGGGTGATACATAAAACAAGGGTTTCAAATTAGCTCAGATACCGTTCCATAAACCCAATATGTAATAGACAAGACCTACTCCTTGCTCAGAGAACTGGACTCAACACGCCCTATTCACCGCACAAGAATATATCTGACTAGTAATAATCTTAAAACCTATGTATTGATATCTCTCTGTTAGTGTGTCAAGTGGGTAAAAAGCGGCATAAACACAGCAGTGAAAAGCAGCTAAACCCCATTATAAAAATAAATGACTTTGAAAAACCCATGAAACAAAGACAGTGAAAGAGAGAGAAATTCTTACGCAATGCGTTCAGGGGCTGTGATGCAACCTGGATTGACCATATCTAGACCCACAGCTGGATGAGACATAAGGGTGGACACTGTTGCGGCTGAGAGGTTTGGTGAGGTTGGGTGAGCAAACGCAGACCCTTTAAAGTAATACTGCGTGGTACCCATTGCATGGGTCCCAAATCTCCAGGTTGAAGGGCATCTTCCTACATCGTAAACATGCATGAGATACCCAGAAGATGGTACACCGTGTGATGGGGAAAGGTTTCTAAAACGCACCTCATTTTTCATCTGCCTGTGCCCGGGTTTGCCATTCCAGCCACTTTACTAGCAATCTCCCTCCTTGGAGCATCATCACCTTTAACCTCCTGTTCCGTACAGGTTGCAATTTGTCCTGAGGATGAACGGGAAGACGTGGAAACAATGAGAGACTAGCTCTTGGTGTTGGGACAGGCACAGGTCACTCTATTTTCCCATCAGGAAGAAGAATTAATCACAGGCTCAGCCTGCCCACTGGAACCAGAACAGGGCCTGAAGGCATCCTGTGCTTTTGCGGCCAGCTCCCAAAAAAGCGAGTTGTAAAATGGAGGTTCAGGGCACTGCAATTCACAAACCTGCAGAGTTATAAATGATAACTCTCATCCACAAATATATTGAGGGAAGGCAAAGAAGAGGATTTGAAATCAAGGCAGAATTGCAGGAAACAGATTTCAGGAGGTAGATTCGAATCGCCTTTAAAGCACATGAAAAGCGGAAAAACGTTGACAATGATGCCCTTGGCCAAAAAGGGCGTATGCGTTTTTTCCTCAATATATTCAGGAAAAAACGCATACGCCCTTTTTGGCCAACCAAGCAACCTGGAAAGGCAAATCAGTGCTACAAAGATGTCTCGCTTCCCATCGGTCAAAAGGGCCATGCTGAAAAGAGTGTCAAAACCAGAAATGCAGGACAGGCCATGGAGAAATGGGAGCCTTGCTACACTGATGGGCGGGAAGTAAATTGTCAACAGCCACTCTGGAGAAGTGTACGGTGAGTCCTGAAACGTCTAAAAAGCAAAGCTTAGAGAGCATAGGGCACTTCCACTCATGGGGGTATAAATTGGGAAAATTAAAAATCAGCAAGACACAAGCACCCCAAAGTTTAGGGCTGCTCTGTTGACAAGGACCTCCACTTCATTCCACCTTCAATATCGCAGGAAAGAGAAAAATGGATAAAGAAGTTGTGGTCCTTATGTACAATGGAATATCACTCAGCCGTGAAATCAATGTCATAAGGCTAGTAGCAGCATGATGAGTGGATTTAGGTACGACGACTCTAAGTGAAATAAGTCACACAGAAAAGGACACTTCTCATAAGGTATCACTTATAGAGGGAATGTAAAAACCGTTACACTTGAACTGAATTACAAAACAGAACAGAGTCACACATGCAGAAAACACACTATGGCTGCTTAACGGGAAAGGTGAGGTGGGGTGATACATAAAACAAGGGTTTCAAATTAGCTCAGATACCGTTCCATAAACCCAATATGTAATAGACAAGACCTACTCCTTGCTCAGAGAACTGGACTCAACACGCCCTATTCACCGCACAAGAATATATCTGACTAGTAATAATCTTAAAACCTATGTATTGATATCTCTCTGTTAGTGTGTCAAGTGGGTGTAAAGCGGCATAAACACAGCAGTGAAAAGCAGCTAAACCCCATTATAAAAATAAATTACTTTGAAAAACCCATGAAACAAAGACAGTGAAAGAGAGAGAAATTCTTACACAATGCGTTCAGGGGCTGTGATGCAACCTGGATTGACCATATCTAGACCCACAGCTGGATGAGACATAAGGGTGGACACTGTTGCGGCTGAGAGGTTTGGTGAGGTTGGGTGAGCAAACGCAGACCCTTTAAAGTAATACTGTGTGGTACCCATCGCATGGGTCCCAAATCTCCAGGTTCAAGGTCATCTTCCTACATCGAAAACATGCATGAGATACCCAGAAGATGGTACACCGTGTGATGGGGAAAGGTTTCTAAAACGCACCTCATTTCTCATCTGCTTGTGCCCGGGTTCGCCATTCCAGCCACTTTACTAGCAATCTCCCTCCTTGGAGCATCAGCACCTTTAACCTCCTGTTCCGTACAGGTTGCAATTTGTACTGAGGATGAACGGGAAGACGTGGAACCAATGAAAGACTAGCTCTTGGTGTTGGGACAGGCACAGGTCACTCTATTTTCCCATCAGGAAGAAGAATTAACCACAGGCTCAGCCTGCCCCCCAGAACCAGAACAGGGCCTGAAGCCATCCTGCGCTTTTGCGGCCAGCTCCCTAAAAAGCGAGTTGTAAAATGGAGGTTCAGGGCACTGCAATTCACAAACCTGCAGAGTTATAAATGATAACTCTCATCCACAAATATACTGAGGGAAGGCAAAGAAGAGGATTTGAAATCAAGGCAGAATTGCAGGAAACAGATTTCAGGAGGTAGATTCGAATCGCCTTTAAAGCACATGAAAAGCGGCAAAACGTTGACAATGATGCCCTTGGCCAAAAAGGGCGTATGCGTTTTTTCCTGAATATATTCAAGAAAAAACGCATACGCCGTTTTTGGCCAACCAAGCAACCTGGAAAGGCAAATCAGCACTACAAAGATGTCTCGCTTCCCATCGGTCAAAAGGGCCATGCTGAAAAAAGTGTCAAAACCAGAAATGCAGGACAGGCCATGGAGAAATGGGAGCCTTGCTACACTGATGGGCGGGATGTAAATTGTCAACAGCCACTCTGGAGAAGTGCACGGTGAGTCCTGAAACGTCTAAAAAGCAAAGCTTAGAGAGCATAGGGCACTTCCACTCATGGGGTTATAAATTGGGAAAATTAAAAATCAGCAAGACACAAGCACCCCAAAGTTTAGGGCTGCTCTGTTGACAAGGACCTCCACTTCATTCCACCTTCAATATCGCAGGAAAGAGAAAAATGGATAAAGAAGTTGTGGTCCTTATGTACAATGGAATATCACTCAGCCGTGAAATCAATGTCATAAGGCTAGTAGCAGCATGATGAGTGGATTTAGGTACGACGACTCTAAGTGAAATAAGTCACACAGAAAAGGACACTTCTCATAAGGTATCACTTATAGAGGGAATGTAAAAACCGTTACACTTGAACTGAATTACCAAACAGAACAGAGTCACACATGCAGAAAACACACTATGGCTGCTTAACGGGAAAGGTGAGGTGGGGTGATACATAAAACAAGGGTTTCAAATTAGCTCAGATACCGTTCCATAAACCCAATATGTAATAGACAAGACCTACTCCTTGCTCAGAGAACTGGACTCAACACGCCCTATTCACCGCACAAGAATATATCTGAGTAGTAATAATCTTAAAACCTATGTATTGATATCTCTCTGTTAGTGTGTCAAGTGGGTGTAAAGCGGCATAAACACAGCAGTGAAAAGCAGCTAAACCCCATTATAAAAATAAATTACTTTGAAAAACCCATGAAACAAAGACAGTGAAAGAGAGAGAAATTCTTACGCAATGCGTTCAGGGGCTGTGATGCAACCTGGATTGACCATATCTAGACCCACAGCTGGATGAGACATAAGGGTGGACACTGTTGCGGCTGAGAGGTTTGGTGAGGTTGGGTGAGCAAACGCAGACCCTTTAAAGTAATACTGCGTGGTACCCATCGCATGGGTCCCAAATCTCCAGGTTCAAGGTCATCTTCCTACATCGAAAACATGCATGAGATACCCAGAAGATGGTACACTGTGTGATGGCGAAAGGTTTCTAAAACGCACCTCATTTCTCATCTGCTTGTGCCCGGGTTCGCCATTCCAGCCACTTTACTAGCAATCTCCCTCCTTGGAGCATCAGCACCTTTAACCTCCTGTTCCGTACAGGTTGCAATTTGTCCTGAGGATGAACGGGAAGACGTGGAACCAATGAGAGACTAGCTCTTGGTGTTGGGACAGGCACAGGTCACTCTATTTTCCCATCAGGAAGAAGAATTAACCACAGGCTCAGCCTGCCCCCCGGAACCAGAACAGGGCCTGAAGCCATCCTGCGCTTTTGCGGCCAGCTCCCTAAAAAGCGAGTTGTAAAATGGAGGTTCAGGGCACTGCAATTCACAAACCTGCAGAGTTATAAATGATAACTCTCGTCCACAAATATATTGAGGGAAGGCAAAGAAGAGGATTTGAAATCAAGGCAGAATTGCAGGAAACAGATTTCAGGAGGTAGATTCGAATCGCCTTTAAAGCACATGAAAAGCGGCAAAACGTTGACAATGATGCCCTTGGCCAAAAAGGGCGTATGCGTTTTTTCCTGAATATATTCAGGAAAAAACGCATACGCCCTTTTTGGCCAACCAAGCAACCTGGAAAGGCAAATCAGCGCTACAAAGATGTCTCGCTTCCCATCGGTCAAAAGGGCCATGCTGAAAAAAGTGTCAAAACCAGAAATGCAGGACAGGCCATGGAGAAATGGGAGCCTTGCTACACTGATGGGCGGGATGTAAATTGTCAACAGCCACTCTGGAGAAGTGTACGGTGAGTCCTGAAACGTCTAAAAAGCAAAGCTTAGAGAGCATAGGGCACTTCCACTCATGGGGGTATAAATTGGGAAAATTAAAAATCAGCAAGACACAAGCACCCCAAAGTTTAGGGCTGCTCTGTTGACCAGGACCTCCACTTCATTCCACCTTCAATATCCCAGGAAAGAGAAAAATGGATAAAGAAGTTGTGGTCCTTATGTACAATGGAATATCACTCAGCCAGGAAATCAATGTCGTAAGGTTAGTAGCAGCATGATGAGTGGATTTAGGTACGACGATTCTAAGTGAAATAAGTCACACAGAAAAGGACACTTCTCATAAGGTATCACGGATAGAGGGAATGTAAAAACCGTTACACTTGAACTGAATTACAAAACAGAACAGAGTCACACATGCAGAAAACACACTATGGCTGCTTAACGGAAAAGGTGAGGTGGGGTGATACATAAAACAAGGGTATCAAATTAGCTCAGATACCGTTCCATAAACCCAATATGTAATAGACAAGACCTACTCCTTGCTCAGAGAACTGGACTCAACACGCCCTATTCACCGCACAAGAATATATCTGACTAATAATAATCGTAAAAACTATGTATTGATATCTCTCTGTTAGTGTGTCAAGTGGGTGTAAAGCGGCATAAACACAGCAGTGAAAAGCAGCTAAACCCCATTATAAAAATAAATTACTTTGAAAAACCCATGAAACAAAGACAGTGAAAGAGAGAGAAATTCTTACACAATGCGTTCAGGGGCTGTGATGCAACCTGGATTGACCATATCTAGACCCACAGCTGGATGAGACATAAGGGTGGACACTCTTGGGGCTGAGAGGTTTGGTGAGGTTGGGTGAGCAAATGCAGACCCTTTAAAGTAATACTGCATGGTACCCATCGCATGGGTCACAAATCTCCAGGTTCAAGGGCATCTTCCTACATCGAAAACATGCATGAGAAACCCAGAAGATGGTACACCGTGTGATGGGGAAAGGTTTCTAAAACGCACCTCATTTCTCATCTCCTTGTGCCCGGGTTCGCTATTCCAGCCGCTTTACTAGCAATCTCCCTACTTGGAGCATCAGCACCTTTAACCTCCTGTTCCGTACAGGTTGCAATTTGTACTGAGGATGAACGGGAAGACGTGGAACCAATGAGAGACTAGCTCTTGGTGTTGGGACAGGCACAGGTCACTCTATTTTCCCATCAGGAAGAAGAATTAACCACAGGCTCAGCCTGCCACCCGGAACCAGAACAGGGCCTGAAGCCATCCTGCGCTATTGCGGCCAGCTCCCTAAAAATCGAGTTGTAAAATGGAGGTTCAGGGCACTGCAATTCACAAACCTGCAGACTTATAAATGATAACTCTCGTCCACAAATATATTGAGGGAAGGCAAAGAAGAGGATTTGAAATCAAGGCAGAATTGCAGGAAACAGATTTCAGGAGGTAGATTCGAATCGCCTTTAAAGCACATGAAAAGCGGCAAAACGTTGACAATGATGCCCTTGGCCAAAAAGGGCGTATGCGTTTTTTCCTGAATATATTCAGGAAAAAACGCATACGCCCTTTTTGGCCAACCAAGCAACCTGGAAAGGCAAATCAGCGCTACAAAGATGTCTCGCTTCCCATCGGTTAAAAAGGCCATGCTGAAAAAAGTGTCAAAACCAGAAATGCAGGACAGGCCATGGAGAAATGGGAGCCTTGCTACACTGATGGGCGGGATGTAAATTGCCAACAGCCACTCTGGAGAAGCGTACGGTGAGTCCTGAAACATCTAAAAAACAAAGCTTAGAGAGCATACAGCACTTCCACTCATGGGGTTATAAATTGGGAAAATTAAAAATCAGCAAGACACAAGCACCCCAAAGTTTAGGGCTGCTCTGTTGACAAGGACCTCAACTTCATTCCACCTTCAATATCCCAGGAAAGAGAAAAATGGATAAAGAAGTTGTGGTCCTTATGTACAATGGAATATCACTCAGCCATGAAATCAATTTCATAAGGCTAGTAGCAGCATGATGAGTGGATTTACGTACGACGATTCTAAGTGAAATAAGTCACACAGAAAAGGACACTTCTCATCAGGTATCACTGATAGAGGGAATGTAAAAACCGTTACACTTGAACTGAATTACAAAACAGAACAGAGTCACACATGCAGAAAACACACTATGGCTGCTTAACGGGAAAGGTGAGGTGGGGTGATACATAAAACAAGGGTTTCAAATTAGCTCAGATACCGTTCCATAAACCCAATATGTAATAGACAAGACCTACTCCTTGCTCAGAGAACTGGACTCAACACGCCCTATTCACCGCACAAGAATATATCTGACTAGTAATAATCTTAAAACCTATGTATTGATATCTCTCTGTTAGTGTGTCAAGTGGGTAAAAAGCGGCATAAACACAGCAGTGAAAAGCAGCTAAACCCCATTATAAAAATAAATGACTTTGAAAAACCCATGAAACAAAGACAGTGAAAGAGAGAGAAATTCTTACGCAATGCGTTCAGGGGCTGTGATGCAACCTGGATTGACCATATCTAGACCCACAGCTGGATGAGACATAAGGGTGGACACTGTTGCGGCTGAGAGGTTTGGTGAGGTTGGGTGAGCAAACGCAGACCCTTTAAAGTAATACTGCGTGGTACCCATCGCATGGGTCCCAAATCTCCAGGTTGAAGGGCATCTTCCTACATCGTAAACATGCATGAGATACCCAGAAGATGGTACACCGTGTGATGGGGAAAGGTTTCTAAAACGCACCTCATTTCTCATCTGCCTGTGCCCGGGTTTGCCATTCCAGCCACTTTACTAGCAATCTCCCTCCTTGGAGCATCATCACCTTTAACCTCCTGTTCCGTACAGGTTGCAATTTGTCCTGAGGATGAACGGGAAGACGTGGAAACAATGAGAGACTAGCTCTTGGTGTTGGGACAGGCACAGGTCACTCTATTTTCCCATCAGGAAGAAGAATTAACCACAGGCTCAGCCTGCCCCCCGGATCAAGAACAGGGCCTGAAGCCATCCTGCGCTTTTGCGGCCATCTCCCAAAAACGCGAGTTGTAAAATGGAGGTTCAGGGCACTGCAATTCACAAACCTGCAGAGTTATAAATGATAACTCTCGTCCACAAATATATTGAGGGAAGGCAAAGAAGAGGATTTGAAATCAAGGCAGAATTGCAGGAAACAGATTTCAGGAGGTAGATTCGAATCGCCTTTAAAGCACATGAAAAGCGGCAAAACGTTGACAATGATGCCCTTGGCCAAAAAGGGCGTATGCGTTTTTTCCTGAATATATTCAGGAAAAAACGCATACGCCCTTTTTGGCCAACCAAGCAACCTGGAAAGGCAAATCAGCGCTACAAAGAAGTCTCGCTTCCCATCGGTTAAAAGGGCCATGCTGAAAAAAGTGTCAAAACCAGAAATGCAGGACAGGCCATGGAGAAATGGGAGCCTTGCTACACTGATGGGCGGGATGTAAATTGCCAACAGCCACTCTGGAGAAGAGTACGGTGTGTCCTGAAACATCTAAAAAACACAGCTTAGAGAGCATAGGGCACTTCCACTCATGGGGGTATAAATTGGGAAAATGAAAAATCAGCAAGACACAAGCACCCCAAAGTTTAGGGCTGCTCTGTTGACAAGGACCTCCACTTCATTCCACCTTCAATATCCCAGGAAAGAGAAAAATGGATAAAGAAGTTGTGGTCCTTATGTACAATGGAATATCACTCAGCCATGAAATCAATTTCGTAAGGCTAGTAACAGCATGATGAGTGGATTTACGTACGACGATTCTAAGTGAAATAAGTCACACAGAAAAGGACACTTCTCATCAGGTATCACTGATAGAGGGAATGTAAAAACCGTTACACTTGAACTGAATTACAAAACAGAACAGAGTCACACATGCAGAAAACACACTATGGCTGCTTAACGGGAAAGGTGAGGTGGGGTGATACATAAAACAAGGGTTTCAAATTAGCTCAGATACCGTTCCATAAACCCAATATGTAATAGACAAGACCTACTCCTTGCTCAGAGAACTGGACTCAACACGCCCTATTCACCGCACAAGAATATATCTGACTGGTAATAATCTTAAAACCTATGTATTGATATCTCTCTGTTAGTGTGTCAAGTGGGTAAAAAGCGGCATAAACACAGCAGTGAAAAGCAGCTAAACCCCATTATAAAAATAAATGACTTTGAAAAACCCATGAAACAAAGACAGTGAAAGAGAGAGAAATTCTTACGCAATGCGTTCAGGGGCTGTGATGCAACCTGGATTGACCATATCTAGACCCACAGCTGGATGAGACATAAGGGTGGACACTGTTGCGGCTGAGAGGTTTGGTGAGGTTGGGTGAGCAAACGCAGACCCTTTAAAGTAATACTGCGTGGTACCCATCGCATGGGTCCCAAATCTCCAGGTTGAAGGGCATCTTCCTACATCGTAAACATGCATGAGATACCCAGAAGATGGTACACCGTGTGATGGGGAAAGGTTTCTAAAACGCACCTCATTTTTCATCTGCCTGTGCCCGGGTTTGCCATTCCAGCCACTTTACTAGCAATCTCCCTCCTTGGAGCATCATCACCTTTAACCTCCTGTTCCGTACAGGTTGCAATTTGTCCTGAGGATGAACGGGAAGACGTGGAAACAATGAGAGACTAGCTCTTGGTGTTGGGACAGGCACAGGTCACTCTATTTTCCCATCAGGAAGAAGAATTAACCACAGGCTCAGCCTGCCCCCCGGATCAAGAACAGGGCCTGAAGCCATCCTGCGCTTTTGCGGCCATCTCCCAAAAACGCGAGTTGTAAAATGGAGGTTCAGGGCACTGCAATTCACAAACCTGCAGAGTTATAAATGATAACTCTCGTCCACAAATATATTGAGGGAAGGCAAAGAAGAGGATTTGAAATCAAGGCAGAATTGCAGGAAACAGATTTCAGGAGGTAGATTCGAATCGCCTTTAAAGCACATGAAAAGCGGCAAAACGTTGACAATGATGCCCTTGGCCAAAAAGGGCGTATGCGTTTTTTCCTGAATATATTCAGGAAAAAACGCATACGCCCTTTTTGGCCAACCAAGCAACCTGGAAAGGCAAATCAGCGCTACAAAGAAGTCTCGCTTCCCATCGGTCAAAAGGGCCATGCTGAAAAAAGTGTCAAAACCAGAAATGCAGGACAGGCCATGGAGAAATGGGAGCCTTGCTACACTGATGGGCGGGATGTAAATTGCCAAGAGCCACTCTGGAGAAGTGTACGGTGAGTCCTGAAACGTCTGAAAAACACAGCTTAGAGAGCATAGGGCACTTCCACTCATGGGGGTCTAAATTGGGAAAATGAAAAATCAGCAAGACACAAGCACCCCAAAGTTTAGGGCTGCTCTGTTGACCAGGACCTCCACTTCATTCCACCTTAAATATCCCAGGAAAGAGAAAAATGGATAAAGAAGTTGTGGTCCTTATGTACAATGGAATATCACTCAGCCAGGAAATCAATGTCGTAAGGTTAGTAGCAGCATGATGAGTGGATTTAGGTACGACGATTCTAAGTGAAATAAGTCACACAGAAAAGGACACTTCTCATAAGGTATCACTGATAGAGGGAATGTAAAAATCGTTACACTTGAACTGAATTACAAAACAGAACAGAGTCACACATGCAGAAAACACACTATGGCTGCTTAACGGGAAAGGTGAGGTGGGGTGATACATAAAACAAGGGTATCAAATTAGCTCAGATACCGTTCCATAAACCCAATATGTAATAGACAAGACCTACTCCTTGCTCAGAGAACTGGACTCAACACGCCCTATTCACCGCACAAGAATATATCTGACTAATAATAATCGTAAAACCTATGTATTGATATCTCTCTGTTAGTGTGTCAAGTGGGTGTAAAGCGGCATAAACACAGCAGTGAAAAGCAGCTAAACCCCATTATAAAAATAAATTACTTTGAAACACCCATGAAACAAAGACAGTGAAAGAGAGAGAAATTCTTACACAATGCGTTCAGGGGCTGTGATGCAACCTGGATTGACCATATCTAGACGCACAGCTGGATGAGACATAAGGGGGACACTCTTGGGGCTGAGAGGTTTGGTGAGGTTGGGTGAGCAAACGCAGACCCTTTAAAGTAATACTGCGTGGTACCCATCGCATGGGTCCCAAATCTCCAGGTTCAAGGGCATCTTCCTACATCAAAAACATGCATGAGAAACCCAGAAGATGGTACACCGTGTGATGGGGAAACGTTTCTAAAACGCACCTCATTTCTCATCTCCTTGTGCCCGGGTTCGCCATTCCAGCCGCTTTACTAGCAAGCTCCCTACTTGGAGCATCAGCACCTTTAACCTCTTGTTCCGTACAGGTTGCAATTTGTCCTGAGGATAAACGGGAAGACGTGGAACCAACGTGAGACTAGCTCTTGGTGTTGGGACAGGCACAGGTCACTCTATTTTCCCATCAGAAAGAAGAATTAACCACAGGCTCAGCCTGACCCCCGCAACCAGAACAGGGCCTGAAGCCATTCTGCGATTTTGCGGCCAGCTCCCATAAAAACGAGTTGTAAAATGGAGGTTCAGGGCACTGCAATTCACAAACCTGCAGAGTTATAAATGATAACTCTCGTCCACAAATATATTGAGGGAAGGCAAAGAAGAGGATTTGAAATCAAGGCAGAATTGCAGGAAACAGATTTCAGGAGGTAGATACGAATCGCCTTTAAAGCACATGAAAAGCGGCAAAACGTTGACATTGATGTCCTTGGCCAAAAAGGGCGTATGCGTTTTTTCCTGAATATATTCAGGAAAAAACGCATACGCCCTTTTTGGCCAACCAAGCAACCTGGAAAGGCAAATCAGCGCTACAAAGAAGTCTCGCTTCCCATCGGTCAAAAGGGCCATGCTGAAAAAAGTGTCAAAACCAGAAATGCAGGACAGGCCATGGAGAAATGGGAGCCTTGCTACACTGATGGGCGGGATGTAAATTGCCAAGAGCCACTCTGGAGAAGTGTCCGGTGAGTCCTGAAACATCTGAAAAACACAGCTTAGAGAGCATAGGGCACTTCCACTCATGGGGGTATAAATTGGGAAAATTAAAAATCAGCAAGACACAAGCACCCCAAAGTTTAGGGCTGCTCTGTTGACCAGGACCTCCACTTCATTCCACCTTAAATATCCCAGGAAAGAGAAAAATGGATAAAGAAGTTGTGGTCCTTATGTACAATGGAATATCACTCAGCCATGAAATCAATGTTGTAAGGTTAGTAGCAGCATGATGAGTGGATTTAGGTACGACGATTCTAAGTGAAATAAGTCACACAGAAAAGGACACTTCTCATAAGGTATCACTGATAGAGGGAATGTAAAAACCGTTACACTTGAACTGAATTACAAAACAGAACAGAGTCACACATGCAGAAAACACACTATGGCTGCTTAACGGGAAAGGTGAGGTGGGGTGATACATAAAACAAGGGTATCAAATTAGCTCAGATACTGTTCCATAAACCCAATATGTAATAGACAAGACCTACTCCTTGCTCAGAGAACTGGACTCAACACGCCCTATTCACCGCACAAGAATATATCTGACTAATAATAATCGTAAAACCTATGTATTGATATCTCTCTGTTAGTGTGTCAAGTGGGTGTAAAGCGGCATAAACACAGCAGTGAAAAGCAGCTAAACCCCAATATAAAAATAAATTACTTTGAAACACCCATGAAACAAAGACAGTGAAAGAGAGAGAAATTCTTACACAATGCGTTCAGGGGCTGTGATGCAACCTGAGTTGACCATATCTAGACGCACAGCTGGATGAGACATAAGGGGGACACTCTTGGGGCTGAGAGGTTTGGTGAGGTTGGGTGAGCAAACGCAGACCCTTTAAAGTAATACTGCGTGGTACCCATCGCATGGGTCCCAAATCTCCAGGTTCAAGGGCATCTTCCTACATCAAAAACATGCATGAGAAACCCAGAAGATGGTACACCGTGTGATGGGGAAACGTTTCTAAAACGCACCTCATTTCTCATCTCCTTGTGCCCGGGTTCGCCATTCCAGCCGCTTTACTAGCAAGCTCCCTACTTGGAGCATCAGCACCTTTAACCTCTTGTTCCGTACAGGTTGCAATTTGTCCTGAGGATAAACGGGAAGACGTGGAACCAACGTGAGACTAGCTCTTGGTGTTGGGACAGGCACAGGTCACTCTATTTTCCCATCAGAAAGAAGAATTAACCACAGGCTCAGCCTGACCCCCGCAACCAGAACAGGGCCTGAAGCCATTCTGCGATTTTGCGGCCAGCTCCCATAAAAACGAGTTGTAAAATGGAGGTTCAGGGCACTGCAATTCACAAACCTGCAGAGTTATAAATGATAACTCTCGTCCACAAATATATTGAGGGAAGGCAAAGAAGAGGATTTGAAATCAAGGCAGAATTGCAGGAAACAGATTTCAGGAGGTAGATACGAATCGCCTTTAAAGCACATGAAAAGCGGCAAAACGTTGACATTGATGTCCTTGGCCAAAAAGGGCGTATGCGTTTTTTCCTGAATATATTCAGGAAAAAACGCATACGCCCTTTTTGGCCAACCAAGCAACCTGGAAAGGCAAATCAGCGCTACAAAGAAGTCTCGCTTCCCATCGGTCAAAAGGGCCATGCTGAAAAAAGTGTCAAAACCAGAAATGCAGGACAGGCCATGGAGAAATGGGAGCCTTGCTACACTGATGGGCGGGATGTAAATTGCCAAGAGCCACTCTGGAGAAGTGTCCGGTGAGTCCTGAAACATCTGAAAAACACAGCTTAGAGAGCATAGGGTACTTCCACTCATGGGGGTATAAATTGGGAAAATTAAAAATCAGCAAGACACAAGCACCCCAAAGTTTAGGGCTGCTCTGTTGACCAGGACCTCCACTTCATTCCACCTTAAATATCCCAGGAAAGAGAAAAATGGATAAAGAAGTTGTGGTCCTTATGTACAATGGAATATCACTCAGCCATGAAATCAATGTTGTAAGGTTAGTAGCAGCATGATGAGTGGATTTAGGTACGACGATTCTAAGTGAAATAAGTCACACAGAAAAGGACACTTCTCATAAGGTATCACTGATAGAGGGAATGTAAAAACCGTTACACTTGAACTGAATTACAAAACAGAACAGAGTCACACATGCAGAAAACACACTATGGCTGCTTAACGGGAAAGGTGAGGTGGGGTGATACATAAAACAAGGGTATCAAATTAGCTCAGATACTGTTCCATAAACCCAATATGTAATAGACAAGACCTACTCCTTGCTCAGAGAACTGGACTCAACACGCCCTATTCACCGCACAAGAATATATCTGACTAATAATAATCGTAAAACCTATGTATTGATATCTCTCTGTTAGTGTGTCAAGTGGGTGTAAAGCGGCATAAACACAGCAGTGAAAAGCAGCTAAACCCCATTATAAAAATAAATTACTTTGAAACACCCATGAAACAAAGACAGTGAAAGAGAGAGAAATTCTTACACAATGCGTTCAGGGGCTGTGATGCAACCTGGATTGACCATATCTAGACGCACAGCTGGATGAGACATAAGGGTGGACACTCTTGGGGCTGAGAGGTTTGGTGAGGTTGGGTGAGCAAACGCAGACCCTTTAAAGTACTACTGCGTGGTACCCATCGCATGGGTCCCAAATCTCCAGGTTCAAGGGCATCTTCCTACATCAAAAACATGCATGAGAAACCCAGAAGATGGTACACCGTGTGATGGGGAAAGGTTTCTAAAACGCACCTCATTTCTCATCTCCTTGTGCCCGGGTTCGCCATTCCAGCCGCTTTACTAGCAAGCTCCCTACTTGGAGCATCAGCACCTTTAACCTCCTGTTCCGTACAGGTTGCAATTTGTCCTGAGGATAAACGGGAAGACGTGGACCCAACGTGAGACTAGCTCTTGGTGTTGGGACAGGCACAGGTCACTCTATTTTCCCATCAGAAAGAAGAATTAACCACAGGCTCAGCCTGCCCCCCGGAACCAGAACAGGGCCTGAAGCCATTCTGCGATTTTGCGGCCAGCTCCCATAAAAACGAGTTGTAAAATGGAGGTTCAGGGCACTGCAATTCACAAACCTGCAGAGTTATAAATGATAACTCTCGTCCACAAATATATTGAGGGAAGGCAAAGAAGAGGATTTGAAATCAAGGCAGAATTGCAGGAAACAGATTTCAGGAGGTAGATACGAATCGCCTTTAAAGCACATGAAAAGCGGCAAAACGTTGACAATGATGCCCTTGGCCAAAAAGGGCGTATGCGTTTTTTCCTGAATATATTCAGGAAAAAACGCATACGCCCTTTTTGGCCAACCAAGCAACCTGGAAAGGCAAATCAGCGCTACAAAGAAGTCTCGCTTCCCATCGGTCAAAAGGGCCATGCTGAAAAAAGTGTCAAAACCAGAAATGCAGGACAGGCCATGGAGAAATGGGAGCCTTGCTACACTGATGGGCGGGATGTAAATTGCCAAGAGCCACTCTGGAGAAGTGTCCGGTGAGTCCTGAAACATCTGAAAAACACAGCTTAGAGAGCATAGGGCACTTCCACTCATGGGGGTATAAATTGGGAAAATTAAAAATCAGCAAGACACAAGCACCCCAAAGTTTAGGGCTGCTCTGTTGACCAGGACCTCCACTTCATTCCACCTTAAATATCCCAGGAAAGAGAAAAATGGATAAAGAAGTTGTGGTCCTTATGTACAATGGAATATCACTCAGCCATGAAATCAATGTTGTAAGGTTAGTAGCAGCATGATGAGTGGATTTAGGTACGACGATTCTAAGTGAAATAAGTCACACAGAAAAGGACACTTCTCATAAGGTATCACTGATAGAGGGAATGTAAAAACCGTTACACTTGAACTGAATTACAAAACAGAACAGAGTCACACATGCAGAAAACACACTATGGCTGCTTAACGGGAAAGGTGAGGTGGGGTGATACATAAAACAAGGGTATCAAATTAGCTCAGATACCGTTCCATAAACCCAATATGTAATAGACAAGACCTACTCCTTGCTCAGAGAACTGGACTCAACACGCCCTATTCACCGCACAAGAATATATCTGACTAATAATAATCGTAAAACCTATGTATTGATATCTCTCTGTTAGTGTGTCAAGTGGGTGTAAAGCGGCATAAACACAGCCGTGAAAAGCAGCTAAACCCCATTATAAAAATAAATTACTTTGAAACACCCATGAAACAAAGACAGTGAAAGAGAGAGAAATTCTTACACAATGCGTTCAGGGGCTGTGATGCAACCTGGATTGACCATATCTAGACGCACAGCTGGATGAGACATAAGGGTGGACACTCTTGGGGCTGAGAGGTTTGGTGAGGTTGGGTGAGCAAACACAGACCCTTTAAAGTAATACTGCGTGGTACCCATCGCATGGGTCCCAAATCTCCAGGTTCAAGGGCATCTTCCTACATCAAAAACATGCATGAGAAACCCAGAAGATGGTACACCGTGTGATGGGGAAAGGTTTCTAAAACGCACCTCATTTCTCATCTCCTTGTGCCCGGGTTCGCCATTCCAGCCTCTTTACTAGCAAGCTCCCTACTTGGAGCATCAGCACCTTTAACCTCCTGTTCCGTACAGGTTGCAACTTGTCCTGAGGATAAACGGGAAGACGTGGAACCAACGAGAGACTAGCTCTTGGTGTTGGGACAGGCACAGGTCACTCTATTTTCCCATCATAAAGAAGAATTAACCACAGGCTCAGCCTGACCCCCGGAACCAGAACAGGGCCTGAAGCCATTCTGCGATTTTGCGGCCAGCTCCCATAAAAACGAGTTGTAAAATGGAGGTTCAGGGAACTGCAATTCACAAACCTGCAGAGTTATAAATGATAACTCTCGTCCACAAATATATTGAGGGGAGGCAAAGAAGAGGATTTGAAATCAAGGCAGAATTGCAGGAAACAGATTTCAGGAGGTAGATACGGATCGCCTTTAAAGCACATGAAAAGCGGCAAAATGTTGACAATGATGCCCTTGGCCAAAAAGGGCGTATGCGTTTTTTCCTGAATATATTCAGGAAAAAACGCATACGCCCTTTTTGGCCAACCAAGCAACCTGGAAAGGCAAATCAGCGCTACAAAGAAGTCTCGCTTCCCATCGGTCAAAAGGGCTATGCTGAAAAAAGTGTCAAAACCAGAAATGCAGGACAGGCCATGGAGAAATGGGAGCCTTGCTACACTGATGGGCGGGATGTAAATTGCCAAGAGCCACTCTGGAGAAGTGTCCGGTGAGTCCTGAAACATCTGAAAAACACAGCTTAGAGAGCATAGGGCACTTCCACTCATGGGGGTATAAATTGGGAAAATTAAAAATCAGCAAGACACAAGCACCCCAAAGTTTAGGGCTGCTCTGTTGACCAGGACCTCCACTTCATTCCACCTTAAATATCCCAGGAAAGAGAAAAATGGATAAAGAGGTTGTGGTCCTTATGTACAATGGAATATCACTCAGCCAGGAAATCAATGTCGTAAGGTTAGTAGCAGCATGATGAGTGGATTTAGGTACGACGATTCTAAGTGAAATAAGTCACACAGAAAAGGACACTTCTCATAAGGTATCACTGATAGAGGGAATGTAAAAACCGTTACACTTGAACTGAATTACAAAACAGAACAGAGTCACACATGCAGAAAACACACTATGGCTGCTTAACGGGAAAGGTGAGGTGGGGTGATACATAAAACAAGGGTATCAAATTAGCTCAGATACCGTTCCATAAACCCAATATGTAATAGACAAGACCTACTCCTTGCTCAGAGAACTGGACTCAACACGCCCTATTCACCGCACAAGAATATATCTGACTAATAATAATCGTAAAACCTATGTATTGATATCTCTCTGTTAGTGTGTCAAGTGGGTGTAAAGCGGCATAAACACAGCAGTGAAAAGCAGCTAAACCCCATTATAAAAATAAATTACTTTGAAACACCCATGAAACAAAGACAGTGAAAGAGAGAGAAATTCTTACACAATGCGTTCAGGGGCTGTGATGCAACCTGGATTGACCATATCTAGACGCACAGCTGGATGAGACATAAGGGTGGACACTCTTGGGGCTGAGAGGTTTGGTGAGGTTGGGTGAGCAAACGCAGACCCTTTAAAGTAATACTGCGTGGTACCCATCGCATGGGTCCCAAATCTCCAGGTTCAAGGGCATCTTCCTACATCAAAAACATGCATGAGAAACCCAGAAGATGGTACACCGTGTGATGGGGAAAGGTTTCTAAAACGCACCTCATTTCTCATCTCCTTGTGCCCGGGTTCGCCATTCCAGCCTCTTTATTAGCAAGCTCCCTACTTGGAGCATCAGCACCTTTAACCTCCTGTTCCATACAGGTTGCAATTTGTCCTGAGGATAAACGGGAAGACGTGGAACCAACGAGAGACTAGCTCTTGGTGTTGGGACAGGCACAGGTCACTCTATTTTCCCATCAGAAAGAAGAATTAACCACAGGCTCAGCCTGACCCCCGGAACCAGAACAGGGCCTGAAGCCATTCTGCGATTTTGCGGCCAGCTCCCATAAAAACGAGTTGTAAAATGGAGGTTCAGGGCACTGCAATTCACAAACCTGCAGAGTTATAAATGATAACTCTCGTCCACAAATATATTGAGGGAAGGCAAAGAAGAGGATTTGAAATCAAGGCAGAATTGCAGGAAACAGATTTCAGGAGGTAGATACGAATCGCCTTTAAAGCACATGAAAAGCGGCAAAACGTTGACAATGATGCCCTTGGCCAAAAAGGGCGTATGCGTTTTTTCCTGAATATATTCAGGAAAAAACGCATACGCCCTTTTTGGCCAACCAAGCAACCTGGAAACGCAAATCAGCGCTACAAAGAAGTCTCGCTTCCCATCGGTCAAAAGGGCTATGCTGAAAAAAGTGTCAAAACCAGAAATGCAGGACAGGCCATGGAGAAATGGGAGCCTTGCTACACTGATGGGCGGGATGTAAATTGCCAAGAGCCACTCTGGAGAAGTGTCCGGTGAGTCCTGAAACATCTGAAAAACACAGCTTAGAGAGCATAGGGCACTTCCACTCATGGGGGTATAAATTGGGAAAATTAAAAATCAGCAAGACACAAGCACCCCAAAGTTTAGGGCTGCTCTGTTGACCAGGACCTCCACTTCATTCCACCTTAAATATCCCAGGAAAGAGAAAAATGGATAAAGAGGTTGTGGTCCTTATGTACAATGGAATATCACTCAGCCAGGAAATCAATGTCGTAAGGTTAGTAGCAGCATGATGAGTGGATTTAGGTACGACGATTCTAAGTGAAATAAGTCACACAGAAAAGGACACTTCTCATAAGGTATCACTGATAGAGGGAATGTAAAAACCGTTACACTTGAACTGAATTACAAAACAGAACAGAGTCACACATGCAGAAAACACACTATGGCTGCTTAACGGGAAAGGTGAGGTGGGGTGATACATAAAACAAGGGTATCAAATTAGCTCAGATACCGTTCCATAAACCCAATATGTAATAGACAAGACCTACTCCTTGCTCAGAGAACTGGACTCAACACGCCCTATTCACCGCACAAGAATATATCTGACTAATAATAATCGTAAAACCTATGTATTGATATCTCTCTGTTAGTGTGTCAAGTGGGTGTAAAGCGGCATAAACACAGCAGTGAAAAGCAGCTAAACCCCATTATAAAAATAAATTACTTTGAAACACCCATGAAACAAAGACAGTGAAAGAGAGAGAAATTCTTACACAATGCGTTCAGGGGCTGTGATGCAACCTGGATTGACCATATCTAGACGCACAGCTGGATGAGACATAAGGGTGGACACTCTTGGGGCTGAGAGGTTTGGTGAGGTTGGGTGAGCAAACGCAGACCCTTTAAAGTAATACTGCGTGGTACCCATTGCATGGGTCCCAAATCTCCAGGTTCAAGGGCATCTTCCTACATCAAAAACATGCATGAGAAACCCAGAAGATGGTACACCGTGTGATGGGGAAAGGTTTCTAAAACGCACCTCATTTCTCATCTCCTTGTGCCCGGGTTCGCCATTCCAGCCTCTTTATTAGCAAGCTCCCTACTTGGAGCATCAGCACCTTTAACCTCCTGTTCCATACAGGTTGCAATTTGTCCTGAGGATAAACGGGAAGACGTGGAACCAACGAGAGACTAGCTCTTGGTGTTGGGACAGGCACAGGTCACTCTATTTTCCCATCAGAAAGAAGAATTAACCACAGGCTCAGCCTGACCCCCGCAACCAGAACAGGGCCTGAAGCCATTCTGCGATTTTGCGGCCAGCTCCCATAAAAACGAGTTGTAAAATGGAGGTTCAGGGCACTGCAATTCACAAACCTGCAGAGTTATAAATGATAACTCTCGTCCACAAATATATTGAGGGAAGGCAAAGAAGAGGATTTGAAATCAAGGCAGAATTGCAGGAAACAGATTTCAGGAGGTAGATACGAATCGCCTTTAAAGCACATGAAAAGCGGCAAAACGTTGACAATGATGCCCTTGGCCAAAAAGGGCGTATGCGTTTTTTCCTGAATATATTCAGGAAAAAACGCATACGCCCTTTTTGGCCAACCAAGCAACCTGGAAACGCAAATCAGCGCTACAAAGAAGTCTCGCTTCCCATCGGTCAAAAGGGCCATGCTGAAAAAAGTGTCAAAACCAGAAATGCAGGACAGGCCATGGAGAAATGGGAGCCTTGCTACACTGATGGGCAGGATGAAAATTGCCAAGAGCCACTCTGGAGAAGTGTCCGGTGAGTCCTGAAACATCTGAAAAACACAGCTTAGAGAGCATAGGGCACTTCCACTCATGGGGGTATAAATTGGGAAAATTAAAAATCAGCAAGACACAAGCACCCCAAAGTTTAGGGCTGCTCTGTTGACCAGGACCTCCACTTCATTCCACCTTAAATATCCCAGGAAAGAGAAAAATGGATAAAGAAGTTGTGGTCCTTATGTACAATGGAATATCACTCAGCCAGGAAATCAATGTCGTAAGGTTAGTAGCAGCATGATGAGTGGATTTAGGTACGACGATTCTAAGTGAAATAAGTCACACAGAAAAGGACACTTCTCATAAGGTATCACTGATAGAGGGAATGTAAAAACCGTTACACTTGAACTGAATTACAAAACAGAACAAAGTCACACATGCAGAAAACACACTATGGCTGCTTAACGGGAAAGGTGAGGTGGGGTGATACATAAAACAAGGGTATCAAATTAGCTCAGATACCGTTCCATAAACCCAATATGTAATAGACAAGACCTACTCCTTGCTCAGAGAACTGGACTCAACACGCCCTATTCACCGCACAAGAATATATCTGACTAATAATAATCGTAAAACCTATGTATTGATATCTCTCTGTTAGTGTGTCAAGTGGGTGTAAAGCGGCATAAACACAGCAGTGAAAAGCAGCTAAACCCCATTATAAAAATAAATTACTTTGAAACACCCATGAAACAAAGACAGTGAAAGAGAGAGAAATTCTTACACAATGCGTTCAGGGGCTGTGATGCAACCTGGATTGACCATATCTAGACGCACAGCTGGATGAGACATAAGGGTGGACACTCTTGGGGCTGAGAGGTTTGGTGAGGTTGGGTGAGCAAACACAGACCCTTTAAAGTAATACTGCGTGGTACCCATCGCATGGGTCCGAAATCTCCAGGTTCAAGGGCATCTTCCTACATCAAAAACATGCATGAGAAACCCAGAAGATGGTACACCGTGTGATGGGGAAAGGTTTCTAAAACGCACCTCATTTCTCATCTCCTTGTGCCCGGGTTCGCCATTCCAGCCTCTTTACTAGCAAGCTCCCTACTTGGAGCATCAGCACCTTTAACCTCCTGTTCCGTACAGGTTGCAACTTGTCCTGAGGATAAACGGGAAGACGTGGAACCAACGAGAGACTAGCTCTTGGTGTTGGGACAGGCACAGGTCACTCTATTTTCCCATCATAAAGAAGAATTAACCACAGGCTCAGCCTGACCCCCGGAACCAGAACAGGGCCTGAAGCCATTCTGCGATTTTGCGGCCAGCTCCCATAAAAACGAGTTGTAAAATGGAGGTTCAGGGAACTGCAATTCACAAACCTGCAGAGTTATAAATGATAACTCTCGTCCACAAATATATTGAGGGGAGGCAAAGAAGAGGATTTGAAATCAAGGCAGAATTGCACGAAACAGATTTCAGGAGGTAGATACGGATCGCCTTTAAAGCACATGAAAAGCGGCAAAACGTTGACAATGATGCCCTTGGCCAAAAAGGGCGTATGCGTTTTTTCCTGAATATATTCAGGAAAAAACGCATACGCCCTTTTTGGCCAACCAAGCAACCTGGAAAGGCAAATCAGCGCTACAAAGAAGTCTCGCTTCCCATCGGTCAAAAGGGCTATGCTGAAAAAAGTGTCAAAACCAGAAATGCAGGACAGGCCATGGAGAAATGGGAGCCTTGCTACACTGATGGGCGGGATGTAAATTGCCAAGAGCCACTCTGGAGAAGTGTCCGGTGAGTCCTGAAACATCTGAAAAACACAGCTTAGAGAGCATAGGGCACTTCCACTCATGGGGGTATAAATTGGGAAAATTAAAAATCAGCAAGACACAAGCACCCCAAAGTTTAGGGCTGCTCTGTTGACCAGGACCTCCACTTCATTCCACCTTAAATATCCCAGGAAAGAGAAAAATGGATAAAGAGGTTGTGGTCCTTATGTACAATGGAATATCACTCAGCCAGGAAATCAATGTCGTAAGGTTAGTAGCAGCATGATGAGTGGATTTAGGTACGACGATTCTAAGTGAAATAAGTCACACAGAAAAGGACACTTCTCATAAGGTATCACTGATAGAGGGAATGTAAAAACCGTTACACTTGAACTGAATTACAAAACAGAACAGAGTCACACATGCAGAAAACACACTATGGCTGCTTAACGGGAAAGGTGAGGTGGGGTGATACATAAAACAAGGGTATCAAATTAGCTCAGATACCGTTCCATAAACCCAATATGTAATAGACAAGACCTACTCCTTGCTCAGAGAACTGGACTCAACACGCCCTATTCACCGCACAAGAATATATCTGACTAATAATAATCGTAAAACCTATGTATTGATATCTCTCTGTTAGTGTGTCAAGTGGGTGTAAAGCGGCATAAACACAGCAGTGAAAAGCAGCTAAACCCCATTATAAAAATAAATTACTTTGAAACACCCATGAAACAAAGACAGTGAAAGAGAGAGAAATTCTTACACAATGCGTTCAGGGGCTGTGATGCAACCTGGATTGACCATATCTAGACGCACAGCTGGATGAGACATAAGGGTGGACACTCTTGGGGCTGAGAGGTTTGGTGAGGTTGGGTGAGCAAACGCAGACCCTTTAAAGTAATACTGCGTGGTACCCATCGCATGGGTCCCAAATCTCCAGGTTCAAGGGCATCTTCCTACATCAAAAACATGCATGAGAAACCCAGATGATGGTACACCGTGTGATGGGGAAAGGTTTCTAAAACGCACCTCATTTCTCATCTCCTTGTGCCCGGGTTCGCCATTCCAGCTGCTTTACTAGCAAGCTCCCTACTTGGAGCATCAGCACCTTTAACCTCCTGTTCCGTACAGGTTGCAATTTGTCCTGAGGATAAACGGGAAGACGTGGAACCAACGAGAGACTAGCTCTTGGTGTTGGGACAGGCACAGGTCACTCTATTTTCCCATCAGAAAGAAGAATTAACCACAGGCTCAGCCTGCCCCCCGGAACCAGAACAGGGCCTGAAGCCATTCTGCGATTTTGCGGCCAGCTTCCATAAAAACGAGTTGTAAAATGGAGGTTCAGGGCACTGCAATTCACAAACCTGCAGAGTTATAAATGATAACTGTCGTCCACAAATATATTGAGGGAAGGCAAAGAAGAGGATTTGAAATCAAGGCAGAATTGCAGGAAACAGATTTCAGGAGGTAGATTCGAATCGCATTTAAAGCACATGAAAAGCGGCAAAACGTTGACAATGATGCCCTTGGCCAAAAAGGGCGTATGCGTTTTTTCCTGAATATATTCAGGAAAAAACGCATACGCCCTTTTTGGCCAACCAAGCAACCTGGAAAGGCAAATCAGCGTTACAAAGAAGTCTCGCTTCCCATCGGTCAAAAGGGCCATGCTGAAAAAAGTGTCAAAACCAGAAATGCAGGACAGGCCATGGAGAAATGGGAGCCTTGCTACACTGATGGGCGGGATGTAAATTGCCAAGAGCCATTCTGGAGAAGAGTCCGGTGAGTCCTGAAACATCTGAAAAACACAGCTTAGAGAGCATAGGGCACTTCCACTCATGGGGGTATAAATTGGGAAAATGAAAAATCAGCAAGACACAAGCACCCCAAAGTTTAGGGCTGCTCTGTTGACCAGGACCTCCACTTCATTCCACCTTAAATATCCCAGGAAAGAGAAAAATGGATAAAGAAGTTGTGGTCCTTATGTACAATGGAATATCACTCAGCCAGGATATCAATGTCGTAAGGTTAGTAGCAGCATGATGAGTGGATTTAGGTACGACGATTCTAAGTGAAATAAGTCACACAGAAAAGGACATTTCTCATAAGGTATCACTGATAGAGGGAATGTAAAAACCGTTACACTTGAACTGAATTACAAAACAGAACAGAGTCACACATGCAGAAAACACACTATGGCTGCTTAACGGGAAAGGTGAGGTGGGGTGATACATAAAACAAGGGTATCAAATTAGCTCAGATACCATTCCATAAACCCAATATGTAATAGACAAGACCTACTCCTTGCTCAGAGAACTGGACTCAACACGCCCTATTCACCGCACAAGAATATATCTGACTAGTAATAATCTTAAAACCTATGTATTGATATCTCTCTGTTAGTGTGTCAAGTGGGTGTAAAGCGGCATAAACACAGCAGTGAAAAGCAGCTAAACCCCATTATAAAAATAAATTACTTTGAAACACCCATGAAACAAAGACAGTGAAAGAGAGAGAAATTCTTACACAATGCGTTCAGGGGCTGTGATGCAACCTGGATTGACCATATCTAGACGTACAGCTGGATGAGACATAAGGGTGGACACTCTTGGGGCTGAGAGGTTTGGTGAGGTTGGGTGAGCAAACGCAGACCCTTTAAAGTAATACTGCGTGGTACCCATCGCATGGGTCCCAAATCTCCAGGTTCAAGGGCATCTTCCTACATCAAAAACATGCATGAGAAACCCAGAAGATGGTACACCGTGTGATGGGGAAAGGTTTCTAAAACGCACCTCATTTCTCATCTCCTTGTGCCCGGGTTCGCCATTCCAGCCTCTTTACTAGCAAGCTCCCTACTTGGAGCATCAGCACCTTTAACCTCCTGTTCCGTACAGGTTGCAATTTGTCCTGAGGATAAACGGGAAGACGTGGAACCAACGAGAGACTAGCTCTTGGTGTTGGGACAGGCACAGGTCACTCTATTTTCCCATCAGAAAGAAGAATTAACCACAGGCTCAGCCTGCCCCCCGGAACCAGAACAGGGCCTGAAGCCATTCTGCGATTTTGCGGCCAGCTCCCATAAAAACGAGTTGTAAAATGGAGGTTCAGGGCACTGCAATTCACAAACCTGCAGAGTTATAAATGATAACTCTCGTCCACAAATATATTGAGGGAAGGCAAAGAAGAGGATTTGAAATCAAGGCAGAATTGCAGGAAACAGATTTCAGGAGGTAGATACGAATCGCCTTTAAAGCACATGAAAAGCGGCAAAACGTTGACAATGATGCCCTTGGCCAAAAAGGGCGTATGCGTTTTTTCCTGAATATATTCAGGAAAAAACGCATACGCCCTTTTTGGCCAACCAAGCAACCTGGAAACGCAAATCAGCGCTACAAAGAAGTCTCGCTTCCCATCGGTCAAAAGGGCCATGCTGAAAAAAGTGTCAAAACCAGAAATGCAGGACAGGCCATGGAGAAATGGGAGCCTTGCTACACTGATGGGTGGGATGTAAATTGCCAAGAGCCACTCTGGAGAAGTGTCCGGTGAGTCCTGAAACATCTGAAAAGCACAGCTTAGAGAGCATAGGGCACTTCCACTCATGGGGGTATAAATTGGGAAAATTAAAAATCAGCAAGACACAAGCACCCCAAAGTTTAGGGCTGCTCTGTTGACCAGGACCTCCACTTCATTCCACCTTAAATATCCCAGGAAAGAGAAAAATGGATAAAGAAGTTGTGGTCCTTATGTACAATGGAATATCACTCAGCCATGAAATCAATGTCGTAAGGTTAGTAGCAGCATGATGAGTGGATTTAGGTACGACGATTCTAAGTGAAATAAGTCACACAGAAAAGGACACTTCTCATAAGGTATCACTGATAGAGGGAATGTAAAAACCGTTACACTTGAACTGAATTACAAAACAGAACAGAGTCACACATGCAGAAAACACACTATGGCTGCTTAACGGGAAAGGTGAGGTGGGGTGATACATAAAACAAGGGTATCAAAATAGCTCAGATACCGTTCCATAAACCCAATATGTAATAGACAAGACCTACTCCTTGCTCAGAGAACTGGACTCAACACGCCCTATTCACCGCACAAGAATATATCTGACTAATAATAATCGTAAAACCTATGTATTGATATCTCTCTGTTAGTGTGTCAAGTGGGTGTAAAGCGGCATAAACACAGCAGGGAAAAGCAGCTAAACCCCAGTATAAAAATAAATTACTTCGAAAAACCCATGAAACAAAGACAGTGAAAGAGAGTGAAATTCTTACACAATGCGTTCAGGGGCTGTGATGCAACCTAGATTGACCATATCTAGACCCACAGCTGGATGAGACATAAGGGTGGACACTCTTGGGGCTGAGAGGTTTGGTGAGGTTGGGTGAGCAAACGCAGACCCTTTAAAGTAATACTGCGTGGTACCCATCGCATGGGTCCCAAATCTCCAGGTTCAAGGGCATCTTCCTACATCGAAAACATGCATGAGAAACCCAGAAGATGGTACACCGTGTGATGGGGAAAGGTTTCTAAAACGCACCTCATTTCTCATCTCCTTGTGCCCGGGTTCGCCATTCCAGCCTCTTTATTAGCAAGCTCCCTACTTGGAGCATCAGCACCTTTAACCTCCTGTTCCATACAGGTTGCAATTTGTCCTGAGGATAAACGGGAAGACGTGGAACCAACGAGAGACTAGCTCTTGGTGTTGGGACAGGCACAGGTCACTCTATTTTCCCATCAGAAAGAAGAATTAACCACAGGCTCAGCCTGACCCCCGCAACCAGAACAGGGCCTGAAGCCATTCTGCGATTTTGCGGCCAGCTCCCATAAAAACGAGTTGTAAAATGGAGGTTCAGGGCACTGCAATTCACAAACCTGCAGAGTTATAAATGATAACTCTCGTCCACAAATATATTGAGGGAAGGCAAAGAAGAGGATTTGAAATCAAGGCAGAATTGCAGGAAACAGATTTCAGGAGGTAGATACGAATCGCCTTTAAAGCACATGAAAAGCGGCAAAACGTTGACAATGATGCCCTTGGCCAAAAAGGGCGTATGCGTTTTTTCCTGAATATATTCAGGAAAAAACGCATACGCCCTTTTTGGCCAACCAAGCAACCTGGAAACGCAAATCAGCGCTACAAAGAAGTCTCGCTTCCCATCGGTCAAAAGGGCCATGCTGAAAAAAGTGTCAAAACCAGAAATGCAGGACAGGCCATGGAGAAATGGGAGCCTTGCTACACTGATGGGCAGGATGAAAATTGCCAAGAGCCACTCTGGAGAAGTGTCCGGTGAGTCCTGAAACATCTGAAAAACACAGCTTAGAGAGCATAGGGCACTTCCACTCATGGGGGTATAAATTGGGAAAATTAAAAATCAGCAAGACACAAGCACCCCAAAGTTTAGGGCTGCTCTGTTGACCAGGACCTCCACTTCATTCCACCTTAAATATCCCAGGAAAGAGAAAAATGGATAAAGAAGTTGTGGTCCTTATGTACAATGGAATATCACTCAGCCAGGAAATCAATGTCGTAAGGTTAGTAGCAGCATGATGAGTGGATTTAGGTACGACGATTCTAAGTGAAATAAGTCACACAGAAAAGGACACTTCTCATAAGGTATCACTGATAGAGGGAATGTAAAAACCGTTACACTTGAACTGAATTACAAAACAGAACAAAGTCACACATGCAGAAAACACACTATGGCTGCTTAACGGGAAAGGTGAGGTGGGGTGATACATAAAACAAGGGTATCAAATTAGCTCAGATACCGTTCCATAAACCCAATATGTAATAGACAAGACCTACTCCTTGCTCAGAGAACTGGACTCAACACGCCCTATTCACCGCACAAGAATATATCTGACTAATAATAATCGTAAAACCTATGTATTGATATCTCTCTGTTAGTGTGTCAAGTGGGTGTAAAGCGGCATAAACACAGCAGTGAAAAGCAGCTAAACCCCATTATAAAAATAAATTACTTTGAAACACCCATGAAACAAAGACAGTGAAAGAGAGAGAAATTCTTACACAATGCGTTCAGGGGCTGTGATGCAACCTGGATTGACCATATCTAGACGCACAGCTGGATGAGACATAAGGGTGGACACTCTTGGGGCTGAGAGGTTTGGTGAGGTTGGGTGAGCAAACACAGACCCTTTAAAGTAATACTGCGTGGTACCCATCGCATGGGTCCGAAATCTCCAGGTTCAAGGGCATCTTCCTACATCAAAAACATGCATGAGAAACCCAGAAGATGGTACACCGTGTGATGGGGAAAGGTTTCTAAAACGCACCTCATTTCTCATCTCCTTGTGCCCGGGTTCGCCATTCCAGCCTCTTTACTAGCAAGCTCCCTACTTGGAGCATCAGCACCTTTAACCTCCTGTTCCGTACAGGTTGCAACTTGTCCTGAGGATAAACGGGAAGACGTGGAACCAACGAGAGACTAGCTCTTGGTGTTGGGACAGGCACAGGTCACTCTATTTTCCCATCATAAAGAAGAATTAACCACAGGCTCAGCCTGACCCCCGGAACCAGAACAGGGCCTGAAGCCATTCTGCGATTTTGCGGCCAGCTCCCATAAAAACGAGTTGTAAAATGGAGGTTCAGGGAACTGCAATTCACAAACCTGCAGAGTTATAAATGATAACTCTCGTCCACAAATATATTGAGGGGAGGCAAAGAAGAGGATTTGAAATCAAGGCAGAATTGCACGAAACAGATTTCAGGAGGTAGATACGGATCGCCTTTAAAGCACATGAAAAGCGGCAAAACGTTGACAATGATGCCCTTGGCCAAAAAGGGCGTATGCGTTTTTTCCTGAATATATTCAGGAAAAAACGCATACGCCCTTTTTGGCCAACCAAGCAACCTGGAAAGGCAAATCAGCGCTACAAAGAAGTCTCGCTTCCCATCGGTCAAAAGGGCTATGCTGAAAAAAGTGTCAAAACCAGAAATGCAGGACAGGCCATGGAGAAATGGGAGCCTTGCTACACTGATGGGCGGGATGTAAATTGCCAAGAGCCACTCTGGAGAAGTGTCCGGTGAGTCCTGAAACATCTGAAAAACACAGCTTAGAGAGCATAGGGCACTTCCACTCATGGGGGTATAAATTGGGAAAATTAAAAATCAGCAAGACACAAGCACCCCAAAGTTTAGGGCTGCTCTGTTGACCAGGACCTCCACTTCATTCCACCTTAAATATCCCAGGAAAGAGAAAAATGGATAAAGAGGTTGTGGTCCTTATGTACAATGGAATATCACTCAGCCAGGAAATCAATGTCGTAAGGTTAGTAGCAGCATGATGAGTGGATTTAGGTACGACGATTCTAAGTGAAATAAGTCACACAGAAAAGGACACTTCTCATAAGGTATCACTGATAGAGGGAATGTAAAAACCGTTACACTTGAACTGAATTACAAAACAGAACAGAGTCACACATGCAGAAAACACACTATGGCTGCTTAACGGGAAAGGTGAGGTGGGGTGATACATAAAACAAGGGTATCAAATTAGCTCAGATACCGTTCCATAAACCCAATATGTAATAGACAAGACCTACTCCTTGCTCAGAGAACTGGACTCAACACGCCCTATTCACCGCACAAGAATATATCTGACTAATAATAATCGTAAAACCTATGTATTGATATCTCTCTGTTAGTGTGTCAAGTGGGTGTAAAGCGGCATAAACACAGCAGTGAAAAGCAGCTAAACCCCATTATAAAAATAAATTACTTTGAAACACCCATGAAACAAAGACAGTGAAAGAGAGAGAAATTCTTACACAATGCGTTCAGGGGCTGTGATGCAACCTGGATTGACCATATCTAGACGCACAGCTGGATGAGACATAAGGGTGGACACTCTTGGGGCTGAGAGGTTTGGTGAGGTTGGGTGAGCAAACGCAGACCCTTTAAAGTAATACTGCGTGGTACCCATCGCATGGGTCCCAAATCTCCAGGTTCAAGGGCATCTTCCTACATCAAAAACATGCATGAGAAACCCAGATGATGGTACACCGTGTGATGGGGAAAGGTTTCTAAAACGCACCTCATTTCTCATCTCCTTGTGCCCGGGTTCGCCATTCCAGCTGCTTTACTAGCAAGCTCCCTACTTGGAGCATCAGCACCTTTAACCTCCTGTTCCGTACAGGTTGCAATTTGTCCTGAGGATAAACGGGAAGACGTGGAACCAACGAGAGACTAGCTCTTGGTGTTGGGACAGGCACAGGTCACTCTATTTTCCCATCAGAAAGAAGAATTAACCACAGGCTCAGCCTGCCCCCCGGAACCAGAACAGGGCCTGAAGCCATTCTGCGATTTTGCGGCCAGCTTCCATAAAAACGAGTTGTAAAATGGAGGTTCAGGGCACTGCAATTCACAAACCTGCAGAGTTATAAATGATAACTGTCGTCCACAAATATATTGAGGGAAGGCAAAGAAGAGGATTTGAAATCAAGGCAGAATTGCAGGAAACAGATTTCAGGAGGTAGATTCGAATCGCATTTAAAGCACATGAAAAGCGGCAAAACGTTGACAATGATGCCCTTGGCCAAAAAGGGCGTATGCGTTTTTTCCTGAATATATTCAGGAAAAAACGCATACGCCCTTTTTGGCCAACCAAGCAACCTGGAAAGGCAAATCAGCGTTACAAAGAAGTCTCGCTTCCCATCGGTCAAAAGGGCCATGCTGAAAAAAGTGTCAAAACCAGAAATGCAGGACAGGCCATGGAGAAATGGGAGCCTTGCTACACTGATGGGCGGGATGTAAATTGCCAAGAGCCATTCTGGAGAAGAGTCCGGTGAGTCCTGAAACATCTGAAAAACACAGCTTAGAGAGCATAGGGCACTTCCACTCATGGGGGTATAAATTGGGAAAATGAAAAATCAGCAAGACACAAGCACCCCAAAGTTTAGGGCTGCTCTGTTGACCAGGACCTCCACTTCATTCCACCTTAAATATCCCAGGAAAGAGAAAAATGGATAAAGAAGTTGTGGTCCTTATGTACAATGGAATATCACTCAGCCAGGATATCAATGTCGTAAGGTTAGTAGCAGCATGATGAGTGGATTTAGGTACGACGATTCTAAGTGAAATAAGTCACACAGAAAAGGACATTTCTCATAAGGTATCACTGATAGAGGGAATGTAAAAACCGTTACACTTGAACTGAATTACAAAACAGAACAGAGTCACACATGCAGAAAACACACTATGGCTGCTTAACGGGAAAGGTGAGGTGGGGTGATACATAAAACAAGGGTATCAAATTAGCTCAGATACCATTCCATAAACCCAATATGTAATAGACAAGACCTACTCCTTGCTCAGAGAACTGGACTCAACACGCCCTATTCACCGCACAAGAATATATCTGACTAGTAATAATCTTAAAACCTATGTATTGATATCTCTCTGTTAGTGTGTCAAGTGGGTGTAAAGCGGCATAAACACAGCAGTGAAAAGCAGCTAAACCCCATTATAAAAATAAATTACTTTGAAACACCCATGAAACAAAGACAGTGAAAGAGAGAGAAATTCTTACACAATGCGTTCAGGGGCTGTGATGCAACCTGGATTGACCATATCTAGACGTACAGCTGGATGAGACATAAGGGTGGACACTCTTGGGGCTGAGAGGTTTGGTGAGGTTGGGTGAGCAAACGCAGACCCTTTAAAGTAATACTGCGTGGTACCCATCGCATGGGTCCCAAATCTCCAGGTTCAAGGGCATCTTCCTACATCAAAAACATGCATGAGAAACCCAGAAGATGGTACACCGTGTGATGGGGAAAGGTTTCTAAAACGCACCTCATTTCTCATCTCCTTGTGCCCGGGTTCGCCATTCCAGCCTCTTTACTAGCAAGCTCCCTACTTGGAGCATCAGCACCTTTAACCTCCTGTTCCGTACAGGTTGCAATTTGTCCTGAGGATAAACGGGAAGACGTGGAACCAACGAGAGACTAGCTCTTGGTGTTGGGACAGGCACAGGTCACTCTATTTTCCCATCAGAAAGAAGAATTAACCACAGGCTCAGCCTGCCCCCCGGAACCAGAACAGGGCCTGAAGCCATTCTGCGATTTTGCGGCCAGCTCCCATAAAAACGAGTTGTAAAATGGAGGTTCAGGGCACTGCAATTCACAAACCTGCAGAGTTATAAATGATAACTCTCGTCCACAAATATATTGAGGGAAGGCAAAGAAGAGGATTTGAAATCAAGGCAGAATTGCAGGAAACAGATTTCAGGAGGTAGATACGAATCGCCTTTAAAGCACATGAAAAGCGGCAAAACGTTGACAATGATGCCCTTGGCCAAAAAGGGCGTATGCGTTTTTTCCTGAATATATTCAGGAAAAAACGCATACGCCCTTTTTGGCCAACCAAGCAACCTGGAAACGCAAATCAGCGCTACAAAGAAGTCTCGCTTCCCATCGGTCAAAAGGGCCATGCTGAAAAAAGTGTCAAAACCAGAAATGCAGGACAGGCCATGGAGAAATGGGAGCCTTGCTACACTGATGGGTGGGATGTAAATTGCCAAGAGCCACTCTGGAGAAGTGTCCGGTGAGTCCTGAAACATCTGAAAAGCACAGCTTAGAGAGCATAGGGCACTTCCACTCATGGGGGTATAAATTGGGAAAATTAAAAATCAGCAAGACACAAGCACCCCAAAGTTTAGGGCTGCTCTGTTGACCAGGACCTCCACTTCATTCCACCTTAAATATCCCAGGAAAGAGAAAAATGGATAAAGAAGTTGTGGTCCTTATGTACAATGGAATATCACTCAGCCATGAAATCAATGTCGTAAGGTTAGTAGCAGCATGATGAGTGGATTTAGGTACGACGATTCTAAGTGAAATAAGTCACACAGAAAAGGACACTTCTCATAAGGTATCACTGATAGAGGGAATGTAAAAACCGTTACACTTGAACTGAATTACAAAACAGAACAGAGTCACACATGCAGAAAACACACTATGGCTGCTTAACGGGAAAGGTGAGGTGGGGTGATACATAAAACAAGGGTATCAAAATAGCTCAGATACCGTTCCATAAACCCAATATGTAATAGACAAGACCTACTCCTTGCTCAGAGAACTGGACTCAACACGCCCTATTCACCGCACAAGAATATATCTGACTAATAATAATCGTAAAACCTATGTATTGATATCTCTCTGTTAGTGTGTCAAGTGGGTGTAAAGCGGCATAAACACAGCAGTGAAAAGCAGCTAAACCCCAATATAAAAATAAATTACTTTGAAACACCCATGAAACAAAGACAGTGAAAGAGAGAGAAATTCTTACACAATGCGTTCAGGGGCTGTGATGCAACCTGAGTTGACCATATCTAGACGCACAGCTGGATGAGACATAAGGGGGACACTCTTGGGGCTGAGAGGTTTGGTGAGGTTGGGTGAGCAAACGCAGACCCTTTAAAGTAATACTGCGTGGTACCCATCGCATGGGTCCCAAATCTCCAGGTTCAAGGGCATCTTCCTACATCAAAAACATGCATGAGAAACCCAGAAGATGGTACACCGTGTGATAGGGAAACGTTTCTAAAACGCACCTCATTTCTCATCTCCTTGTGCCCGGGTTCGCCATTCCAGCCGCTTTACTAGCAAGCTCCCTACTTGGAGCATCAGCACCTTTAACCTCTTGTTCCGTACAGGTTGCAATTTGTCCTGAGGATAAACGGGAAGACGTGGAACCAACGTGAGACTAGCTCTTGGTGTTGGGACAGGCACAGGTCACTCTATTTTCCCATCAGAAAGAAGAATTAACCACAGGCTCAGCCTGACCCCCGGAACCAGAACAGGGCCTGAAGCCATTCTGCGATTTTGCGGCCAGCTCCCATAAAAACGAGTTGTAAAATGGAGGTTCAGGGCACTGCAATTCACAAACCTGCAGAGTTATAAATGATAACTCTCGTCCACAAATATATTGAGGGAAGGCAAAGAAGAGGATTTGAAATCAAGGCAGAATTGCAGGAAACAGATTTCAGGAGGTAGATACGAATCGCATTTAAAGCACATGAAAAGCGGCAAAACGTTGACATTGATGTCCTTGGCCAAAAAGGGCGTATGCGTTTTTTCCTGAATATATTCAGGAAAAAACGCATACGCCCTTTTTGGCCAACCAAGCAACCTGGAAAGGCAAATCAGCGCTACAAAGAAGTCTCGCTTCCCATCGGTCAAAAGGGCCATGCTGAAAAAAGTGTCAAAACCAGAAATGCAGGACAGGCCATGGAGAAATGGGAGCCTTGCTACACTGATGGGCGGGATGTAAATTGCCAAGAGCCACTCTGGAGAAGTGTCCGGTGAGTCCTGAAACATCTGAAAAACAAAGCTTAGAGAGCATAGGGCACTTCCACTCATGGGGGTATAAATTGGGAAAATGAAAAATCAGCAAGACACAAGCACCCCAAAGTTGAGGGCTGCTCTGTTGACAAGGACCTCCACTTCATTCCACCTTAAATATCCCAGGAAAGAGAAAAATGGATAAAGAAGTTGTGGTCCTTATGTACAATGGAATATCACTCAGCCAGGAAATCAATGTCGTAAGGTTAGTAGCAGCATGATGAGTGGATTTAGGTACGACGATTCTAAGTGAAATAAGTCACACAGAAAAGGACACTTCTCATAAGGTATCACTGATAGAGGGAATGTAAAAACCGTTACACTTGAACTGAATTACAAAACAGAACAGAGTCACACATGCAGAAAACACACTATGGCTGCTTAACGGGAAAGGTGAGGTGGGGTGATACATAAAACAAGGGTATCAAATTAGCTCAGATACCGTTCCATAAACCCAATATGTAATAGACAAGACCTACTCCTTGCTCAGAGAACTGGACTCAACACGCCCTATTCACCGCACAAGAATATATCTGACTAATAATAATCGTAAAACCTATGTATTGATATCTCTCTGTTAGTGTGTCAAGTGGGTGTAAAGCGGCATAAACACAGCAGTGAAAAGCAGCTAAACCCCATTATAAAAATAAATTACTTTGAAACACCCATGAAACAAAGACAGTGAAAGAGAGAGAAATTCTTACACAATGCGTTCAGGGGCTGTGATGCAACCTGGATTGACCATATCTAGACGCACAGCTGGATGAGACATAAGGGTGGACACTCTTGGGGCTGAGAGGTTTGGTGAGGTTGGGTGAGCAAACGCAGACCCTTTAAAGTAATACTGCGTGGTACCCATCGCATGGGTCCCAAATCTCCAGGTTCAAGGGCATCTTCCTACATCAAAAACATGCATGAGAAACCCAGAAGATGGTACACCGTGTGATGGGGAAAGGTTTCTAAAACGCACCTCATTTCTCATCTCCTTGTGCCCGGGTTCGCCATTCCAGCCTCTTTATTAGCAAGCTCCCTACTTGGAGCATCAGCACCTTTAACCTCCTGTTCCGTACAGGTTGCAATTTGTCCTGAGGATAAACGGGAAAACGTGGAACCAACGAGAGACTAGCTCTTGGTGTTGGGACAGGCACAGGTCACTCTATTTTCCCATCAGGAAGAAGAATTAACCACAGGCTCAGCCTGACCCCCGGAACCAGAACAGGGCCTGAAGCCATTCTGCGATTTTGCGGCCAGCTCCCATAAAAACGAGTTGTAAAATGGAGGTTCAGGGCACTGCAATTCACAAACCTGCAGAGTTATAAATGATAACTCTCGTCCACAAATATATTGAGGGAAGGCAAAGAAGAGGATTTGAAATCAAGGCAGAATTGCAGGAAACAGATTTCAGGAGGTAGATACGAATCGCCTTTAAAGCACATGAAAAGCGGCAAAACGTTGACAATGATGCCCTTGGCCAAAAAGGGCGTATGCGTTTTTTCCTGAATATATTCAGGAAAAAACGCATACGCCCTTTTTGGCCAACCAAGCAACCTGGAAAGGCAAATCAGCGCTACAAAGAAGTCTCGCTTCCCATCGGTCAAAAGGGCCATGCTGAAAAAAGTGTCAAAACCAGAAATGCAGGACAGGCCATGGAGAAATGGGAGCCTTGCTACACTGATGGGTGGGATGTAAATTGCCAAGAGCCACTCTGGAGAAGTGTCCGGTGAGTCCTGAAACATCTGAAAAGCACAGCTTAGAGAGCATAGGGCACTTCCACTCATGGGGGTATAAATTGGGAAAATTAAAAATCAGCAAGACACAAGCACCCCAAAGTTTAGGGCTGCTCTGTTGACCAGGACCTCCACTTCATTCCACCTTAAATATCCCAGGAAAGAGAAAAATGGATAAAGAAGTTGTGGTCCTTATGTACAATGGAATATCACTCAGCCATGAAATCAATGTCGTAAGGTTAGTAGCAGCATGATGAGTGGATTTAGGTACGACGATTCTAAGTGAAATAAGTCACACAGAAAAGGACACTTCTCATATGGTATCACTGATAGAGGGAATGTAAAAACCGTTACACTTGAACTGAATTACAAAACAGAACAGAGTCACACATGCAGAAAACACACTATGGCTGCTTAACGGGAAAGGTGAGGTGGGGTGATACATAAAACAAGGGTATCAAATTAGCTCAGATACCGTTCCATAAACCCAATATGTAATAGACAAGACCTACTCCTTGCTCAGAGAACTGGACTCAACACGCCCTATTCACCGCACAAGAATATATCTGACTAATAATAATCGTAAAACCTATGTATTGATATCTCTCTGTTAGTGTGTCAAGTGGGTGTAAAGCGGCATAAACACAGCAGTGAAAAGCAGCTAAACCCCAATATAAAAATAAATTACTTTGAAACACCCATGAAACAAAGACAGTGAAAGAGAGAGAAATTCTTACACAATGCGTTCAGGGGCTGTGATGCAACCTGAGTTGACCATATCTAGACGCACAGCTGGATGAGACATAAGGGGGACACTCTTGGGGCTGAGAGGTTTGGTGAGGTTGGGTGAGCAAACGCAGACCCTTTAAAGTAATACTGCGTGGTACCCATCGCATGGGTCCCAAATCTCCAGGTTCAAGGGCATCTTCCTACATCAAAAACATGCATGAGAAACCCAGAAGATGGTACACCGTGTGATGGGGAAACGTTTCTAAAACGCACCTCATTTCTCATCTCCTTGTGCCCGGGTTCGCCATTCCAGCCGCTTTACTAGCAAGCTCCCTACTTGGAGCATCAGCACCTTTAACCTCTTGTTCCGTACAGGTTGCAATTTGTCCTGAGGATAAACGGGAAGACGTGGAACCAACGTGAGACTAGCTCTTGGTGTTGGGACAGGCACAGGTCACTCTATTTTCCCATCAGAAAGAAGAATTAACCACAGGCTCAGCCTGCCCCCCGGAACCAGAACAGGGCCTGAAGCCATTCTGCGATTTTGCGGCCAGCTCCCATAAAAACGAGTTGTAAAATGGAGGTTCAGGGCACTGCAATTCACAAACCTGCAGAGTTATAAATGATAACTCTCGTCCACAAATATATTGAGGGAAGGCAAAGAAGAGGATTTGAAATCAAGGCAGAATTGCAGGAAACAGATTTCAGGAGGTAGATACGAATCGCCTTTAAAGCACATGAAAAGCGGCAAAACGTTGACATTGATGTCCTTGGCCAAAAAGGGCGTATGCGTTTTTTCCTGAATATATTCAGGAAAAAACGCATACGCCCTTTTTGGCCAACCAAGCAACCTGGAAAGGCAAATCAGCGCTACATAGAAGTCTCGCTTCCCATCGGTCAAAAGGGCCATGCTGAAAAAAGTGTCAAAACCAGAAATGCAGGACAGGCCATGGAGAAATGGGAGCCTTGCTACACTGATGGGCGGGATGTAAATTGCCAAGAGCCACTCTGGAGAAGTGTCCGGTGAGTCCTGAAACATCTGAAAAACACAGCTTAGAGAGCATAGGGCACTTCCACTCATGGGGGTATAAATTGGGAAAATTAAAAATCAGCAAGACACAAGCACCCCAAAGTTTAGGGCTGCTCTGTTGACCAGGACCTCCACTTCATTCCACCTTAAATATCCCAGGAAAGAGAAAAATGGATAAAGAAGTTGTGGTCCTTATGTACAATGGAATATCACTCAGCCAGGAAATCAATGTCGTAAGGTTAGTAGCAGCATGATGAGTGGATTTAGGTACGACGATTCTAAGTGAAATAAGTCACACAGAAAAGGACACTTCTCATAAGGTATCACTGATAGAGGGAATGTAAAAATCGTTACACTTGAACTGAATTACAAAACAGAACAGAGTCACACATGCAGAAAACACACTATGGCTGCTTAACGGGAAAGGTGAGGTGGGGTGATACATAAAACAAGGGTATCAAATTAGCTCAGATACCGTTCCATAAACCCAATATGTAATAGACAAGACCTACTCCTTGCTCAGAGAACTGGACTCAACACGCCCTATTCACCGCACAAGAATATATCTGACTAATAATAATCGTAAAACCTATGTATTGATATCTCTCTGTTAGTGTGTCAAGTGGGTGTAAAGCGGCATAAACACAGCAGTGAAAAGCAGCTAAACCCCATTATAAAAATAAATTACTTTGAAACACCCATGAAACAAAGACAGTGAAAGAGAGAGAAATTCTTACACAATGCGTTCAGGGGCTGTGATGCAACCTGGATTGACCATATCTAGACGCACAGCTGGATGAGACATAAGGGGGACACTCTTGGGGCTGAGAGGTTTGGTGAGGTTGGGTGAGCAAACGCAGACCCTTTAAAGTAATACTGCGTGGTACCCATCGCATGGGTCCCAAATCTCCAGGTTCAAGGGCATCTTCCTACATCAAAAACATGCATGAGAAACCCAGAAGATGGTACACCGTGTGATGGGGAAACGTTTCTAAAACGCACCTCATTTCTCATCTCCTTGTGCCCGGGTTCGACATTCCAGCCGCTTTACTAGCAAGCTCCCTACTTGGAGCATCAGCACCTTTAACCTCTTGTTCCGTACAGGTTGCAATTTGTCCTGAGGATAAACGGGAAGACGTGGAACCAACGTGAGACTAGCTCTTGGTGTTGGGACAGGCACAGGTCACTCTATTTTCCCATCAGAAAGAAGAATTAACCACAGGCTCAGCCTGCCCCCCGGAACCAGAACAGGGCCTGAAGCCATTCTGCGATTTTGCGGCCAGCTCCCATAAAAACGAGTTGTAAAATGGAGGTTCAGGGCACTGCAATTCACAAACCTGCAGAGTTATAAATGATAACTCTCGTCCACAAATATATTGAGGGAAGGCAAAGAAGAGGATTTGAAATCAAGGCAGAATTGCAGGAAACAGATTTCAGGAGGTAGATACGAATCGCCTTTAAAGCACATGAAAAGCGGCAAAACGTTGACATTGATGTCCTTGGCCAAAAAGGGCGTATGCGTTTTTTCCTGAATATATTCAGGAAAAAACGCATACGCCCTTTTTGGCCAACCAAGCAACCTGGAAAGGCAAATCAGCGCTACAAAGAAGTCTCGCTTCCCATCGGTCAAAAGGGCCATGCTGAAAAAAGTGTCAAAACCAGAAATGCAGGACAGGCCATGGAGAAATGGGAGCCTTGCTACACTGATGGGCAGGATGTAAATTGCCAAGAGCCACTCTGGAGAAGTGTCCGGTGAGTCCTGAAACATCTGAAAAACACAGCTTAGAGAGCATAGGGCACTTCCACTCATGGGGGTATAAATTGGGAAAATTAAAAATCAGCAAGACACAAGCACCCCAAAGTTTAGGGCTGCTCTGTTGACCAGGACCTCCACTTCATTCCACCTTAAATATCCCAGGAAAGAGAAAAATGGATAAAGAAGTTGTGGTCCTTATGTACAACGGAATATCACTCAGCCAGGAAATCAATGTCGTAAGGTTAGTAGCAGCATGATGAGTGGATTTAGGTACGACGATTCTAAGTGAAATAAGTCACACAGAAAAGGACACTTCTCATAAGGTATCACTGATAGAGGGAATGTAAAAACCATTACACTTGAACTGAATTACAAAACAGAACAGAGTCACACATGCAGAAAACACACTATGGCTGCTTAACGGGAAAGGTGAGGTGGGGTGATACATAAAACAAGGGTATCAAATTAGCTCAGATACCGTTCCATAAACCCAATATGTAATAGACAAGACCTACTCCTTGCTCAGAGAACTGGACTCAACACGCCCTATTCACCGCACAAGAATATATCTGACTAATAATAATCGTAAAACCTATGTATTGATATCTCTCTGTTAGTGTGTCAAGTGGGTGTAAAGCGGCATAAACACAGCAGTGAAAAGCAGCTAAACCCCATTATAAAAATAAATTACTTTGAAACACCCATGAAACAAAGACAGTGAAAGAGAGAGAAATTCTTACACAATGCGTTCAGGGGCTGTGATGCAACCTGGATTGACCATATCTAGACGCACAGCTGGATGAGACATAAGGGTGGACACTCTTGGGGCTGAGAGGTTTGGTGAGGTTGGGTGAGCAAACACAGACCCTTTAAAGTAATACTGCGTGGTACCCATCGCATGGGTCCCAAATCTCCAGGTTCAAGGGCATCTTCCTACATCAAAAACATGCATGAGAAACCCAGAAGATGGTACACCGTGTGATGGGGAAAGGTTTCTAAAACGCACCTCATTTCTCATCTCCTTGTGCCCGGGTTCGCCATTCCAGCCTCTTTACTAGCAAGCTCCCTACTTGGAGCATCAGCACCTTTAACCTCCTGTTCCGTACAGGTTGCAACTTGTCCTGAGGATAAACGGGAAGACGTGGAACCAACGAGAGACTAGCTCTTGGTGTTGGGACAGGCACAGGTCACTCTATTTTCCCATCATAAAGAAGAATTAACCACAGGCTCAGCCTGACCCCCGGAACCAGAACAGGGCCTGAAGCCATTCTGCGATTTTGCGGCCAGCTCCCATAAAAACGAGTTGTAAAATGGAGGTTCAGGGAACTGCAATTCACAAACCTGCAGAGTTATAAATGATAACTCTCGTCCACAAATATATTGAGGGGAGGCAAAGAAGAGGATTTGAAATCAAGGCAGAATTGCAGGAAACAGATTTCAGGAGGTAGATACGGATCGCCTTTAAAGCACATGAAAAGCGGCAAAACGTTGACAATGATGCCCTTGGCCAAAAAGGGCGTATGCGTTTTTTCCTGAATATATTCAGGAAAAAACGCATACGCCCTTTTTGGCCAACCAAGCAACCTGGAAAGGCAAATCAGCGCTACAAAGAAGTCTCGCTTCCCATCGGTCAAAAGGGCTATGCTGAAAAAAGTGTCAAAACCAGAAATGCAGGACAGGCCATGGAGAAATGGGAGCCTTGCTACACTGATGGGCGGGATGTAAATTGCCAAGAGCCACTCTGGAGAAGTGTCCGGTGAGTCCTGAAACATCTGAAAAACACAGCTTAGAGAGCATAGGGCACTTCCACTCATGGGGGTATAAATTGGGAAAATTAAAAATCAGCAAGACACAAGCACCCCAAAGTTTAGGGCTGCTCTGTTGACCAGGACCTCCACTTCATTCCACCTTAAATATCCCAGGAAAGAGAAAAATGGATAAAGAGGTTGTGGTCCTTATGTACAATGGAATATCACTCAGCCAGGAAATCAATGTCGTAAGGTTAGTAGCAGCATGATGAGTGGATTTAGGTACGACGATTCTAAGTGAAATAAGTCACACAGAAAAGGACACTTCTCATAAGGTATCACTGATAGAGGGAATGTAAAAACCGTTACACTTGAACTGAATTACAAAACAGAACAGAGTCACACATGCAGAAAACACACTATGGCTGCTTAACGGGAAAGGTGAGGTGGGGTGATACATAAAACAAGGGTATCAAATTAGCTCAGATACCGTTCCATAAACCCAATATGTAATAGACAAGACCTACTCCTTGCTCAGAGAACTGGACTCAACACGCCCTATTCACCGCACAAGAATATATCTGACTAATAATAATCGTAAAACCTATGTATTGATATCTCTCTGTTAGTGTGTCAAGTGGGTGTAAAGCGGCATAAACACAGCAGTGAAAAGCAGCTAAACCCCATTATAAAAATAAATTACTTTGAAACACCCATGAAACAAAGACAGTGAAAGAGAGAGAAATTCTTACACAATGCGTTCAGGGGCTGTGATGCAACCTGGATTGACCATATCTAGACGCACAGCTGGATGAGACATAAGGGTGGACACTCTTGGGGCTGAGAGGTTTGGTGAGGTTGGGTGAGCAAACGCAGACCCTTTAAAGTAATACTGCGTGGTACCCATCGCATGGGTCCCAAATCTCCAGGTTCAAGGGCATCTTCCTACATCAAAAACATGCATGAGAAACCCAGAAGATGGTACACCGTGTGATGGGGAAAGGTTTCTAAAACGCACCTCATTTCTCATCTCCTTGTGCCCGGGTTCGCCATTCCAGCCGCTTTACTAGCAAGCTCCCTACTTGGAGCATCAGCACCTTTAACCTCCTGTTCCATACAGGTTGCAATTTGTCCTGAGGATAAACGGGAAGACGTGGAACCAACTAGAGACTAGCTGTGGTGTTGGGATAGGCACAGGTCACTCTATTTTCCCATCAGAAAGAAGAATTAACCACAGGCTCAGCCTGCGCCCCGGAACCAGAACAGGGCCTGAAGCCATTCTGCGATTTTGCGGCCAGCTCCCATAAAAACGAGTTGTAAAATGGAGGTTCAGGGCACTGCAATTCACAAACCTGCAGAGTTATAAATGATAACTCTCGTCCACAAATATATTGAGGGAAGGCAAAGAAGAGGATTTGAAATCAAGGCAGAATTGCAGGAAACAGATTTCAGGAGGTAGATGCGAATCGCCTTTAAAGCACATGAAAAGCGGCAAAACGTTGACAATGATGCCCTTGGCCAAAAAGGGCGTATGCGTTTTTTCCTGAATATATTCAGGAAAAAACGCATACGCCCTTTTTGGCCAACCAAGCAACCTGGAAAGGCAAATCAGTGCTACAAAGAAGTCTCGCTTCCCATCGGTCAAAAGGGCCATGCTGAAAAAAGTGTCAAAACCAGAAATGCAGGACAGGCCATGGAGAAATGGGAGCCTTGCTACACTGATGGGCAGGATGTAAATTGCCAAGAGCCACTCTGGAGAAGTGTCCGGTGAGTCCTGAAACATCTGAAAAACACAGCTTAGAGAGCATAGGGCACTTCCACTCATGGGGGTATAAATTGGGAAAATTAAAAATCAGCAAGACACAAGCACCCCAAAGTTTAGGGCTGCTCTGTTGACCAGGACCTCCACTTCATTCCACCTTAAATATCCCAGGAAAGAGAAAAATGGATAAAGAAGTTGTGGTCCTTATGTACAACGGAATATCACTCAGCCATGAAATCAATGTCGTAAGGTTAGTAGCAGCATGATGAGTGGATTTAGGTACGACGATTCTAAGTGAAATAAGTCACACAGAAAAGGACACTTCTCATAAGGTATCACTGATAGAGGGAATGTAAAAACCATTACACTTGAACTGAATTACAAAACAGAACAGAGTCACACATGCAGAAAACACACTATGGCTGCTTAACGGGAAAGGTGAGGTGGGGTGATACATAAAACAAGGGTATCAAATTAGCTCAGATACCGTTCCATAAACCCAATATGTAATAGACAAGACCTACTCCTTGCTCAGAGAACTGGACTCAACACGCCCTATTCACCGCACAAGAATATATCTGACTAATAATAATCGTAAAACCTATGTATTGATATCTCTCTGTTAGTGTGTCAAGTGGGTGTAAAGCGGCATAAACACAGCAGTGAAAAGCAGCTAAACCCCATTATAAAAATAAATTACTTTGAAACACCCATGAAACAAAGACAGTGAAAGAGAGAGAAATTCTTACACAATGCGTTCAGGGGCTGTGATGCAACCTGGATTGACCATATCTAGACCCACAGCTGGATGAGACATAAGGGTGGACACTCTTGGGGCTGAGAGGTTTGGTGAGGTTGGGTGAGCAAACGCAGACCCTTTAAAGTAATACTGCGTGGTACCCATCGCATGGGTCCCAAATCTCCAGGTTCAAGGACATCTTCCTACATCGAAAACATGCATGAGAAAACAAAAAGATGGTACACCATGTGATGGGGAAAGGTTTCTAAAACGCACCTCATTTCTCTTCTCCTTGTGCCCGGGGTCGCCATTCCAGCCGCTTTACTAACAATCTCCCTACTTGGAGCATCAGCACCTTTAACCTCCTGTTCCGTACAGGTTGCAATTTGTCCTGAGGATGAACGGGTAGACGGGGAACCAGTGAGAGACTAGCTCTTTTTGTTGGGACAGGAACAGGTCACTCTACTTTCCCATCAGGAAGAAGAATTAACCACAGGCTCATCCTCCCCCCCCCGGAACCAGAACAGGGCCTGAAGCCATCCTGCGCTTTTGCGGCCAGCTCCCAAAAAAGCGAGTTGTAAAATGGAGCTTCAGGGCACTGCAATTCACAAACCTGCAGAGATATAAATGATAACTCTCGTCCACAAATATATTGAGGGAAGGCAAAGAAGAGGATTTGAAATCAAGGCAGAATTGCAGGAAACAGATTTCAGGAGGTAGATTCGAATCGCCTTTAAAGCACATGAAAAGCGGCAAAACGTTGACAATGATGCCCTTGGCCAAAAAGGGCGTATGTGTTTTTTCCTGAATATATTCAGGAAAAAATGCATACGCCCTTTTTGGCCAACCAAACAACCTGGAAAGGCAAATCAGGGCAACAAAGAAGACTCGCTACCCATCGGTCAAAAGGGCCATGCTGAAAAAAGTCTCAAAACCAGAAATGCAGGACAGGCCATGGAGAATTGGGAGCCTTGCTACACTGATGGGCAGGATGTAAATTGCCAACAGCCACTCTGGAGGAGTGTACAGTGTGTCCTGAAACATCTAAAAAACACAGCTTAGAGAGCATAGGGCACTTCCACTCATGGGGGTATAAATTGGGAAAATGAAAAATCAGCAAGACACAAACACCCCAAAGTTTAGGGCTGCTCTGTTGACAAGGACCTCCACTTCATTCCACCTTCAATATCCCAGGAAAGAGAAAAATGGATAAAGAAGTTGTGGTCCTTATGCACAATGGAATATCACTCAGCCATGAAATCAATGTCATAAGGCTAGTAGCAGCATGATGAGTGGATTTAGGTACGACGATTCTAAGTGAAATAAGTCACACAGAAAAGGACACTTCTCATAAGGTATCACTTATAGAGGGAATGTAAAAAGCGTTACACTTGAACTGAATTACAAAACAGAACAGAGTCACACATGCAGAAAACACACTATGGCTGCTTAACGGGAAAGGTGAGGTGGGGTGATACATAAAACAAGGGTTTCAAATTAGCTCAGATACCGTTCCATAAACCCAATATGTAATAGACAAGACCTACTCCTTGCTCAGAGAACTGGACTCAACAGGCCCTATTCACTGCACAAGAATATATCTGACTAGTAATAATCTTAAAACCTATGTATTGATATCTCTCTGTTAGTGTGTCAAGTGGGTGTAAAGCGGCATAAACACAGCAGTGAAAAGCAGCTAAACCCCAGTATAAAAATAAATTACTTCGAAAAACCCATGAAACAAATACAGTGAAAGAGAGTGAAATTCTTACACAATGCGTTCAGGGGCTGTGATGCAACCTGGATTGACCATATCTAGACCCACAGCTGGATGAGACATAAGGGTGGACACTCTTGGGGCTGAGAGGTTTGTTGAGGTTGGGTGAGCAAACGCAGACCCTTTAAAGTAATACTGCGTGGTACCCATCGCATGGGTCCCAAATCTCCAGGTTCAAGGACATCTTCCTACATCGAAAACATGCATGAGAAAACAAAATGATGGTACACCATGTGATGGGGAAAGGTTTCTAAAACGCACCTCATTTCTCTTCTCCTTGTGCCCGGGTTGGCCATTCCAGCCGCTTTACTAACAATCTCCCTACTTGGAGCATCAGCACCTTTAACCTCCTGTTCCGTACTGGTTGCAATTTGTCCTGAGGATGAACGGGTAGACGGGGAACCAGTGAGAGACTAGCTCTTGGTGTTGGGACAGGCACAGGTCACTCTATCTTCCCATCAGGAAGAAGAATTAACCACAGGCTCATCCACCCCCCGGGAAACAGAACAGGGCCTGAAGCCATCCTGCGCTTTTGCGGCCAGCTCCCAAAAAAGCGAGTTGTAAAATGGAGCTTCAGGGCACTGCAATTCACAAACCTGCAGAGTTATAAATCATAACTCTCTTCCACAAATATATTGAGGGAAGGCAAAGAAGAGGATTTGAAATCAAGGCAGATTTGCAGGAAACAGATTCCAGGAGGTAGATTCGAATCGCCTTTAAAGCACATGAAAAGCGGCAAAACGTTGACAATGATGCCCTTGGCCAAAAAGGGCGTATGCGTTTTTTCCTGAATATATTCAGGAAAAAACGCATACGCCCTTTTTGGCCAACCAAGCAACCTGGAAAGGCAAATCAGCGCTACAAAGAAGACTCGCTACCCATCTGTCAAAAGGGCCATGCTGAAAAAAGTCTCAAAACCAAAAATGCAGGACAGGCCATGGAGAAATGGGAGCCTTGCTACACTGATGGGCGGGATGTAAATTGCCAACAGCCACTCTGGAGAAGTGTACGGTGTGTCCTGAAACATCTAAAAAACACAGCTTAGAGAGCATAGGGCACTTCCACTCATGGGGGTATAAATTGGGAAAATGAAAAATCAGCAAGACACAAGCACCCCAAAGTTTAGGGCTGCTCTGTTGACAAGGACCTCCACTTCATTCCACCTTCAATATCCCAGGAAAGAGAAAAATGGATAAAGAAGTTGTGGTCCTTATGTACAATGGAATATCACTCAGCCATGAAATCGATGTCATAAGGTTAGTAGCAGCATGATGAGTGGACTTAGGTTCGACGATTCTAAGTGAAATAAGTCACACAGAAAAGGACACTTCTCATAAGGTATCACTTATAGAGGGAATGTAAAAACCGTTACACTTGAACTGAATTACAAAACAGAACAGAGTCACACATGCAGAAAACACACTATGGCTGCTTAACGGGAAAGGTGAGGTGGGGTGATACATAAAACAAGGGTTTCAAATTAGCTCAGATACCGTTCCATAAACCCAATATGTAATAGACAAGACCTACTCCTTGCTCAGAGAACTGGACTCAACACGCCCTATTCACCGCACAAGAATATATCTGACTAGTAATAATCTTAAAACCTATGTATTGATATCTCTCTGTTAGTGTGTCAAGTGGGTGTAAAGCGGCATAAACACAGCAGTGAAAAGCAGCTAAACCCCAGTATAAAAATAAATTACTTCGAAAAACCCATGAAACAAAGACAGTGAAAGAGAGTGAAATTCTTACACAATGCGTTCAGGGGCTGTGATGCAACCTAGATTGACCATATCTAGACCCACAGCTGGATGAGACATAAGGGTGGACACTCTTGGGGCTGAGAGGTTTGGTGAGGTTGGGTGAGCAAACGCAGACCCTTTAAAGTAATACTGCGTGGAACCCATCCCATGGGTCCCAAATCTCCAGGTTCAAGGGCATCTTCCTACATCGAAAACATGCATGAGAAACCCAGAAGATGGTACACCGTGTGATGGGGAAAAATATCTAAAACGCACCTCATTTCTCATCTCCTTGTGCCCGGGTTCTCCATTCCAGCCGCTTTACTAGCAATCTCCTTATTTGGAGCATCAGCACCTTTAACCTCCTGTTCCGTGCAGGTTGCAATTTGTCCTGAGGATGAACGGGAAGACGGGGAACCAGTGAGAGACTAGCTCTTGGTGTTGGGACAGGCACAGGTCACTCTATTTTCCCATCAGGAAGAAGAATTAACCACAGGCTCATCATCCCCCCCGGAACCAGAACAGGGCCTGAAGCCATCCAGCGCTTTTGCGGCCAGCTCCCAAAAAAGCGAGTTGTAAAATGGAGCTTCAGGGCACTGCAATTCACAAACCTGCAGAGTTATAAATGATAACTCTCGTCCACAAATATATTGAGGGAAGGCAAAGAAGAGAATTTGAAATCAAGGCAGAATTGCAGGAAACAGATTTCAGGAGGTAGATTCGAATCGCCTTTAAAGCACATGAAAAGCGGCAAAACGTTGACAATGATGCCCTTGGCTAAAAATGGCGTATGCGTTTTTTCCTGAATATATTCAGGAAAAAACGCATACGCCCTTTTTGGCCAACCAAGCAACCTGGAAAGGCAAATCAGCGCTACAAAGAAGACTCGCTACCCATCGGTCAAAAGGGCCATGCTGAAAAAAGTCTCAAAACCAGAAATGCGGGACAGGCCATGGAGAAATGGGAGCCTTGCTACACTGATGGGCGGGATGTAAATTGCCAACAGCCACTCTGGAGAAGTGTACGGTGTGTCTTGAAACATCTAAAAAACACAGCTTAGAGAGCATAGGGCACTTCCACTCATGGGGGTATAAATTGGGAAAATGAAAAATCAGCAAGACACAAGCACCCCAAAGTTTAGGGCTGCTCTGTTGACAAGGACCTCCACTTCATTCCACCTTCAATATCCCAGGAAAGAGAAAAATGCATAAAGAAGTTGTGGTCCTTATGTACAATGGAATATCACTCAGCCATGAAATTGATGTCATAAGGCTAGTAGCAGCATGATGAGTGGATTTAGGTACGACGATTCTAAGTGAAATAAGTCACACAGAAAAGGACACTTCTCATAAGGTATCACTTATAGAGGGAATGTAAAAACTGTTACACTTGAACTGAATTACAAAACAGAACAGAGTCACACATGCAGAAAACACACTATGGCTGCTTATCGGGAAAGGTGAGGTGGGGTGATACATAAAACAAGGGTTTCAAATTAGCTCAGATACCGTTCCATAAACCCAATATGTAATAGACAAGACCTACTCCTTGCTCAGAGAACTGGACTCAACACGCCCTATTCACCGCACAAGAATATATCTGACTAGTAATAATCTTCAAACCTATGTATTGATATCTCTCTGTTAGTGTGTCAAGTGGGTGTAAAGCGGCATAAACACAGCAGTGAAAAGCAGCTAAACCCCATTGTAAAAATAAATTACTTTGAAAAACCAATGAAACAAAGACAGTGAAAGAGAGAGAAATACTTACACAATGCGTTCAGGGGCTGTGATGCAACCTGGATTGACCATATCTAGACCCACAGCTGGATGAGACATAAGGGTGGACACTCTTGGGGCTGAGAGGTTTGTTGAGGTTGGGTGAGCAAACGCAGACCCTTTAAAGTAATACTGCGTGGTACCCATCGCATGGGTCCCAAATCTCCAGGTTCAAGGACATCTTCCTACATCGAAAACATGCATGAGAAAACAAAATGATGGTACACCATGTGATGGGGAAAGGTTTCTAAAACGCACCTCATTTCTCTTCTCCTTGTGCCCGGGTTGGCCATTCCAGCCGCTTTACTAACAATCTCCCTACTTGGAGCATCAGCACCTTTAACCTCCTGTTCCGTACAGGTTGCAATTTGTCCTGAGGATGAACGGGTAGATGGGGAACCAGTGATAGACTAGCTCTTGGTGTTGGGACAGGCACAGGTCACTCTATTTTCCCATCAGGAAGAAGAATTAACCACAGGCTCATCCACCCCCCGGGAACCAGAACAGGGCCTGAAGCCATCCTGCGCTTTTGCGGCCAGCTCCCAAAAAAGCGAGTTGTAAAATGGAGCTTCAGGGCACTGCAATTCACAAACCTGCAGAGTTATGAATCATAACTCTCGTCCACAAATATATTGAGGGAGGGCAAAGAAGAGGATTTGAAATCAAGGCAGATTTGCAGGAAATAGATTCCAGGAGGTAGATTCGAATCGCCTTTAAAGCACATGAAAAGCGGCAAAACGTTGACAATGATGCCCTTGGCCAAAAAGGGCGTATGCGTTTTTTCCTGAATATATTCAGGAAAAAACGCATACGCCCTTTTTGGCCAACCAAGCAACCTGGAAAGGCAAATCAGGGCTACAAAGAAGACTCGCTACCCATCGGTCAAAAGGGCCATGCTGAAAAAAGTCTCAAAACCAGAAATGCAGGACAGGCCATGGAGAAATGGGAGCCTTGCTACACTGATGGGCGGGATGTAAATTGCCAACAGCCACTCTGGAGAAGTGTACGGTGTGTCCTGAAACATCTAAAAAACACAGCTTAGAGAGCATAGGGCACTTCCACTCATGGGGGTATAAATTGGGAAAATGAAAAATCAGCAAGACACAAGCACCCCAAAGTTTAGGGCTGCTCTGTTGACAAGGACCTCCACTTCATTCCACCTTCAATATCCCAGGAGGGAGAAAAATGGATAAAGAAGTTGTGGTCCTTATGTACAATGGAATATCACTCAGCCATGAAATCAATGTCATAAGGCTAATAGCAGCATGATGAGTGGATTTAGGTACGACGATTCTAAGTGAAATAAGTCACACAGAAAAGGACACTTCTCATAAGGTATCACTTATAGAGGGAATGTAAAAACCGTTACACTTGAACTGAATTACAAAACAGAACAGAGTCACACATGCAGAAAACACACTATGGCTGCTTAACGGGAAAGGTGAGGTGGGGTGATACATAAAACAAGCGTTTCAAATTAGCTCAGATACCGTTCCATAAACCCAATATGTAATAGACAAGACCTACTCCTTGCTCAGAGAACTGGACTCAACACGCCCTATTCACCGCACAAGAATATATCTGACTAGTAATAATCTTAAAACCTATGTATTGATATCTCTCTGTTAGTGTGTCAAGTGGGTGTAAAGCGGCATAAACACAGCAGTGAAAAGCAGCTAAACCCCAGTATAAAAATAAATTACTTCGAAAAACCCATGAAACAAAGACAGTGAAAGAGAGAGAAATTCTTACACAATGCCTTCAGGGGCTGTGATGCAACCTGGATTGACCATATCTAGACCCACAGCTGGATGAGACATAAGGGTGGACACTCTTGGGGCTGAGAAGTTTGGTGAGGTTGGGTGAGCAAACGCAGACCCTTTAAAGTAATACTGCGTGGTACCCATTGCATGGGTCCCAAATCTCCAGGTTCAAGGACATCTTCCTACATCGAAAACATGCATGAGAAAACAAAAAGATGGTACACCATGTGATGGGGAAAGGTTTCTAAAACGCACCTCATTTCTCTTCTCCTTGTGCCCGGGGTCGCCATTCCAGCCGCTTTACTAACAATCTCCCTACTTGGAGCATCAGCACCTTTAACCTCCTGTTCCGTACAGGTTGCAATTTGTCCTGAGGCTGAACGGGAAGATGGGGAACCAGTGAGAGACTACCTCTTGTTGTTGGGACAGGAACAGGTCACTCTATTTTCCCATCAGGAAGAAGAATTAACCACAGGCTCATCCTCCACCCCCCCGGGACCAGAACATGGCCTGAAGCCATCCTGCGCTTTTGCGGCCAGCTCCCAAAAAAGCGAGTTGTAAAATGGAGCTTCAGGGCACTGCAATTCACAAACCTGCAGAGTTATCAATGATAACTCTCGTCCACAAATATATTGAGGGAAGGCAAAGAAGAGGATTTGAAATCAAGGCAGAATTGCAGGAAACAGATTTCAGGAGGTAGATTCGAATCGCCTTTAAAGCACATGAAAAGCGGCAAAACGTTGACAATGATGCCCTTGGCCAAAAAGGGCTTATGCGTTATTTCCTGAATATATTCAGGAAAAAATGCATACGCCCTTTTTGGCCAAGCAAGCAACCTGGAAAAGCAAATCAGGGCAACAAAGAAGACACGCTACCCATCGGTCAAAAGGGCCATGCTGAAAAAAGTCTCAAAACCAGAAATGCAGGACAGGCCATGGAGAAATGGGAGCCTTGCTACACTGATGGGCGGGATGTAAATTGCCAACAGCCACTCTGGAGAAGTGTACGGTGTGTCCTGAAACATCTAAAAAACACAGCTTAGAGAGCATAGGGCACTTCCACTCATGGGGGTATAAATTGGGAAAATGAAAAATCAGCAAGACACAAGCACCCCAAAGTTTAGGGCTGCTCTGTTGACAAGGACCTCCACTTCATTCCACCTTCAATATCCCAGGAAAGAGAAAAATGGATAAAGAAGTTGTGGTCCTTATGTACAATGGAATATCACTCAGCCATGAAATCAATGTCATAAGGCTAGTAGCAGCATGATGAGTGGATTTAGGTTCGACGATTCTAAGTGAAATAAGTCACACAGAAAAGGACACTTCTCATAAGGTATCACTTATAGAGGGAATGTAAAAACCGTTACACTTGAACTGAATTACAAAACAGAACAGAGTCACACATGCAGAAAACACACTATGGCTGCTTAACGGGAAAGGTGAGGTGGGGTGATACATAAAACAAGCGTTTCAAATTAGCTCAGATACCGTTCCATAAACCCAATATGTAATAGACAAGACCTACTCCTTGCTCAGAGAACTGGACTCAACACGCCCTATTCACCGCACAAGAATATATCTGACTAGTAATAATCTTAAAACCTATGTATTGATATCTCTCTGTTAGTGTGTCAAGTGGGTGTAAAGCGGCATAAACACAGCAGTGAAAAGCAGCTAAACCCCAGTATAAAAATAAATTACTTCGAAAAACCCATGAAACAAAGACAGTGAAAGAGAGAGAAATTCTTACACAATGCCTTCAGGGGCTGTGATGCAACCTGGATTGACCATATCTAGACCCACAGCTGGATGAGACATAAGGGTGGACACTCTTGGGGCTGAGAGGTTTGGTGAGGTTGGGTGAGCAAACGCAGACCCTTTAAAGTAATACTGCGTGGTACCCATTGCATGGGTCCCAAATCTCCAGGTTCAAGGACATCTTCCTACATCGAAAACATGCATGAGAAAACAAAAAGATGGTACACCATGTGATGGGGAAAGGTTTCTAAAACGCACCTCATTTCTCTTCTCCTTGTGCCCGGGGTCGCCATTCCAGCCGCTTTACTAACAATCTCCCTACTTGGAGCATCAGCACCTTTAACCTCCTGTTCCGTACAGGTTGCAATTTGTCCTGAGGCTGAACGGGAAGATGGGGAACCAGTGAGAGACTACCTCTTGTTGTTGGGACAGGAACAGGTCACTCTATTTTCCCATCAGGAAGAAGAATTAACCACAGGCTCATCCTCCCCCCCCCCCGGGACCAGAACATGGCCTGAAGCCATCCTGCGCTTTTGCGGCCAGCTCCCAAAAAAGCGAGTTGTAAAATGGAGCTTCAGGGCACTGCAATTCACAAACCTGCAGAGTTATCAATGATAACTCTCGTCCACAAATATATTGAGGGAAGGCAAAGAAGAGGATTTGAAATCAAGGCAGAATTGCAGGAAACAGATTTCAGGAGGTAGATTCGAATCGCCTTTAAAGCACATGAAAAGCGGCAAAACGTTGACAATGATGCCCTTGGCCAAAAAGGGCGTATGCGTTATTTCCTGAATATATTCAGGAAAAAATGCATACGCCCTTTTTGGCCAAGCAAGCAACCTGGAAAAGCAAATCAGGGCAACAAAGAAGACACGCTACCCATCGGTCAAAAGGGCCATGCTGAAAAAAGTCTCAAAACCAGAAATGCAGGACAGGCCATGGAGAAATGGGAGCCTTGCTACACTGATGGGCGGGATGTAAATTGCCAACAGCCACTTTGGAGAAGTGTACGGTGTGTCCTGAAACATCTAAAAAACACAGCTTAGAGAGCATAGGGCACTTCCACTCATGGGGGTATAAATTGGGAAAATGAAAAATCAGCAAGACACAAGCACCCCAAAGTTTAGGGCTGCTCTGTTGACAAGGACCTCCACTTCATTCCACCTTCAATATCCCAGGAAAGAGAAAAATGGATACAGAAGTTGTGGTCCTTATGTACAATGGAATATCACTCAGCCATGAAATCAATCTCATAAGGCTAGTAGCAGCATGATGAGTGGATTTAGGTACGACGATTCTAAGTGAAATAAGTCACACAGAAAAGGACACTTCTCATAAGGTATCACTTATAGAGGGAATGTAAAAACCGTTACACTTGAACTGAATTACAAAACAGAACAGAGTCACACATGCAGAAAACACACTATGGCTGCTTAACGGGAAAGGTGAGGTGGGGTGATACATAAAACAAGGGTTTCAAATTAGCTCAGATACCGTTCCATAAACCCAATATGTAATAGACAAGACCTACTCCTTGCTCAGAGAACTGGACTCAACACGCCCTATTCACCGCACAAGAATATATCTGACTAGTAATAATCTTAAAACCTATGTATTGTTATCTCTCTGTTAGTGTGTCAAGTGGATGTAAAGCGGGATAAACACAGCAGTGAAAAGCAGCTAAACCCCAGTATAAAAATAAATTACTTCAAAAAACCCATGAAACAAAGACAGTGAAAGAGAGAGAAATTCTTACACAATGCCTTCAGGGGCTGTGATGCAACATGGATTGACCATATCTAGACCCACAGCTGGATGAGACATAAGGGTGGACACTCTTGGGGCTGAGAGGTTTGGTGAGGTTGGGTGAGCAAACGCAGACCCTTTAAAGTAATACTGCGTGGTACCCATCGCATGGGTCCCAAATCTCCAGGTTCAAGGACATCTTCCTACATCGAAAACATGCATGAGAAAACAAAAAGATGGTACACCATGTGATGGGGAAAGGTTTCTAAAACGCACCTCATTTCTCTTCTCCTTGTGCCCGGGGTCGCCATTCCAGCCGCTTTACTAACAATCTCCCTACTTGGAGCATCAGCACCTTTAACCTCCTGTTCCGTACAGGTTGCAATTTTTCCTGAGGCTGAACGGGAAGATGGGGAACCAGTGAGAGACTAGCTCTTGTTGTTGGGACAGGAACAGGTCACTCTATTTTCCCATCAGGAAGAAGAATTAACCACAGGCTCATCCTACCCCCCCCGGAACCAGAACAGGGCCTGAAGCCATCCTGCGCTTTTGCGGCCAGCTCCCAAAAAAGCGAGTTGTAAAATGGAGCTTCAGGGCACTGCAATTCACAAACCTGCAGAGATATAAATGATAACTCTCGTCCACAAATATATTGAGGGAAGGCAAAGAAGAGGATTTGAAATCAAGGCAGAATTGCAGGAAACAGATTTCAGGAGGTAGATTCGAATCGCCTTTAAAGCACATGAAAAGCGGCAAAACGTTGACAATCATGCCCTTGGCCAAAAAGGGCGTATGCGTTTTTTCCTGAATATATTCAGGAAAAAATGCATACGCCCTTTTTGGCCAACCAAGCAACCTGGAAAGGCAAATCAGGGCTACAAAGAAGACTCGCTACCCATCGGTCAAAAGGGCCATGCTGAAAAAAGTCTCAAAACCAGAAATGCAGGACAGGCCATGGAGAAATGGGAGCCTTGCTACACTGATGGGCGCGATGTAAATTGCCAACAGCCACTCTGGAGGAGTGTACGGTGTGTCCTGAAATATCTAAAAAACACAGCTTAGAGAGCATAGGGCACTTCCACTCATGGGGGTATAAATTGGGAAAATGAAAAATCAGCAAGACACAAACACCCCAAAGTTTAGGGCTGCTCTGTTGACAAGGACCTCCACTTCATTCCACCTTCAATATCCCAGGAAAGAGAAAAATGGATAAAGAAGTTGTGGTCCTTATGTACAATGGAATATCACTCAGCCATGAAATCAATGTCATAAGGCTAGTAGCAGCATGATGAGTGGATTTAGGTACGACGATTCTAAGTGAAATAAGTCACACAGAAAAGGACACTTCTCATAAGGTATCACTTATAGAGGGAATGTAAAAAGCGTTACACTTGAACTGAATTACAAAACAGAACAGAGTCACACATGCAGAAAACACACTATGGCTGCTTAACGGGAAAGGTGAGGTGGGGTGATACATAAAACAAGGGTTTCAAATTAGCTCAGATACCGTTCCATAAACCCAATATGTAATAGACAAGACCTACTCCTTGCTCAGAGAACTGGACTCAACAGGCCCTATTCACTGCACAAGAATATATCTGACTAGTAATAATCTTAAAACCTATGTATTGATATCTCTCTGTTAGTGTGTCAAGTGGGTGTAAAGCGGCATAAACACAGCAGTGAAAAGCAGCTAAACCGCAGTATAAAAATAAATTACTTCGAAAAACCCATGAAACAAAGACAGTGAAAGAGAGTGAAATTCTTACACAATGCGTTCAGGGGCTGTGATGCAACCTGGATTGACCATATCTAGACCCACAGCTGGATGAGACATAAGGGTGGACACTCTTGGGGCTGAGAGGTTTGGTGAGGTTGGGTGAGCAAACGCAGACCCTTTAAAGTAATACTGCGTGGTACCCATCGCATGGGTCCCAAATCTCCAGGTTCAAGGACATCTTCCTACATCGAAAACATGCATGAGAAAACAAAAAGGTGGTACACCATGTGATGGGGAAAGGTTTCTAAAACGCACCTCATTTCTCTTCTCCTTGTGCCCGGGTTCGCCATTCCCGCCGCTTTACTAACAATCTCCCTACTTGGAGCATCAGCACCTTTAACCTCCTGTTCCGTATAGGTTGCAATTTGTCCTGAGGATGAACGGGTAGACGGGGAACCAGTGAGAGACTAGCTCTTGTTGTTGGCACAGGCACAGGTCACTCTATTTTCCCATCAGGAAGAAGAATTAACCACAGGCTCATCATCCCACCCGGAACCAGAACAGGGCCTGAAGCCATCCAGCGCTTTTGCGGCCAGCTCCCAAAAAAGCGAGTTGTAAAATGGAGCTTCAGGGCACTGCAATTCACAAACCTGCAGAGTTATAAATGATAACTCTCGTCCACAAATATATTGAGGGAAGGCAAAGAAGAGGATTTGAAATCAAGGCAGAATTGCAGGAAACAGATTTCAGGAGGTAGATTCGAATCGCCTTTAAAGCACAAGAAAAGCGGCAAAACGTTGACAATGATGCCCTTGGCCAAAAAGGGCGTATGCGTTTTTTCCTGAATATATTCAGGAAAAAACGCATACGCCCTTTTAGGCCCACCAAGCAACCTGGAAAGGCAAATTAGCACTACAAAGAAGACTCGCTACCCATCGGTCAAAAGGGCCATGCTGAAAAAAGTCTCAAAACCAGAAATGCAGGACAGGCCATGGAGAAATGGGAGCCTTGCTACACTGATGGGCAGGATGTAAATTGCCAACAGCCACTCTGGAGAAGTGTACGGTGTGTCCTGAAACATCTAAAAAACACAGCTTAGAGAGCATAGGGCACTTCCACTCATGGGGGTATAAATTGGGAAAATGAAAAATCAGCAAGACACAAGCACCCCAAAGTTTAGGGCTGCTCTGTTGACAAGGACCTCCACTTCATTCCACCTTCAATATCCCAGGAAAGAGAAAAATGGATAAAGAAGTTGTGGTCCTTATGTACAATGGAATATCACTCAGCCATGAAATCAATGTCATAAGGCTAGTAGCAGCATGATGAGTGGATTTAGGTTCGACGATTCTAAGTGAAATAAGTCACACAGAAAAGGACACTTCTCATAAGGTATCACTTATAGAGGGAATGTAAAAACCGTTACACTTGAACTGAATTACAAAACAGAACAGAGTCACACATGCAGAAAACACACTATGGCTGCTTAACGGGAAAGGTGAGGTGGGGTGATACATAAAACAAGCGTTTCAAATTAGCTCAGATACCGTTCCATAAACCCAATATGTAATAGACAAGACCTACTCCTTGCTCAGAGAACTGGACTCAACACGCCCTATTCACCGCACAAGAATATATCTGACTAGTAATAATCTTAAAACCTATGTATTGATATCTCTCTGTTAGTGTGTCAAGTGGGTGTAAAGCGGCATAAACACAGCAGTGAAAAGCAGCTAAACCCCAGTATAAAAATAAATTACTTCGAAAAACCCATGAAACAAAGACAGTGAAAGAGAGAGAAATTCTTACACAATGCCTTCAGGGGCTGTGATGCAACCTGGATTGACCATATCTAGACCCACAGCTGGATGAGACATAAGGGTGGACACTCTTGGGGCTGAGAGGTTTGGTGAGGTTGGGTGAGCAAACGCAGACCCTTTAAAGTAATACTGCGTGGTACCCATTGCATGGGTCCCAAATCTCCAGGTTCAAGGACATCTTCCTACATCGAAAACATGCATGAGAAAACAAAAAGATGGTACACCATGTGATGGGGAAAGGTTTCTAAAACGCACCTCATTTCTCTTCTCCTTGTGCCCGGGGTCGCCATTCCAGCCGCTTTACTAACAATCTCCCTACTTGGAGCATCAGCACCTTTAACCTCCTGTTCCGTACAGGTTGCAATTTGTCCTGAGGCTGAACGGGAAGATGGGGAACCAGTGAGAGACTACCTCTTGTTGTTGGGACAGGAACAGGTCACTCTATTTTCCCATCAGGAAGAAGAATTAACCACAGGCTCATCCTCCCCCCCCCCCGGGACCAGAACATGGCCTGAAGCCATCCTGCGCTTTTGCGGCCAGCTCCCAAAAAAGCGAGTTGTAAAATGGAGCTTCAGGGCACTGCAATTCACAAACCTGCAGAGTTATCAATGATAACTCTCGTCCACAAATATATTGAGGGAAGGCAAAGAAGAGGATTTGAAATCAAGGCAGAATTGCAGGAAACAGATTTCAGGAGGTAGATTCGAATCGCCTTTAAAGCACATGAAAAGCGGCAAAACGTTGACAATGATGCCCTTGGCCAAAAAGGGCGTATGCGTTATTTCCTGAATATATTCAGGAAAAAATGCATACGCCCTTTTTGGCCAAGCAAGCAACCTGGAAAAGCAAATCAGGGCAACAAAGAAGACACGCTACCCATCGGTCAAAAGGGCCATGCTGAAAAAAGTCTCAAAACCAGAAATGCAGGACAGGCCATGGAGAAATGGGAGCCTTGCTACACTGATGGGCGGGATGTAAATTGCCAACAGCCACTTTGGAGAAGTGTACGGTGTGTCCTGAAACATCTAAAAAACACAGCTTAGAGAGCATAGGGCACTTCCACTCATGGGGGTATAAATTGGGAAAATGAAAAATCAGCAAGACACAAGCACCCCAAAGTTTAGGGCTGCTCTGTTGACAAGGACCTCCACTTCATTCCACCTTCAATATCCCAGGAAAGAGAAAAATGGATACAGAAGTTGTGGTCCTTATGTACAATGGAATATCACTCAGCCATGAAATCAATCTCATAAGGCTAGTAGCAGCATGATGAGTGGATTTAGGTACGACGATTCTAAGTGAAATAAGTCACACAGAAAAGGACACTTCTCATAAGGTATCACTTATAGAGGGAATGTAAAAACCGTTACACTTGAACTGAATTACAAAACAGAACAGAGTCACACATGCAGAAAACACACTATGGCTGCTTAACGGGAAAGGTGAGGTGGGGTGATACATAAAACAAGGGTTTCAAATTAGCTCAGATACCGTTCCATAAACCCAATATGTAATAGACAAGACCTACTCCTTGCTCAGAGAACTGGACTCAACACGCCCTATTCACCGCACAAGAATATATCTGACTAGTAATAATCTTAAAACCTATGTATTGTTATCTCTCTGTTAGTGTGTCAAGTGGATGTAAAGCGGGATAAACACAGCAGTGAAAAGCAGCTAAACCCCAGTATAAAAATAAATTACTTCAAAAAACCCATGAAACAAAGACAGTGAAAGAGAGAGAAATTCTTACACAATGCCTTCAGGGGCTGTGATGCAACATGGATTGACCATATCTAGACCCACAGCTGGATGAGACATAAGGGTGGACACTCTTGGGGCTGAGAGGTTTGGTGAGGTTGGGTGAGCAAACGCAGACCCTTTAAAGTAATACTGCGTGGTACCCATCGCATGGGTCCCAAATCTCCAGGTTCAAGGACATCTTCCTACATCGAAAACATGCATGAGAAAACAAAAAGATGGTACACCATGTGATGGGGAAAGGTTTCTAAAACGCACCTCATTTCTCTTCTCCTTGTGCCCGGGGTCGCCATTCCAGCCGCTTTACTAACAATCTCCCTACTTGGAGCATCAGCACCTTTAACCTCCTGTTCCGTACAGGTTGCAATTTTTCCTGAGGCTGAACGGGAAGATGGGGAACCAGTGAGAGACTAGCTCTTGTTGTTGGGACAGGAACAGGTCACTCTATTTTCCCATCAGGAAGAAGAATTAACCACAGGCTCATCCTACCCCCCCCGGAACCAGAACAGGGCCTGAAGCCATCCTGCGCTTTTGCGGCCAGCTCCCAAAAAAGCGAGTTGTAAAATGGAGCTTCAGGGCACTGCAATTCACAAACCTGCAGAGATATAAATGATAACTCTCGTCCACAAATATATTGAGGGAAGGCAAAGAAGAGGATTTGAAATCAAGGCAGAATTGCAGGAAACAGATTTCAGGAGGTAGATTCGAATCGCCTTTAAAGCACATGAAAAGCGGCAAAACGTTGACAATCATGCCCTTGGCCAAAAAGGGCGTATGCGTTTTTTCCTGAATATATTCAGGAAAAAATGCATACGCCCTTTTTGGCCAACCAAGCAACCTGGAAAGGCAAATCAGGGCTACAAAGAAGACTCGCTACCCATCGGTCAAAAGGGCCATGCTGAAAAAAGTCTCAAAACCAGAAATGCAGGACAGGCCATGGAGAAATGGGAGCCTTGCTACACTGATGGGCGCGATGTAAATTGCCAACAGCCACTCTGGAGGAGTGTACGGTGTGTCCTGAAATATCTAAAAAACACAGCTTAGAGAGCATAGGGCACTTCCACTCATGGGGGTATAAATTGGGAAAATGAAAAATCAGCAAGACACAAACACCCCAAAGTTTAGGGCTGCTCTGTTGACAAGGACCTCCACTTCATTCCACCTTCAATATCCCAGGAAAGAGAAAAATGGATAAAGAAGTTGTGGTCCTTATGTACAATGGAATATCACTCAGCCATGAAATCAATGTCATAAGGCTAGTAGCAGCATGATGAGTGGATTTAGGTACGACGATTCTAAGTGAAATAAGTCACACAGAAAAGGACACTTCTCATAAGGTATCACTTATAGAGGGAATGTAAAAAGCGTTACACTTGAACTGAATTACAAAACAGAACAGAGTCACACATGCAGAAAACACACTATGGCTGCTTAACGGGAAAGGTGAGGTGGGGTGATACATAAAACAAGGGTTTCAAATTAGCTCAGATACCGTTCCATAAACCCAATATGTAATAGACAAGACCTACTCCTTGCTCAGAGAACTGGACTCAACAGGCCCTATTCACTGCACAAGAATATATCTGACTAGTAATAATCTTAAAACCTATGTATTGATATCTCTCTGTTAGTGTGTCAAGTGGGTGTAAAGCGGCATAAACACAGCAGTGAAAAGCAGCTAAACCGCAGTATAAAAATAAATTACTTCGAAAAACCCATGAAACAAAGACAGTGAAAGAGAGTGAAATTCTTACACAATGCGTTCAGGGGCTGTGATGCAACCTGGATTGACCATATCTAGACCCACAGCTGGATGAGACATAAGGGTGGACACTCTTGGGGCTGAGAGGTTTGGTGAGGTTGGGTGAGCAAACGCAGACCCTTTAAAGTAATACTGCGTGGTACCCATCGCATGGGTCCCAAATCTCCAGGTTCAAGGACATCTTCCTACATCGAAAACATGCATGAGAAAACAAAAAGGTGGTACACCATGTGATGGGGAAAGGTTTCTAAAACGCACCTCATTTCTCTTCTCCTTGTGCCCGGGTTCGCCATTCCCGCCGCTTTACTAACAATCTCCCTACTTGGAGCATCAGCACCTTTAACCTCCTGTTCCGTATAGGTTGCAATTTGTCCTGAGGATGAACGGGTAGACGGGGAACCAGTGAGAGACTAGCTCTTGTTGTTGGCACAGGCACAGGTCACTCTATTTTCCCATCAGGAAGAAGAATTAACCACAGGCTCATCATCCCACCCGGAACCAGAACAGGGCCTGAAGCCATCCAGCGCTTTTGCGGCCAGCTCCCAAAAAAGCGAGTTGTAAAATGGAGCTTCAGGGCACTGCAATTCACAAACCTGCAGAGTTATAAATGATAACTCTCGTCCACAAATATATTGAGGGAAGGCAAAGAAGAGGATTTGAAATCAAGGCAGAATTGCAGGAAACAGATTTCAGGAGGTAGATTCGAATCGCCTTTAAAGCACAAGAAAAGCGGCAAAACGTTGACAATGATGCCCTTGGCCAAAAAGGGCGTATGCGTTTTTTCCTGAATATATTCAGGAAAAAACGCATACGCCCTTTTAGGCCCACCAAGCAACCTGGAAAGGCAAATTAGCACTACAAAGAAGACTCGCTACCCATCGGTCAAAAGGGCCATGCTGAAAAAAGTCTCAAAACCAGAAATGCAGGACAGGCCATGGAGAAATGGGAGCCTTGCTACACTGATGGGCAGGATGTAAATTGCCAACAGCCACTCTGGAGAAGTGTACGGTGTGTCCTGAAACATCTAAAAAACACAGCTTAGAGAGCATAGGGCACTTCCACTCATGGGGGTATAAATTGGGAAAATGAAAAATCAGCAAGACACAAGCACCCCAAAGTTTAGGGCTGCTCTGTTGACAAGGACCTCCACTTCATTCCACCTTCAATATCCCAGGAAAGAGAAAAATGGATACAGAAGTTGTGGTCCTTATGTACAATGGAATATCACTCAGCCATGAAATCAATCTCATAAGGCTAGTAGCAGCATGATGAGTGGATTTAGGTACGACGATTCTAAGTGAAATAAGTCACACAGAAAAGGACACTTCTCATAAGGTATCACTTATAGAGGGAATGTAAAAACCGTTACACTTGAACTGAATTACAAAACAGAACAGAGTCACACATGCAGAAAACACACTATGGCTGCTTAACGGGAAAGGTGAGGTGGCGTGATACATAAAACAAGGGTTTCAAATTAGCTCAGATACCGTTCCATAAACCCAATATGTAATAGACAAGACCTACTCCTTGCTCAGAGAACTGGACTCAACACGCCCTATTCACCACACAAGAATATATCTGACTAGTAATAATCTTAAAACCTATGTATTGATATCTCTCTGTTAGTGTGTCAAGTGGGTGTAAAGCAGCATAAACACCGCAGTGAAAAGCAGCTAAACCCCATTATAAAAATAAATTACTTCGAAAAACCCATGAAACCAAGACAGTGAAAGAGAGAGAAATTCTTACACAATGCGTTCAGGGGCTGTGATGCAACCTGGATTGACCATATCTAGACCCACATATGGATGAGACATAAGGGTGGACACTCTTGGGGCTGAGAGGTTTGGTGAGGTTGGGTGGGCAAACGCAGACCCTTTAAAGTAATACTGCGTGGTACCCATCCCATGGGTCCCAAATCTCCAGGTTCAAGGGCATCTTCCTAAATCGAAAACATGCATGAGAAACCCAGAAGATGGTACACCGTGTGATGGGGAAAAATACCTAAAACGCACCTCATTTCTCATCTCCTTGTGCCCAGGTTCTCCATTCCAGCCGCTTTACTAGCAATCTCCTTATTTGGAGCATCAGCACTTTTAACCTCCTGTTCCATTCAGGTTGCAATTTGTCCTGAGGATGAACGGGAAGACGGGGAACCAGTGAGAGACTAGCTCTTGGTTTTGGGACAGGCACAGGTCACTCTATTTTCCCATCAGGAAGAAGAATTAACCACAGGCTCATCATCCCACCCGGAACCAGAACAGGGCCTGAAGCCATCCAGTGCTTTTGCGGCCAGCTCCCAAAAAAGCGAGTTGTAAAATGGAGCTTCAGGGCACTGCAATTCACAAACCTGCAGAGTTATAAATGATAACTCTCGTCCACAAATATATTGAGGGAAGGCAAAGAAGAGGATTTTAAATCAAGGCAGAATTGCAGGAAACAGATTTCAGGAGGTAGATTCGAATCGCCTTTAAAGCACATGAAAAGCGGCAAAACGTTGACAATGATGCCCTTGGCCAAAAAGGGCGTATGCGTTTTTTCCTGAATATATTCAGGAAAAAATGCATACGCCCTTTTTGGCCAACCAAGCAACCTGGAAAGGCAAATCAGGGCAACAAAGAAGACACGCTACCCATCGGTCAAAAGGGCCATGCTGAAAAAAGTCTCAAAACCAGAAATGCAGGACAGGCCATGGAGAAATGGGAGCCTTGCTACACTGATGGGCAGGATGTAAATTGCCAACAGCCACTCTGGAGAAGTGTACGGTGTGTCCTGAGACATCTAAAAAACACAGCTTAGAGAGCATAGGGCACTTCCACTCATGGGGGTATAAATTGGGAAAATGAAAAATCAGCAAGACACAAGCACCCCAAAGTTTAGGGCTGCTCTGTTGACAAGGACCTCCACTTCATTCCACCTTCAATATCCCAGGAAAGAGAAAAATGGATACAGAAGTTGTGGTCCTTATGTACAATGGAATATCACTCAGCCATGAAATCAATCTCATAAGGCTAGTAGCAGCATGATGAGTGGATTTAGGTACGACGATTCTAAGTGAAATAAGTCACACAGAAAAGGACACTTCTCATAAGGTATCACTTATAGAGGGAATGTAAAAACCGTTACACTTGAACTGAATTACAAAACAGAACAGAGTCACACATGCAGAAAACACACTATGGCTGCTTAACGGGAAAGGTGAGGTGGGGTGATACATAAAACAAGGGTTTCAAATTAGCTCAGATACCGTTCCATAAACCCAATATGTAATAGACAAGACCTACTCCTTGCTCAGAGAACTGGACTCAACACGCCCTATTCACCGCACAAGAATATATCTGACTAGTAATAATCTTAAAACCTATGTATTGATATCTCTCTGTTAGTGTGTCAAGTGGATGTAAAGCGGGATAAACACAGCAGTGAAAAGCAGCTAAACCCCAGTATAAAAATAAATTACTTCAAAAAACCCATGAAACAAAGACAGTGAAAGAGAGAGAAATTCTTACACAATGCGCTCAGGGGCTGTGATGCAACATGGATTGACCATATCTAGACCCACAGCTGGATGAGACATAAGGGTGGACACTCTTGGGGCTGAGAGGTTTGGTGAGGTTGGGTGAGCAAACGCAGACCTTTTAAAGTAATACTGCGTGGTACCCATCGCATGGGTCCCAAATCTCCAGGTTCAAGGACATCTTCCTACATCGAAAACATGCATGAGAAAACAAAAAGATGGTACACCATGTGATGGGGAAAGGTTTCTAAAACGCACCTCATTTCTCTTCTCCTTGTGCCCGGGTTGGCCATTCCAGCCGCTTTACTAACAATCTCCCTACTTGGAGCATCAGCACCTTTAACCTCCTGTTCCGTACAGGTTGCAATTTGTCCTGAGGCTGAACGGGAAGATGGGGAAACAGTGAGAGACTAGCTCTTGTTGTTGGGACAGGAACAGGTCACTCTATTTTCCCATCAGGAAGAAGAATTAACCACAGGCTCATCCTACCCCCCCCGGAACCAGAACAGGGCCTGAAGCCATCCTGCGCTTTTGCGGCCAGCTCCCAAAAAAGCGAGTTGTAAAATGGAGCTTCAGGGCACTGCAATTCACAAACCTGCAGAGATATAAATGATAACTCTCGTCCACAAATATATTGAGGGAAGGCAAAGAAGAGGATTTGAAATCAAGGCAGAATTGCAGGAAACAGATTTCAGGAGGTAGATTTGAATCGCCTTTAAAGCACATGAAAAGCGGCAAAACGTTGACAATGATGCCCTTGGCCAAAAAGGGCGTATGCGTTTTTTCCTGAATATATTCAGGAAAAAACGCATACGCCCTTTTTGGCCAACCAAGCAACCTGGAATGGCAAATCAGGGCTACAAAGAAGACTCGCTACCCATCGGTCAAAAGGGCCATGCTGAAAAAAGTCTCAAAACCAGAAATGCAGGACAGGCCATGGAGAAATGGGAGCCTTGCTACACTGATGGGCGCGATGTAAATTGCCAACAGCCACTCTGGAGGAGTGTACGGTGTGTCCTGAAACATCTAAAAAACACAGCTTAGAGAGCATAGGGCACTTCCACTCATGGGGGTATAAATTGGGAAAATGAAAAATCAGCAAGACACAAACACCCCAAAGTTTAGGGCTGCTCTGTTGACAAGGACCTCCACTTCATTCCACCTTCAATATCCCAGGAAAGAGAAAAATGGATAAAGAAGTTGTGGTCCTTATGTACAATGGAATATCACTCAGCCATGAAATCAATGTCATAAGGCTAGTAGCAGCATGATGAGTGGATTTAGGTACGACGATTCTAAGTGAAATAAGTCACACAGAAAAGGACACTTCACATAAGGTATCACTTACAGAGGGAATGTAAAAACTGTTACACTTGAACTGAATTACAAAACAGAACAGAGTCACACATGCAGAAAACACACTATGGCTACTTAACGGGAAAGGTGAGGTGGGGTGATACATAAAACAAGGGTTTCAAATTAGCTCAGATACCGTTCCATAAACCCAATATGTAATAGACAAGACCTACTCCTTGCTCAGAGAACTGGACTCAACACGCCCTATTCACCGCACAAGAATATATCTGACTAGTAATAATCTTAAAACCTATGTATTGATGTCTCTCTGTTAGTGTGTCAAGTGGGTGTAAAGTGGCATAAACACAGCAGTGAAAAGCAGCTAAACCCCAGTATAAAAATAAATTACTTCGAAAAACCCATGAAACAAAGACAGTGAAAGAGAGTGAAATTCTTACACAATGCGTTCAGGGGCTGTGATGCAACCTAGATTGACCATATCTAGACCCACAGCTGGATGAGACATAAGGGTGGACACTCTTGGGGCTGAGAGGTTTGGTGAGGTTGGGTGAGCAAACGCAGACCCTTTAAAGTAATACTGCGTGGTACCCATCGCATGGGTCCCAAATCTCCAGGTTCAAGGACATCTTCCTACATCGAAAACATGCATGAGAAAACAAAAAGATGGTACACCATGTGATGGGGAAAGGTTTCTAAAACGCACCTCATTTCTCTTCTCCTTGTGCCCGGGGTCGCCATTCCAGCCGCTTTACTAACAATCTCCCTACTTGGAGCATCAGCACCTTTAACCTCCTGTTCCGTACAGGTTGCAATTTGTCCTGAGGATGAACGGGTAGACGGGGAACCAGTGAGAGACTAGCTCTTGTTGTTGGCACAGGCACAGGTCACTCTATTTTCCCATCAGGAAGAAGAATTAACCACAGGCTCATCATCCCACCCGGAACCAGAACAGGGCCTGAAGCCATCCTGCGCTTTTGCGGCCAGCTCCCAAAAAAGCGAGTTGTAAAATGGAGCTTCAGGGCACTGCAATTCACAAACCTGCAGAGATATAAATGATAACTCTCGTCCACAAATATATTGAGGGAAGGCAAAGAAGAGGATTTGAAATCAAGGCAGAATTGCAGGAAACAGATTTCAGGAGGTAGATTCGAATCGCCTTTAAAGCACATGAAAAGCGGCAAAACGTTGACAATGATGCCCTTGGCCAAAAAGGGCGTATGCGTTTTTTCCTGAATATATTCAGGAAAAAATGCATACGCCCTTTTTGGCCAACCAAGCAACCTGGAAAGGCAAATCAGGGCTACAAAGAAGACTCGCTACCCATCGGTCAAAAGGGCCATGCTGAAAAAAGTCTCAAACCAGAAATGCAGGACAGGCCATGGAGAAATGGGAGCCTTGCTACACTGATGGGCGCGATGTAAATTGCCAACAGCCACTCTGGAGGAGTGTACGGTGTGTCCTGAAACATCTAAAAAACACAGCTTAGAGAGCATAGGGCACTTCCACTCATGGGGGTATAAATTGGGAAAATGAAAAATCAGCAAGACACAAACACCCCAAAGTTTAGGGCTGCTCTGTTGACAAGGACCTCCACTTCATTCCACCTTCAATATCCCAGGAAAGAGAAAAATGGATAAAGAAGTTGTGGTCCTTATGTACAATGGAATATCACTCAGCCATGAAATCAATGTCATAAGGCTAGTAGCAGCATGATGAGTGGATTTAGGTACGACGATTCTAAGTGAAATAAGTCACACAGAAAAGGACACTTCTCATAAGGTATCACTTATAGAGGGAATGTTAAAAGCGTTACACTTGAACTGAATTACAAAACAGAACAGAGTCACACATGCAGAAAACACACTATGGCTGCTTAACGGGAAAGGTGAGGTGGGGTGATACATAAAACACGGGTTTCAAATTAGCTCAGATACCGTTCCATAAACCCAATATGTAATAGACAAGACCTACTCCTTGCTCAGAGAACTGGACTCAACAGGCCCTATTCACTGCACAAGAATATATCTGACTAGTAATAATCTTAAAACCTATGTATTGATATCTCTCTGTTAGTGTGTCAAGTGGGTGTAAAGCAGCATAAACACCGCAGTGAAAAGCAGCTAAACCCCATTATAAAAATAAATTACTTCGAAAAACCCATGAAACAAAGACAGTGAAACAGAGAGAAATTCTTACACAATGCGTTCAGGGGATGTGATGCAACCTGGATTGACCATATCTAGACCCACAGATGGATGAGACATAAGGGTGGACACTCTTGGGGCTGAGAGGTTTGGTGAGGTTGGGTGGGCAAACGCAGACCCTTTAAAGTAATACTGCGTGGTACCCATCGCATGGGTCCCAAATCTCCAGGTTCAAGGACATCTTCCTACATCGAAAACATGCATGAGAAAACAAAAAGATGGTACACCATGTGATGGGGAAAGGTTTCTAAAACGCACCTCATTTCTCTTCTCCTTGTGCCCGGGGTCGCCATTCCAGCCGCTTTACTAACAATCTCCCTACTTGGAGCATCAGCACCTTTAACCTCCTGTTCCGTACAGGTTGCAATTTGTCCTGAGGATGAACGGGTAGACGGGGAACCAGTGAGAGACTAGCTCTTGTTGTTGGGACAGGCACAGGTCACTCTATTTTCCCATCAGGAAGAAGAATTAACCACAGGCTCATCCTCCCCCCCGGAACCAGAACAGGGCCTGAAGCCATCCTGCGCCTTTGCGGCCAGCTCCCAAAAAAGCGAGTTGTAAAATGGAGCTTCAGGGCACTGCAATTCAAAAACCTGCAGAGTTATAAATGATAACTCTCGTCCACAAATATATTGAGGGAAGGCAAAGAAGAGGATTTGAAATCAAGGCAGAATTGCAGGAAACAGATTTCAGGAGGTAGATTCGAATCGCCTTTAAAGCACATGAAAAGCGGCAAAACGTTGACAATCATGCCCTTGGCCAAAAAGGGCGTATGCGTTTTTTCCTGAATATATTCAGGAAAAAACCCATACGCCCTTTTTGGCCAACCAAGCAACCTGGAAAGGCAAATCAGGGCTACAAAGAAGACTCGCTACCCATCGGTCAAAAGGGCCATGCTGAAAAAAGTCTCAAAACCAGAAATGCAGGACAGGCCATGGAGAAATGGGAGCCTTGCTACACTGATGGGCGCGATGTAAATTGCCAACAGCCACTCTGGAGAAGTGTACGGTGTGTCTTGAAACATCTAAAAAACACAGCTTAGAGAGCATAGGGCACTTCCACTCATGGGGGTATAAATTGGGAAAATGAAAAATCAGCAAGACACAAACACCCCAAAGTTTAGGGCTGCTCTGTTGACAAGGACCTCCACTTCATTCCACCTTCAATATCCCAGGAAAGAGAAAAATGGATAAAGAAGTTGTGGTCCTTATGTACAATGGAATATCACTCAGCCATGAAATCAATGTCATAAGGCTAGTAGCAGCATGATGAGTGGATTTAGGTTCGACGATTCTAAGTGAAATAAGTCACACAGAAAAGGACACTTCTCATAAGGTATCACTTATAGAGGGAATGTAAAAACCGTTACACTTGAACTGAATTACAAAACAGAACAGAGTCACACATGCAGAAAACACACTATGGCTGCTTAACGGGAAAGGTGAGGTGGGGTGATACATAAAACAAGCGTTTCAAATTAGCTCAGATACCGTTCCATAAACCCAATATGTAATAGACAAGACCTACTCCTTGCTCAGAGAACTGGACTCAACACGCCCTATTCACCGCACAAGAATATATCTGACTAGTAATAATCTTAAAACCTATGTATTGATATCTCTCTGTTAGTGTGTCAAGTGGGTGTAAAGCGGCATAAACACAGCAGTGAAAAGCAGCTAAACCCCAGTATAAAAATAAATTACTTCGAAAAACCCATGAAACAAAGACAGTGAAAGAGAGAGAAATTCTTACACAATGCGTTCAGGGGCTGTGATGCAACCTGGATTGACCATATCTAGACCCACAGCTGGATGAGACATAAGGGTGGACACTCTTGGGGCTGAGAGGTTTGGTGAGGTTGGGTGAGCAAACGCAGACCCTTTAAAGTAATACTGCGTGGTACCCATCGCATGGGTCCCAAATCTCCAGGTTCAAGGACATCTTCATACATCGAAAACATGCATGAGAAAACAAAAAGATGGTACACCATGTGATGGGGAAAGGTTTCTAAAACGCACCTCATTTCTCTTCTCCTTGTGCCCGGGGTCGCCATTCCAGCCGCTTTACTAACAATCTCCCTACTTGGAGCATCAGCACCTTTAACCTACTGTTCCGTACAGGTTGCAATTTGTCCTGAGGCTGAACGGGAAGATGGGGAACCAGTCAGAGACTACCTCTTGTTGTTGGGACAGGAACAGGTCACTCTATTTTCCCATCAGGAAGAAGAATTAACCACAGGCTCATCCTCCACCCCCCCCCCCCGGAACCAGAACAGGGCCTGAAGCCATCCTGCGCTTTTGCGGCCAGCTCCCAAAAAAGCGAGTTGTAAAATGGAGCTTCAGGGCACTGCAATTCACAAACCTGCAGAGTTATAAATGATAACTCTCGTCCACAAATATATTGAGGGAAGGCAAAGAAGAGGATTTGAAATCAAGGCAGAATTGCAGGAAACAGATTTCAGGAGGTAGATTCGAATCGCCTTTAAAGCACATGAAAAGCGGCAAAACGTTGACAATGATGCCCTTGGCCAAAAAGGGCCTATGCGTTTTTTCCTGAATATATTCAGGAAAAAACCCATACGCCCTTTTTGGCCAACCAAGCAACCTGGAATGGCAAATCAGGGCTACAAAGAAGACTCGCTACCCATCGGTCAAAAGGGCCATGCTGAAAAAAGTCTCAAAACCAGAAATGCAGGACAGGCCATGGAGAAATGGGAGCCTTGCTACACTGATGGGCGCAATGTAAATTGCCAACAGCCACTCTGGAGAAGTGTACGGTGTGTCTTGAAACATCTAAAAAACACAGCTTAGAGAGCATAGGGCACTTCCACTCATGGGGGTATAAATTGGGAAAATGAAAAATCAGCAAGACACAAGCACCCCAAAGTTTAGGGCTGCTCTGTTGATAAGGACCTCCACTTCATTCCACCTTCAATATCCCAGGAAAGAGAAAAATGGATAAAGAAGTTGTGGTCCTTATGTACAATGGAATATCACTCAGCCATGAAATCAATGTCATAAGGCTAGTAGCAGCATGATGAGTGGATTTAGGTACGACGATTCTAAGTGAAATAAGTCACACAGAAAAGGACACTTCTCATAAGGTATCACTTATAGAGGGAATGTAAAAACCGTTACACTTGAACTGAATTACAAAACAGAACAGAGTCACACATGCAGAAAACACACTATGGCTGCTTAAAGGGAAAGGTGAGGTGGGGTGATACATAAAACAAGGGTTTCAAATTAGCTCAGATACCGTTCCATAAACCCAATATGTAATAGACAAGACCTACTCCTTGCTCAGAGAACTGGACTCAACACGCCCTATTCACCACACAAGAATATATCTGACTAGTAATAATCTTAAAACCTATGTATTGATATCTCTCTGTTAGTGTGTCAAGTGGGTGTAAAGCAGCATAAACACAGCAGTGAAAAGCAGCTAAACCCCATTATAAAAATAAATTACTTTTACAAACCCATGAAACAAAGACAGTGAAAGAGAGAGAAATTCTTACACAATGCGTTCAGGGGCTGTGATGCAACCTGGATTGACCATATCTAGACCCACAGCTGGATGAGACATAAGGGTGGACACTCTTGGGGCTGAGAGGTTTGGTGAGGTTGGGTGAGCAAACGCAGACCCTTTAAAGTAATACTGCGTGGTACCCATCGCATGGGTCCCAAATCTCCAGGTTCAAGGGCATCTTCCTACATCGAAAACATGCACGAGAAACCCAGAAGATGGTACACCGTGTGATGGGGAAAAATATCTAAAACGCTCCTCATTTCTCATCTCCTTGTGCCCGGGTTCTCCATTCCAGCCGCTTTACTAGCAATCTCCTTATTTGGAGCATCAGCACTTTAACCTCCTGTTCCGTACAGGTTGCAATTTGTCCTGAGGATGAACGGGTAGACGGGGAACCAGTGAGAGACTAGCTCTTGGTGTTGGGACAGGCACAGGTCACTCTATCTTCCCATCAGGAAGAAGAATTAACCACAGGCTCATCCACCCCCCGGGAATCAGAACAGGGCCTGAAGCCATTATGCGCTTTTGCGGCCAGCTCCCAAAAAAGCGAGTTGTAAAATGGAGCTTCAGGGCACTGCAATTCACAAACCTGCAGAGTTATAAATCATAACTCTCGTCCACAAATATATTGAGGGAAGGCAAAGAAGAGGATTTGAAATCAAGGCAGATTTGCAGGAAACAGATTCCAGGAGGTAGATTCAAATCGCCTTTAAAGCACATGAAAAGCGGCAAAACGTTGACAATGATGCCCTTGGCCAAAAAGGGCGTATGCGTTTTTTCCTGAATATATTCAGGAAAAAACGCATACGCCCTTTTTGGCCAACCAAGCAACCTGGAAAGGCAAATCAGCGCTACAAAGAAGACTCGCTACCCATCGGTCAAAAGGGCCATGCTGAAAAAAGTCTCAAAACCAGAAATGCAGGACAGGCCATGGAGAAATGGGAGCCTTGCTACACTGATGGGCGGGATGTAAATTGCCAACAGCCACTCTGGAGAAGTGTACGGTGTGTCCTGAAACATCTAAAAAACACAGCTTAGAGAGCATAGGGCACTTCCACTCATGGGGGTATAAATTGGGAAAATGAAAAATCAGCAAGACACAAGCACCCCAAAGTTTAGGGCTGCTCTGTTGACAAGGACCTCCACTTCATTCCACCTTCAATATCCCAGGAAAGAGAAAAATGGATAAAGAAATTGTGGTCCTTATGTACAATGGAATATCACTCAGCCATGAAATCGATGTCATAAGGCTAGTAGCAGCATGATGAGTGGATTTAGGTACGACGATTCTAAGTGAAATAAGTCACACAGAAAAGGACACTTCTCATAAGGTATCACTTATAGAGGGAATGTAAAAACTGTTACACTTGAACTGAATTACAAAACAGAACAGAGTCACACATGCAGAAAACACACTATGGCTGCTTATCGGGAAAGGTGAGGTGGGGTGATACATAAAACAAGGGTTTCAAATTAGCTCAGATACCGTTCCATAAACCCAATATGTAATAGACAAGACCTACTCCTTGCTCAGAGAACTGGACTCAACACGCCCTATTCACCGCACAAGAATATATCTGACTAGTAATAATCTTAAAACCTATGTATTGATATCTCTCTGTTAGTGTGTCTAGTGGGTGTAAAGCGGCATAAACACAGCAGTGAAAAGCAGCTAAACCCCATTGTAAAAATAAATTACTTTGAAAAACCAATGAAACAAAGACAGTGAAAGAGAGAGAAATACTTACACAATGCGTTCAGGGGCTGTGATGCAACCTGGATTGACCATATCTAGACCCACAGCTGGATGAGACATAAGGGTGGACACTCTTGGGGCTGAGAGGTTTGGTGAGGTTGGGTGAGCAAACGCAGACCCTTTAAAGTAATACTGCGTGGTACCCATCGCATGGGTCCCAAATCTCCAGGTTCAAGGACATCTTCCTACATCGAAAACATGCATGAGAAAACAAAATGATGGTACACCATGTGATGGGGAAAGGTTTCTAAAACGCACCTCATTTCTCTTCTCCTTGTGCCCGGGTTGGCCATTCCAGCCGCTTTACTAACAATCTCCCTACTTGGAGCATCAGCACCTTTAACCTCCTGTTCCGTACAGGTTGCAATTTGTCCTGAGGATGAACGGGTAGACGGGGAACCAGTGAGAGACTAGCTCTTGGTGTTGGGACAGGCACAGGTCACTCTATCTTCCCATCAGGAAGAAGAATTAACCACAGGCTCATCCACCCCTCGGGAACCAGAACAGGGCCTGAAGCCATCCTGCGCTTTTGCGGCCAGCTCCCAAAAAAGCGAGTTGTAAAATGGAGCTTCAGGGCACTGCAATTCACAAACCTGCAGAGTTATAAATCATAACTCTCGTCCACAAATATATTGAGGGAAGGCAAAGAAGAGGATTTGAAATCAAGGCAGATTTGCAGGAAACAGATTCCAGGAGGTAGATTCAAATCGCCTTTAAAGCACATGAAAAGCGGCAAAACGTTGACAATGATGCCCTTGGCCAAAAAGGGCGTATGCGTTTTTTCCTGAATATATTCAGGAAAAAACGCATACGCCCTTTTTGGCCAACCAAGCAACCTGGAAAGGCAAATCAGCGCTACAAAGAAGACTCGCTACCCATCGGTCAAAAGGGCCATGCTGAAAAAAGTCTCAAAACCAGAAATGCAGGACAGGCCATGGAGAAATGGGAGCCTTGCTACACTGATGGGCGGGATGTAAATTGCCAACAGCCACTCTGGAGAAGTGTACGGTGTGTCCTGAAACATCTAAAAAACACAGCTTAGAGAGCATAGGGCACTTCCACTCATGGGGGTATAAATTGGGAAAATGAAAAATCAGCAAGACACAAGCACCCCAAAATTTAGGGCTGCTCTGTTGACAAGGACCTCCACTTCATTCCACCTTCAATATCCCAGGAAAGAGAAAAATGCATAAAGAAGTTGTGGTCCTTATGTACAATGGAATATCACTCAGCCATGAAATCAATGTCATAAGGCTAGTAGCAGCATGATGAGTGGATTTAGGTTCGACGATTCTAAGTGAAATAAGTCACACAGAAAAGGACACTTCTCATAAGGTATCACTTATAGAGGGAATGTAAAAACCGTTACACTTGAACTGAATTACAAAACAGAACAGAGTCACACATGCAGAAAACACACTATGGCTACTTAACGGGAAAGGTGAGGTGGGGTGATACATAAAACAAGGGTTTCAAATTAGCTCAGATACCGTTCCATAAACCCAATATGTAATAGACAAGACCTACTCCTTGCTCAGAGAACTGGACTCAACACGCCCTATTCACCGCACAAGAATATATCTGACTAGTAATAATCTTCAAACCTATGTATTGATATCTCTCTGTTAGTGTGTCAAGTGGGTGTAAAGCGGCATAAACACAGCAGTGAAAAGCAGCTAAACCCCATTGTAAAAATAAATTACTTTGAAAAACCAATGAAACAAAGACAGTGAAAGAGAGAGAAATACTTACACAATGCGTTCAGGGGCTGTGATGCAACCTGGATTGACCATATCTAGACCCACAGCTGGATGAGACATAAGGGTGGACACTCTTGGGGCTGAGAGGTTTGTTGAGGTTGGGTGAGCAAACGCAGACCCTTTAAAGTAATACTGCGTGGTACCCATCGCATGGGTCCCAAATCTCCAGGTTCAAGGACATCTTCCTACATCGAAAACATGCATGAGAAAACAAAAAGATGGTACACCATGTGATGGGGAAAGGTTTCTAAAACGCACCTCATTTCTCTTCTCCTTGTGCCCGGGTTGGCCATTCCAGCCGCTTTACTAACAATCTCCCTACTTGGAGCATCAGCACCTTTAACCTCCTGTTCCGTACAGGTTGCAATTTGTCCTGAGGATGAACGGGTAGACGGGGAACCAGTGAGAGACTAGCTCTTGGTGTTGGGACAGGCACAGGTCACTCTATCTTCCCATCAGGAAGAAGAATTAACCACAGGCTCATCCACCCCCCGGGAACCAGAACAGGGCCTGAAGCCATCCTGCGCTTTTGCGGCCAGCTCCCAAAAAAGCGAGTTGTAAAATGGAGCTTCAGGGCACTGCAATTCACAAACCTGCAGAGTTATAAATCATAACTCTCGTCCACAAATATATTGAGGGAAGGCAAAGAAGAGGATTTGAAATCAAGGCAGATTTGCAGGAAACAGATTCCAGGAGGTAGATTCGAATCGCCTTTAAAGCACATGAAAAGCGGCAAAACGTTGACAATCATGCCCTTGGCCAAAAAGGGCGTATGCGTTTTTTCCTGAATATATTCAGGAAAAAACCCATACGCCCTTTTTGGCCAACCAAGCAACCTGGAAAGGCAAATCAGGGCTACAAAGAAGACTCGCTACCCATCGGTCAAAAGGGCCATGCTGAAAAAAGTCTCAAAACCAGAAATGCAGGACAGGCCATGGAGAAATGGGAGCCTTGCTACACTGATGGGCGCGATGTAAATTGCCAACAGCCACTCTGGAGAAGTGTACGGTGTGTCTTGAAACATCTAAAAAACACAGCTTAGAGAGCATAGGGCACTTCCACTCATGGGGGTATAAATTGGGAAAATGAAAAATCAGCAAGACACAAACACCCAAAAGTTTAGGGCTGCTCTGTTGACAAGGACCTCCACTTCATTCCACCTTCAATATCCCAGGAAAGAGAAAAATGGATAAAGAAGTTGTGGTCCTTATGTACAATGGAATATCACTCAGCCATGAAATCAATGTCATAAGGCTAGTAGCAGCATGATGAGTGGATTTAGGTTCGACGATTCTAAGTGAAATAAGTCACACAGAAAAGGACACTTCTCATAAGGTATCACTTATAGAGGGAATGTAAAAACCGTTACACTTGAACTGAATTACAAAACAGAACAGAGTCACACATGCAGAAAACACACTATGGCTGCTTAACGGGAAAGGTGAGGTGGGGTGATACATAAAACAAGCGTTTCAAATTAGCTCAGATACCGTTCCATAAACCCAATATGTAATAGACAAGACCTACTCCTTGCTCAGAGAACTGGACTCAACACGCCCTATTCACCGCACAAGAATATATCTGACTAGTAATAATCTTAAAACCTATGTATTGATATCTCTCTGTTAGTGTGTCAAGTGGGTGTAAAGCGGCATAAACACAGCAGTGAAAAGCAGCTAAACCCCAGTATAAAAATAAATTACTTCGAAAAACCCATGAAACAAAGACAGTGAAAGAGAGAGAAATTCTTACACAATGCCTTCAGGGGCTGTGATGCAACCTGGATTGACCATATCTAGACCCACAGCTGGATGAGACATAAGGGTGGACACTCTTGGGGCTGAGAGGTTTGGTGAGGTTGGGTGAGCAAACGCAGACCCTTTAAAGTAATACTGCGTGGTACCCATCGCATGGGTCCCAAATCTCCAGGTTCAAGGACATCTTCATACATCGAAAACATGCATGAGAAAACAAAAAGATGGTACACCATGTGATGGGGAAAGGTTTCTAAAACGCACCTCATTTCTCTTCTCCTTGTGCCCGGGGTCGCCATTCCAGCCGCTTTACTAACAATCTCCCTACTTGGAGCATCAGCACCTTTAACCTACTGTTCCGTACAGGTTGCAATTTGTCCTGAGGCTGAACGGGAAGATGGGGAACCAGTCAGAGACTACCTCTTGTTGTTGGGACAGGAACAGGTCACTCTATTTTCCCATCAGGAAGAAGAATTAACCACAGGCTCATCCTCCACCCCCCCCCCCGGAACCAGAACAGGGCCTGAAGCCATCCTGCGCTTTTGCGGCCAGCTCCCAAAAAAGCGAGTTGTAAAATGGAGCTTCAGGGCACTGCAATTCACAAACCTGCAGAGTTATAAATGATAACTCTCGTCCACAAATATATTGAGGGAAGGCAAAGAAGAGGATTTGAAATCAAGGCAGAATTGCAGGAAACAGATTTCAGGAGGTAGATTCGAATCGCCTTTAAAGCACATGAAAAGCGGCAAAACGTTGACAATGATGCCCTTGGCCAAAAAGGGCCTATGCGTTTTTTCCTGAATATATTCAGGAAAAAACCCATACGCCCTTTTTGGCCAACCAAGCAACCTGGAAAGGCAAATCAGGGCTACAAAGAAGACTCGCTACCCATCGGTCAAAAGGGCCATGCTGAAAAAAGTCTCAAAACCAGAAATGCAGGACAGGCCATGGAGAAATGGGAGCCTTGCTACACTGATGGGCGCAATGTAAATTGCCAACAGCCACTCTGGAGAAGTGTACGGTGTGTCTTGAAACATCTAAAAAACACAGCTTAGAGAGCATAGGGCACTTCCACTCATGGGGGTATAAATTGGGAAAATGAAAAATCAGCAAGACACAAGCACCCCAAAGTTTAGGGCTGCTCTGTTGACAAGGACCTCCACTTCATTCCACCTTCAATATCCCAGGAAAGAGAAAAATGGATAAAGAAGTTGTGGTCCTTATGTACAATGGAATATCACTCAGCCATGAAATCAATGTCATAAGGCTAGTAGCAGCATGATGAGTGGATTTAGGTACGACGATTCTAAGTGAAATAAGTCACACAGAAAAGGACACTTCTCATAAGGTATCACTTATAGAGGGAATGTAAAAACCGTTACACTTGAACTGAATTACAAAACAGAACAGAGTCACACATGCAGAAAACACACTATGGCTGCTTAAAGGGAAAGGTGAGGTGGGGTGATACATAAAACAAGGGTTTCAAATTAGCTCAGATACCGTTCCATAAACCCAATATGTAATAGACAAGACCTACTCCTTGCTCAGAGAACTGGACTCAACACGCCCTATTCACCACACAAGAATATATCTGACTAGTAATAATCTTAAAACCTATGTATTGATATCTCTCTGTTAGTGTGTCAAGTGGGTGTAAAGCAGCATAAACACAGCAGTGAAAAGCAGCTAAACCCCATTATAAAAATAAATTACTTTTACAAACCCATGAAACAAAGACAGTGAAAGAGAGAGAAATTCTTACACAATGCGTTCAGGGGCTGTGATGCAACCTGGATTGACCATATCTAGACCCACAGCTGGATGAGACATAAGGGTGGACACTCTTGGGGCTGAGAGGTTTGGTGAGGTTGGGTGAGCAAACGCAGACCCTTTAAAGTAATACTGCGTGGTACCCATCGCATGGGTCCCAAATCTCCAGGTTCAAGGGCATCTTCCTACATCGAAAACATGCACGAGAAACCCAGAAGATGGTACACCGTGTGATGGGGAAAAATATCTAAAACGCTCCTCATTTCTCATCTCCTTGTGCCCGGGTTCTCCATTCCAGCCGCTTTACTAGCAATCTCCTTATTTGGAGCATCAGCACCTTTAACCTCCTGTTCCGTACAGGTTGCAATTTGTCCTGAGGATGAACGGGTAGACGGGGAACCAGTGAGAGACTAGCTCTTGGTGTTGGGACAGGCACAGGTCACTCTATCTTCCCATCAGGAAGAAGAATTAACCACAGGCTCATCCACCCCCCGGGAACCAGAACAGGGCCTGAAGCCATTATGCGCTTTTGCGGCCAGCTCCCAAAAAAGCGAGTTGTAAAATGGAGCTTCAGGGCACTGCAATTCACAAACCTGCAGAGTTATAAATCATAACTCTCGTCCACAAATATATTGAGGGAAGGCAAAGAAGAGGATTTGAAATCAAGGCAGATTTGCAGGAAACAGATTCCAGGAGGTAGATTCAAATCGCCTTTAAAGCACATGAAAAGCGGCAAAACGTTGACAATGATGCCCTTGGCCAAAAAGGGCGTATGCGTTTTTTCCTGAATATATTCAGGAAAAAACGCATACGCCCTTTTTGGCCAACCAAGCAACCTGGAAAGGCAAATCAGCGCTACAAAGAAGACTCGCTACCCATCGGTCAAAAGGGCCATGCTGAAAAATGTCTCAAAACCAGAAATGCAGGACAGGCCATGGAGAAATGGGAGCCTTGCTACACTGATGGGCGGGATGTAAATTGCCAACAGCCACTCTGGAGAAGTGTACGGTGTGTCCTGAAACATCTAAAAAACACAGCTTAGAGAGCATAGGGCACTTCCACTCATGGGGGTATAAATTGGGAAAATGAAAAATCAGCAAGACACAAGCACCCCAAAGTTTAGGGCTGCTCTGTTGACAAGGACCTCCACTTCATTCCACCTTCAATATCCCAGGAAAGAGAAAAATGGATAAAGAAATTGTGGTCCTTATGTACAATGGAATATCACTCAGCCATGAAATCGATGTCATAAGGCTAGTAGCAGCATGATGAGTGGATTTAGGTACGACGATTCTAAGTGAAATAAGTCACACAGAAAAGGACACTTCTCATAAGGTATCACTTATAGAGGGAATGTAAAAACTGTTACACTTGACCTGAATTACAAAACAGAACAGAGTCACACATGCAGAAAACACACTATGGCTGCTTATCGGGAAAGGTGAGGTGGGGTGATACATAAAACAAGGGTTTCAAATTAGCTCAGATACCGTTCCATAAACCCAATATGTAATAGACAAGACCTACTCCTTGCTCAGAGAACTGGACTCAACACGCCCTATTCACCGCACAAGAATATATCTGACTAGTAATAATCTTAAAACCTATGTATTGATATCTCTCTGTTAGTGTGTCTAGTGGGTGTAAAGCGGCATAAACACAGCAGTGAAAAGCAGCTAAACCCCATTGTAAAAATAAATTACTTTGAAAAACCAATGAAACAAAGACAGTGAAAGAGAGAGAAATACTTACACAATGCGTTCAGGGGCTGTGATGCAACCTGGATTGACCATATCTAGACCCACAGCTGGATGAGACATAAGGGTGGACACTCTTGGGGCTGAGAGGTTTGGTGAGGTTGGGTGAGCAAACGCAGACCCTTTAAAGTAATACTGCGTGGTACCCATCGCATGGGTCCCAAATCTCCAGGTTCAAGGACATCTTCCTACATCGAAAACATGCATGAGAAAACAAAATGATGGTACACCATGTGATGGGGAAAGGTTTCTAAAACGCACCTCATTTCTCTTCTCCTTGTGCCCGGGTTGGCCATTCCAGCCGCTTTACTAACAATCTCCCTACTTGGAGCATCAGCACCTTTAACCTCCTGTTCCGTACAGGTTGCAATTTGTCCTGAGGATGAACGGGTAGACGGGGAACCAGTGAGAGACTAGCTCTTGGTGTTGGGACAGGCACAGGTCACTCTATCTTCCCATCAGGAAGAAGAATTAACCACAGGCTCATCCACCCCTCGGGAACCAGAACAGGGCCTGAAGCCATCCTGCGCTTTTGCGGCCAGCTCCCAAAAAAGCGAGTTGTAAAATGGAGCTTCAGGGCACTGCAATTCACAAACCTGCAGAGTTATAAATCATAACTCTCGTCCACAAATATATTGAGGGAAGGCAAAGAAGAGGATTTGAAATCAAGGCAGATTTGCAGGAAACAGATTCCAGGAGGTAGATTCAAATCGCCTTTAAAGCACATGAAAAGCGGCAAAACGTTGACAATGATGCCCTTGGCCAAAAAGGGCGTATGCGTTTTTTCCTGAATATATTCAGGAAAAAACGCATACGCCCTTTTTGGCCAACCAAGCAACCTGGAAAGGCAAATCAGCGCTACAAAGAAGACTCGCTACCCATCGGTCAAAAGGGCCATGCTGAAAAAAGTCTCAAAACCAGAAATGCAGGACAGGCCATGGAGAAATGGGAGCCTTGCTACACTGATGGGCGGGATGTAAATTGCCAACAGCCACTCTGGAGAAGTGTACGGTGTGTCCTGAAACATCTAAAAAACACAGCTTAGAGAGCATAGGGCACTTCCACTCATGGGGGTATAAATTGGGAAAATGAAAAATCAGCAAGACACAAGCACCCCAAAGTTTAGGGCTGCTCTGTTGACAAGGACCTCCACTTCATTCCACCTTCAATATCCCAGGAAAGAGAAAAATGGATAAAGAAATTGTGGTCCTTATGTACAATGGAATATCACTCAGCCATGAAATCGATGTCATAAGGCTAGTAGCAGCATGATGAGTGGATTTAGGTACGACGATTCTAAGTGAAATAAGTCACACAGAAAAGGACACTTCTCATAAGGTATCACTTATAGAGGGAATGTAAAAACTGTTACACTTGAACTGAATTACAAAACAGAACAGAGTCACACATGCAGAAAACACACTATGGCTGCTTATCGGGAAAGGTGAGGTGGGGTGATACATAAAACAAGGGTTTCAAATTAGCTCAGATACCGTTCCATAAACCCAATATGTAATAGACAAGACCTACTCCTTGCTCAGAGAACTGGACTCAACACGCCCTATTCACCGCACAAGAATATATCTGACTAGTAATAATCTTAAAACCTATGTATTGATATCTCTCTGTTAGTGTGTCTAGTGGGTGTAAAGTGGCATAAACACAGCAGTGAAAAGCAGCTAAACCCCATTGTAAAAATAAATTACTTTGAAAAACCAATGAAACAAAGACAGTGAAAGAGAGAGAAATACTTACACAATGCGTTCAGGGGCTGTGATGCAACCTGGATTGACCATATCTAGACCCACAGCTGGATGAGACATAAGGGTGGACACTCTTGGGGCTGAGAGGTTTGGTGAGGTTGGGTGAGCAAACGCAGACCCTTTAAAGTAATACTGCGTGGTACCCATCGCATGGGTCCCAAATCTCCAGGTTCAAGGACATCTTCCTACATCGAAAACATGCATGAGAAAACAAAATGATGGTACACCATGTGATGGGGAAAGGTTTCTAAAACGCACCTCATTTCTCTTCTCCTTGTGCCCGGGTTGGCCATTCCAGCCGCTTTACTAACAATCTCCCTACTTGGAGCATCAGCACCTTTAACCTCCTGTTCCGTACAGGTTGCAATTTGTCCTGAGGATGAACGGGTAGACGGGGAACCAGTGAGAGACTAGCTCTTGGTGTTGGGACAGGCACAGGTCACTCTATCTTCCCATCAGGAAGAAGAATTAACCACAGGCTCATCCACCCCTCGGGAACCAGAACAGGGCCTGAAGCCATCCTGCGCTTTTGCGGCCAGCTCCCAAAAAAGCGAGTTGTAAAATGGAGCTTCAGGGCACTGCAATTCACAAACCTGCAGAGTTATAAATCATAACTCTCGTCCACAAATATATTGAGGGAAGGCAAAGAAGAGGATTTGAAATCAAGGCAGATTTGCAGGAAACAGATTCCAGGAGGTAGATTCAAATCGCCTTTAAAGCACATGAAAAGCGGCAAAACGTTGACAATGATGCCCTTGGCCAAAAAGGGCGTATGCGTTTTTTCCTGAATATATTCAGGAAAAAACGCATACGCCCTTTTTGGCCAACCAAGCAACCTGGAAAGGCAAATCAGCGCTACAAAGAAGACTCGCTACCCATCGGTCAAAAGGGCCATGCTGAAAAAAGTCTCAAAACCAGAAATGCAGGACAGGCCATGGAGAAATGGGAGCCTTGCTACACTGATGGGCGGGATGTAAATTGCCAACAGCCACTCTGGAGAAGTGTACGGTGTGTCCTGAAACATCTAAAAAACACAGCTTAGAGAGCATAGGGCACTTCCACTCATGGGGGTATAAATTGGGAAAATGAAAAATCAGCAAGACACAAGCACCCCAAAATTTAGGGCTGCTCTGTTGACAAGGACCTCCACTTCATTCCACCTTCAATATCCCAGGAAAGAGAAAAATGCATAAAGAAGTTGTGGTCCTTATGTACAATGGAATATCACTCAGCCATGAAATCAATGTCATAAGGCTAGTAGCAGCATGATGAGTGGATTTAGGTTCGACGATTCTAAGTGAAATAAGTCACACAGAAAAGGACACTTCTCATAAGGTATCACTTATAGAGGGAATGTAAAAACCGTTACACTTGAACTGAATTACAAAACAGAACAGAGTCACACATGCAGAAAACACACTATGGCTACTTAACGGGAAAGGTGAGGTGGGGTGATACATAAAACAAGGGTTTCAAATTAGCTCAGATACCGTTCCATAAACCCAATATGTAATAGACAAGACCTACTCCTTGCTCAGAGAACTGGACTCAACACGCCCTATTCACCGCACAAGAATATATCTGACTAGTAATAATCTTCAAACCTATGTATTGATATCTCTCTGTTAGTGTGTCAAGTGGGTGTAAAGCGGCATAAACACAGCAGTGAAAAGCAGCTAAACCCCATTGTAAAAATAAATTACTTTGAAAAACCAATGAAACAAAGACAGTGAAAGAGAGAGAAATACTTACACAATGCGTTCAGGGGCTGTGATGCAACCTGGATTGACCATATCTAGACCCACAGCTGGATGAGACATAAGGGTGGACACTCTTGGGGCTGAGAGGTTTGTTGAGGTTGGGTGAGCAAACGCAGACCCTTTAAAGTAATACTGCGTGGTACCCATCGCATGGGTCCCAAATCTCCAGGTTCAAGGACATCTTCCTACATCGAAAACATGCATGAGAAAACAAAAAGATGGTACACCATGTGATGGGGAAAGGTTTCTAAAACGCACCTCATTTCTCTTCTCCTTGTGCCCGGGTTGGCCATTCCAGCCGCTTTACTAACAATCTCCCTACTTGGAGCATCAGCACCTTTAACCTCCTGTTCCGTACAGGTTGCAATTTGTCCTGAGGATGAACGGGTAGACGGGGAACCAGTGAGAGACTAGCTCTTGGTGTTGGGACAGGCACAGGTCACTCTATCTTCCCATCAGGAAGAAGAATTAACCACAGGCTCATCCACCCCCCGGGAACCAGAACAGGGCCTGAAGCCATCCTGCGCTTTTGCGGCCAGCTCCCAAAAAAGCGAGTTGTAAAATGGAGCTTCAGGGCACTGCAATTCACAAACCTGCAGAGTTATAAATCATAACTCTCGTCCACAAATATATTGAGGGAAGGCAAAGAAGAGGATTTGAAATCAAGGCAGATTTGCAGGAAACAGATTCCAGGAGGTAGATTCGAATCGCCTTTAAAGCACATGAAAAGCGGCAAAACGTTGACAATCATGCCCTTGGCCAAAAAGGGCGTATGCGTTTTTTCCTGAATATATTCAGGAAAAAACCCATACGCCCTTTTTGGCCAACCAAGCAACCTGGAAAGGCAAATCAGGGCTACAAAGAAGACTCGCTACCCATCGGTCAAAAGGGCCATGCTGAAAAAAGTCTCAAAACCAGAAATGCAGGACAGGCCATGGAGAAATGGGAGCCTTGCTACACTGATGGGCGCGATGTAAATTGCCAACAGCCACTCTGGAGAAGTGTACGGTGTGTCTTGAAACATCTAAAAAACACAGCTTAGAGAGCATAGGGCACTTCCACTCATGGGGGTATAAATTGGGAAAATGAAAAATCAGCAAGACACAAACACCCCAAAGTTTAGGGCTGCTCTGTTGACAAGGACCTCCACTTCATTCCACCTTCAATATCCCAGGAAAGAGAAAAATGGATAAAGAAGTTGTGGTCCTTATGTACAATGGAATATCACTCAGCCATGAAATCAATGTCATAAGGCTAGTAGCAGCATGATGAGTGGATTTAGGTTCGACGATTCTAAGTGAAATAAGTCACACAGAAAAGGACACTTCTCATAAGGTATCACTTATAGAGGGAATGTAAAAACCGTTACACTTGAACTGAATTACAAAACAGAACAGAGTCACACATGCAGAAAACACACTATGGCTGCTTAACGGGAAAGGTGAGGTGGGGTGATACATAAAACAAGCGTTTCAAATTAGCTCAGATACCGTTCCATAAACCCAATATGTAATAGACAAGACCTACTCCTTGCTCAGAGAACTGGACTCAACACGCCCTATTCACCGCACAAGAATATATCTGACTAGTAATAATCTTAAAACCTATGTATTGATATCTCTCTGTTAGTGTGTCAAGTGGGTGTAAAGCGGCATAAACACAGCAGTGAAAAGCAGCTAAACCCCAGTATAAAAATAAATTACTTCGAAAAACCCATGAAACAAAGACAGTGAAAGAGAGAGAAATTCTTACACAATGCGTTCAGGGGCTGTGATGCAACCTGGATTGACCATATCTAGACCCACAGCTGGATGAGACATAAGGGTGGACACTCTTGGGGCTGAGAGGTTTGGTGAGGTTGGGTGAGCAAACGCAGACCCTTTAAAGTAATACTGCGTGGTACCCATCGCATGGGTCCCAAATCTCCAGGTTCAAGGACATCTTCATACATCGAAAACATGCATGAGAAAACAAAAAGATGGTACACCATGTGATGGGGAAAGGTTTCTAAAACGCACCTCATTTCTCTTCTCCTTGTGCCCGGGGTCGCCATTCCAGCCGCTTTACTAACAATCTCCCTACTTGGAGCATCAGCACCTTTAACCTACTGTTCCGTACAGGTTGCAATTTGTCCTGAGGCTGAACGGGAAGATGGGGAACCAGTCAGAGACTACCTCTTGTTGTTGGGACAGGAACAGGTCACTCTATTTTCCCATCAGGAAGAAGAATTAACCACAGGCTCATCCTCCACCGCCCCCCCCCGGAAGCAGAACAGGGCCTGAAGCCATCCTGCGCTTTTGCGGCCAGCTCCCAAAAAAGCGAGTTGTAAAATGGAGCTTCAGGGCACTGCAATTCACAAACCTGCAGAGTTATAAATGATAACTCTCGTCCACAAATATATTGAGGGAAGGCAAAGAAGAGGATTTGAAATCAAGGCAGAATTGCAGGAAACAGATTTCAGGAGGTAGATTCGAATCGCCTTTAAAGCACATGAAAAGCGGCAAAACGTTGACAATGATGCCCTTGGCCAAAAAGGGCCTATGCGTTTTTTCCTGAATATATTCAGGAAAAAACCCATACGCCCTTTTTGGCCAACCAAGCAACCTGGAAAGGCAAATCAGGGCTACAAAGAAGACTCGCTACCCATCGGTCAAAAGGGCCATGCTGAAAAAAGTCTCAAAACCAGAAATGCAGGACAGGCCATGGAGAAATGGGAGCCTTGCTACACTGATGGGCGCAATGTAAATTGCCAACAGCCACTCTGGAGAAGTGTACGGTGTGTCTTGAAACATCTAAAAAACACAGCTTAGAGAGCATAGGGCACTTCCACTCATGGGGGTATAAATTGGGAAAATGAAAAATCAGCAAGACACAAGCACCCCAAAGTTTAGGGCTGCTCTGTTGACAAGGACCTCCACTTCATTCCACCTTCAATATCCCAGGAAAGAGAAAAATGGATAAAGAAGTTGTGGTCCTTATGTACAATGGAATATCACTCAGCCATGAAATCAATGTCATAAGGCTAGTAGCAGCATGATGAGTGGATTTAGGTACGACGATTCTAAGTGAAATAAGTCACACAGAAAAGGACACTTCTCATAAGGTATCACTTATAGAGGGAATGTAAAAACCGTTACACTTGAACTGAATTACAAAACAGAACAGAGTCACACATGCAGAAAACACACTATGGCTGCTTAAAGGGAAAGGTGAGGTGGGGTGATACATAAAACAAGGGTTTCAAATTAGCTCAGATACCGTTCCATAAACCCAATATGTAATAGACAAGACCTACTCCTTGCTCAGAGAACTGGACTCAACACGCCCTATTCACCACACAAGAATATATCTGACTAGTAATAATCTTAAAACCTATGTATTGATATCTCTCTGTTAGTGTGTCAAGTGGGTGTAAAGCAGCATAAACACAGCAGTGAAAAGCAGCTAAACCCCATTATAAAAATAAATTACTTTTACAAACCCATGAAACAAAGACAGTGAAAGAGAGAGAAATTCTTACACAATGCGTTCAGGGGCTGTGATGCAACCTGGATTGACCATATCTAGACCCACAGCTGGATGAGACATAAGGGTGGACACTCTTGGGGCTGAGAGGTTTGGTGAGGTTGGGTGAGCAAACGCAAACCCTTTAAAGTAATACTGCGTGGTACCCATCGCATGGGTCCCAAATCTCCAGGTTCAAGGGCATCTTCCTACATCGAAAACATGCACGAGAAACCCAGAAGATGGTACACCGTGTGATGGGGAAAAATATCTAAAACGCTCCTCATTTCTCATCTCCTTGTGCCCGGGTTCTCCATTCCAGCCGCTTTACTAGCAATCTCCTTATTTGGAGCATCAGCACCTTTAACCTCCTGTTCCGTACAGGTTGCAATTTGTCCTGAGGATGAACGGGTAGACGGGGAACCAGTGAGAGACTAGCTCTTGGTGTTGGGACAGGCACAGGTCACTCTATCTTCCCATCAGGAAGAAGAATTAACCACAGGCTCATCCACCCCCCGGGAACCAGAACAGGGCCTGAAGCCATTATGCGCTTTTGCGGCCAGCTCCCAAAAAAGCGAGTTGTAAAATGGAGCTTCAGGGCACTGCAATTCACAAACCTGCAGAGTTATAAATCATAACTCTCGTCCACAAATATATTGAGGGAAGGCAAAGAAGAGGATTTGAAATCAAGGCAGATTTGCAGGAAACAGATTCCAGGAGGTAGATTCAAATCGCCTTTAAAGCACATGAAAAGCGGCAAAACGTTGACAATGATGCCCTTGGCCAAAAAGGGCGTATGCGTTTTTTCCTGAATATATTCAGGAAAAAACGCATACGCCCTTTTTGGCCAACCAAGCAACCTGGAAAGGCAAATCAGCGCTACAAAGAAGACTCGCTACCCATCGGTCAAAAGGGCCATGCTGAAAAATGTCTCAAAACCAGAAATGCAGGACAGGCCATGGAGAAATGGGAGCCTTGCTACACTGATGGGCGGGATGTAAATTGCCAACAGCCACTCTGGAGAAGTGTACGGTGTGTCCTGAAACATCTAAAAAACACAGCTTAGAGAGCATAGGGCACTTCCACTCATGGGGGTATAAATTGGGAAAATGAAAAATCAGCAAGACACAAGCACCCCAAAGTTTAGGGCTGCTCTGTTGACAAGGACCTCCACTTCATTCCACCTTCAATATCCCAGGAAAGAGAAAAATGGATAAAGAAATTGTGGTCCTTATGTACAATGGAATATCACTCAGCCATGAAATCGATGTCATAAGGCTAGTAGCAGCATGATGAGTGGATTTAGGTACGACGATTCTAAGTGAAATAAGTCACACAGAAAAGGACACTTCTCATAAGGTATCACTTATAGAGGGAATGTAAAAACTGTTACACTTGAACTGAATTACAAAACAGAACAGAGTCACACATGCAGAAAACACACTATGGCTGCTTATCGGGAAAGGTGAGGTGGGGTGATACATAAAACAAGGGTTTCAAATTAGCTCAGATACCGTTCCATAAACCCAATATGTAATAGACAAGACCTACTCCTTGCTCAGAGAACTGGACTCAACACGCCCTATTCACCGCACAAGAATATATCTGACTAGTAATAATCTTAAAACCTATGTATTGATATCTCTCTGTTAGTGTGTCTAGTGGGTGTAAAGCGGCATAAACACAGCAGTGAAAAGCAGCTAAACCCCATTGTAAAAATAAATTACTTTGAAAAACCAATGAAACAAAGACAGTGAAAGAGAGAGAAATACTTACACAATGCGTTCAGGGGCTGTGATGCAACCTGGATTGACCATATCTAGACCCACAGCTGGATGAGACATAAGGGTGGACACTCTTGGGGCTGAGAGGTTTGGTGAGGTTGGGTGAGCAAACGCAGACCCTTTAAAGTAATACTGCGTGGTACCCATCGCATGGGTCCCAAATCTCCAGGTTCAAGGACATCTTCCTACATCGAAAACATGCATGAGAAAACAAAATGATGGTACACCATGTGATGGGGAAAGGTTTCTAAAACGCACCTCATTTCTCTTCTCCTTGTGCCCGGGTTGGCCATTCCAGCCGCTTTACTAACAATCTCCCTACTTGGAGCATCAGCACCTTTAACCTCCTGTTCCGTACAGGTTGCAATTTGTCCTGAGGATGAACGGGTAGACGGGGAACCAGTGAGAGACTAGCTCTTGGTGTTGGGACAGGCACAGGTCACTCTATCTTCCCATCAGGAAGAAGAATTAACCACAGGCTCATCCACCCCTCGGGAACCAGAACAGGGCCTGAAGCCATCCTGCGCTTTTGCGGCCAGCTCCCAAAAAAGCGAGTTGTAAAATGGAGCTTCAGGGCACTGCAATTCACAAACCTGCAGAGTTATAAATCATAACTCTCGTCCACAAATATATTGAGGGAAGGCAAAGAAGAGGATTTGAAATCAAGGCAGATTTGCAGGAAACAGATTCCAGGAGGTAGATTCAAATCGCCTTTAAAGCACATGAAAAGCGGCAAAACGTTGACAATGATGCCCTTGGCCAAAAAGGGCGTATGCGTTTTTTCCTGAATATATTCAGGAAAAAACGCATACGCCCTTTTTGGCCAACCAAGCAACCTGGAAAGGCAAATCAGCGCTACAAAGAAGACTCGCTACCCATCGGTCAAAAGGGCCATGCTGAAAAAAGTCTCAAAACCAGAAATGCAGGACAGGCCATGGAGAAATGGGAGCCTTGCTACACTGATGGGCGGGATGTAAATTGCCAACAGCCACTCTGGAGAAGTGTACGGTGTGTCCTGAAACATCTAAAAAACACAGCTTAGAGAGCATAGGGCACTTCCACTCATGGGGGTATAAATTGGGAAAATGAAAAATCAGCAAGACACAAGCACCCCAAAATTTAGGGCTGCTCTGTTGACAAGGACCTCCACTTCATTCCACCTTCAATATCCCAGGAAAGAGAAAAATGCATAAAGAAGTTGTGGTCCTTATGTACAATGGAATATCACTCAGCCATGAAATCAATGTCATAAGGCTAGTAGCAGCATGATGAGTGGATTTAGGTTCGACGATTCTAAGTGAAATAAGTCACACAGAAAAGGACACTTCTCATAAGGTATCACTTATAGAGGGAATGTAAAAACCGTTACACTTGAACTGAATTACAAAACAGAACAGAGTCACACATGCAGAAAACACACTATGGCTACTTAACGGGAAAGGTGAGGTGGGGTGATACATAAAACAAGGGTTTCAAATTAGCTCAGATACCGTTCCATAAACCCAATATGTAATAGACAAGACCTACTCCTTGCTCAGAGAACTGGACTCAACACGCCCTATTCACCGCACAAGAATATATCTGACTAGTAATAATCTTCAAACCTATGTATTGATATCTCTCTGTTAGTGTGTCAAGTGGGTGTAAAGCGGCATAAACACAGCAGTGAAAAGCAGCTAAACCCCATTGTAAAAATAAATTACTTTGAAAAACCAATGAAACAAAGACAGTGAAAGAGAGAGAAATACTTACACAATGCGTTCAGGGGCTGTGATGCAACCTGGATTGACCATATCTAGACCCACAGCTGGATGAGACATAAGGGTGGACACTCTTGGGGCTGAGAGGTTTGTTGAGGTTGGGTGAGCAAACGCAGACCCTTTAAAGTAATACTGCGTGGTACCCATCGCATGGGTCCCAAATCTCCAGGTTCAAGGACATCTTCCTACATCGAAAACATGCATGAGAAAACAAAAAGATGGTACACCATGTGATGGGGAAAGGTTTCTAAAACGCACCTCATTTCTCTTCTCCTTGTGCCCGGGTTGGCCATTCCAGCCGCTTTACTAACAATCTCCCTACTTGGAGCATCAGCACCTTTAACCTCCTGTTCCGTACAGGTTGCAATTTGTCCTGAGGATGAACGGGTAGACGGGGAACCAGTGAGAGACTAGCTCTTGGTGTTGGGACAGGCACAGGTCACTCTATCTTCCCATCAGGAAGAAGAATTAACCACAGGCTCATCCACCCCCCGGGAACCAGAACAGGGCCTGAAGCCATCCTGCGCTTTTGCGGCCAGCTCCCAAAAAAGCGAGTTGTAAAATGGAGCTTCAGGGCACTGCAATTCACAAACCTGCAGAGTTATAAATCATAACTCTCGTCCACAAATATATTGAGGGAAGGCAAAGAAGAGGATTTGAAATCAAGGCAGATTTGCAGGAAACAGATTCCAGGAGGTAGATTCAAATCGCCTTTAAAGCACATGAAAAGCGGCAAAACGTTGACAATGATGCCCTTGGCCAAAAAGGGCGTATGCGTTTTTTCCTGAATATATTCAGGAAAAAACGCATACGCCCTTTTTGGCCAACCAAGCAACCTGGAAAGGCAAATCAGCGCTACAAAGAAGACTCGCTACCCATCGGTCAAAAGGGCCATGCTGAAAAAAGTCTCAAAACCAGATATGCAGGACAGGCCATGGAGAAATGGGAGCCTTGCTACACTGATGGGCGGGATGTAAATTGCCAACAGCCACTCTGGAGAAGTGTACGGTGTGTCCTGAAACATCTAAAAAACACAGCTTAGAGAGCATAGGGCACTTCCACTCATGGGGGTATAAATTGGGAAAATGAAAAATCAGCAAGACACAAGCACCCCAAAGTTTAGGGCTGCTCTGTTGACAAGGACCTCCACTTCATTCCACCTTCAATATCCCAGGAAAGAGAAAAATGGATAAAGAAGTTGTGGTCCTTATATACAATGGAATATCACTCAGCCATGAAATCAATGTCATAAGGCTAGTAGCAGCATGATGAGTGGATTTAGGTTCGACGATTCTAAGTGAAATAAGTCACACAGAAAAGGACACTTCTCATAAGGTATCACTTATAGAGGGAATGTAAAAACCGTTACACTTGAACTGAATTACAAAACAGAACAGAGTCACACATGCAGAAAACACACTATGGCTGCTGAACGGGAAAGGTGAGGTGGGGTGATACATCAAACAAGCGTTTCAAATTAGCTCAGATACCGTTCCATAAACCCAATATGTAATAGACAAGACCTACTCCTTGCTCAGAGAACTGGACTCAACACGCCCTATTCACCGCACAAGAATATATCTGACTAGTAATAATCTTAAAACCTATGTATTGATATCTCTCTGTTAGTGTGTCAAGTGGGTGTAAAGCGGCATAAACACAGCAGTGAAAAGCAGCTAAACCCCAGTATAAAAATAAATTACTTCGAAAAACCCATGAAACAAAGACAGTGAAAGAGAGAGAAATTCTTACACAATGCGTTCAGGGGCTGTGATGCAACCTGGATTGACCATATCTAGACCCACAGCTGGATGAGACATAAGGGTGGACACTCTTGGGGCTGAGAGGTTTGGTGAGGTTGGGTGAGCAAACGCAGACCCTTTAAAGTAATACTGCGTGGTACCCATCGCATGGGTCCCAAATCTCCAGGTTCAAGGACATCTTCCTACATCGAAAACATGCATGAGAAAACAAAAAGATGGTACACCATGTGATGGGGAAAGGTTTCTAAAACGCACCTCATTTCTCTTCTCCTTGTGCCCGGGGTCGCCATTCCAGCCGCTTTACTAACAATCTCCCTACTTGGAGCATCAGCACCTTTAACCTCCTGTTCCGTACAGGTTGCAATTTGTCCTGAGGCTGAACGGGAAGATGGGGAACCAGTGAGAGACTACCTCTTGTTGTTGGGACAGGAACAGGTCACTCTATTTTCCCATCAGGAAGAAGAATTTACCACAGGCTCATCCTCCCCCCCCCCCGAAAGCAGAACAGGGCCTGAAGCCATCCTGCGCTTTTGCGGCCAGCTCCCAAAAAAGCGAGTTGTAAAATGGAGCTTCAGGGCACTGCAATTCACAAACCTGCAGAGATATAAATGATAACTCTCGTCCACAAATATATTGAGGGAAGGCAAAGAAGAGGATTTGAAATCAAGGCAGAATTGCAGGAAACAAATTTCAGGAGGTAGATTCGAATCGCCTTTAAAGCACATGAAAAGCGGCAAAACGTTGACAATGATGCCCTTGGCCAAAAAGGGCGTATGCGTTTTTTCCTGAATATATTCAGGAAAAAATGCATACGCCCTTTTTGGCCAACAAAGCAACCTGGAAAGGCAAATCAGGGCAACAAAGAAGACTCGCTACCCATCGGTCAAAAGGGCCATGCTGAAAAAGTCTCAAAACCAGAAATGCAGGACAGGCCATGGAGAAATGGGAGCCTTGCTACACTGATGGGCGGGATGTAAATTGCCAACAGCCACTCTGGAGAAGTGTACGGTGTGTCCTGAAACATCTAAAAAACACAGCTTAGAGAGCATAGGGCACTTCCACTCATGGGGGTATAAATTGGGAAAATGAAAAATCAGCAAGAAACAAACACCCCAAAGGTTAGGGCTGCTCTGTTGACAAGGACCTCCACTTCATTCCACCTTCAATATCCCAGGAAAGAGAAAAATGGATAAAGAAGTTGTGGTCCTTATGTACAATGGAATATCACTCAGCCATGAAATCAATGTCATAAGGCTAGTAGCAGCATGATGAGTGGATTTAGGTACGACGATTCTAAGTGAAATAAGTCAAACAGAAAAGGACACCTCTCATAAGGTATCACTTATAGAGGGAATGTAAAAAGCGTTACACTTGAACTGAATTACAAAACAGAACAGAGTCACACATGCAGAAAACACACTATGGCTGCTTAACGGGAAAAGTGAGGTGGGGTGATACATAAAACAAGGGTTTCAAATTAGCTCAGATACCGTTCCATAAACCCAATATGTAATAAACAAGACCTACTCCTTGCTCAGAGAACTGGACTCAACACGCCCTATTCACCGCACAAGAATATATCTGACTAGTAATAATCTTCAAACCTATGTATTGATATCTCTCTGTTAGTGTGTCAAGTGGGTGTAAAGCGGCATAAACACAGCAGTGAAAAGCAGCTAAACCCCAGTATAAAAATAAATTACTTCGAAAAACCCATGAAACAAAGACAGTGAAAGAGAGTGAAATTCTTACACAATGCGTTCAGGGGCTGTGATGCAACCTAGATTGACCATATCTAGACACACAGCTGGATGAGACATAAGGGTGGACACTCTTGGGGCTGAGAGTTTTGGTGAGGTTGGGTGAGCAAACGCAGACCCTTTAAGTAATACTGCGTGGTACCCATCGCATGGGTCCCAAATCTCCAGGTTCAAGGACATCTTCCTACATCGAAAACATGCATGAGAAAACAAAAAGATGGTACACCATGTGATGGGGAAAGGTTTCTAAAACGCACCTCATTTCTCTTCTCCTTGTGCCCGGGGTCGCCATTCCAGCCGCTTTACTAACAATCTCCCTACTTGGAGCATCAGCACCTTTAACCTCCTGTTCCGTACAGGTTGCAATTTGTCCTGAGGATGAACGGGTAGACGGGGAACCAGTGAGAGACTAGCTCTTGTTGTTGGCACAGGCACAGGTCACTCTATTTTCCCATCAGGAAGAAGAATTAACCACAGGCTCATCCTCCCCCCCGGAACCAGAACAGGGCCTGAAGCCATCCTGCGCTTTTGCGGCCAGCTCCCAAAAAAGCGAGTTGTAAAATGGAGCTTCAGGGCACTGCAATTCCCAAACCTGCAGAGTTATAAATGATAACTCTCGTCCACAAATATATTGAGGGAAGGCAAAGAAGAGGATTTGAAATCAAGGCAGAATTGCAGGAAACAGATTTCAGGAGGTAGATTCGAATCGCCTTTAAAGCACATGAAAAGCGGCAAAACGTTGACAATGATGCCCTTGGCCAAAAAGGGCGTATGCGTTTTTTCCTGAATATATTCAGGAAAAAACCCATACGCCCTTTTTGGCCAACCAAGCAACCTGGAAAGGCAAATCAGCGCTACAAAGAAGACTCGCTACCCATCTGTCAAAAGGGCCATGCTGAAAAAAGTCTCAAAACCAGAAATGCAGGACAGGCCATGGAGAAATGGGAGCCTTGCTACACTGATGGGCGGGATGTAAATTGCCAACAGCCACTCTGGAGAAGTGTACGGTGTGTCCTGAAACATCTAAAAAACACAGCTTAGAGAGCATAGGGCACTTCAACTCATGGGGGTATAAATTGGGAAAATGAAAAATCAGCAAGACACAAGCACCCCAAAGTTTAGGGCTGCTCTGTTGACAAGGACCTCCACTTCATTCCACCTTCAATATCCCAGGAGGGAGAAAAATGGATAAAGAACTTGTGGTCCTTATGTACAATGGAATATCACTCAGCCATGAAATCAATGTCATAAGGCTAATAGCAGCATGATGAGTGGATTTAGGTTCGACGATTCTAAGTGAAATAAGTCACACAGAAAAGGACACTTCTCATAAGGTATCACTTATAGAGGGAATGTAAAAACCGTTACACTTGAACTGAATTACAAAACAGAACAGAGTCACACATGCAGAAAACACACTATGGCTGCTTAACGGGAAAGGTGAGGTGGGGTGATACATAAAACAAGCGTTTCAAATTAGCTCAGATACCGTTCCATAAACCCAATATGTAATAGACAAGACCTACTCCTTGCTCAGAGAACTGGACTCAACACGCCCTATTCACCGCACAAGAATATATCTGACTAGTAATAATCTTAAAACCTATGTATTGATATCTCTCTGTTAGTGTGTCAAGTGGGTGTAAAGCGGCATAAACACAGCAGTGAAAAGCAGCTAAACCCCAGTATAAAAATAAATTACTTCGAAAAACCCATGAAACAAAGACAGTGAAAGAGAGAGAAATTCTTACACAATGCGTTCAGGGGCTGTGATGCAACCTGGATTGACCATATCTAGACCCACAGCTGGATGAGACATAAGGGTGGACACTCTTGGGGCTGAGAGGTTTGGTGAGGTTGGGTGAGCAAATGCAGACCCTTTAAAGTAATACTGCGTGGTACCCATCACATGGGTCCCAAATCTCCAGGTTCAAGGACATCTTCCTACATCGAAAACATGCATGAGAAAACAAAAAGATGGTACACCATGTGATGGGGAAAGGTTTCTAAAACGCACCTCAATTCTCTTCTCCTTGTGCCCGGGGTCGCCATTCCAGCCGCTTTACTAACAATCTCCCTACTTGGAGCATCAGCACCTTTAACCTCCTGTTCCGTACAGGTTGCAATTTGTCCTGAGGCTGAACGGGAAGATGGGGAACCAGTGAGAGACTACCTCTTGTTGTTGGGACAGGAACAGGTCACTCTATTTTCCCATCAGGAAGAAGAATTAACCACAGGCTCATCCTCCCCCCCCCCCCCGGAACCAGAACAGGGCCTGAAGCCATCCTGCGCTTTTGCGGCCAGCTCCCAAAAAAGCGAGTTGTAAAATGGAGCTTCAGGGCACTGCAATTCACAAACCTGCAGAGTTATAAATGATAACTCTCGTCCACAAATATATTGAGGGAAGGCAAAGAAGAGGATTTGAAATCAAGGCAGAATTGCAGGAAACAGATTTCAGGAGGTAGATTCGAATCGCCTTTAAAGCACATGAAAAGCGGCAAAACGTTGACAATGATGCCCTTGGCCAAAAAGGGCGTATGCGTTTTTTCCTGAATATATTCAGGAAAAAATGCATACGCCCTTTTTGGCCAACCAAGCAACCTGGAAAGGCAAATCAGGGCAACAAAGAAGACACGCTACCCATCGGTCAAAAGGGCCATGCTGAAAAAAGTCTCAAAACCAAAAATGCAGGACAGGCCATGGAGAAATGGGAGCCTTGCTACACTGATGGGCGGGATGTAAATTGCCAACAGCCACTTTGGAGAAGTGTACGGTGTGTCCTGAAACATCTAAAAAACACAGCTTAGAGAGCATAGGGCACTTCCACTCATGGGGGTATAAATTGGGAAAATGAAAAATCAGCAAGACACAAACACCCCAAAGTTTAGGGCTGCTCTGTTGACAAGGACCTCCACTTCATTCCACCTTCAATATCCCAGGAAAGAGAAAAATGGATAAAGAAGTTGTGGTCCTTATGTACAATGGAATATCACTCAGCCATGAAATCAATGTCATAAGGCTAGTAGCAGCATGATGAGTGGATTTAGGTTCGACGATTCTAAGTGAAATAAGTCACACAGAAAAGGACACTTCTCATAAGGTATCACTTATAGAGGGAATGTAAAAACCGTTACACTTGAACTGAATTACAAAACAGAACAGAGTCACACATGCAGAAAACACACTATGGCTACTTAACGGGAAAGGTGAGGTGGGGTGATACATAAAACAAGGGTTTCAAATTAGCTCAGATACCGTTCCATAAACCCAATATGTAATAGACAAGACCTACTCCTTGCTCAGAGAACTGGACTCAACACGCCCTATTCACCGCACAAGAATATATCTGACTAGTAATAATCTTAAAACCTATGTATTGATATCTCTCTGTTAGTGTGTCAAGTGGGTGTAAAGCGGCATAAACACAGCAGGGAAAAGCAGCTAAACCCCATTGTAAAAATAAATTACTTTGAAAAACCAATGAAACAAAGACAGTGAAAGAGAGAGAAATACTTACACAATGCGTTCAGGGGCTGTGATGCAACCTGGATTGACCATATCTAGACCCACAGCTGGATGAGACATAAGGGTGGACACTCTTGGGGCTGAGAGGTTTGGTGAGGTTGGGTGAGCAAACGCAGACCCTTTAAAGTAATACTGCGTGGTACCCATCGCATGGGTCCCAAATCTCCAGGTTCAAGGACATCTTCCTACATCGAAAGCATGCATGAGAAAACAAAAAGATGGTACACCATGTGATGGGGAAAGGTTTCTAAAACGCACCTCATTTCTCTTCTCCTTGTGCCCGGGGTGGCCATTCCAGCCGCTTTACTAACAATCTCCCTACTTGGAGCATCAGCACCTTTAACCTCCTGTTCCGTACAGGTTGCAATTTGTCCTGAGGCTGAACGGGAAGATGGGGAACCAGTGAGAGACTACCTCTTGTTGTTGGGACAGGAACAGGTCACTCTATTTTCCCATCAGGAAGAAGAATTTACCACAGACTCATCCTCCCCCCCCCCGGAACCAGAATAGGGCCTGAAGCCATCCTGCGCTTTTGCGGCCAGCTCCCAAAAAAGCGAGTTGTAAAATGGAGCTTCAGGGCACTGCAATTCACAAACCTGCAGAGAAATAAATGATAACTCTCGTCCACAAATATATTGAGGGAAGGCAAAGAAGAGGATTTGAAATCAAGGCAGAATTGCAGGAAACAGATTTCAGGAGGTAGATTCGAATCGCCTTTAAAGCACATGAAAAGCGGCAAAACGTTGACAATGATGCCCTTGGCCAAAAAGGGCGTATGCGTTTTTTCCTGAATATATTCAGGAAAAAACGCATACGCCCTTTTTGGCCAACCAAGCAACCTGGAAAGGCAAATCAGGGCAACAAAGAAGACTCGCTACCCATCGGTCAAAAGGGCCATGCTGAAAAAAGTCTCAAAACCAGAAATGCAGGACAGGCCATGGAGAAATGGGAGCCTTGCTACACTGATGGGCGGGATGTAAATTGCCAACAGCCACTCTGGAGAAGTGTACGGTGTGTCCTGAAACATCTAAAAAACACAGCTTAGAGAGCATAGGGCACTTCCACTCATGGGGGTATAAATTGGGAAAATGAAAAATCAGCAAGAAACAAACACCCCAAAGTTTAGGGCTGCTCTGTTGACAAGGACCTCCACTTCATTCCACCTTCAATATCCCAGGAAAGAGAAAAATGGATAAAGAAGTTGTGGTCCTTATGTACAATGGAATATCACTCAGCCATGAAATCAATGTCATAAGGCTAGTAGCAGCATGATGAGTGGATTTAGGTACGACGATTCTAAGTGAAATAAGTCACACAGAAAAGGACACTTCTCATAAGGTATCACTTATAGAGGGAATGTAAAAAGCGTTACACTTGAACTGAATTACAAAACAGAACAGAGTCACACATGCAGAAAACACACTATGGCTGCTTAACGGGAAAGGTGAGGTGGGGTGATACATAAAACAAGGGTTTCAAATTAGCTCAGATACCGTTCCATAAACCCAATATGTAATAGACAAGACCTACTCCTTGCTCAGAGAACTGGACTCAACAGGCCCTATTCCCTGCACAAGAATATATCTGACTAGTAATAATCTTAAAACCTATGTATTGATATCTCTCTGTTAGTGTGTCAAGTGGGTGTAAAGCGGCATAAACACAGCAGGGAAAAGCAGCTAAACCCCAGTATAAAAATAAATTACTTCGAAAAACCCATGAAACAAAGACAGTGAAAGAGAGTGAAATTCTTACACAATGCGTTCAGGGGCTGTGATGCAACCTAGATTGACCATATCTAGACCCACAGCTGGATGAGACATAAGGGTGGACACTCTTGGGGCTGAGAGGTTTGGTGAGGTTGGGTGAGCAAACGCAGACCCTTTAAAGTAATACTGCGTGGTACCCATCGCATGGGTCCCAAATCTCCAGGTTCAAGGACATCTTCCTACATCGAAAACATGCATGAGAAAACAAAAAGATGGTACACCATGTGATGGGGAAAGGTTTCTAAAACGCACCTCATTTCTCTTCTCCTTGTGCCCGGGGTCGCCATTCCAGCCGCTTTACTAACAATCTCCCTACTTGGAGCATCAGCACCTTTAACCTCCTGTTCCGTACAGGTTGCAATTTGTCCTGAGGATGAACGGGTAGACGGGGAACCAGTGAGAGACTAGCTCTTGTTGTTGGCACAGGCACAGGTCACTCTATTTTCCCATCAGGAAGAAGAATTAACCACAGGCTCATCCTCCCCCCCGGAACCAGAACAGGGCCTGAAGCCATCCTGCGCTTTTGCGGCCAGCTCCCAAAAAAGCGAGTTGTAAAATGGAGCTTCAGGGCACTGCAATTCAAAAACCTGCAGAGTTATAAATGATAACTCTCGTCCACAAATATATTGAGGGAAGGCAAAGAAGAGGATTTGAAATCAAGGCAGAATTGCAGGAAACAGATTTCAGGAGGTAGATTCGAATCGCCTTTAAAGCACATGAAAAGCGGCAAAACGTTGACAATGATGCCCTTGGCCAAAAAGGGCGTATGCGTTTTTTCCTGAATATATTCAGGAAAAAACCCATACGCCCTTTTTGGCCAACCAAGCAACCTGGAAAGGCAAATCAGGGCTACAAAGAAGACTCGCTACCCATCGGTCAAAAGGGCCATGCTGAAAAAAGTCTCAAAACCAGAAATGCAGGACAGGCCATGGAGAAATGGGAGCCTTGCTACACTGATGGGCGTGATGTAAATTGCAAACAGCCACTCTGGAGAAGTGTACGGTGTGTCTTGAAACATCTAAAAAACACAGCTTAGAGAGCATAGGGCACTTCCACTCATGGGGGTATAAATTGGGAAAATGAAAAATCAGCAAGACACAAACACCCCAAAGTTTAGGCCAGCTCTGTTGACAAGGACCTCCACTTCATTCCACCTTCAATATCCCAGGAAAGAGAAAAATGGATAAAGAAGTTGTGGTCCTTATGTACAATGGAATATCACTCAGCCATGAAATCAATGTCATAAGGCTAGTAGCAGCATGATGAGTGGATTTAGGTACGACGATTCTAAGTGAAATAAGTCACACAGAAAAGGACACTTCTCATAAGGTATCACTTATAGAGGGAATGTAAAAACCGTTACACTTGAACTGAATTACAAAACAGAACAGAGTCACACATGCAGAAAACACACTATGGCTGCTTAACGGGAAAGGTGAGGTGGGGTGATACATAAAACAAGCGTTTCAAATTAGCTCAGATACCGTTCCATAAACCCAATATGTAATAGACAAGACCTACTCCTTGCTCAGAGAACTGGACTCAACACGCCCTATTCACCGCACAAGAATATATCTGACTAGTAATAATCTTAAAACCTATGTATTGATATCTCTCTGTTAGTGTGTCAAGTTGGTGTAAAGCGGCATAAACACAGCAGTGAAAAGCAGCTAAACCCCAGTATAAAAATAAATTACTTCGAAAAACCCATGAAACAAAGACAGTGAAAGAGAGAGAAATTCTTACACAATGCGTTCAGGGGCTGTGATGCAACCTGGATTGACCATATCTAGACCCACAGCTGGATGAGACATAAGGGTGGACACTCTTGGGGCTGAGAGGTTTGGTGAGGTTGGGTGAGCAAACGCAGACCCTTTAAAGTAATACTGCGTGGTACCCATCCCATGGGTCCCAAATCTCCAGGTTCAAGGGCATCTTCCTACATCGAAAACATGCACGAGAAACCCAGAAGATGGTACACCGTGTGATGGGGAAAAATATCTAAAACGCACCTCATTTCTCATCTCCTTGTGCCCGGGTTCTCCATTCCAGCCGCTTTACTAGCAATCTCCTTATTTGGAGCATCAGCACCTTTAACCTCCTGTTCCGTGCAGGTTGCAATTTGTCCTGAGGATGAACGGGAAGACGGGGAACCAGTGAGAGACTAGCTCTTGGTGTTGGGACAGGCACAGGTCACTCTATTTTCCCATCAGGAAGAAGAATTAACCACAGGCTCATCATCCCCCCCGGAACCAGAAGAGGGCCTGAAGCCATCCAGCGCTTTTGCGGCCAGCTCCCAAAAAAGCGAGTTGTAAAATGGAGCTTCAGGGCACTGCAATTCACAAACCTGCAGAGTTATAAATGATAACTCTCGTCCACAAATATATTGAGGGAAGGCAAAGAAGAGGATTTGAAATCAAGGCAGAATTGCAGGAAACAGATTTCAGGAGGTAGATTCGAATCGCCTTTAAAGCACATGAAAAGCGGCAAAACGTTGACAATGATGCCCTTGGCTAAAAATGGCGTATGCGTTTTTTCCTGAATATATTCAGGAAAAAACGCATACGCCCTTTTTGGCCAACCAAGCAACCTAGAAAGGCAAATCAGCGCTATAAAGAAGACTCGCTATCCATCGGTCAAAAGGGCCATGCTGAAAAAAGTCTCAAAACCAGAAATGCGGGACAGGCCATGGAGAAATGGGAGCCTTGCTACACTGATGGGCGGGATGTAAATTGCCAACAGCCACTCTGGAGAAGTGTACGGTGTGTCTTGAAACATCTAAAAAACACAGCTTAGAGAGCATAGGGCACTTCCACTCATGGGGGTATAAATTGGGAAAATGAAAAATCAGCAAGACACAAGCACCCCAAAGTTTAGGGCTGCTCTGTTGACAAGGACCTCCACTTCATTCCACCATCAATATCCCAGGAAAGAGAAAAATGGATAAAGAAGTTGTGGTCCTTATGTACAATGGAATATCACTCAGCCATGAAATCGATGTCATAAGGCTAGTAGCAGCATGAGAGTGGATTTAGGTACGACGATTCTAAGTGAAATAAGTCACACAGAAAAGGACACTTCTCATAAGGTATCACTTATAGAGGGAATGTAAAAACTGTTACACTTGAACTGAATTACAAAACAGAACAGAGTCACACATACAGAAAACGCACTATGGCTGCTTAACGGGAAAGGGGAGGTGGGGTGATACATAAAAGAAGCGTTTCAAATTAGCTCAGATACCGTTCCATAAACCCAATATGTAATAGACAAGACCTACTCCTTGCTCAGAGAACTGGACTCAACACGCCCTATTCACCGCACAAGAATATATCTGACTAGTAATAATCTTAAAACGTATGTATTGATATCTCTCTGTTAGTGTGTCAAGTGGGTGTAAAGCGGCATAAACACAGCAGTGAAAAGCAGCTAAACCCCAGTATAAAAATAAATTACTTCGAAAAACCCATGAAACAAAGACAGTGAAAGAGAGAGAAATACTTACACAATGCGTTCAGGGGCTCTGATGCAACCTGGATTGACCATATCTAGACCCACAGCTGGACGAGACATAAGGGTGGACACTCTTGGGGCTGAGAGGTTTGGTGAGGTTGGGTGAGCAAACGCAGACCCTTTAAAGTAATACTGCGTGGTACCCATCGCATGGGTCCCAAATCTCCAGGTTCAAGGACATCTTCCTACATCGAAAACATGCATGAGAAAACAAAAAGATGGTACACCATGTGATGGGGAAAGGTTTCTAAAACGCACCTCATTTCTCTTCTCCTTGTGCCCGGGGTCGCCATTCCAGCCGCTTTACTAACAATCTCCCTACTTGGAGCATCAGCACCTTTAACCTCCTGTTCCGTACAGGTTGCAATTTGTCCTGAGGATGAACGGGTAGACGGGGAACCAGTGAGAGACTAGCTCTTGTTGTTGGCACAGGCATAGGTCACTCTATTTTCCCATCAGGAAGAAGAATTAACCACAGGCTCATCATCACCCCCGGAACCAGAACAGGGCCTGAAGCCATCCTGCGCTTTTGCGGCCAGCTCCCAAAAAAGCGAGTTGTAAAATGGAGCTTCAGGGCACTGCAATTCACAAACCTGCAGAGTTATAAATCATAACTCTCGTCCACAAATATATTGAGGGAAGGCAAAGAAGAGGATTTGAAATCAAGGCAGAATTGCAGGAAACAGATTTCAGGAGGTAGATTCGAATCGCCTTTAAAGCACATGAAAAGCGGCAAAACGTTGACAATGATGCCCTTGGCCAAAAAGGGCGTATGCGTTTTTTCCTGAATATATTCAGGAAAAAACCCATACGCCCTTTTTGGCCAACCAAGCAACCTGGAAAGGCAAATCAGGGCTACAAAGAAGACTCGCTACCCATCGGTCAAAAGGGCCATGCTGAAAAAAGTCTCAAAACCAGAAATGCAGGACAGGCCATGGAGAAATGGGAGCCTTGCTACACTGATGGGCGCAATGTAAATTGCCAACAGCCACTCTGGAGAAGTGTACGGTGTGTCTTGAAACATCTAAAAAACACAGCTTAGAGAGCATAGGGCACTTCCACTCATGGGGGTATAAATTGGGAAAATGAAAAATCAGCAAGACACAAGCACCCCAAAGTTTAGGGCTGCTCTGTTGACAAGGACCTCCACTTCATTCCACCTTCAATATCCCAGGAGGGAGAAAAATGGATAAAGAAGTTGTGGTCCTTATGTACAATGGAATATCACTCAGCCATGAAATCAATGTCATAAGGCTAGTAGCAGCATGATGAGTGGATTTAGGTACGACGATTCTAAGTGAAATAAGTCACACAGAAAAGGACACTTCTCATAAGGTATCACTTATAGAGGGAATGTAAAAACCGTTACACTTGAACTGAATTACAAAACAGAACAGAGTCACACATGCAGAAAACACACTATGGCTGCTTAAAGGGAAAGGTGAGGTGGGGTGATACATAAAACAAGGGTTTCAAATTAGCTCAGATACCGTTCCATAAACCCAATATGTAATAGACAAGACCTACTCCTTGCTCAGAGAACTGGACTCAACACGCCCTATTCACCACACAAGAATATATCTGACTAGTAATAATCTTAAAACCTATGTATTGATATCTCTCTGTTAGTGTGTCAAGTGGGTGTAAAGCAGCATAAACACAGCAGTGAAAAGCAGCTAAACCCCATTATAAAAATAAATTACTTTTACAAACCCATGAAACAAAGACAGTGAAAGAGAGAGAAATTCTTACACAATGCGTTCAGGGGCTGTGATGCAACCTGGATTGACCATATCTAGACCCACAGCTGGATGAGACATAAGGGTGGACACTCTTGGGGCTGAGAGGTTTGGTGAGGTTGGGTGAGCAAACGCAGACCCTTTAAAGTAATACTGCGTGGTACCCATCGCATGGGTCCCAAATCTCCAGGTTCAAGGACATCTTCCTACATCGAAAACATGCATGAGAAAACAAAATGATGGTACACCATGTGATGGGGAAAGGTTTCTAAAACGCACCTCATTTCTCTTCTCCTTGTGCCCGGGTTGGCCATTCCAGCCGCTTTACTAACAATCTCCCTACTTGGAGCATCAGCACCTTTAACCTCCTGTTCCGTACAGGTTGCAATTTGTCCTGAGGATGAACGGGTAGACGGGGAACCAGTGAGAGACTAGCTCTTGGTGTTGGGACAGGCACAGGTCACTCTATCTTCCCATCAGGAAGAAGAATTAACCACAGGCTCATCCACCCCCCGGGAACCAGAACAGGGCCTGAAGACATCCTGCGCTTTTGCGGCCAGCTCCCAAAAAAGCGAGTTTTAAATGGAGCTTCAGGGCACTGCAATTCACAAACCTGCAGAGTTATAAATCATAACTCTCGTCCACAAATATATTGAGGGAAGGCAAAGAAGAGGATTTGAAATCAAGGCAGATTTGCAGGAAACAGATTCCAGGAGGTAGATTCAAATCGCCTTTAAAGCACATGAAAAGCGGCAAAACGTTGACAATGATGCCCTTGGCCAAAAAGGGCGTATGCGTTTTTTCCTGAATATATTCAGGAAAAAACGCATACGCCCTTTTTGGCCAACCAAGCAACCTGGAAAGGCAAATCAGCGCTACAAAGAAGACTCGCTACCCATCGGTCAAAAGGGCCATGCTGAAAAAAGTCTCAAAACCAGAAATGCAGGACAGGCCATGGAGAAATGGGAGCCTTGCTACACTGATGGGCGGGATGTAAATTGCCAACAGCCACTCTGGAGAAGTGTACGGTGTGTCCTGAAACATCTAAAAAACACAGCTTAGAGAGCATAGGGCACTTCCACTCATGGGGGTATAAATTGGGAAAATGAAAAATCAGCAAGACACAAGCACCCCAAAGTTTAGGGCTGCTCTGTTGACAAGGACCTCCACTTCATTCCACCTTCAATATCCCAGGAAAGAGAAAAATGGATAAAGAAGTTGTGGTCCTTATGTACAATGGAATATCACTCAGCCATGAAATCAATGTCATAAGGCTAGTAGCAGCATGATGAGTGGATTTAGGTTCGACGATTCTAAGTGAAATAAGTCACACAGAAAAGGACACTTCTCATAAGGTATCACTTATAGAGGGATTGTAAAAACCGTTACACTTGAACTGAATTACAAAACAGAACAGAGTCACACATGCAGAAAACACACTATGGCTGCTTATCGGGAAAGGTGAGGTGGGGTGATACATAAAACAAGGGTTTCAAATTAGCTCAGATACCGTTCCATAAACCCAATATGTAATAGACAAGACCTACTCCTTGCTCAGAGAACTGGACTCAACACGCCCTATTCACCGCACAAGAATATATCTGACTAGTAATAATCTTAAAACCTATGTATTGATATCTCTCTGTTAGTGTGTCAAGTGGGTGTAAAGCGGCATAAACACAGCAGTGAAAAGCAGCTAAACCCCATTGTAAAAATAAATTACTTTGAAAAACCAATGAAACAAAGACAGTGAAAGAGAGAGAAATACTTACACAATGCGTTCAGGGGCTGTGATGCAACCTGGATTGACCATATCTAGACCCACAGCTGGATGAGACATAAGGGTGGACACTCTTGGGGCTGAGAGGTTTGTTGAGGTTGGGTGAGCAAACGCAGACCCTTTAAAGTAATACTGCGTGGTACCCATCGCATGGGTCCCAAATCTCCAGGTTCAAGGACATCTTCCTACATCGAAAACATGCATGAGAAAACAAAAAGATGGTACACCATGTGATGGGGAAAGGTTTCTAAAACGCACCTCATTTCTCTTCTCCTTGTGCCCGGGTTGGCCATTCCAGCTGCTTTACTAACAATCTCCCTACTTGGAGCATCAGCACCTTTAACCTCCTGTTCCGTACAGGTTGCAATTTGTCCTGAGGATGAACGGGTAGACGGGGAACCAGTGAGAGACTAGCTCTTGGTGTTGGGACAGGCACAGGTCACTCTATCTTCCCATCAGGAAGAAGAATTAACCACAGGCTCATCCACCCCCCGGGAACCAGAACAGGGCCTGAAGCCATCCTGCACTTTTGCGGCCAGCTCCCAAAAAAGCGAGTTGTAAAATGGAGCTTCAGGGCACTGCAATTCACAAACCTGCAGAGTTATAAATCATAACTCTCGTCCACAAATATATTGAGGGAAGGCAAAGAAGAGGATTTGAAATCAAGGCAGATTTGCAGGAAACAGATTCCAGGAGGTAGATTCAAATCGCCTTTAAAGCACATGAAAAGCGGCAAAACGTTGACAATGATGCCCTTGGCCAAAAAGGGCGTATGCGTTTTTTCCTGAATATATTCAGGAAAAAACGCATACGCCCTTTTTGGCCAACCAAGCAACCTGGAAAGGCAAATCAGCGCTACAAAGAAGACTCGCTACCCATCGGTCAAAAGGGCCATGCTGAAAAAAGTCTCAAAACCAGAAATGCAGGACAGGCCATGGAGAAATGGGAGCCTTGCTACACTGATGGGCGGGATGTAAATTGCCAACAGCCACTCTGGAGAAGTGTATGGTGTGTCCTGAAACATCTAAAAAACACAGCTTAGAGAGCATAGGGCACTTCCACTCATGGGGGTATAAATTGGGAAAATGAAAAATCAGCAAGACACAAGCACCCCAAAGTTTAGGGCTGCTCTGTTGACAAGGACCTCCACTTCATTCCACCTTCAATATCCCAGGAAAGAGAAAAATGGATAAAGAAGTTGTGGTCCTTATATACAATGGAATATCACTCAGCCATGAAATCAATGTCATAAGGCTAGTAGCAGCATGATGAGTGGATTTAGGTTCGACGATTCTAAGTGAAATAAGTCACACAGAAAAGGACACTTCTCATAAGGTATCACTTATAGAGGGAATGTAAAAACCGTTACACTTGAACTGAATTACAAAACAGAACAGAGTCACACATGCAGAAAACACACTATGGCTGCTTAACGGGAAAGGTGAGGTGGGGTGATACATAAAACAAGCGTTTCAAATTAGCTCAGATACCGTTCCATAAACCCAATATGTAATAGACAAGACCTACTCCTTGCTCAGAGAACTGGACTCAACACGCCCTATTCACCGCACAAGAATATATCTGACTAGTAATAATCTTAAAACCTATGTATTGATATCTCTCTGTTAGTGTGTCAAGTGGGTGTAAAGCGGCATAAACACAGCAGTGAAAAGCAGCTAAACCCCAGTATAAAAATAAATTACTTTTACAAACCCATGAAACAAAGACAGTGAAAGAGAGAGAAATTCTTACACAATGCGTTCAGGGGCTGTGATGCAACCTGGATTGACCATATCTAGACCCACAGCTGGATGAGACATAAGGGTGGACACTCTTGGGGCTGAGAGGTTTGGTGAGGTTGGGTGAGCAAACGCAGACCCTTTAAAGTAATACTGCGTGGTACCCATCGCATGGGTCCCAAATCTCCAGGTTCAAGGACATCTTCCTACATCGAAAACATGCATGAGAAAACAAAAAGATGGTACACCATGTGATGGGGAAAGGTTTCTAAAACGCACCTCATTTCTCTTCTCCTTGTGCCCGGGGTCGCCATTCCAGCCGCTTTACTAACAATCTCCCTACTTGGAGCATCAGCACCTTTAACCTCCTGTTCCGTACAGGTTGCAATTTGTCCTGAGGATGAACGGGAAGATGGGGAACCAGTGAGAGACTACCTCTTGTTTTTGGGACAGGAACAGGTCACTCTATTTTCCCATCAGGAAGAAGAATTTACCACAGGCTCATCCTCCCCCCCCCCGGAACCAGAACAGGACCTGAAGCCATCCTGCGCTTTTGCGGCCAGCTCCCAAAAAAGCGAGTTGTAAAATGGAGCTTCAGGGCACTGCAATTCACAAACCTGCAGAGTTATAAATCATAACTCTCGTCCACAAATATATTGAGGGAAGGCAAAGAAGAGGATTTGAAATCAAGGCAGATTTGCAGGAAACAGATTCCAGGAGGTAGATTCAAATCGCCTTTAAAGCACATGAAAAGCGGCAAAACGTTGACAATGATGCCCTTGGCCAAAAAGGGCGTATGCGTTTTTTCCTGAATATATTCAGGAAAAAACGCATACGCCCTTTTTGGCCAACCAAGCAACCTGGAAAGGCAAATCAGCGCTACAAAGAAGACTCGCTACCCATCGGTCAAAAGGGCCATGCTGAAAAAAGTCTCAAAACCAGAAATGCAGGACAGGCCATGGAGAAATGGGAGCCTTGCTACACTGATGGGCGGGATGTAAATTGCCAACAGCCACTCTGGAGAAGTGTACGGTGTGTCCTGAAACATCTAAAAAACACAGCTTAGAGAGCATAGGGCACTTCCACTCATGGGGGTATAAATTGGGAAAATGAAAAATCAGCAAGACACAAGCACCCCAAAGTTTAGGGCTGCTCTGTTGACAAGGACCTCCACTTCATTCCACCTTCAATATCCCAGGAAAGAGAAAAATGGATAAAGAAGTTGTGGTCCTTATGTACAATGGAATATCACTCAGCCATGAAATCAATGTCATAAGGCTAGTAGCAGCATGATGAGTGGATTTAGGTTCGACGATTCTAAGTGAAATAAGTCACACAGAAAAGGACACTTCTCATAAGGTATCACTTATAGAGGGAATGTAAAAACCGTTACACTTGAACTGAATTACAAAACAGAACAGAGTCACACATGCAGAAAACACACTATGGCTGCTTATCGGGAAAGGTGAGGTGGGGTGATACATAAAACAAGGGTTTCAAATTAGCTCAGATACCGTTCCATAAACCCAATATGTAATAGACAAGACCTACTCCTTGCTCAGAGAACTGGACTCAACACGCCCTATTCACCGCACAAGAATATATCTGACTAGTAATAATCTTAAAACCTATGTATTGATATCTCTCTGTTAGTGTGTCAAGTGGGTGTAAAGCGGCATAAACACAGCAGTGAAAAGCAGCTAAACCCCATTGTAAAAATAAATTACTTTGAAAAACCAATGAAACAAAGACAGTGAAAGAGAGAGAAATACTTACACAATGCGTTCAGGGGCTGTGATGCAACCTGGATTGACCATATCTAGACCCACAGCTGGATGAGACATAAGGGTGGACACTCTTGGGGCTGAGAGGTTTGTTGAGGTTGGGTGAGCAAACGCAGACCCTTTAAAGTAATACTGCGTGGTACCCATCGCATGGGTCCCAAATCTCCAGGTTCAAGGGCATCTTCCTACATCGAAAACATGCATGAGAAAACAAAAAGATGGTACACCATGTGATGGGGAAAGGTTTCTAAAACGCACCTCATTTCTCTTCTCCTTGTGCCCGGGTTCGCCATTCCAGCCGCTTTACTAACAATCTCCCTACTTGGAGCATCAGCACCTTTAACCTCCTGTTCCGTACAGGTTGCAATTTGTCCTGAGGATGAACGGGTAGACGGGGAACCAGTGAGAGACTAGCTCTTGGTGTTGGGACAGGCACAGGTCACTCTATCTTCCCATCAGGAAGAAGAATTAACCACAGGCTCATCCACCCCCCGGGAACCAGAACAGGGCCTGAAGCCATCCTGCGCTTTTGCGGCCAGCTCCCAAAAAAGCGAGTTGTAAAATGGAGCTTCAGGGCACTGCAATTCACAAACCTGCAGAGTTATAAATCATAACTCTCGTCCACAAATATATTGAGGGAAGGCAAAGAAGAGGATTTGAAATCAAGGCAGATTTGCAGGAAACAGATTCCAGGAGGTAGATTCAAATCGCCTTTAAAGCACATGAAAAGCGGCAAAACGTTGACAATGATGCCCTTGGCCAAAAAGGGCGTATGCGTTTTTTCCTGAATATATTCAGGAAAAAACGCATACGCCCTTTTTGGCCAACCAAGCAACCTGGAAAGGCAAATCAGCGCTACAAAGAAGACTCGCTACCCATCGGTCAAAAGGGCCATGCTGAAAAAAGTCTCAAAACCAGAAATGCAGGACAGGCCATGGAGAAATGGGAGCCTTGCTACACTGATGGGCGGGATGTAAATTGCCAACAGCCACTCTGGAGAAGTGTATGGTGTGTCCTGAAACATCTAAAAAACACAGCTTAGAGAGCATAGGGCACTTCCACTCATGGGGGTATAAATTGGGAAAATGAAAAATCAGCAAGACACAAGCACCCCAAAGTTTAGGGCTGCTCTGTTGACAAGGACCTCCACTTCATTCCACCTTCAATATCCCAGGAAAGAGAAAAATGGATAAAGAAGTTGTGGTCCTTATATACAATGGAATATCACTCAGCCATGAAATCAATGTCATAAGGCTAGTAGCAGCATGATGAGTGGATTTAGGTTCGACGATTCTAAGTGAAATAAGTCACACAGAAAAGGACACTTCTCATAAGGTATCACTTATAGAGGGAATGTAAAAACCGTTACACTTGAACTGAATTACAAAACAGAACAGAGTCACACATGCAGAAAACACACTATGGCTGCTTAACGGGAAAGGTGAGGTGGGGTGATACATAAAACAAGCGTTTCAAATTAGCTCAGATACCGTTCCATAAACCCAATATGTAATAGACAAGACCTACTCCTTGCTCAGAGAACTGGACTCAACACGCCCTATTCACCGCACAAGAATATATCTGACTAGTAATAATCTTAAAACCTATGTATTGATATCTCTCTGTTAGTGTGTCAAGTGGGTGTAAAGCGGCATAAACACAGCAGTGAAAAGCAGCTAAACCCCAGTATAAAAATAAATTACTTCGAAAAACCCATGAAACAAAGACAGTGAAAGAGAGAGAAATTCTTACACAATGCGTTCAGGGGCTGTGATGCAACCTGGATTGACCATATCTAGACCCACAGCTGGATGAGACATAAGGGTGGACACTCTTGGGGCTGAGAGGTTTGGTGAGGTTGGGTGAGCAAACGCAGACCCTTTAAAGTAATACTGCGTGGTACCCATCGCATGGGTCCCAAATCTCCAGGTTCAAGGGCATCTTCCTACATCGAAAACATGCATGAGAAAACAAAAAGATGGTACACCATGTGATGGGGAAAGGTTTCTAAAACGCACCTCATTTCTCTTCTCCTTGTGCCCGGGGTCACCATTCCAGCCGCTTTACTAACAATCTCCCTACTTGGAGCATCAGCACCTTTAACCTCCTGTTCCGTACAGGTTGCAATTTGTCCTGAGGATGAACGGGTAGACGGGGAACCAGTGAGAGACTAGCTCTTGTTGTTGGCACAGGCACAGGTCACTCTATTTTCCCATCAGGAAGAAGAATTAACCACAGGCTCATCATCCCCCCCGGAACCAGAACAGGGCCTGAAGCCATCCTGCGCTTTTGCGGCCAGCTCCCAAAAAAGCGAGTTGTAAAATGGAGCTTCAGGGCACTGCAATTCACAAACCTGCAGAGTTATAAATGATAACTCTCGTCCACAAATATATTGAGGGAAGGCAAAGAAGAGGATTTGAAATCAAGGCAGAATTGCAGGAAACAGATTTCAGGAGGTAGATTCGAATCGCCTTTAAAGCACATGAAAAGCGGCAAAACGTTGACAATGATGCCCTTGGCCAAAAAGCGCGTATGCGTTTTTTCCTGAATATATTCAGGAAAAAACCCATACGCCCTTTTTGGCCAACCAAGCAACCTGGAAAGGCAAATCAGGGCTACAAAGAAGACTCGCTACCCATCGGTCAAAAGGGCCATGCTGAAAAAAGTCTCAAAACCAGAAATGCAGGACAGGCCATGGAGAAATGGGAGCCTTGCTACACTGATGGGCGCGATGTAAATTGCCAACAGCCACTCTGGAGAAGTGTACGGTGTGTCTTGAAACATCTAAAAAACACAGCTTAGAGAGCATAGGGCACTTCCACTCATGGGGGTATAAATTGGGAAAATGAAAAATCAGCAAGACACAAGCACCCCAAAGTTTAGGGCTGCTCTGTTGACAAGGACCTATACTTCATTCCACCTTCAATATCCCAGGAAAGAGAAAAATGGATAAAGAAGTTGTGGTCCTTATGTACAATGGAATATCACTCAGCCATGAAATCAATGTCATAAGGCTAATAGCAGCATGATGAGTGGATTTAGGTACGACGATTCTAAGTGAAATAAGTCACACAGAAAAGGACACTTCTCATAAGGTATCACTTATAGAGGGAATGTAAAAACCGTTACACTTGAACTGAATTACAAAACAGAACAGAGTCACACATGCAGAAAACACACTATGGCTGCTTAAAGGGAAAGGTGAGGTGGGGTGATACATAAAACAAGGGTTTCAAATTAGCTCAGATACCGTTCCATAAACCCAATATGTAATAGACAAGACCTACTCCTTGCTCAGAGAACTGGACTCAACACGCCCTATTCACCACACAAGAATATATCTGACTAGTAATAATCTTAAAACCTATGTATTGATATCTCTCTGTTAGTGTGTCAAGTGGGTGTAAAGCAGCATAAACACAGCAGTGAAAAGCAGCTAAACCCCATTATAAAAATAAATTACTTTTACAAACCCATGAAACAAAGACAGTGAAAGAGAGAGAAATTCTTACACAATGCGTTCAGGGGCTGTGATGCAACCTGGATTGACCATATCTAGACCCACAGCTGGATGAGACATAAGGGTGGACACTCTTGGGGCTGAGAGGTTTGGTGAGGTTGGGTGAGCAAACGCAGACCCTTTAAAGTAATACTGCGTGGTACCCATCGCATGGGTCCCAAATCTCCAGGTTCAAGGGCATCTTCCTACATCGAAAACATGCATGAGAAAACAAAAAGATGGTACACCATGTGATGGGGAAAGGTTTCTAAAACGCACCTCATTTCTCTTCTCCTTGTGCCCGGGTTCGCCATTCCATCTGCTTTACTAACAATCTCCCTACTTGGAGCATCAGCACCTTTAACCTCCTGTTCCGTACAGGTTGCAATTTGTCCTGAGGATGAACGGGTAGACGGGGAACCAGTGAGAGACTAGCTCTTGGTGTTGGGACAGGCACAGGTCACTCTATTTTCCCATCAGGAAGAAGAATTAACCACAGGCTCATCCTCCCCCCCGGAACCAGAACAGGGCCTGAAGCCATCCTGCGCTTTTGCGGCCAGCTCCCAAAAAAGCGAGTTGTAAAATGGAGTTTCAGGGCACTGCAATTCCCAAACCTGCAGAGTTATAAATGATAACTCTCGTCCACAAATATATTGAGGGAAGGCAAAGAAGAGGATTTGAAATCAAGGCAGAAATGCAGGACACAGATTTCAGGAGGTAGATTCGAATCGCCTTTAAAGCACATGAAAAGCGGCAAAACGTTGACAATGATGCCCTTGCCCAAAAAGGGCGTATGCGTTTTTTCCTGAATATATTCAGGAAAAAACGCATACGCCCTTTTTGGCCAACCAAGCAACCTGGAAAGGCAAATCAGGGCTACAAAGAAGACTCGCTACCCATCGGTCAAAAGGGCCATGCTGAAAAAAGTCTCAAAACCAGAAATGCAGGACGGGCCATGGAGAAATGGGAGCCTTGCTACACTGATGGGCGGGATGTAAATTGCCAACAGCCACTCTGGAGAAGTGTACGGTGTGTCCTGAAACATCTAAAAAACACAGCTTAGAGAGCATAGGGCACTTCCACTCATGGGGGTATAAATTGGGAAAATGAAAAATTAGCAAGACACAAGCACCCCAAAGTTTAGGGCTGCTCTGTTGACAAGGACCTCCACTTCATTCCACCTTCAATATCCCAGGAAAGAGAAAAATGGATAAAGAAGTTGTGGTCCTTATGTACAATGGAATATCACTCAGCCATGAAATCAATGTCATAAGGCTAGTAGCAGCATGATGAGTGGATTTAGGTACGACGATTCTAAGTGAAATAAGTCACACAGAAAAGGACACTTCTCATAAGGTATCACTTATAGAGGGACTGTAAAAACCGTTACACTTGAACTGAATTACAAAACAGAACAGAGTCACACATGCAGAAAACACAGTATGGCTGCTTAACGGGAAAGGTGAGGTGGGGTGACACATCAAACAAGGGTTTCAAATTAGCTCAGATACCGTTCCATAAACCCAATATGTAATAGACAAGACGTACTCCTTGCTCAGAGAACTGGACTCAACACGCCCTATTCACCGCACAAGAATATATCTGACTAGTAATAATCTTAAAACCTATGTATTGATATCTCTCTGTTAGTGTGTCAAGTGGGTGTAAAGCGGCATAAACACAGCAGTGAAAAGCAGCTAAACCCCAGTATAAAAATAAATTACTTTTACAAACCCATGAAACAAAGACAGTGAAAGAGAGAGAAATTCTTACACAATGCGTTCAGGGGCTGTGATGCAACCTGGATTGACCATATCTAGACCCACAGCTGGATGAGACATAAGGGTGGACACTCTTGGGGCTGAGAGGTTTGGTGAGGTTGGGTGAGCAAACGCAGACCCTTTAAAGTAATACTGCGTGGTACCCATCGCATGGGTCCCAAATCTCCAGGTTCAAGGGCATCTTCCTACATCGAAAACATGCATGAGAAAACAAAAAGATGGTACACCATGTGATGGGGAAAGGTTTCTAAAACGCACCTCATTTCTCTTCTCCTTGTGCCCGGGTTTGCCATTCCATCCGCTTTACTAACAATCTCCCTACTTGGAGCATCAGCACCTTTAACCTCCTGTTCCGTACAGGTTGCAATTTGTCCTGAGGATGAACGGGTAGACGGGGAACCAGTGAGAGACTAGCTCTTGGTGTTGGGACAGGCACAGGTCACTCTATTTTCCCATCAGGAAGAAGAATTAACCACAGGCTCATCCTCCCCCCCGGAACCAGAACAGGGCCTGAAGCCATCCTGCGCTTTTGCGGCCAGCTCCCAAAAAAGCGAGTTGTAAAATGGAGCTTCAGGGCACTGCAATTCCCAAACCTGCAGAGTTATAAATGATAACTCTCGTCCACAAATATATTGAGGGAAGGTAAAGAAGAGGATTTGAAATCAAGGCAGAATTGCAGGAAACAGATTTCAGGAGGTAGATTCGAATCGCCTTTAAAGCACATGAAAAGCGGCAAAACGTTGACAATGATGCCCTTGCCCAAAAAGGGCGTATGCGTTTTTTCCTGAATATATTCAGGAAAAAACGCATACGCCCTTTTTGGCCAACCAAGCCACCTGGAAAGGCAAATCAGCGCTACAAAGAAGACTCGCTACCCATCGGTCAAAAGGGCCATGCTGAAAAAAGTCTCAAAACCAGAAATGCAGGACAGGCCATGGAGAAATGGCAGCCTTGCTACACTGATGGGCGGGATGTAAATTGCCAACAGCCACTCTGGAGAAGTGTACGGTGTGTCCTGAAACATCTAAAAAACACAGCTTAGAGAGCATAGGGCACTTCCACTCATGGGGGTATAAATAGGGAAAATGAAAAATCAGCAAGACACAAGCACCCCAAAGTTTAGGGCTGCTCTGCTGACAAGGACCTCCACTTCATTCCACCTTCAATATCCCAGGAAAGAGAAAAATGGATAAAGAAGTTGTGGTCCTTATGTACAATGGAATATCACTCAGCCATGAAATCAATGTCATAAGGCTAGTAGCAGCATGATGAGTGGATTTAGGTACGACGATTCTAAGTGAAATAAGTCACACAGAAAAGGACACTTCTCATAAGGTATCACTTATAGAGGGACTGTAAAAACCGTTTCACTTGAACTGAATTACAAAACAGAACAGAGTCACACATGCAGAAAACACACTATGGCTGCTTAACGGGAAAGGTGAGGTGGGGTGATACATAAAACAAGGGTTTCAAATTAGCTCAGATACCGTTCCATAAACCCAATATGTAATAGACAAGACCTACTCCTTGCTCAGAGAACTGGACTCAACACGCCCTATTCACCGCACAAGAATATATCTGACTAGTAATAATCTTAAAACCTATGTATTGATATCTCTCTGTTAGTGTGTCAAGTGGGTGTAAAGCGGCATAAAAACAGCAGTGAAAAGCAGCTAAACCCCATTATAAAAATAAATTACTTTGAAAAACCCATGAAACAAAGACAGTGAAAGAGAGAGAAATTCTTACACAATGCGTTCAGGGGCTGTGATGCAACCTGGATTGACCATATCTAGACCCACAGCTGGATGAGACATAAGGGTGGACACTCTTGGGGCTGAGAGGTTTGGTGAGGTTGGGTGAGCAAACGCAGACCCTTTAAAGTAATACTGCGTGGTACCCATCGCATGGGTCCCAAATCTCCAGGTTCAAGGGCATCTTCCTACATCGAAAACATGCATGAGAAAACAAAAAGATGGTACACCATGTGATAGGGAAAGGTTTCTAAAACGCACCTCATTTCTCTTCTCCTTGTGCCCGGGTTCGCCATTCCATCCGCTTTACTAAAAATCTCCCTACTTGGAGCATCAGCACCTTTAACCTCCTGTTCCCTACAGGTTGCAATTTGTCCTGAGGATGAACGGGTAGACGGGGAACCAGTGAGAGACTAGCTCTTGTTGTTGGCACAGGCACAGGTCACTCTATTTTCCCATCAGGAAGAAGAATTAACCACAGGCTCATCCTCCCCCCCGGAACCAGAACAGGGCCTGAAGCCATCCTGCGCTTTTGCGGCCAGCTCCCAAAAAAGCGAGTTGTAAAATGGAGCTTCAGGGCACTGCAATTCAAAAACCTGCAGAGTTATAAATGATAACTCTCGTCCACAAATATATTGAGGGAAGGCAAAGAAGAGGATTTGAAATCAAGGCAGAATTGCAGGAAACAGATTTCAGGAGGTAGATTCGAATCGCCTTTAAAGCACATGAAAAGCGGCAAAACGTTGACAATGATGCCCTTGGCCAAAAAGGGCGTATGCGTTTTTTCCTGAATATATTCAGGAAAAAACCCATACGCCCTTTTTGGCCAACCAAGCAACCTGGAAAGGCAAATCAGGGCTACAAAGAAGACTCGCTACCCATCGGTCAAAAGGGCCATGCTGAAAAAAGTCTCAAAACCAGAAATGCAGGACAGGCCATGGAGAAATGGGAGCCTTGCTACACTGATGGGCGTGATGTAAATTGCAAACAGCCACTCTGGAGAAGTGTACGGTGTGTCTTGAAACATCTAAAAAACACAGCTTAGAGAGCATAGGGCACTTCCACTCATGGGGGTATAAATTGGGAAAATGAAAAATCAGCAAGACACAAACACCCCAAAGTTTAGGCCTGCTCTGTTGACAAGGACCTCCACTTCATTCCACCTTCAATATCCCAGGAAAGAGAAAAATGGATAAAGAAGTTGTGGTCCTTATGTACAATGGAATATCACTCAGCCATGAAATCAATGTCATAAGGCTAGTAGCAGCATGATGAGTGGATTTAGGTACGACGATTCTAAGTGAAATAAGTCACACAGAAAAGGACACTTCTCATAAGGTATCACTTATAGAGGGAATGTAAAAACCGTTACACTTGAACTGAATTACAAAACAGAACAGAGTCACACATGCAGAAAACACACTATGGCTGCTTAACGGGAAAGGTGAGGTGGGGTGATACATAAAACAAGCGTTTCAAATTAGCTCAGATACCGTTCCATAAACCCAATATGTAATAGACAAGACCTACTCCTTGCTCAGAGAACTGGACTCAACACGCCCTATTCACCGCACAAGAATATATCTGACTAGTAATAATCTTAAAACCTATGTATTGATATCTCTCTGTTAGTGTGTCAAGTGGGTGTAAAGCGGCATAAACACAGCAGTGAAAAGCAGCTAAACCCCAGTATAAAAATAAATTACTTCGAAAAACCCATGAAACAAAGACAGTGAAAGAGAGAGAAATTCTTACACAATGCGTTCAGGGGCTGTGATGCAACCTGGATTGACCATATCTAGACCCACAGCTGGATGAGACATAAGGGTGGACACTCTTGGGGCTGAGAGGTTTGGTGAGGTTGGGTGAGCAAACGCAGACCCTTTAAAGTAATACTGCGTGGTACCCATCCCATGGGTCCCAAATCTCCAGGTTCAAGGGCATCTTCCTACATCGAAATCATGCACGAGAAACCCAGAAGATGGTACACCGTGTGATGGGGAAAAATATCTAAAACGCACCTCATTTCTCATCTCCTTGTGCCCGGGTTCTCCATTCCAGCCGCTTTACTAGCAATCTCCTTATTTGGAGCATCAGCACCTTTAACCTCCTGTTCCGTGCAGGTTGCAATTTGTCCTGAGGATGAACGGGAAGACGGGGAACCAGTGAGAGACTAGCTCTTGGTGTTGGGACAGGCACATGTCACTCTATTTTCCCATCAGGAAGAAGAATTAACCACAGGCTCATCATAGCCCCCGGAACCAGAAGAGGGCCTGAAGCCATCCAGCGCTTTTGCGGCCAGCTCCCAAAAAGGCGAGTTGTAAAATGGAGCTTCAGGGCACTGCAATTCACAAACCTGCAGAGTTATAAATGATAACTCTCGTCCACAAATATATTGAGGGAAGGCAAAGAAGAGGATTTGAAATCAAGGCAGAATTGCAGGAAACAGATTTCAGGAGGTAGATTCGAATCGCCTTTAAAGCACATGAAAAGCCGCAAAACGTTGACAATGATGCCCTTGGCTAAAAATGGCGTATGCGTTTTTTCCTGAATATATTCAGGAAAAAACGCATACGCCCTTTTTGGCCAACCAAGCAACCTAGAAAGGCAAATCAGCGCTATAAAGAAGACTCGCTATCCATCGGTCAAAAGGGCCATGCTGAAAAAAGTCTCAAAACCAGAAATGCGGGACAGGCCATGGAGAAATGGGAGCCTTGCTACACTGATGGGCGGGATGTAAATTGCCAACAGCCACTCTGGAGAAGTGTACGGTGTGTCCTGAAACATCTAAAAAACACAGCCTAGAGAGCATAGGGCACTTCCACTCATGGGGGTATAAATAGGGAAAATGAAAAATCAGCAAGACACAAGCACCCCAAAGTTTAGGGCTGCTCTGCTGACAAGGACCTCCACTTCATTCCACCTTCAATATCCCAGGAAAGAGAAAAATGGATAAAGAAGTTGTGGTCCTTATGTACAATGGAATATCACTCAGCCATGAAATCAATGTCATAAGGCTAGTAGCAGTATGATGAGTGGATTTAGGTACGACGATTCTAAGTGAAATAAGTCACACAGAAAAGGACACTTCTCATAAGGTATCACTTATAGAGGGACTGTAAAAACCGTTTCACTTGAACTGAATTACAAAACAGAACAGAGTCACACATGCAGAAAACACACTATGGCTGCTTAACGGGAAAGGTGAGGTGGGGTGATACATAAAACAAGGGTTTCAAATTAGCTCAGATACCGTTCCATAAACCCAATATGTAATAGACAAGACCTACTCCTTGCTCAGAGAACTGGACTCAACACGCCCTATTCACCGCACAAGAATATATCTGACTAGTAATAATCTTAAAACCTATGTATTGATATCTCTCTGTTAGTGTGTCAAGTGGGTGTAAAGCGGCATAAAAACAGCAGTGAAAAGCAGCTAAACCCCATTATAAAAATAAATTACTTTGAAAAACCCATGAAACAAACACAGTGAAAGAGAGAGAAATTCTTACACAATGCGTTCAGGGGCTGTGATGCAACCTGGATTGACCATATCTAGACCCACAGCTGGATGAGACATAAGGGTGGACACTCTTGGGGCTGAGAGGTTTGGTGAGGTTGGGTGAGCAAACGCAGACCCTTTAAAGTAATACTGCGTGGTACCCATCGCATGGGTCCCAAATCTCCAGGTTCAAGGGCATCTTCCTACATCGAAAACATGCATGAGAAAACAAAAAGATGGTACACCATGTGATAGGGAAAGGTTTCTAAAACGCACCTCATTTCTCTTCTCCTTGTGCCCGGGTTCGCCATTCCATCCGCTTTACTAAAAATCTCCCTACTTGGAGCATCAGCACCTTTAACCTCCTGTTCCCTACAGGTTGCAATTTGTCCTGAGGATGAACGGGTAGACGGGGAACCAGTGAGAGACCAACTCTTGTTGTTGGCACAGGCACAGGTCACTCTATTTTCCCATCAGGAAGAAGAATTAACCACAGGCTCATCCTCCCCCCCGGAACCAGAACAGGGCCTGAAGCCATCCTGCGCTTTTGCGGCCAGCTCCCAAAAAAGCGAGTTGTAAAATGGAGCTTCAGGGCACTGCAATTCAAAAACCTGCAGAGTTATAAATGATAACTCTCGTCCACAAATATATTGAGGGAAGGCAAAGAAGAGGATTTGAAATCAAGGCAGAATTGCAGGAAACAGATTTCAGGAGGTAGATTCGAATCGCCTTTAAAGCACATGAAAAGCGGCAAAACGTTGACAATGATGCCCTTGGCCAAAAAGGGCGTATGCGTTTTTTCCTGAATATATTCAGGAAAAAACCCATACGCCCTTTTTGGCCAACCAAGCAACCTGGAAAGGCAAATCAGGGCTACAAAGAAGACTCGCTACCCATCGGTCAAAAGGGCCATGCTGAAAAAAGTCTCAAAACCAGAAATGCAGGACAGGCCATGGAGAAATGGGAGCCTTGCTACACTGATGGGCGTGATGTAAATTGCAAACAGCCACTCTGGAGAAGTGTACGGTGTGTCTTGAAACATCTAAAAAACACAGCTTAGAGAGCATAGGGCACTTCCACTCATGGGGGTATAAATTGGGAAAATGAAAAATCAGCAAGACACAAACACCCCAAAGTTTAGGCCTGCTCTGTTGACAAGGACCTCCACTTCATTCCACCTTCAATATCCCAGGAAAGAGAAAAATGGATAAAGAAGTTGTGGTCCTTATGTACAATGGAATATCACTCAGCCATGAAATCAATGTCATAAGGCTAGTAGCAGCATGATGAGTGGATTTAGGTACGACGATTCTAAGTGAAATAAGTCACACAGAAAAGGACACTTCTCATAAGGTATCACTTTTAGAGGGAATGTAAAAACCGTTACACTTGAACTGAATTACAAAACAGAACAGAGTCACACATGCAGAAAACAGACTATGGCTGCTTAACGGGAAAGGTGAGGTGGGGTGATACATAAAACAAGCGTTTCAAATTAGCTCAGATACCGTTCCATAAACCCAATATGTAATAGACAAGACCTACTCCTTGCTCAGAGAACTGGACTCAACACGCCCTATTCACCGCACAAGAATATATCTGACTAGTAATAATCTTAAAACCTATGTATTGATATCTCTCTGTTAGTGTGTCAAGTGGGTGTAAAGCGGCATAAACACAGCAGTGAAAAGCAGCTAAACCCCAGTATAAAAATAAATTACTTCGAAAAACCCATGAAACAAAGACAGTGAAAGAGAGAGAAATTCTTACACAATGCGTTCAGGGGCTGTGATGCAACCTGGATTGACCATATCTAGACCCACAGCTGGATGAGACATAAGGGTGGACACTCTTGGGGCTGAGAGGTTTGGTGAGGTTGGGTGAGCAAACGCAGACCCTTTAAAGTAATACTGCGTGGTACCCATCCCATGGGTCCCAAATCTCCAGGTTCAAGGGCATCTTCCTACATCGAAAACATGCACGAGAAACCCAGAAGATGGTACACCGTGTGATGGGGAAAAATATCTAAAACGCACCTCATTTCTCATCTCCTTGTGCCCGGGTTCTCCATTCCAGCCGCTTTACTAGCAATCTCCTTATTTGGAGCATCAGCACCTTTAACCTCCTGTTCCGTGCAGGTTGCAATTTGTCCTGAGGATGAACGGGAAGACGGGGAACCAGTGAGAGACTAGCTCTTGGTGTTGGGACAGGCACATGTCACTCTATTTTCCCATCAGGAAGAAGAATTAACCACAGGCTCATCATAGCCCCCGGAACCAGAAGAGGGCCTGAAGCCATCCAGCGCTTTTGCGGCCAGCTCCCAAAAAGGCGAGTTGTAAAATGGAGCTTCAGGGCACTGCAATTCACAAACCTGCAGAGTTATAAATGATAACTCTCGTCCACAAATATATTGAGGGAAGGCAAAGAAGAGGATTTGAAATCAAGGCAGAATTGCAGGAAACAGATTTCAGGAGGTAGATTCGAATCGCCTTTAAAGCACATGAAAAGCGGCAAAACGTTGACAATGATGCCCTTGGCTAAAAATGGCGTATGCGTTTTTTCCTGAATATATTCAGGAAAAAACGCATACGCCCTTTTTGGCCAACCAAGCAACCTAGAAAGGCAAATCAGCGCTATAAAGAAGACTCGCTATCCATCGGTCAAAAGGGCCATGCTGAAAAAAGTCTCAAAACCAGAAATGCGGGACAGGCCATGGAGAAATGGGAGCCTTGCTACACTGATGGGCGGGATGTAAATTGCCAACAGCCACTCTGGAGAAGTGTACGGTGTGTCTTGAAACATCTAAAAAACACAGCTTAGAGAGCATAGGGCACTTCCACTCATGGGGGTATAAATTGGGAAAATGAAAAATCAGCAAGACACAAGCACCCCAAAGTTTAGGGCTGCTCTGTTGACAAGGACCTCCACTTCATTCCACCATCAATATCCGAGGAAAGAGAAAAATGGATAAAGAAGTTGTGGTCCTTATGTACAATGGAATATCACTCAGCCATGAAATCGATGTCATAAGGCTAGTAGCAGCATGAGAGTGGATTTAGGTACGACGATTCTAAGTGAAATAAGTCACACAGAAAAGGACACTTCTCATAAGGTATCACTTATAGAGGGAATGTAAAAACTGTTACACTTGAACTGAATTACAAAACGGAACAGAGTCACACATACAGAAAACGCACTATGGCTGCTTAACGGGAAAGGGGAGGTGGGGTGATACATAAAACAAGCGTTTCAAATTAGCTCAGATACCGTTCCATAAACCCAATATGTAATAGACAAGACCTACTCCTTGCTCAGAGAACTGGACTCAACACGCCCTATTCACCGCACAAGAATATATCTGACTAGTAATAATCTTAAAACGTATGTATTGATATCTCTCTGTTAGTGTGTCAAGTGGGTGTAAAGCGGCATAAACACAGCAGTGAAAAGCAGCTAAACCCCAGTATAAAAATAAATTACTTCGAAAAACCCATGAAACAAAGACAGTGAAAGAGAGAGAAATACTTACACAATGCGTTCAGGGGCTCTGATGCAACCTGGATTGACCATATCTAGACCCACAGCTGGACGAGACATAAGGGTGGACACTCTTGGGGCTGAGAGGTTTGGTGAGGTTGGGTGAGCAAACGCAGACCCTTTAAAGTAATACTGCGTGGTACCCATCGCATGGGTCCCAAATCTCCAGGTTCAAGGACATCTTCCTACATCGAAAACATGCATGAGAAAACAAAAAGATGGTACACCATGTGATGGGGAAAGGTTTCTAAAACGCACCTCATTTCTCTTCTCCTTGTGCCCGGGGTCGCCATTCCAGCCGCTTTACTAACAATCTCCCTACTTGGAGCATCAGCACCTTTAACCTCCTGTTCCGTACAGGTTGCAATTTGTCCTGAGGATGAACGGGTAGACGGGGAACCAGGGAGAGACTAGCTCTTGTTGTTGGCACAGGCATAGGTCACTCTATTTTCCCATCAGGAAGAAGAATTAACCACAGGCTCATCATCACCCCCGGAACCAGAACAGGGCCTGAAGCCATCCTGCGCTTTTGCGGCCAGCTCCCAAAAAAGCGAGTTGTAAAATGGAGCTTCAGGGCACTGCAATTCACAAACCTGCAGAGTTATAAATCATAACTCTCGTCCACAAATATATTGAGGGAAGGCAAAGAAGAGGATTTGAAATCAAGGCAGAATTGCAGGAAACAGATTTCAGGAGGTAGATTCGAATCGCCTTTAAAGCACATGAAAAGCGGCAAAACGTTGACAATGATGCCCTTGGCCAAAAAGGGCGTATGCGTTTTTTCCTGAATATATTCAGGAAAAAACCCATACGCCCTTTTTGGCCAACCAAGCAACCTGGAAAGGCAAATCAGGGCTACAAAGAAGACTCGCTACCCATCGGTCAAAAGGGCCATGCTGAAAAAAGTCTCAAAACCAGAAATGCAGGACAGGCCATGGAGAAATGGGAGCCTTGCTACACTGATGGGCGCAATGTAAATTGCCAACAGCCACTCTGGAGAAGTGTACGGTGTGTCTTGAAACATCTAAAAAACACAGCTTAGAGAGCATAGGGCACTTCCACTCATGGGGGTATAAATTGGGAAAATGAAAAATCAGCAAGACACAAGCACCCCAAAGTTTAGGGCTGCTCTGTTGACAAGGACCTCCACTTCATTCCACCTTCAATATCCCAGGAAAGAGAAAAATGGATAAAGAAGTTGTGGTCCTTATGTACAATGGAATATCACTCAGCCATGAAATCAATGTCATAAGGCTAGTAGCAGCATGATGAGTGGATTTAGGTACGACGATTCTAAGTGAAATAAGTCACACAGAAAAGGACACTTCTCATAAGGTATCACTTATAGAGGGAATGTAAAAACCGTTACACTTGAACTGAATTACAAAACAGAACAGAGTCACACATGCAGAAAACACACTATGGCTGCTTAAAGGGAAAGGTGAGGTGGGGTGATACATAAAACAAGGGTTTCAAATTAGCTCAGATACCGTTCCATAAACCCAATATGTAATAGACAAGACCTACTCCTTGCTCAGAGAACTGGACTCAACACGCCCTATTCACCACACAAGAATATATCTGACTAGTAATAATCTTAAAACCTATGTATTGATATCTCTCTGTTAGTGTGTCAAGTGGGTGTAAAGCAGCATAAACACAGCAGTGAAAAGCAGCTAAACCCCATTATAAAAATAAATTACTTTTACAAACCCATGAAACAAAGACAGTGAAAGAGAGAGAAATTCTTACACAATGCGTTCAGGGGCTGTGATGCAACCTGGATTGACCATATCTAGACCCACAGCTGGATGAGACATAAGGGTGGACACTCTTGGGGCTGAGAGGTTTGGTGAGGTTGGGTGAGCAAACGCAGACCCTTTAAAGTAATACTGCGTGGTACCCATCGCATGGGTCCCAAATCTCCAGGTTCAAGGACATCTTCCTACATCGAAAACATGCATGAGAAAACAAAATGATGGTACACCATGTGATGGGGAAAGGTTTCTAAAACGCACCTCATTTCTCTTCTCCTTGTGCCCGGGTTGGCCATTCCAGCCGCTTTACTAACAATCTCCCTACTTGGAGCATCAGCACCTTTAACCTCCTGTTCCGTACAGGTTGCAATTTGTCCTGAGGATGAACGGTTAGACGGGGAACCAGTGAGAGACTAGCTCTTGGTGTTGGGACAGGCACAGGTCACTCTATCTTCCCATCAGGAAGAAGAATTAACCACAGGCTCATCCACCCCCCGGGAACCAGAACAGGGCCTGAAGCCATCCTGCGCTTTTGCGGCCAGCTCCCAAAAAAGCGAGTTTTAAATGGAGCTTCAGGGCACTGCAATTCACAAACCTGCAGAGTTATAAATCATAACTCTCGTCCACAAATATATTGAGGGAAGGCAAAGAAGAGGATTTGAAATCAAGGCAGATTTGCAGGAAACAGATTCCAGGAGGTAGATTCAAATCGCCTTTAAAGCACATGAAAAGCGGCAAAACGTTGACAATGATGCCCTTGGCCAAAAAGGGCGTATGCGTTTTTTCCTGAATATATTCAGGAAAAAACGCATACGCCCTTTTTGGCCAACCAAGCAACCTGGAAAGGCAAATCAGCGCTACAAAGAAGACTCGCTACCCATCGGTCAAAAGCGCCATGCTGAAAAAAGTCTCAAAACCAGAAATGCAGGACAGGCCATGGAGAAATGGGAGCCTTGCTACACTGATGGGCGGGATGTAAATTGCCAACAGCCACTCTGGAGAAGTGTACGGTGTGTCCTGAAACATCTAAAAAACACAGCTTAGAGAGCATAGGGCACTTCCACTCATGGGGGTATAAATTGGGAAAATGAAAAATCAGCAAGACACAAGCACCCCAAAGTTTAGGCCTGCTCTGTTGACAAGGACCTCCACTTCATTCCACCTTCAATATCCCAGGAAAGAGAAAAATGGATAAAGAAGTTGTGGTCCTTATGTACAATGGAATATCACTCAGCCATGAAATCAATGTCATAAGGCTAGTAGCAGCATGATGAGTGGATTTAGGTTCGACGATTCTAAGTGAAATAAGTCACACAGAAAAGGACACTTCTCATAAGGTATCACTTATAGAGGGATTGTAAAAACCGTTACACTTGAACTGAATTACAAAACAGAACAGAGTCACACATGCAGAAAACACACTATGGCTGCTTATCGGGAAAGGTGAGGTGGGGTGATACATAAAACAAGGGTTTCAAATTAGCTCAGATACCGTTCCATAAACCCAATATGTAATAGACAAGACCTACTCCTTGCTCAGAGAACTGGACTCAACACGCCCTATTCACCGCACAAGAATATATCTGACTAGTAATAATCTTAAAACCTATGTATTGATATCTCTCTGTTAGTGTGTCAAGTGGGTGTAAAGCGGCATAAACACAGCAGTGAAAAGCAGCTAAACCCCATTGTAAAAATAAATTACTTTGAAAAACCAATGAAACAAAGACAGTGAAAGAGAGAGAAATACTTACACAATGCGTTCAGGGGCTGTGATGCAACCTGGATTGACCATATCTAGACCCACAGCTGGATGAGACATAAGGGTGGACACTCTTGGGGCTGAGAGGTTTGGTGAGGTTGGGTGAGCAAACGCCGACCCTTTAAAGTAATACTGCGTGGTACCCATCGCATGGGTCCCAAATCTCCAGGTACAAGGGCATCTTCCTACATCGAAAACATGCATGAGAAAACAAAAGGATGGTACACCATGTGATGGGGAAAGGTTTCTAAAACGCACCTCATTTCTCTTCTCCTTGTGCCCGGGTTGGCCATTCCAGCCGCTTTACTAACAATCTCCCTACTTGGAGCATCAGCACCTTTAACCTCCTGTTCCGTACAGGTTGCAATTTGTCCTGAGGATGAACGGGTAGACGGGGAACCAGTGAGAGACTAGCTCTTGGTGTTGGGACAGGCACAGGTCACTCTATCTTCCCATCAGGAAGAAGAATTAACCACAGGCTCATCCACCCCCCGGGAACCAGAACAGGGCCTGAAGCCATCCTGCGCTTTTGCGGCCAGCTCCCAAAAAAGCGAGTTGTAAAATGGAGCTTCAGGGCACTGCAATTCACAAACCTGCAGAGTTATAAATCATAACTCTCGTCCACAAATATATTGAGGGAAGGCAAAGAAGAGGATTTGAAATCAAGGCAGATTTGCAGGAAACAGATTCCAGGAGGTAGATTCAAATCGCCTTTAAAGCACATGAAAAGCGGCAAAACGTTGACAATGATGCCCTTGGCCAAAAAGGGCGTATGCGTTTTTTCCTGAATATATTCAGGAAAAAACGCATACGCCCTTTTTGGCCAACCAAGCAACCTGGAAAGGCAAATCAGCGCTACAAAGAAGACTCGCTACCCATCGGTCAAAAGGGCCATGCTGAAAAAAGTCTCAAAACCAGAAATGCAGGACAGGCCATGGAGAAATGGGAGCCTTGCTACACTGATGGGCGGGATGTAAATTGCCAACAGCCACTCTGGAGAAGTGTATGGTGTGTCCTGAAACATCTAAAAAACACAGCTTAGAGAGCATAGGGCACTTCCACTCATGGGGGTATAAATTGGGAAAATGAAAAATCAGCAAGACACAAGCACCCCAAAGTTTAGGGCTGCTCTGTTGACAAGGACCTCCACTTCATTCCACCTTCAATATCCCAGGAAAGAGAAAAATGGATAAAGAAGTTGTGGTCCTTATATACAATGGAATATCACTCAGCCATGAAATCAATGTCATAAGGCTAGTAGCAGCATGATGAGTGGATTTAGGTTCGACGATTCTAAGTGAAATAAGTCACACAGAAAAGGACACTTCTCATAAGGTATCACTTATAGAGGGAATGTAAAAACCGTTACACTTGAACTGAATTACAAAACAGAACAGAGTCACACATGCAGAAAACACACTATGGCTGCTTAACGGGAAAGGTGAGGTGGGGTGATACATAAAACAAGCGTTTCAAATTAGCTCAGATACCGTTCCATAAACCCAATATGTAATAGACAAGACCTACTCCTTGCTCAGAGAACTGGACTCAACACGCCCTATTCACCGCACAAGAATATATCTGACTAGTAATAATCTTAAAACCTATGTATTGATATCTCTCTGTTAGTGTGTCAAGTGGGTGTAAAGCGGCATAAACACAGCAGTGAAAAGCAGCTAAACCCCAGTATAAAAATAAATTACTTTTACAAACCCATGAAACAAAGACAGTGAAAGAGAGAGAAATTCTTACACAATGCGTTCAGGGGCTGTGATGCAACCTGGATTGACCATATCTAGACCCACAGCTGGATGAGACATAAGGGTGGACACTCTTGGGGCTGAGAGGTTTGGTGAGGTTGGGTGAGCAAACGCAGACCCTTTAAAGTAATACTGCGTGGTACCCATCGCATGGGTCCCAAATCTCCAGGTTCAAGGACATCTTCCTACATCGAAAACATGCATGAGAAAACAAAAAGATGGTACACCATGTGATGGGGAAAGGTTTCTAAAACGCACCTCATTTCTCTTCTCCTTGTGCCCGGGGTCGCCATTCCAGCCGCTTTACTAACAATCTCCCTACTTGGAGCATCAGCACCTTTAACCTCCTGTTCCGTACAGGTTGCAATTTGTCCTGAGGATGAACGGGAAGATGGGGAACCAGTGAGAGACTACCTCTTGTTTTTGGGACAGGAACAGGTCACTCTATTTTCCCATCAGGAAGAAGAATTTACCACAGGCTCATCCTCCCCCCCCCCGGAACCAGAACAGGACCTGAAGCCATCCTGCGCTTTTGCGGCCAGCTCCCAAAAAAGCGAGTTGTAAAATGGAGCTTCAGGGCACTGCAATTCACAAACCTGCAGAGTTATAAATCATAACTCTCGTCCACAAATATATTGAGGGAAGGCAAAGAAGAGGATTTGAAATCAAGGCAGATTTGCAGGAAACAGATTCCAGGAGGTAGATTCAAATCGCCTTTAAAGCACATGAAAAGCGGCAAAACGTTGACAATGATGCCCTTGGCCAAAAAGGGCGTATGCGTTTTTTCCTGAATATATTCAGGAAAAAACGCATACGCCCTTTTTGGCCAACCAAGCAACCTGGAAAGGCAAATCAGCGCTACAAAGAAGACTCGCTACCCATCGGTCAAAAGGGCCATGCTGAAAAAAGTCTCAAAACCAGAAATGCAGGACAGGCCATGGAGAAATGGGAGCCTTGCTACACTGATGGGCGGGATGTAAATTGCCAACAGCCACTCTGGAGAAGTGTACGGTGTGTCCTGAAACATCTAAAAAACACAGCTTAGAGAGCATAGGGCACTTCCACTCATGGGGGTATAAATTGGGAAAATGAAAAATCAGCAAGACACAAGCACCCCAAAGTTTAGGGCTGCTCTGTTGACAAGGACCTCCACTTCATTCCACCTTCAATATCCCAGGAAAGAGAAAAATGGATAAAGAAGTTGTGGTCCTTATGTACAATGGAATATCACTCAGCCATGAAATCAATGTCATAAGGCTAGTAGCAGCATGATGAGTGGATTTAGGTTCGACGATTCTAAGTGAAATAAGTCACACAGAAAAGGACACTTCTCATAAGGTATCACTTATAGAGGGAATGTAAAAACCGTTACACTTGAACTGAATTACAAAACAGAACAGAGTCACACATGCAGAAAACACACTATGGCTGCTTATCGGGAAAGGTGAGGTGGGGTGATACATAAAACAAGGGTTTCAAATTAGCTCAGATACCGTTCCATAAACCCAATATGTAATAGACAAGACCTACTCCTTGCTCAGAGAACTGGACTCAACACGCCCTATTCACCGCACAAGAATATATCTGACTAGTAATAATCTTAAAACCTATGTATTGATATCTCTCTGTTAGTGTGTCAAGTGGGTGTAAAGCGGCATAAACACAGCAGTGAAAAGCAGCTAAACCCCAGTATAAAAATAAATTACTTTTACAAACCCATGAAACAAAGACAGTGAAAGAGAGAAAAATTCTTACACAATGCGTTCAGGGGCTGTGATGCAACCTGGATTGACCATATCTAGACCCACAGCTGGATGAGACATAAGGGTGGACACTCTTGGGGCTGAGAGGTTTGGTGAGGTTGGGTGAGCAAACGCAGACCCTTTAAAGTAATACTGCGTGGTACCCATCGCATGGGTCCCAAATCTCCAGGTTCAAGGACATCTTCCTACATCGAAAACATGCATGAGAAAACAAAAAGATGGTACACCATGTGATGGGGAAAGGTTTCTAAAACGCACCTCATTTCTCTTCTCCTTGTGCCCGGGGTCGCCATTCCAGCCGCTTTACTAACAATCTCCCTACTTGGAGCATCAGCACCTTTAACCTCCTGTTCCGTACAGGTTGCAATTTGTCCTGAGGCTGAACGGGAAGATGGGGAACCAGTGAGAGACTACCTCTTGTTGTTGGGACAGGAACAGGTCACTCTATTTTCCCATCAGGAAGAAGAATTTACCACAGGCTCATCCTCCCCCCCCCCGGAACCAGAACAGGGCCTGAAGCCATCCTGCGCTTTTGCGGCCAGCTCCCAAAAAAGCGAGTTGTAAAATGGAGCTTCAGGGCACTGCAATTCACAAACCTGCAGAGATATAAATGATAACTCTCGTCCACAAATATATTGAGGGAAGGCAAAGAAGAGGATTTGAAATCAAGGCAGAATTGCAGGAAACAGATTTCAGGAAGTAGATTCGAATCGCCTTTAAAGCACATGAAAAGCGGCAAAACGTTGACAATGATGCCCTTGGCCAAAAAGGGCGTATGCGTTTTTTCCTGAATATATTCAGGAAAAAATGCATACGCCCTTTTTGGCCAACCAAGCAACCTGGTAAGGCAAATCAGGGCAACAAAGAAGACTCGCTACCCATCGGTCAAAAGGGCCATGCTGAAAAAGTCTCAAAACCAGAAATGCAGGACAGGCCATGGAGAAATGGGAGCCTTGCTACACTGATGGGCGGGATGTAAATTGCCAACAGCCACTCTGGAGAAGTGTACGGTGTGTCCTGAAACATCTAAAAAACACAGCTTAGAGAGCATAGGGCACTTCCACTCATGGGGGTATAAATTGGGAAAATGAAAAATCAGCAAGAAACAAACACCCCAAAGTTTAGGGCTGCTCTGTTGACAAGGACCTCCACTTCATTCCACCTTCAATATCCCAGGAAAGAGAAAAATGGATAAAGAAGTTGTGGTCCTTATGTACAATGGAATATCACTCAGCCATGAAATCAATGTCATAAGGCTAGTAGCAGCATGATGAGTGGATTTAGGTACGACGATTCTAAGTGAAATAAGTCACACAGAAAAGGACACTTCTCATAAGGTATCACTTATAGAGGGAATGTAAAAAGCGTTACACTTGAACTGAATTACAAAACAGAACAGAGTCACACATGCAGAAAACACACTATGGCTGCTTAACGGGAAAAGTGAGGTGGGGTGATACATAAAACAAGGGTTTCAAATTAGCTCAGATACCGTTCCATAAACCCAATATGTAATAAACAAGACCTACTCCTTGCTCAGAGAACTGGACTCAACACGCCCTATTCACCGCACAAGAATATATCTGACTAGTAATAATCTTAAAACCTATGTATTGATATCTCTCTGTTAGTGTGTCAAGTGGGTGTAAAGCGGCATAAACACAGCAGTGAAAAGCAGCTAAACCCCAGTATAAAAATAAATTACTTCGAAAAACCCATGAAACAAAGACAGTGAAAGAGAGTGAAATTCTTACACAATGCGTTCAGGGGCTGTGATGCAACCTATATTGACCATATCTAGACCCACAGCTGGATGAGACATAAGGGTGGACACTCTTGGGGCTGAGAGGTTTGGTGAGGTTGGGTGAGCAAACGCAGACCCTTTAAAGTAATAGTGCGTGGTACCCATCGCATGGGTCCCAAATCTCCAGGTTCAAGGACATCTTCCTACATCGAAAACATGCATGAGAAAACAAAAAGATGGTACACCATGTGATGGGGAAAGGTTTCTAAAACGCACCTCATTTCTCTTCTCCTTGTGCCCGGGGTCACCATTCCAGCCGCTTTACTAACAATCTCCCTACTTGGAGCATCAGCACCTTTAACCTCCTGTTCCGTACAGGTTGCAATTTGTCCTGAGGATGAACGGGTAGACGGGGAACCAGTGAGAGACTAGCTCTTGTTGTTGGCACAGGCACAGGTCACTCTATTTTCCCATCAGGAAGAAGAATTAACCACAGGCTCATCATCCCCCCCGGAACCAGAACAGGGCCTGAAGCCATCCTGCGCTTTTGCGGCCAGCTCCCAAAAAAGCGAGTTGTAAAATGGAGCTTCAGGGCACTGCAATTCACAAACCTGCAGAGTTATAAATGATAACTCTCGTCCACAAATATATTGAGGGAAGGCAAAGAAGAGGATTTGAAATCAAGGCAGAATTGCAGGAAACAGATTTCAGGAGGTAGATTCGAATCGCCTTTAAAGCACATGAAAAGCGGCAAAACGTTGACAATGATGCCCTTGGCCAAAAAGCGCGTATGCGTTTTTTCCTGAATATATTCAGGAAAAAACGCATACGCCCTTTTTGGCCAACCAAGCAACCTGGAAAGGCAAATCAGGGCTACAAAGAAGACTCGCTACCCATCGGTCAAAAGGGCCATGCTGAAAAAAGTCTCAAAACCAGAAATGTAGGACAGGCCATGGAGAAATGGGAGCCTTGCTACACTGATGGGCGCGATGTAAATTGCCAACAGCCACTCTGGAGAAGTGTACGGTGTGTCTTGAAACATCTAAAAAACACAGCTTAGAGAGCATAGGGCACTTCCACTCATGGGGGTATAAATTGGGAAAATGAAAAATCAGCAAGACACAAGCACCCCAAAGTTTAGGGCTGCTCTGTTGACAAGGAACTATACTTCATTCCACCTTCAATATCCCAGGAAAGAGAAAAATGGATAAAGAAGTTGTGGTCCTTATGTACAATGGAATATCACTCAGCCATGAAATCAATGTCATAAGGCTAGTAGCAGCATGATGAGTGGATTTAGGTACGACGATTCTAAGTGAAATAAGTCACACAGAAAAGGACACTTCTCATAAGGTATCACTTATAGAGGGACTGTAAAAACCGTTACACTTGAACTGAATTACAAAACAGAACAGAGTCACACATGCAGAAAACACACTATGGCTGCTTAACGGGAAAGGTGAGGTGGGGTGATACATAAAACAAGGGTTTCAAATTAGCTCAGATACCGTTCCATAAACCCAATATGTAATAGACAAGACCTACTCCTTGCTCAGAGAACTGGACTCAACACGCCCTATTCACCACACAAGAATATATCTGACTAGTAATAATCTTAAAACCTATGTATTGATATCTCTCTGTTAGTGTGTCAAGTGGGTGTAAAGCAGCATAAACACAGCAGTGAAAAGCAGCTAAACCCCATTATAAAAATAAATTACTTTTACAAACCCATGAAACAAAGACAGTGAAAGAGAGAGAAATTCTTACACAATGCGTCCAGGGGCTGTGATGCAACCTGGATTGACCATATCTAGACCCACAGCTGGATGAGACATAAGGGTGGACACTCTTGGGGCTGAGAGGTTTGGTGAGGTTGGGTGAGCAAACGCAGACCCTTTAAAGTAATACTGCGTGGTACCCATCCCATGGGTCCCAAATCTCCAGGTTCAAGGGCATCTTCCTACATCGAAAACATGCACGAGAAACCCAGAAGATGGTACACCGTGTGATGGGGAAAAATATCTAAAACGCACCTCAGTTCTCATCTCCTTGTGCCCGGGTTCTCCATTCCAGCCGCTTTACTAGCAATCTCCTTATTTGGAGCATCAGCACCTTTAACCTCCTGTTCCGTGCAGGTTGCAATTTGTCCTGAGGATGAACGGGAAGACGGGGAACCAGTGAGAGACTAGCTCTTGGTGTTGGGACAGGCACAGGTCACTCTATTTTCCCATCAGGAAGAAGAATTAACCACAGGCCCATCATCCCCCCCGGAACCAGAACAGGGCCTGAAGCCATCCAGCGCTTTTGCGGCCAGCTCCCAAAAAAGCGAGTTGTAAAATGGAGCTTCAGGGCACTGCAATTCCCAAACCTGCAGAGTTATAAATGATAACTCTCGTCCACAAATATATTGAGGGAAGGCAAAGAAGAGGATTTGAAATCAAGGCAGAATTGCAGGAAACAGATTTCAGGAGGTAGATTCGAATCGCCTTTAAAGCACATGAAAAGCGGCAAAACGTTGACAATGATGCCCTTGGCTAAAAATGGCGTATGCGTTTTTTCCTGAATATATTCAGGAAAAAACGCATACGCCCTTTTTGGCCAACCAAGCAACCTGGAAAGGCAAATCAGCGCTACAAAGAAGACTCGCTACCCATCGGTCAAAAGGGCCATGCTGAAAAAAGTCTCAAAACCAGAAATGCGGTACAGGCCATGGAGAAATGGGAGCCTTGCTACACTGATGGGCGGGATGTAAATTGCCAACAGCCACTCTGGAGAAGTGTACGGTGTGTCTTGAAACATCTAAAAAACACAGCTTAGAGAGCATAGGGCACTTCCACTCATGGGGGTATAAATTGGGAAAATGAAAAATCAGCAAGACACAAGCACCCCAAAGTTTAGGGCTGCTCTGTTGACAAGGATCTCCACTTCATTCCACCTTCAATATCCCAGGAAAGAGAAAAATGGATAAAGAAGTTGTGGTCCTTATGTACAATGGAATATCACTCAGCCATGAAATCGATGTCATAAGGCTAGTAGCAGCATGATGAGTGGATTTAGGTACGACGATTCTAAGTGAAATAAGTCACACAGAAAAGGACACTTCTCATAAGGTATCACTTATAGAGGGACTGTAAAAACCGTTACACTTGAACTGAATTACAAAACAGAACAGAGTCACACATGCAGAAAACACACTATGGCTGCTTAACGGGAAAGGTGAGGTGGGGTGATACATAAAACAAGGGTTTCAAATTAGCTCAGATACCGTTCCATAAACCCAATATGTAATAGACAAGACCTACTCCTTGCTCAGAGAACTGGACTCAACACGCCCTATTCACCGCACAAGAATATATCTGACTAGTAATAATCTTAAAACCTATGTATTGATATCTCTCTGTTAGTGTGTCAAGTGGGTGTAAAGCGGCATAAACACAGCAGTGAAAAGCAGCTAAACCCCAGTATAAAAATAAATTACTTTTACAAACCCATGAAACAAAGACAGTGAAAGAGAGAGAAATTCTTACACAATGCGTTCAGGGGCTGTGATGCAACCTGGATTGACCATATCTAGACCCACAGCTGGATGAGACATAAGGGTGGACACTCTTGGGGCTGAGAGGTTTGGTGAGGTTGGGTGAGCAAACGCAGACCCTTTAAAGTAATACTGCGTGGTACCCATCGCATGGGTCCCAAATCTCCAGGTTCAAGGGCATCTTCCTACATCGAAAACATGCATGAGAAAACAAAAAGATGGTACACCATGTGATGGGGAAAGGTTTCTAAAACGCACCTCATTTCTCTTCTCCTTGTGCCCGGGTTCGCCATTCCATCTGCTTTACTAACAATCTCCCTACTTGGAGCATCAGCACCTTTAACCTCCTGTTCCGTACAGGTTGCAATTTGTCCTGAGGATGAACGGGTAGACGGGGAACCAGTGAGAGACTAGCTCTTGGTGTTGGGACAGGCACAGGTCACTCTATTTTCCCATCAGGAAGAAGAATTAACCACAGGCTCATCCTCCCCCCCGGAACCAGAACAGGGCCTGAAGCCATCCTGCGCTTTTGCGGCCAGCTCCCAAAAAAGCGAGTTGTAAAATGGAGTTTCAGGGCACTGCAATTCCCAAACCTGCAGAGTTATAAATGATAACTCTCGTCCACAAATATATTGAGGGAAGGCAAAGAAGAGGATTTGAAATCAAGGCAGAAATGCAGGACACAGATTTCAGGAGGTAGATTCGAATCGCCTTTAAAGCACATGAAAAGCGGCAAAACGTTGACAATGATGCCCTTGGCCAAAAAGGGCGTATGCGTTTTTTCCTGAATATATTCAGGAAAAAACGCATACGCCCTTTTTGGCCAACCAAGCCACCTGGAAAGGCAAATCAGCGCTACAAAGAAGACTCGCTACCCATCGGTCAAAAGGGCCATGCTGAAAAAAGTCTCAAAACCAGAAATGCAGGACAGGCCATGGAGAAATGGCAGCCTTGCTACACTGATGGGCGGGATGTAAATTGCCAACAGCCACTCTGGAGAAGTGTACGGTGTGTCCTGAAACATCTAAAAAACACAGCTTAGAGAGCATAGGGCACTTCCACTCATGGGGGTATAAATAGGGAAAATGAAAAATCAGCAAGACACAAGCACCCCAAAGTTTAGGGCTGCTCTGCTGACAAGGACCTCCACTTCATTCCACCTTCAATATCCCAGGAAAGAGAAAAATGGATAAAGAAGTTGTGGTCCTTATGTACAATGGAATATCACTCAGCCATGAAATCAATGTCATAAGGCTAGTAGCAGCATGATGAGTGGATTTAGGTACGACGATTCTAAGTGAAATAAGTCACACAGAAAAGGACACTTCTCATAAGGTATCACTTATAGAGGGACTGTAAAAACCGTTTCACTTGAACTGAATTACAAAACAGAACAGAGTCACACATGCAGAAAACACACTATGGCTGCTTAACGGGAAAGGTGAGGTGGGGTGATACATAAAACAAGGGTTTCAAATTAGCTCAGATAACGTTCCATAAACCCAATATGTAATAGACAAGACCTACTCCTTGCTCAGAGAACTGGACTCAACACGCCCTATTCACCGCACAAGAATATATCTGACTAGTAATAATCTTAAAACCTATGTATTGATATCTCTCTGTTAGTGTGTCAAGTGGGTGTAAAGCGGCATAAACACAGCAGTGAAAAGCAGCTAAACCCCATTATAAAAATAAATTACTTTGAAAAACCCATGAAACAAAGACAGTGAAAGAGAGAGAAATTCTTACACAATGCGTTCAGGGGCTGTGATGCAACCTGGATTGACCATATCTAGACCCACAGCTGGATGAGACATAAGGGTGGACACTCTTGGGGCTGAGAGGTTTGGTGAGGTTGGGTGAGCAAACGCAGACCCTTTAAAGTAATACTGCGTGGTACCCATCGCATGGGTCCCAAATCTCCAGGTTCAAGGACATCTTCCTACATCGAAAACATGCATGAGAAAACAAAAAGATGGTACACCATGTGATGGGGAAAGGTTTCTAAAACGCACCTCATTTCTCTTCTCCTTGTGCCCGGGTTTGCCATTCCAGCCGCTTTACTAACAATCTCCCTACTTGGAGCATCAGCACCTTTAACCTCCTGTTCCGTACAGGTTGCAATTTGTCCTGAGGATGAACGGGTAGACGGGGAACCAGTGAGAGACGAGCTCTTGGTGTTGGGACAGGCACAGGTCACTCTATTTTCCCATCAGGAAGAAGAATTAACCACAGGCTCATCCTCCCCGCCGGAACCAGAACAGGGCCTGAAGCCATCCTGCGCTTTCGCGGCCAGCTCCCAAAAAAGCGAGTTGTAAAATGGAACTTCAGGGCACTGCAATTCCCAAACCTGCAGAGTTATAAATGATAACTCTCGTCCACAAATATATTGAGGGAAGGCAAAGAAGAGGATTTGAAATCAAGGCAGAATTGCAGGAAACAGATTTCAGGAGGTAGATTCGAATCGCCTTTAAAGCACATGAAAAGCGGCAAAACGTTGACAATGATGCCCTTGGCCAAAAAGGGCGTATGCGTTTTTTCCTGAATATATTCAGGAAAAAACGCATACGCCCTTTTTGGCCAACCAAGCCACCTGGAAAGGCAAATCAGCGCTACAAAGAAGACTCGCTACCCATCGGTCAAAAGGGCCATGCTGAAAAAAGTCTCAAAACCAGAAATGCAGGACAGGCCATGGAGAAATGGGAGCCTTGCTACACTGATGGGCGGGATGTAAATTGCCAACAGCCACTCTGGAGAAGTGTACGGTGTGTCCTGAAACATCTAAAAAACACAGCTTAGAGAGCATAGGGCACTTCCACTCATGGGGGTATAAATTGGGAAAATGAAAAATCAGCAAGACACAAGCACCCCAAAGTTTAGGGCTGCTCTGTTGACAAGGACCTCCACTTCATTCCACCATCAATATCCCAGGAAAGAGAAAAATGGATAAAGAAGTTGTGGTCCTTATGTACAATGGAATATCACTCAGCCATGAAATCGATGTCATAAGGCTAGTAGCAGCATGATGAGTGGATTTAGGTACGACGATTCTAAGGGAAATAAGTCACACAGAAAAGGACACTTCTCATAAGGTATCACTTATAGAGGGACTGTAAAAACCGTTACACTTGAACTGAATTACAAAACAGAACAGAGTCACACATGCAGAAAACGCACTATGGCTGCTTAACGGGAAAGGTGAGGTGGGGTGATACATAAAACAAGGGTTTCAAATTAGCTCAGATACCGTTCCATAAACCCAATATGTAATAGACAAGACGTACTCCTTGCTCAGAGAACTGGACTCAACACGCCCTATTCACCGCACAAGAATATATCTGACTAGTAATAATCTTAAAACCTATGTATTGATATCTCTCTGTTAGTGTGTCAAGTGGGTGTAAAGCGGCATAAACACAGCAGTGAAAAGCAGCTAAACCCCAGTATAAAAATAAATTACTTTTACAAACCCATGAAACAAAGACAGTGAAAGAGAGAGAAATTCTTACACAATGCGTTCAGGGGCTGTGATGCAACCTGGATTGACCATATCTAGACCCACAGCTGGATGAGACATAAGGGTGGACACTCTTGGGGCTGAGAGGTTTGGTGAGGTTGGGTGAGCAAACGCAGACCCTTTAAAGTAATACTGCGTGGTACCCATCGCATGGGTCCCAAATCTCCAGGTTCAAGGGCATCTTCCTACATCGAAAACATGCATGAGAAAACAAAAAGATGGTACACCATGTGATGGGGAAAGGTTTCTAAAACGCACCTCATTTCTCTTCTCCTTGTGCCCGGGTTTGCAATTCCATCCGCTTTACTAACAATCTCCCTATTTGGAGCATCAGCACCTTTAACCTCCTGTTCCGTACAGGTTGCAATTTGTCCTGAGGATGAACGGGTAGACGGGGAACCAGTGAGAGACTAGCTCTTGGTGTTGGGACAGGCACAGGTCACTCTATTTTCCCATCAGGAAGAAGAATTAACCACAGGCTCATCCTCCACCCCCCCCCCCGGAACCAGAACAGGGCCTGAAGCCATCCTGCGCTTTTGCGGCCAGCTCCCAAAAAAGCGAGTTGTAAAATGGAGCTTCAGGGCACTGCAATTCCCAAAGCTACAGAGTTATAAATGATAACTCTCGTGCACAAATATATTGAGGGAAGGCAAAGAAGAGGATTTGAAATCAAGGCAGAATTGCAGGAAACAGATTTCAGGAGGTAGATTCGAATCGCCTTTAAAGCACATGAAAAGCGGCAAAACGTTGACAATGATGCCCTTGGCCAAAAAGGGCGTATGCGTTTTTTCCTGAATATATTCAGGAAAAAACGCATACGCCCTTTTTGGCCAACCAAGCAACCTGGAAAGGCAAATCAGGGCTACAAAGAAGACTCGCTACCCATCGGTCAAAAGGGCCATGCTGAAAAAAGTCTCAAAACCAGAAATGCAGGACAGGCCATGGAGAAATGGGAGCCTTGCTACACAGATGGGCGGGATGTAAATTGCCAACAGCCACTCTGGAGAAGTGTACGGTGTGTCCTGAAACATCTAAAAAACACAGCTAAGAGAGCTTAGGGCACTTCCACTCATGGGGGTATAAATTGGGAAAATGAAAAATCAGCAAGACACAAGCACCCCAAAGTTTAGGGCTGCTCTGTTGACAAGGACCTCCACTTCATTCCACCTTCAATATCCCAGGAAAGAGAAAAATGGATAAAGAAGTTGTGGTCCTTATGTACAATGGAATATCACTCAGCCATGAAATCAATGTCATAAGGCTAATAGCAGCATGATGAGTGGATTTAGGTACGACGATTCTAAGGGAAATAAGTCACACAGAAAAGGACACTTCTCATAAGGTATCACTTATAGAGGGACTGTAAAAACCGTTACACTTGAACTGAATTACAAAACAGAACAGAGTCACACATGCAGAAAACACACTATGGCTGCTTAACGGGAAGGGTGAGGTGGGGTGATACATAAAACAAGGGTTTCAAATTAGCTCAGATACCGTTCCATAAACCCAATATGTAATAGAAAAGACCTACTCCTTGCTCAGAGAACTGGACTCAACACGCCCTATTCACCGCACAAGAATATATCTGACTAGTAATAATCTTAAAACCTATGTATTGATATCTCTCTGTTAGTGTGTCAAGTGGGTGTAAAGCGGCATAAACACAGCAGTGAAAAGCAGCTAAACCCCATTATAAAAATAAATTACTTTGAAAAACCCATGAAACAAAGACAGTGAAAGAGAGAGAAATTCTTACACAATGCGTTCAGGGGCTGTGATGCAACCTGCATTGACCATATCTAGACCCACAGCTGGATGAGACATAAGGGTGGACACTCTTGGGGCTGAGAGGTTTGGTGAGGTTGGGTGAGCAAACGCAGACCCTTTAAAGTAATACTGCGTGGTACCCATCGCATGGGTCCCAAATCTCCAGGTTCAAGGGCATCTTCCTACATCGAAAACATGCATGAGAAAACAAAAAGATGGTACACCATGTGATGGGGAAAGGTTTCTAAAACGCACCTCATTTCTCTTCTCCTTGTGCCCGGGTTCGCCATTCCAGCCGCTTTACTAACAATCTCCCTACTTGGAGCATCAGCACCTTTAACCTCCTGTTCCGTACAGGTTGCAATTTGTCCTGAGGATGAACGGGTAGACGGGGAACCAGTGTGAGACTAGCTCTTGGTGTTGGGACAGGCACAGGTCACTCTATTTTCCCATCAGGAAGAAGAATTAACCACAGGCTCATCCTCCCCCCCGGAACCAGAACAGGGCCTGAAGCCATCCTGCGCTTTTGCGGCCAGCTGCCAAAAAAGCGAGCTGTAAAATGGAGTTTCAGGGCACTGCAATTCACAAACCTGCAGAGTTATAAATGATAACTCTCGTCCACAAATATATTGAGGGAAGGCAAAGAAGAGGATTTGAAATCAAGGCAGAAATGCAGGAAACAGATTTCAGGAGGTAGATTCGAATCGCCTTTAAAGCACATGAAAAGCGGCAAAACGTTGACAATGATGCCCTTGGCCAAAAAGGGCGTATGCGTTTTTTCCTGAATATATTCAGGAAAAAACGCATACGCCCTTTTTGGCCAACCAAGCAACCTGGAAAGGCAAATCAGGGCTACAAAGAAGACTCGCTACCCATCGGTCAAAAGGGCCATGCTGAAAAAAGTCTCAAAACCAGAAATGCAGGACAGGCCATGGAGAAATGGGAGCCTTGCTACACTGATGGGCGGGATGTAAATTGCCAACAGCCACTCTGGAGAAGTGTACGGTGTGTCCTGAAACATCTAAAAAACACAGCTTAGAGAGCATAGGGCACTTCCACTCATGGGGGTATAAATAGGGAAAATGAAAAATCAGCAAGACACAAGCACCCCAAAGTTTAGGGCTGCTCTGTTGACAAGGACCTCCACTTCATTCCACCTTCAATATCCCAGGAAAGAGAAAAATGGATAAAGAAGTTGTGGTCCTTATGTACAATGGAATATCACTCAGCCATGAAATCAATGTCATAAGGCTAGTAGCAGCATGATGAGTGGATTTAGGTACGACGATTCTAAGGGAAATAAGTCACACAGAAAAGGACACTTCTCATAAGGTATCACTTATAGAGGGACTGTAAAAACCGTTACACTTGAACTGAATTACAAAACAGAACAGAGTCACACATGCAGAAAACACACTATGGCTGCTTAACGGGAAAGGTGAGGTGGGGTGATACATAAAACAAGGGTTTCAAAATAGCTCAGATACCATTCCATAAACCCAATATATAATAGACAAGACCTACTCCTTGCTCAGAGAACTGGACTCAACACGCCCTATTCACCGCACAAGAATATATCTGACTAGTAATAATCTTAAAACCTATGTATTGATATCTCTCTGTTAGTGTGTCAAGTGGGTGTAAAGCGGCATAAACACAGCAGTGAAAAGCAGCTAAACCCCATTATAAAAATAAATTACTTTTACAAACCCATGAAACAAAGACAGTGAAAGAGAGAGAAATTCTTACACAATGCGTTCAGGGGATGTGATGCAACCTGGATTGACCATTTCTAGACCCACAGCTGGATGAGACATAAGGGTGGACACTCTTGGGGCTGAGAGGTTTGGTGAGGTTGGGTGAGCAAACGCAGACCCTTTAAAGTAATACTGCGTGGTACCCATCGCATGGGTCCCAAATCTCCAGGTTCAAGGGCATCTTCCTACATCGAAAACATGCATGAGAAAACAAAAAAGATGGTACACCATGTGATGGGGAAAGGTTTCTAGAACGCACCTCATTTCTCTTCTCCTTGTGCCCGGGGCGCCATTCCAGCCACTTTCCTAGCAATCTCCCTACTTGGAGCATCAGCACCTTTAACCTCCTGTTCCATACAGGTTGCAATTTGTCCTGAGGATGAACGGGTAGACGGGGAACCAGTGAGAGACTAGCTCTTGTTGTTGGGACAGGCACAGGTCACTCTATTTTCCCATCAGGAAGAAGAATTAACCACAGGCTCATCCTCCCCCCTGGAACCAGAACAGGGCCTGAAGCCATCCTGCGCTTTTGCGGCCAGCTCCCAAAAAAGCGAGTTGTAAAATGGAGCTTCAGGGCACTGCAATTCACAAACCTGCAGAGTTATAAATGATAACTTTCGTCCACAAATATATTGAGGGACGGCAAAGAAGAGGATTTGAAATCAAGGCAGAAATGCAGGAAACAGATTTCAGGAGGTAGATTCGAATCGCCTCTAAAGCACATGAAAAGCGGCAAAACGTTGACAATGATGCCCTTGGCCAAAAATGGCGTATGCGTTTTTTCCTGAATATATTCAGGAAAAAACGCATACGCCCTTTTTGGCCAACCAAGCCACCTGGAAAGGCAAATCAGCGCTACAAAGAAGACTCGCTACCCATTGGTCAAAAGGGCCATGCTGAAAAAAGTCTCAAAACCAGAAATGCAGGACAGGCCATGGAGAAATGGGAGCCTTGCTACACTGATGGGCGGGATGTAAATTGCCAACAGCCACTCTGGAGAAGTGTACGGTGTGTCCTGAAACATCTAAAAAACACAGCTTAGAGAGCATAGGGCACTTCCACTCATGGGGGTATAAATTGGGAAAATGAAAAATCAGCAAGACACAAGCACCCCAAAGTTTAGGGCTGCTCTGTTGACAAGGACCTCCACTTCATTCCACCTTCAATATCCCAGGAGGGAGAAAAATGGATAAAGAAGTTGTGGTCCTTATGTACAATGGAATATCACTCAGCCATGAAATCAATGTCATAAGGCTAATAGCAGCATGATGAGTGGATTTAGGTACGACGATTCTAAGTGAAATAAGTCACACAGAAAAGGATACTTCTCATAAGGTATCACTTATAGAGGGAATGTAAAAACCGTTACACTTGAACTGAATTACAAAACAGAACAGAGTCACACATGCAGAAAACACACTATGGCTGCTTAACGGGAAAGGTGAGGTGGGGTGATACATAAAACAAGGGTTTCAAATTAGCTCAGATACCGTTCCATAAACCCAATATGTAATAGACAAGACGTACTCCTTGCTCAGAGAACTGGACTCAACACGCCCTATTCACCGCACAAGAATATATCTGACTAGTAATAATCTTAAAACCTATGTATTGATATCTCTCTGTTAGTGTGTCAAGTGGGTGTAAAGCGGCATAAACACAGCAGTGAAAAGCAGCTAAACCCTATTATAAAAATAAATTACTTTGAAAAACCCATGAAACAAAGACAGTGAAAGAGAGAGAAATTCTTACACAATGCGTTCAGGGGCTGTGATGCAACCTGGATTGACCATATCTAGACCCACAGCTGGATGAGACATAAGGGTAGACACTCTTGGGGCTGAGAGGTTTGGTGAGGTTGGGTGAGCAAACGCAGACCCTTTAAAGTAATACTGCATGGTACCCATCGCATGGGTCCCAAATCTCCAGGTTCAAGGGCATCTTCCTACATCGAAAACATGCATGAGAAAACAAAAAGATGGTACACCATGTGATAGGGAAAGGTTTCTAAAACGCACCTCATTTCTCTTCTCCTTGTGCCCGGGTTAGCCATTCCATCCCCTTTACTAAAAATCTCCCTACTTGGAGCATCAGCACCTTTAACCTCCTGTTCCCTACAGGTTGCAATTTGTCCTGAGGATGAACGGGTAGACGGGGAACCAGTGAGAGACTAGCTCTTGGTGTTGGGACAGGCACAGGTCACTCTATTTTCCCATCAGGAAGAAGAATTAACCACAGGCTCATCCTCCCCCCCGGAACCAGAACAGGGCCTGAAGCCATCCTGCGCTTTTGCGGCCAGCTCCCAAAAAAGCGAGTTGTAAAATGGAGCTTCAGGGCACTGCAATTCCCAAACCTGCAGAGTTATAAATGATAACTCTCGTCCACAAATATATTGAGGGAAGGCAAAGAAGAGGATTTGAAATCAAGGCAGAATTGCAGGAAACAGATTTCAGGAGGTAGATTCGAATCGCCTTTAAAGCACATGAAAAGCGGCACAACGTTGACAATGATGCCCTTGGCCAAAAAGGGCGTATGCGTTTTTTCCTGAATATATTCAGGAAAAAACGCATACGCCCTTTTTGGCCAACCAAGCCACCTGGAAAGGCAAATCAGTGCTACAAAGAAGACTCGCTACCCATCGGTCAAAAGGGCCATGCTGAAAAAAGTCTCAAAACCAGAAATGCAGGACAGGCCATGGAGAAATGGGAGCCTTGCTACACTGATGGGCGGGATGTAAATTGCCAACAGCCACTCTGGAGAAGTGTACGGTGTGTCCTGAAACATCTAAAAAACACAGCTTAGAGAGCTTAGGGCACTTCCACTCATGGGGGTATAAATTGGGAAAATGAAAAATCAGCAAGACACAAGCACCCCAAAGTTTAGGGATGCTCTGTTGACAAGGACCTCCACTTCATTCCACCTTAAATATCCCAGGAAAGAGAAAAATGGATAAAGAAGTTGTGGTCCTTATGTACAATGGAATATCACTCAGCCATGAAATCAATGTCATAAGGCTAATAGCAGCATGATGAGTGGATTTAGGTACGACGATTCTAAGTGAAATAAGTCACACAGAAAAGGACACTTCTCATAAGGTATCACTTATAGAGGGAATGTAAAAACCGTTACACTTGAACTGAATTACAAAACAGAACAGAGTCACACATGCAGAAAACACACTATGGCTGCTTAACGGGAAAGGTGAGGTGGGGTGATACATAAAACAAGGGTTTCAAATTAGCTCAGATACCGTTCCATAAACCCAATATGTAATAGACAAGACCTACTCCTTGCTCAGAGAACTGGACTCAACACGCCCTATTCACCGCACAAGAATATATCTGACTAGTAATAATCTTAAAACCTATGTATTGATATCTCTCTGTTAGTGTGTCAAGTGGGTGTAAAGCGGCATAAACACAGCAGTGAAAAGCAGCTAAACCCCATTATAAAAATAAATTACTTTGAAAAACCCATGAAACAAAGACAGTGAAAGAGAGAGAAATTCTTACACAATGCGTTCAGGGGCTGTGATGCAACCTGGATTGACCATATCTAGACCCACAGCTGGATGAGACATAAGGGTAGACACTCTTGGGGCTGAGAGGTTTGGTGAGGTTGGGTGAGCAAACGCAGACCCTTTAAAGTAATACTGCGTGGTACCCATCGCATGGGTCCCAAATCTCCAGGTTCAAGGGCATCTTCCTACATCGAAAACATGCATGAGAAAACAAAAAGTTGGTACACCATGTGATGGGGAAAGGTTTCTAAAACGCACCTCATTTCTCTTCTCCTTGTGCCCGGGGTCGCCATTCCAGCCGCTTTACTAACAATCTCCCTACTTGGAGCATCAGCACCTTTAACCTCCTGTTCCGTACAGGTTGCAATTTGTCCTGAGGATGAACGGGTAGACGGGGAACCAGTGAGAGACTAGCTCTTGGTGTTGGGACAGGCACAGGTCACTCTATTTTCCCATCAGGAAGAAGAATTAACCACAGGCTCATCCTCCCCCCCGGAACCAGAACAGGGCCTGAAGCCATCCTGCGCTTTTGCGGCCAGCTCCCAAAAAAGCGAGTTGTAAAATGGAGCTTCAGGGCACTGCAATTCACAAACCTGCAGAGTTATAAATGATAACTCTCGTCCACAAATATATTGAGGGAAGGCAAAGAAGAGGATTTGAAATCAAGGCAGAATTGCAGGAAACAGATTTCAGGAGGTAGATTCGAATCGCCTTTAAAGCACATGAAAAGCGGCAAAACGTTGACAATGATGCCCTTGGCCAAAAAGGGCGTATGCGTTTTTTCCTGAATATATTCAGGAAAAAACGCATACGCCCTTTTTGGCCAACCAAGCCACCTCGAAAGGCAAATCAGCGCTACAAAGAAGACTCGCTACCCATCGGTCAAAAGGGCCATGCTGAAAAAAGTCTCAAAACCAGAAATGCAGGACAGGCCATGGAGAAATGGGAGCCTTGCTACACTGATGGGCGGGATGTAAATTGCCAACAGCCACTCTGGAGAAGTGTACGGTGTGTCCTGAAACATCTAAAAAACACAGCTTAGAGAGCATAGGGCACTTCCACTCATGGGGGTATAAATTGGGAAAATGAAAAATCAGCCAGACACAAGCACCCCAAAGTTTAGGGCTGCTCTGTTGACAAGGACCTCCACTTCATTCCACCTTCAATATCCCAGGAAAGAGAAAAATGGATAAAGAAGTTGTGGTCCTTATGTACAATGGAATATCACTCAGCCATGAAATCAATGTCATAAGGCTAGTAGCAGCATGATGAGTGGATTTAGGTAAGACGATTCTAAGGGAAATAAGTCACACAGAAAAGGACACTTCTCATAAGGTATCACTTATAGAGGGACTGTAAAAACCGTTACACTTGAACTGAATTACAAAACAGAACAGAGTCACACATGCAGAAAACACACTATGGCTGCTTAACGGGAAAGGTGAGGTGGGGTGATACATAAAACAAGGGTTTCAAATTAGCTCAGATACCGTTCCATAAACCCAATATGTAATAGACAAGACGTACTCCTTGCTGAGAGAACTGGACTCAACACGCCCTATTCACCGCACAAGAATATATCTGACTAGTAATAATCTTAAAACCTATGTATTGATATCTCTCTGTTAGTGTGTCAAGTGGGTGTAAAGCGGCATAAACACAGCAGTGAAAAGCAGCTAAACCCCATTATAAAAATAAATTACTTTGAAAAACCCATGAAACAAAGACAGTGAAAGAGAGAGAAATTCTTACACAATGCGTTCAGGGGCTGTGATGCAACCTGGATTGACCATATCTAGACCCACAGCTGGATGAGACATAAGGGTGGACACTCTTGGGGCTGAGAGGTTTGGTGAGGTTGGGTGAGCAAACGCAGACCCTTTAAAGTAATACTGCGTGGTACCCATCGCATGGGTCCCAAATCTCCAGGTTCAAGGGCATCTTCATACATCGAAAACATGCATGAGAAAACAAAAAGATGGTACACCATGTGATGGGGAAAGGTTTCTAAAACGCACCTCATTTCTCTTCTCCTTGTGCCCGGGTTCGCCATTCCATCCGCTTTACTAACAATCTCCCTATTTGGAGCATCAGCACCTTTAACCTCCTGTTCCGTACAGGTTGCAATTTGTCCTGAGGATGAAAGGGTAGACGGGGAACCAGTGAGAGACTAGCTCTTGGTGTTGGGACAGGCACAGGTCACTCTATTTTCCCATCAGGAAGAAGAATTAACCACAGGCTCATCCTCCCCCCCGGAACCAGAACAGGGCCTGAAGCCATCCTGCGCTTTTGCGGCCAGTTCCCAAAAAAGCGAGTTGTAAAATGGAGCTTCAGGGCACTGCAATTCCCAAACCTGCAGAGTTATAAATGATAACTCTCGTCCACAAATATATTGAGGGAAGGCAAAGAAGAGGATTTGAAATCAAGGCAGAATTGCAGGAAACAGATTTCAGGAGGTAGATTCGAATCGCCTTTAAAGCACATGAAAAGCGGCAAAACGTTGACAATGATGCCCTTGGCCAAAAAGGGCGTATGCGTTTTTTCCTGAATATATTCAGGAAAAAACGCATACGCCCTTTTTGGCCAACCAAGCAACCTGGAAAGGCAAATCAGGGCTACAAAGAAGACTCGCTACCCATCGGTCAAAAGGGCCATGCTGAAAAAAGTCTCAAAACCAGAAATGCAGGACAGGCCATGGAGAAATGGGAGCCTTGCTACACTGATGGGCGGGATGTAAATTGCCAACAGCCACTCTGGAGAAGTGTACGGTGTGTCCTGAAACATCTAAAAAACACAGGTTAGAGAGCTTAGGGCACTTCCACTCATGGGGGTATAAATTGGGAAAATGAAAAATCAGCAAGACACAAGCACCCCAAAGTTTAGGGCTGCTCTGTTGACAAGGACCTCCACTTCATTCCACCTTCAATATCCCAGGAAAGAGAAAAATGGATAAAGAAGTTGTGGTCCTTATGTACAATGGAATATCACTCAGCCATGAAATCAATGTCATAAGGCTAGTAGCAGCATGATGAGTGGATTTAGGTACGACGATTCTAAGGGAAATAAGTCACACAGAAAAGGACACTTCTCATAAGGTATCACTTATAGAGGGACTGTAAAAACCGTTACACTTGAACTGAATTACAAAACAGAACAGAGTCACACATGCAGAAAACACACTATGGCTGCTTAACGGGAAAGGTGAGGTGGGGTGATACATAAAACAAGGGTTTCAAATTAGCTCAGATACCGTTCCATAAACCCAATATGTAATAGACAAGACGTACTCCTTGCTGAGAGAACTGGACTCAACACGCCCTATTCTCCGCACAAGAATATATCTGACTAGTAATAATCTTAAAACCTATGTATTGATATCTCTCTGTTAGTGTGTCAAGTGGGTGTAAAGCGGCATAAACACAGCAGTGAAAAGCAGCTAAACCCCATTATAAAAATAAATTACTTTGAAAAACCCATGAAACAAAGACAGTGAAAGAGAGAGAAATTCTTACACAATGCGTTCAGGGGCTGTGATGCAACCTGGATTGACCATATCTAGACCCACAGCTGGATGAGACATAAGGGTGGACACTCTTGGGGCTGAGAGGTTTGGTGAGGTTGGGTGAGCAAACGCAGACCCTTTAAAGTAATACTGCGTGGTACCCATCGCATGGGTCCCAAATCTCCAGGTTCAAGGGCATCTTCATACATCGAAAACATGCATGAGAAAACAAAAAGATGGTACACCATGTGATGGGGAAAGGTTTCTAAAACGCACCTCATTTCTCTTCTCCTTGTGCCCGGGTTCGCCATTCCATCCGCTTTACTAACAATCTCCCTATTTGGAGCATCAGCACCTTTAACCTCCTGTTCCGTACAGGTTGCAATTTGTCCTGAGGATGAAAGGGTAGACGGGGAACCAGTGAGAGACTAGCTCTTGGTGTTGGGACAGGCACAGGTCACTCTATTTTCCCATCAGGAAGAAGAATTAACCACAGGCTCATCCTAACCCCCGGAACCAGAACAGGGCCTGAAGCCATCCTGCGCTTTTGCGGCCAGTTCCCAAAAAAGCGAGTTGTAAAATGGAGCTTCAGGGCACTGCAATTCCCAAACCTGCAGAGTTATAAATGATAACTCTCGTCCACAAATATATTGAGGGAAGGCAAAGAAGAGGATTTGAAATCAAGGCAGAATTGCAGGAAACAGATTTCAGGAGGTAGATTCGAATCGCCTTTAAAGCACATGAAAAGCGGCAAAACGTTGACAATGATGCCCTTGGCCAAAAAGGGCGTATGCGTTTTTTCCTGAATATATTCAGGAAAAAACGCATACGCCCTTTTTGGCCAACCAAGCAACCTGGAAAGGCAAATCAGGGCTACAAAGAAGACTCGCTACCCATCGGTCAAAAGGGCCATGCTGAAAAAAGTCTCAAAACCAGAAATGCAGGACAGGCCATGGAGAAATGGGAGCCTTGCTACACTGATGGGCGGGATGTAAATTGCCAACAGCCACTCTGGAGAAGTGTACGGTGTGTCCTGAAACATCTAAAAAACACAGGTTAGAGAGCTTAGGGCACTTCCACTCATGGGGGTATAAATTGGGAAAATGAAAAATCAGCAAGACACAAGCACCCCAAAGTTTAGGGCTGCTCTGTTGACAAGGACCTCCACTTCATTCCACCTTCAATATCCCAGGAAAGAGAAAAATGGATAAAGAAGTTGTGGTCCTTATGTACAATGGAATATCACTCAGCCATGAAATCAATGTCATAAGGCTAGTAGCAGCATGATGAGTGGATTTAGGTACGACGATTCTAAGGGAAATAAGTCACACAGAAAAGGACACTTCTCATAAGGTATCACTTATAGAGGGACTGTAAAAACCGTTACACTTGAACTGAATTACAAAACAGAACAGAGTCACACATGCAGAAAACACACTATGGCTGCTTAACGGGAAAGGTGAGGTGGGGTGATACATAAAACAAGGGTTTCAAATTAGCTCAGATACCGTTCCATAAACCCAATATGTAATAGACAAGACGTACTCCTTGCTGAGAGAACTGGACTCAACACGCCCTATTCTCCGCACAAGAATATATCTGACTAGTAATAATCTTAAAACCTATGTATTGATATCTCTCTGTTAGTGTGTCAAGTGGGTGTAAAGCGGCATAAACACAGCAGTGAAAAGCAGCTAAACCCCATTATAAAAATAAATTACTTTGAAAAACCCATGAAACAAAGACAGTGAAAGAGAGAGAAATTCTTACACAATGCGTTCAGGGGCTGTGATGCAACCTGGATTGACCATATCTAGACCCACAGCTGGATGAGACATAAGGGTGGACACTCTTGGGGCTGAGAGGTTTGGTGAGGTTGGGTGAGCAAACGCAGACCCTTTAAAGTAATACTGCGTGGTACCCATCGCATGGGTCCCAAATCTCCAGGTTCAAGGGCATCTTCATACATCGAAAACATGCATGAGAAAACAAAAAGATGGTACACCATGTGATGGGGAAAGGTTTCTAAAACGCACCTCATTTCTCTTCTCCTTGTGCCCGGGTTCGCCATTCCATCCGCTTTACTAACAATCTCCCTATTTGGAGCATCAGCACCTTTAACCTCCTGTTCCGTACAGGTTGCAATTTGTCCTGAGGATGAAAGGGTAGACGGGGAACCAGTGAGAGACTAGCTCTTGGTGTTGGGACAGGCACAGGTCACTCTATTTTCCCATCAGGAAGAAGAATTAACCACAGGCTCATCCTAACCCCCGGAACCAGAACAGGGCCTGAAGCCATCCTGCGCTTTTGCGGCCAGTTCCCAAAAAAGCGAGTTGTAAAATGGAGCTTCAGGGCACTGCAATTCCCAAACCTGCAGAGTTATAAATGATAACTCTCGTCCACAAATATATTGAGGGAAGGCAAAGAAGAGGATTTGAAATCAAGGCAGAATTGCAGGAAACAGATTTCAGGAGGTAGATTCGAATCGCCTTTAAAGCACATGAAAAGCGGCAAAACGTTGACAATGATGCCCTTGGCCAAAAAGGGCGTATGCGTTTTTTCCTGAATATATTCAGGAAAAAACGCATACGCCCTTTTTGGCCAACCAAGCAACCTGGAAAGGCAAATCAGGGCTACAAAGAAGACTCGCTACCCATCGGTCAAAAGGGCCATGCTGAAAAAAGTCTCAAAACCAGAAATGCAGGACAGGCCATGGAGAAATGGGAGCCTTGCTACACTGATGGGCGGGATGTAAATTGCCAACAGCCACTCTGGAGAAGTGTACGGTGTGTCCTGAAACATCTAAAAAACACAGCTTAGAGAGCTTAGGGCACTTCCACTCATGGGGGTATAAATTGGGAAAATGAAAAATCAGCAAGACACAAGCACCCCAAAGTTTAGGGCTGCTCTGTTGACAAGGACCTCCACTTCATTCCACCTTCAATATCCCAGGAAAGAGAAAAATGGATAAAGAAGTTGTGGTCCTTATGTACAATGGAATATCACTCAGCCATGAAATCAATGTCATAAGGCTAGTAGCAGCATGATGAGTGGATTTAGGTACGACGATTCTAAGTGAAATAAGTCACACAGAAAAGGACACTTCTCATAAGGTATCACTTATAGAGGGACTGTAAAAACCGTTACACTTGAACTGAATTACAAAACAGAACAGAGTCACACATGCAGAAAACACACTATGGCTGCTTAACGGGAAGGGTGAGGTGGGGTGATACATAAAACAAGGGTTTCAAATTAGCTCAGATACCGTTCCATAAACCCAATATGTAATAGACAAGACCTACTCCTTGCTCAGAGAACTGGACTCAACACGCCCTATTCACCGCACAAGAATATATCTGACTAGTAATAATCTTAAAACCTATGTATTGATATCTCTCTGTTAGTGTGTCAAGTGGGTGTAAAGCGGCATAAACACAGCAGTGAAAAGCAGCTAAACCCCATTATAAAAATAAATTACTTTGAAAAACCCATGAAACAAAGACAGTGAAAGAGAGAGAAATTCTTACACAATGCGTTCAGGGGCTGTGATGCAACCTGGATTGACCATATCTAGACCCACAGCTGGATGAGACATAAGGGTGGACACTCTTGGGGCTGAGAGGTTTGGTGAGGTTGGGTGAGCAAACGCAGACCCTTTAAAGTAATACTGCGTGGTACCATCGCATGGGTCCCAAATCTCCAGGTTCAAGGGCATCTTCCTACATCGAAAACATGCATGAGAAAACAAAAAGATGGTACACCATGTGATGGGGAAAGGTTTCTAAAACGCACCTCATTTCTCTTCTCCTTGTGCCCGGGTTCGCCATTCCAGCCGCTTTACTAACAATCTCCCTATTTGGAGCATCAGCACCTTTAACCTCCTGTTCCGTACAGGTTGCAATTTGTCCTGAGGATGAACGGGTAGACGGGGAACCAGTGAGAGACTAGCTCTTGGTGTTGGGACAGGCACAGGTCACTCTATTTTCCCATCAGGAAGAAGAATTAACCACAGGCTCATCCTCCCCCCCGGAACCAGAACAGGGCCGGAAGCCATCCTGCGCTTTTGCGGCCAGCTCCCAAAAAAGCGAGTTGTAAAATGGAGCTTCAGGGCACTGCAATTCCCAAACCTGCAGAGTTATAAATGATAACTCTCGTCCACAAATATATTGAGGGAAGGCAAAGAAGAGGATTTGAAATCAAGGCAGAATTGCAGGAAACAGATTTCAGGAGGTAGATTCGAATCGCCTTTAAAGCACATGAAAAGCGGCAAAACGTTGACAATGATGCCCTTGGCCAAAAAGGGCGTATGCGTTTTTTCCTGAATATATTCAGGAAAAAACGCATACGCCCTTTTTGGCCAACCAAGCAACCTGGAAAGGCAAATCAGGGCTACAAAGAAGACTCGCTACCCATCGGTCAAAAGGGCCATGCTGAAAAAAGTCTCAAAACCAGAAATGCAGGACAGGCCATGGAGAAATGGGAGCCTTGCTACACTGATGGGCGGGATGTAAATTGCCAACAGCCACTCTGGAGAAGTGTACGGTGTGTCCTGAAACATCTAAAAAACACAGGTTAGAGAGCTTAGGGCACTTCCACTCATGGGGGTATAAATTGGGAAAATGAAAAATCAGCAAGACACAAGCACCCCAAAGTTTAGGGCTGCTCTGTTGACAAGGACCTCCACTTCATTCCACCTTCAATATCCCAGGAAAGAGAAAAATGGATAAAGAAGTTGTGGTCCTTATGTACAATGGAATATCACTCAGCCATGAAATCAATGTCATAAGGCTAGTAGCAGCATGATGAGTGGATTTAGGTACGACGATTCTAAGGGAAATAAGTCACACAGAAAAGGACACTTCTCATAAGGTATCACTTATAGAGGGACTGTAAAAACCGTTACACTTGAACTGAATTACAAAACAGAACAGAGTCACACATGCAGAAAACACACTATGGCTGCTTAACGGGAAAGGTGAGGTGGGGTGATACATAAAACAAGGGTTTCAAATTAGCTCAGATACCGTTCCATAAACCCAATATGTAATAGACAAGACGTACTCCTTGCTGAGAGAACTGGACTCAACACGCCCTATTCTCCGCACAAGAATATATCTGACTAGTAATAATCTTAAAACCTATGTATTGATATCTCTCTGTTAGTGTGTCAAGTGGGTGTAAAGCGGCATAAACACAGCAGTGAAAAGCAGCTAAACCCCATTATAAAAATAAATTACTTTGAAAAACCCATGAAACAAAGACAGTGAAAGAGAGAGAAATTCTTACACAATGCGTTCAGGGGCTGTGATGCAACCTGGATTGACCATATCTAGACCCACAGCTGGATGAGACATAAGGGTGGACACTCTTGGGGCTGAGAGGTTTGGTGAGGTTGGGTGAGCAAACGCAGACCCTTTAAAGTAATACTGCGTGGTACCCATCGCATGGGTCCCAAATCTCCAGGTTCAAGGGCATCTTCATACATCGAAAACATGCATGAGAAAACAAAAAGATGGTACACCATGTGATGGGGAAAGGTTTCTAAAACGCACCTCATTTCTCTTCTCCTTGTGCCCGGGTTCGCCATTCCATCCGCTTTACTAACAATCTCCCTATTTGGAGCATCAGCACCTTTAACCTCCTGTTCCGTACAGGTTGCAATTTGTCCTGAGGATGAAAGGGTAGACGGGGAACCAGTGAGAGACTAGCTCTTGGTGTTGGGACAGGCACAGGTCACTCTATTTTCCCATCAGGAAGAAGAATTAACCACAGGCTCATCCTCCCCCCCGGAACCAGAACAGGGCCTGAAGCCATCCTGCGCTTTTGCGGCCAGTTCCCAAAAAAGCGAGTTGTAAAATGGAGCTTCAGGGCACTGCAATTCCCAAACCTGCAGAGTTATAAATGATAACTCTCGTCCACAAATATATTGAGGGAAGGCAAAGAAGAGGATTTGAAATCAAGGCAGAATTGCAGGAAACAGATTTCAGGAGGTAGATTCGAATCGCCTTTAAAGCACATGAAAAGCGGCAAAACGTTGACAATGATGCCCTTGGCCAAAAAGGGCGTATGCGTTTTTTCCTGAATATATTCAGGAAAAAACGCATACGCCCTTTTTGGCCAACCAAGCAACCTGGAAAGGCAAATCAGGGCTACAAAGAAGACTCGCTACCCATCGGTCAAAAGGGCCATGCTGAAAAAAGTCTCAAAACCAGAAATGCAGGACAGGCCATGGAGAAATGGGAGCCTTGCTACACTGATGGGCGGGATGTAAATTGCCAACAGCCACTCTGGAGAAGTGTACGGTGTGTCCTGAAACATCTAAAAAACACAGCTTAGAGAGCTTAGGGCACTTCCACTCATGGGGGTATAAATTGGGAAAATGAAAAATCAGCAAGACACAAGCACCCCAAAGTTTAGGGCTGCTCTGTTGACAAGGACCTCCACTTCATTCCACCTTCAATATCCCAGGAAAGAGAAAAATGGATAAAGAAGTTGTGGTCCTTATGTACAATGGAATATCACTCAGCCATGAAATCAATGTCATAAGGCTAGTAGCAGCATGATGAGTGGATTTAGGTACGACGATTCTAAGTGAAATAAGTCACACAGAAAAGGACACTTCTCATAAGGTATCACTTATAGAGGGACTGTAAAAACCGTTACACTTGAACTGAATTACAAAACAGAACAGAGTCACACATGCAGAAAACACACTATGGCTGCTTAACGGGAAGGGTGAGGTGGGGTGATACATAAAACAAGGGTTTCAAATTAGCTCAGATACCGTTCCATAAACCCAATATGTAATAGACAAGACCTACTCCTTGCTCAGAGAACTGGACTCAACACGCCCTATTCACCGCACAAGAATATATCTGACTAGTAATAATCTTAAAACCTATGTATTGATATCTCTCTGTTAGTGTGTCAAGTGGGTGTAAAGCGGCATAAACACAGCAGTGAAAAGCAGCTAAACCCCATTATAAAAATAAATTACTTTGAAAAACCCATGAAACAAAGACAGTGAAAGAGAGAGAAATTCTTACACAATGCGTTCAGGGGCTGTGATGCAACCTGGATTGACCATATCTAGACCCACAGCTGGATGAGACATAAGGGTGGACACTCTTGGGGCTGAGAGGTTTGGTGAGGTTGGGTGAGCAAACGCAGACCCTTTAAAGTAATACTGCGTGGTACCATCGCATGGGTCCCAAATCTCCAGGTTCAAGGGCATCTTCCTACATCGAAAACATGCATGAGAAAACAAAAAGATGGTACACCATGTGATGGGGAAAGGTTTCTAAAACGCACCTCATTTCTCTTCTCCTTGTGCCCGGGTTCGCCATTCCAGCCGCTTTACTAACAATCTCCCTATTTGGAGCATCAGCACCTTTAACCTCCTGTTCCGTACAGGTTGCAATTTGTCCTGAGGATGAACGGGTAGACGGGGAACCAGTGAGAGACTAGCTCTTGGTGTTGGGACAGGCACAGGTCACTCTATTTTCCCATCAGGAAGAAGAATTAACCACAGGCTCATCCTCCCCCCCGGAACCAGAACAGGGCCGGAAGCCATCCTGCGCTTTTGCGGCCAGCTCCCAAAAAAGCGAGTTGTAAAATGGAGCTTCAGGGCACTGCAATTCCCAAACCTGCAGAGTTATAAATGATAACTCTCGTCCACAAATATATTGAGGGAAGGCAAAGAAGAGGATTTGAAATCAAGGCAGAATTGCAGGAAACAGATTTCAGGAGGTAGATTCGAATCGCCTTTAAAGCACATGAAAAGCGGCAAAACGTTGACAATGATGCCCTTGGCCAAAAAGGGCGTATGCGTTTTTTCCTGAATATATTCAGGAAAAAACGCATACGCCCTTTTTGGCCAACCAAGCAACCTGGAAAGGCAAATCAGGGCTACAAAGAAGACTCGCTACCCATCGGTCAAAAGGGCCATGCTGAAAAAAGTCTCAAAACCAGAAATGCAGGACAGGCCATGGAGAAATGGGAGCCTTGCTACACTGATGGGCGGGATGTAAATTGCCAACAGCCACTCTGGAGAAGTGTACGGTGTGTCCTGAAACATCTAAAAAACACAGCTTAGAGAGCTTAGGGCACTTCCACTCATGGGGGTATAAATTGGGAAAATGAAAAATCAGCAAGACACAAGCACCCCAAAGTTTAGGGCTGCTCTGTTGACAAGGACCTCCACTTCATTCCACCTTCAATATCCCAGGAAAGAGAAAAATGGATAAAGAAGTTGTGGTCCTTATGTACAATGGAATATCACTCAGCCATGAAATCAATGTCATAAGGCTAGTAGCAGCATGATGAGTGGATTTAGGTACGACGATTCTAAGTGAAATAAGTCACACAGAAAAGGACACTTCTCATAAGGTATCACTTATAGAGGGACTGTAAAAACCGTTACACTTGAACTGAATTACAAAACAGAACAGAGTCACACATGCAGAAAACACACTATGGCTGCTTAACGGGAAGGGTGAGGTGGGGTGATACATAAAACAAGGGTTTCAAATTAGCTCAGATACCGTTCCATAAACCCAATATGTAATAGACAAGACCTACTCCTTGCTCAGAGAACTGGACTCAACACGCCCTATTCACCGCACAAGAATATATCTGACTAGTAATAATCTTAAAACCTATGTATTGATATCTCTCTGTTAGTGTGTCAAGTGGGTGTAAAGCGGCATAAACACAGCAGTGAAAAGCAGCTAAACCCCATTATAAAAATAAATTACTTTGAAAAACCCATGAAACAAAGACAGTGAAAGAGAGAGAAATTCTTACACAATGCGTTCAGGGGCTGTGATGCAACCTGGATTGACCATATCTAGACCCACAGCTGGATGAGACATAAGGGTGGACACTCTTGGGGCTGAGAGGTTTGGTGAGGTTGGGTGAGCAAACGCAGACCCTTTAAAGTAATACTGCGTGGTACCCATCGCATGGGTCCCAAATCTCCAGGTTCAAGGGCATCTTCCTACATCGAAAACATGCATGAGAAAACAAAAAGATGGTACACCATGTGATGGGGAAAGGTTTCTAAAACGCACCTCATTTCTCTTCTCCTTGTGCCCGGGTTCGCCATTCCATCCGCTTTACTAACAATCTCCCTATTTGGAGCATCAGCACCTTTAACCTCCTGTTCCGTACAGGTTGCAATTTGTCCTGAGGATGAAAGGGTAGACGGGGAACCAGTGAGAGACTAGCTCTTGGTGTTGGGACAGGCACAGGTCACTCTATTTTCCCATCAGGAAGAAGAATTAACCACAGGCTCATCCTCCCCCCCGGAACCAGAACAGGGCCTGAAGCCATCCTGCGCTTTTGCGGCCAGTTCCCAAAAAAGCGAGTTGTAAAATGGAGCTTCAGGGCACTGCAAATCCCAAACCTGCAGAGTTATAAATGATAACTCTCGTCCACAAATATATTGAGGGAAGGCAAAGAAGAGGATTTGAAATCAAGGCAGAATTGCAGGAAACAGATTTCAGGAGGTAGATTCGAATCGCCTTTAAAGCACATGAAAAGCGGCAAAACGTTGACAATGATGCCCTTGGCCAAAAAGGGCGTATGCGTTTTTTCCTGAATATATTCAGGAAAAAACGCATACGCCCTTTTTGGCCAACCAAGCAACCTGGAAAGGCAAATCAGGGCTACAAAGAAGACTCGCTACCCATCGGTCAAAAGGGCCATGCTGAAAAAAGTCTCAAAACCAGAAATGCAGGACAGGCCATGGAGAAATGGGAGCCTTGCTACACTGATGGGCGGGATGTAAATTGCCAACAGCCACTCTGGAGAAGTGTACGGTGTGTCCTGAAACATCTAAAAAACACAGGTTAGAGAGCTTAGGGCACTTCCACTCATGGGGGTATAAATTGGGAAAATGAAAAATCAGCAAGACACAAGCACCCGAAAGTTTAGGGCTGCTCTGTTGACAAGGACCTCCACTTCATTCCACCTTCAATATCCCAGGAAAGAGAAAAATGGATAAAGAAGTTGTGGTCCTTATGTACAATGGAATATCACTCAGCCATGAAATCAATGTCATAAGGCTAGTAGCAGCATGATGAGTGGATTTAGGTACGACGATTCTAAGGGAAATAAGTCACACAGAAAAGGACACTTCTCATAAGGTATCACTTATAGAGGGACTGTAAAAACCGTTACACTTGAACTGAATTACAAAACAGAACAGAGTCACACATGCAGAAAACACACTATGGCTGCTTAACGGGAAAGGTGAGGTGGGGTGATACATAAAACAAGGGTTTCAAATTAGCTCAGATACCGTTCCATAAACCCAATATGTAATAGACAAGACGTACTCCTTGCTGAGAGAACTGTACTCAACACGCCCTATTCTCCGCACAAGAATATATCTGACTAGTAATAATCTTAAAACCTATGTATTGATATCTCTCTGTTAGTGTGTCAAGTGGGTGTAAAGCGGCATAAACACAGCAGTGAAAAGCAGCTAAACCCCATTATAAAAATAAATTACTTTGAAAAACCCATGAAACAAAGACAGTGAAAGAGAGAGAAATTCTTACACAATGCGTTCAGGGGCTGTGATGCAACCTGGATTGACCATATCTAGACCCACAGCTGGATGAGACATAAGGGTGGACACTCTTGGGGCTGAGAGGTTTGGTGAGGTTGGGTGAGCAAACGCAGACCCTTTAAAGTAATACTGCGTGGTACCCATCGCATGGGTCCCAAATCTCCAGGTTCAAGGGCATCTTCATACATCGAAAACATGCATGAGAAAACAAAAAGATGGTACACCATGTGATGGGGAAAGGTTTCTAAAACGCACCTCATTTCTCTTCTCCTTGTGCCCGTGTTCGCCATTCCATCCGCTTTACTAACAATCTCCCTATTTGGAGCATCAGCACCTTTAACCTCCTGTTCCGTACAGGTTGCAATTTGTCCTGAGGATGAAAGGGTAGACGGGGAACCAGTGAGAGACTAGCTCTTGGTGTTGGGACAGGCACAGGTCACTCTATTTTCCCATCAGGAAGAAGAATTAACCACAGGCTCATCCTCCCCCCCGGAACCAGAACAGGGCCTGAAGCCATCCTGCGCTTTTGCGGCCAGTTCCCAAAAAAGCGAGTTGTAAAATGGAGCTTCAGGGCACTGCAATTCCCAAACCTGCAGAGTTATAAATGATAACTCTCGTCCACAAATATATTGAGGGAAGGCAAAGAAGAGGATTTGAAATCAAGGCAGAATTGCAGGAAACAGATTTCAGGAGGTAGATTCGAATCGCCTTTAAAGCACATGAAAAGCGGCAAAACGTTGACAATGATGCCCTTGGCCAAAAAGGGCGTATGCGTTTTTTCCTGAATATATTCAGGAAAAAACGCATACGCCCTTTTTGGCCAACCAAGCAACCTGGAAAGGCAAATCAGGGCTACAAAGAAGACTCGCTACCCATCGGTCAAAAGGGCCATGCTGAAAAAAGTCTCAAAACCAGAAATGCAGGACAGGCCATGGAGAAATGGGAGCCTTGCTACACTGATGGGCGGGATGTAAATTGCCAACAGCCACTCTGGAGAAGTGTACGGTGTGTCCTGAAACATCTAAAAAACACAGCTTAGAGAGCTTAGGGCACTTCCACTCATGGGGGTATAAATTGGGAAAATGAAAAATCAGCAAGACACAAGCACCCCAAAGTTTAGGGCTGCTCTGTTGACAAGGACCTCCACTTCATTCCACCTTCAATATCCCAGGAAAGAGAAAAATGGATAAAGAAGTTGTGGTCCTTATGTACAATGGAATATCACTCAGCCATGAAATCAATGTCATAAGGCTAGTAGCAGCATGATGAGTGGATTTAGGTACGACGATTCTAAGTGAAATAAGTCACACAGAAAAGGACACTTCTCATAAGGTATCACTTATAGAGGGACTGTAAAAACCGTTACACTTGAACTGAATTACAAAACAGAACAGAGTCACACATGCAGAAAACACACTATGGCTGCTTAACGGGAAGGGTGAGGTGGGGTGATACATAAAACAAGGGTTTCAAATTAGCTCAGATACCGTTCCATAAACCCAATATGTAATAGACAAGACCTACTCCTTGCTCAGAGAACTGGACTCAACACGCCCTATTCACCGCACAAGAATATATCTGACTAGTAATAATCTTAAAACCTATGTATTGATATCTCTCTGTTAGTGTGTCAAGTGGGTGTAAAGCGGCATAAACACAGCAGTGAAAAGCAGCTAAACCCCATTATAAAAATAAATTACTTTGAAAAACCCATGAAACAAAGACAGTGAAAGAGAGAGAAATTCTTACACAATGCGTTCAGGGGCTGTGATGCAACCTGGATTGACCATATCTAGACCCACAGCTGGATGAGACATAAGGGTGGACACTCTTGGGGCTGAGAGGTTTGGTGAGGTTGGGTGAGCAAACGCAGACCCTTTAAAGTAATACTGCGTGGTACCATCGCATGGGTCCCAAATCTCCAGGTTCAAGGGCATCTTCCTACATCGAAAACATGCATGAGAAAACAAAAAGATGGTACACCATGTGATGGGGAAAGGTTTCTAAAACGCACCTCATTTCTCTTCTCCTTGTGCCCGGGTTCGCCATTCCAGCCGCTTTACTAACAATCTCCCTATTTGGAGCATCAGCACCTTTAACCTCCTGTTCCGTACAGGTTGCAATTTGTCCTGAGGATGAACGGGTAGACGGGGAACCAGTGAGAGACTAGCTCTTGGTGTTGGGACAGGCACAGGTCACTCTATTTTCCCATCAGGAAGAAGAATTAACCACAGGCTCATCCTCCCCCCCGGAACCAGAACAGGGCCGGAAGCCATCCTGCGCTTTTGCGGCCAGCTCCCAAAAAAGCGAGTTGTAAAATGGAGCTTCAGGGCACTGCAATTCCCAAACCTGCAGAGTTATAAATGATAACTCTCGTCCACAAATATATTGAGGGAAGGCAAAGAAGAGGATTTGAAATCAAGGCAGAATTGCAGGAAACAGATTTCAGGAGGTAGATTCGAATCGCCTTTAAAGCACATGAAAAGCGGCAAAACGTTGACAATGATGCCCTTGGCCAAAAAGGGCGTATGCGTTTTTTCCTGAATATATTCAGGAAAAAACGCATACGCCCTTTTTGGCCAACCAAGCAACCTGGAAAGGCAAATCAGGGCTACAAAGAAGACTCGCTACCCATCGGTCAAAAGGGCCATGCTGAAAAAAGTCTCAAAACCAGAAATGCAGGACAGGCCATGGAGAAATGGGAGCCTTGCTACACTGATGGGCGGGATGTAAATTGCCAACAGCCACTCTGGAGAAGTGTACGGTGTGTCCTGAAACATCTAAAAAACACAGCTTAGAGAGCTTAGGGCACTTCCACTCATGGGGGTATAAATTGGGAAAATGAAAAATCAGCAAGACACAAGCACCCCAAAGTTTAGGGCTGCTCTGTTGACAAGGACCTCCACTTCATTCCACCTTCAATATCCCAGGAAAGAGAAAAATGGATAAAGAAGTTGTGGTCCTTATGTACAATGGAATATCACTCAGCCATGAAATCAATGTCATAAGGCTAGTAGCAGCATGATGAGTGGATTTAGGTACGACGATTCTAAGTGAAATAAGTCACACAGAAAAGGACACTTCTCATAAGGTATCACTTATAGAGGGACTGTAAAAACCGTTACACTTGAACTGAATTACAAAACAGAACAGAGTCACACATGCAGAAAACACACTATGGCTGCTTAACGGGAAGGGTGAGGTGGGGTGATACATAAAACAAGGGTTTCAAATTAGCTCAGATACCGTTCCATAAACCCAATATGTAATAGACAAGACCTACTCCTTGCTCAGAGAACTGGACTCAACACGCCCTATTCACCGCACAAGAATATATCTGACTAGTAATAATCTTAAAACCTATGTATTGATATCTCTCTGTTAGTGTGTCAAGTGGGTGTAAAGCGGCATAAACACAGCAGTGAAAAGCAGCTAAACCCCATTATAAAAATAAATTACTTTGAAAAACCCATGAAACAAAGACAGTGAAAGAGAGAGAAATTCTTACACAATGCGTTCAGGGGCTGTGATGCAACCTGGATTGACCATATCTAGACCCACAGCTGGATGAGACATAAGGGTGGACACTCTTGGGGCTGAGAGGTTTGGTGAGGTTGGGTGAGCAAACGCAGACCCTTTAAAGTAATACTGCGTGGTACCCATCGCATGGGTCCCAAATCTCCAGGTTCAAGGGCATCTTCCTACATCGAAAACATGCATGAGAAAACAAAAAGATGGTACACCATGTGATGGGGAAAGGTTTCTAAAACGCACCTCATTTCTCTTCTCCTTGTGCCCGGGTTCGCCATTCCAGCCGCTTTACTAACAATCTCCCTACTTGGAGCATCAGCACCTTTAACCTCCTGTTCCGTACAGGTTGCAATTTGTCCTGAGGATGAACGGGTAGACGGGGAACCAGTGAGAGACTAGCTCTTGGTGTTGGGACAGGCACAGGTCACTCTATTTTCCCATCAGGAAGAAGAATTAACCACAGGCTCATCCTCCCCCCCGGAACCAGAACAGGGCCTGAAGCCATCCTGCGCTTTTGCGGCCAGCTCCCAAAAAAGCGAGTTGTAAAATGGAGCTTCAGGGCACTGCAATTCCCAAACCTGCAGAGTTATAAATGATAACTCTCGTCCACAAATATATTGAGGGAAGGCAAAGAAGAGGATTTGAAATCAAGGCAGAATTGCAGGAAACAGATTTCAGGAGGTAGATTCGAATCGCCTTTAAAGCACATGAAAAGCGGCAAAACGTTGACAATGATGCCCTTGGCCAAAAAGGGCGTATGCCTTTTTTCCTGAATATATTCAGGAAAAAACGCATACGCCCTTTTTGGCCAACCAAGCAACCTGGAAAGGCAAATCAGGGCTACAAAGAAGACTCGCTACCCATCGGTCAAAAGGGCCATGCTGAAAAAAGTCTCAAAACCAGAAATGCAGGACAGGCCATGGAGAAATGGGAGCCTTGCTACACTGATGGGCGGGATGTAAATTGCCAACAGCCACTCTGGAGAAGTGTACGGTGTGTCCTGAAACATCTAAAAAACACAGCTTAGAGAGCTTAGGGCACTTCCACTCATGGGGGTATAAATTGGGAAAATGAAAAATCAGCAAGACACAAGCACCCCAAAGTTTAGGGATGCTCTGTTGACAAGGACCTCCACTTCATTCCACCTTAAATATCCAAGGAAAGAGAAAAATGGATAAAGAAGTTGTGGTCCTTATGTACAATGGAATATCACTCAGCCATGAAATCAATGTCATAAGGCTAGTAGCAGCATGATGAGTGGATTTAGGTACGACGATTCTAAGGGAAATAAGTCACACAGAAAAGGACACTTCTCATAAGGTATCACTTATAGAGGGACTGTAAAAACCGTTACACTTGAACTGAATTACAAAACAGAACAGAGTCACACATGCAGAAAACACACTATGGCTGCTTAACGGGAAAGGTGAGGTGGGGTGATACATAAAACAAGGGTTTCAAATTAGCTCAGATACCGTTCCATAAACCCAATATGTAATAGACAAGACCTACTCCTTGCTCAGAGAACTGGACTCAACACGCCCTATTCACCGCACAAGAATATATCTGACTAGTAATAATCTTAAAACCTATGTATTGATATCTCTCTGTTAGTGTGTCAAGTGGGTGTAAAGCGGCATAAACACAGCAGTGAAAAGCAGCTAAACCCCATTATAAAAATAAATTACTTCGAAAAACCCATGAAACAAAGACAGTGAAAGAGAGAGAAATTCTTACACAATGCGTTCAGGGGCTGTGATGCAATCTGGATTGACCATTTCTAGACCCACAGCTGGATGAGACATAAGGGTGGACACTCTTGGGGCTGAGAGGTTTGGTGAGGTTGGGTGAGCAAACGCAGACCCTTTAAAGTAATACTGCGTGGTACCATCGCATGGGTCCCAAATCTCCAGGTTCAAGGGCATCTTCCTACATCGAAAACATGCATGAGAAAACAAAAAGATGGTACACCATGTGATGGGGAAAGGTTTCTAAAACGCACCTCATTTCTCTTCTCCTTGTGCCCGGGTTCGCCATTCCAGCCGCTTTACTAACAATCTCCCTATTTGGAGCATCAGCACCTTTAACCTCCTGTTCCGTACAGGTTGCAATTTGTCCTGAGGATGAACGGGTAGACGGGGAACCAGTGAGAGACTAGCTCTTGGTGTTGGGACAGGCACAGGTCACTCTATTTTCCCATCAGGAAGAAGAATTAACCACAGGCTCATCCTCCCCCCCGGAACCAGAACAGGGCCGGAAGCCATCCTGCGCTTTTGCGGCCAGCTCCCAAAAAAGCGAGTTGTAAAATGGAGCTTCAGGGCACTGCAATTCCCAAACCTGCAGAGTTATAAATGATAACTCTCGTCCACAAATATATTGAGGGAAGGCAAAGAAGAGGATTTGAAATCAAGGCAGAATTGCAGGAAACAGATTTCAGGAGGTAGATTCGAATCGCCTTTAAAGCACATGAAAAGCGGCAAAACGTTGACAATGATGCCCTTGGCCAAAAAGGGCGTATGCGTTTTTTCCTGAATATATTCAGGAAAAAACGCATACGCCCTTTTTGGCCAACCAAGCAACCTGGAAAGGCAAATCAGGGCTACAAAGAAGACTCGCTACCCATCGGTCAAAAGGGCCATGCTGAAAAAAGTCTCAAAACCAGAAATGCAGGACAGGCCATGGAGAAATGGGAGCCTTGCTACACTGATGGGCGGGATGTAAATTGCCAACAGCCACTCTGGAGAAGTGTACGGTGTGTCCTGAAACATCTAAAAAACACAGCTTAGAGAGCTTAGGGCACTTCCACTCATGGGGGTATAAATTGGGAAAATGAAAAATCAGCAAGACACAAGCACCCCAAAGTTTAGGGCTGCTCTGTTGACAAGGACCTCCACTTCATTCCACCTTCAATATCCCAGGAAAGAGAAAAATGGATAAAGAAGTTGTGGTCCTTATGTACAATGGAATATCACTCAGCCATGAAATCAATGTCATAAGGCTAGTAGCAGCATGATGAGTGGATTTAGGTACGACGATTCTAAGTGAAATAAGTCACACAGAAAAGGACACTTCTCATAAGGTATCACTTATAGAGGGACTGTAAAAACCGTTACACTTGAACTGAATTACAAAACAGAACAGAGTCACACATGCAGAAAACACACTATGGCTGCTTAACGGGAAGGGTGAGGTGGGGTGATACATAAAACAAGGGTTTCAAATTAGCTCAGATACCGTTCCATAAACCCAATATGTAATAGACAAGACCTACTCCTTGCTCAGAGAACTGGACTCAACACGCCCTATTCACCGCACAAGAATATATCTGACTAGTAATAATCTTAAAACCTATGTATTGATATCTCTCTGTTAGTGTGTCAAGTGGGTGTAAAGCGGCATAAACACAGCAGTGAAAAGCAGCTAAACCCCATTATAAAAATAAATTACTTTGAAAAACCCATGAAACAAAGACAGTGAAAGAGAGAGAAATTCTTACACAATGCGTTCAGGGGCTGTGATGCAACCTGGATTGACCATATCTAGACCCACAGCTGGATGAGACATAAGGGTGGACACTCTTGGGGCTGAGAGGTTTGGTGAGGTTGGGTGAGCAAACGCAGACCCTTTAAAGTAATACTGCGTGGTACCCATCGCATGGGTCCCAAATCTCCAGGTTCAAGGGCATCTTCCTACATCGAAAACATGCATGAGAAAACAAAAAGATGGTACACCATGTGATGGGGAAAGGTTTCTAAAACGCACCTCATTTCTCTTCTCCTTGTGCCCGGGTTCGCCATTCCAGCCGCTTTACTAACAATCTCCCTACTTGGAGCATCAGCACCTTTAACCTCCTGTTCCGTACAGGTTGCAATTTGTCCTGAGGATGAACGGGTAGACGGGGAACCAGTGAGAGACTAGCTCTTGGTGTTGGGACAGGCACAGGTCACTCTATTTTCCCATCAGGAAGAAGAATTAACCACAGGCTCATCCTCCCCCCCGGAACCAGAACAGGGCCTGAAGCCATCCTGCGCTTTTGCGGCCAGCTCCCAAAAAAGCGAGTTGTAAAATGGAGCTTCAGGGCACTGCAATTCCCAAACCTGCAGAGTTATAAATGATAACTCTCGTCCACAAATATATTGAGGGAAGGCAAAGAAGAGGATTTGAAATCAAGGCAGAATTGCAGGAAACAGATTTCAGGAGGTAGATTCGAATCGCCTTTAAAGCACATGAAAAGCGGCAAAACGTTGACAATGATGCCCTTGGCCAAAAAGGGCGTATGCCTTTTTTCCTGAATATATTCAGGAAAAAACGCATACGCCCTTTTTGGCCAACCAAGCAACCTGGAAAGGCAAATCAGGGCTACAAAGAAGACTCGCTACCCATCGGTCAAAAGGGCCATGCTGAAAAAAGTCTCAAAACCAGAAATGCAGGACAGGCCATGGAGAAATGGGAGCCTTGCTACACTGATGGGCGGGATGTAAATTGCCAACAGCCACTCTGGAGAAGTGTACGGTGTGTCCTGAAACATCTAAAAAACACAGCTTAGAGAGCTTAGGGCACTTCCACTCATGGGGGTATAAATTGGGAAAATGAAAAATCAGCAAGACACAAGCACCCCAAAGTTTAGGGATGCTCTGTTGACAAGGACCTCCACTTCATTCCACCTTAAATATCCAAGGAAAGAGAAAAATGGATAAAGAAGTTGTGGTCCTTATGTACAATGGAATATCACTCAGCCATGAAATCAATGTCATAAGGCTAGTAGCAGCATGATGAGTGGATTTAGGTACGACGATTCTAAGGGAAATAAGTCACACAGAAAAGGACACTTCTCATAAGGTATCACTTATAGAGGGACTGTAAAAACCGTTACACTTGAACTGAATTACAAAACAGAACAGAGTCACACATGCAGAAAACACACTATGGCTGCTTAACGGGAAAGGTGAGGTGGGGTGATACATAAAACAAGGGTTTCAAATTAGCTCAGATACCGTTCCATAAACCCAATATGTAATAGACAAGACCTACTCCTTGCTCAGAGAACTGGACTCAACACGCCCTATTCACCGCACAAGAATATATCTGACTAGTAATAATCTTAAAACCTATGTATTGATATCTCTCTGTTAGTGTGTCAAGTGGGTGTAAAGCGGCATAAACACAGCAGTGAAAAGCAGCTAAACCCCATTATAAAAATAAATTACTTCGAAAAACCCATGAAACAAAGACAGTGAAAGAGAGAGAAATTCTTACACAATGCGTTCAGGGGCTGTGATGCAATCTGGATTGACCATTTCTAGACCCACAGTTGGATGAGACATAAGGGTGGACACTCTTGGGGCTGAGAGGTTTGGTGAGGTTGGGTGAGCAAACGCAGACCCTTTAAAGTAATACTGCGTGGAACCCATCGCATGGGTCCCAAATCTCCAGGTTCAAGGGCATCTTCCTACATCGAAAACATGCATGAGAAAACAAAAAAGATGGTACACCATGTGATGGGGAAAGGTTTCTAGAACGCACCTCATTTCTCTTCTCCTTGTGCCCGGGGTCGCCATTCCAGCCACTTTCCTAGCAATCTCCCTACTTGGAGCATCAGCACCTTTAACCTCCTGTTCCGTACAGGTTGCAATTTGTCCTGAGGATGAACGGGTAGACGGGGAACCAGTGAGAGACTAGCTCTTGTTGTTGGCACAGGCACAGGTCACTCTATTTTCCCATCAGGAAGAAGAATTAACCACAGGCTCATCCTCCCCCCTGGAACCAGAACAGGGCCTGAAGCCATTCTGCGCTTTTGCGGCCAGCTCCCAAAAAAGCGAGTTGTAAAATGGAGCTTCAGGGCACAGCAATTCACAAACCTGCAGAGTTATAAATGATAACTTTCGTCCATAAATATATTGAGTGACGGCAAAGAAGAGGATTTGAAATCAAGGCAGAAATGCAGGAAACAGATTTCAGGAGGTAGATTCGAATCGCCTTTAAAGCACATGAAAAGCGGCAAAACGTTGACAATGATGCCCTTGGCCAAAAAGGGCGTATGCGTTTTTTCCTGAATATATTCAGGAAAAAACGCATACGCCCTTTTTGGCCAACCAAGCAAACTGGAAAGGCAAATCAGGGCTACAAAGAAGACTCGCTACCCATCGGTCAAAAGGGCCATGCTGAAAAAAGTCTCAAAACCAGAAATGCAGGACAGGCCATGGAGAAATGGGAGCCTTGCTACACTGATGGGCGGGATGTAAATTGCCAACAGCCACTCTGGAGAAGTGTACGGTGTGTCCTGAAACATCTAAAAAACACAGCTTAGAGAGCATAGGGCACTTCCACTCATGGGGGTATAAATTGGGAAAATGAAAAATCAGCAAGACACAAGCACCCCAAAGTTTAGGGCTGCTCTGTTGACAAGGACCTCCACTTCATTCCACCTTCAATATCCCAGGAGGGAGAAAAATGGATAAAGAAGTTGTGGTCCTTATGTACAATGGAATATCACTCAGCCATGAAATCAATGTCATAAGGCTAATAGCAGCATGATGAGTGGATTTAGGTACGACGATTCTAAGTGAAATAAGTCACACAGAAAAGGACACTTCTCATAAGGTATCACTTATAGAGGGAATGTCAAAACCGTTACACTTGAACTGAATTACAAAACAGAACAGAGTCACACATGCAGAAAACACACTATGGCTGCTTAACGGGAAAGGTGAGGTGGGGTGATACATAAAACAAGGGTTTCAAATTAGCTCAGATACCGTTCCATAAACCCAATATGTAATAGACAAGACCTACTCCTTGCTCAGAGAACTGGACTCAACACGCCCTATTCACCGCACAAGAATATATCTGACTAGTCATAATCTTAAAACCTATGTATTGATATCTCTCTGTTAGTGTGTCAAGTGGGTGTAAAGCGGCATAAACACAGCAGTGAAAAGCAGCTAAACCCCATTATAAAAATAAATTACTTTTACAAACCCATGAAACAAAGACAGTGAAAGAGAGAGAAATTCTTACACAATGCGTTCAGGGGCTGTGATGCAACCTGGATTGACCATATCTAGACCCACAGCTGGATGAGACATAAGGGTGGACACTCTTGGGGCTGAGAGGTTTGGTGAGGTTGGGTGAGCAAACGCAGACCCTTTAAAGTAATACTGCGTGGTACCCATCGCATGGGTCCCAAATCTCCAGGTTCAAGGGCATCTTCCTACATCGAAAACATGCATGAGAAAACAAAAAGATGGTACACCATGTGATGGGGAAAGGTTTCTAAAACGCACCTCATTTCTCTTCTCCTTGTGCCCGGGTTCGCCATTCCAGCCGCTTTACTAACAATCTCCCTACTTGGAGCATCAGCACCTTTAACCTCCTGTTCCGTACAGGTTGCAATTTGTCCTGAGGATGAACGGGTAGACTGGGAACCAGTGAGAGACTAGCTCTTGGTGTTGGGACAGGCACAGGTCACTCTATTTTCCCATCAGGAAGAAGAATTAACCACAGGCTCATCCTCCCCCCGGAACCAGAACAGGGCCTGAAGCCATCCTGCGCTTTTGCGGCCAGCTGCCAAAAAAGCGAGTTGTAAAATGGAGCTTCAGGGCACTGCAATTCACAAACCTGCAGAGTTATAAATGATAACTCTCGTCCACAAATATATTGAGGGAAGGCAAAGAAGAGGATTTGAAATCAAGGCAGAATTGCAGGAAACAGATTTCAGGAGGTAGATTCGAATCGCCTTTAAAGCACATGAAAAGCGGCAAAACGTTGACAATGATGCCCTTGGCCAAAAAGGGCGTATGCGTTTTTACCTGAATATAGTCAGGAAAAAACGCATACGCCCTTTTTGGCCAACCAAGCAACCTGGAAAGGCAAATCAGCGCTACAAAGAAGACTCGCTACCCATCGGTCAAAAGGGCCATGCTGAAAAAAGTCTCGAAGCCAGAAATGCAGGACAGGCCATGGAGAAATGGGAGCCTTGCTACACTGATGGGCGGGATGTAAATTGCCAACAGCCACTCTGGAGAAGTGTACGGTGTGTCCTGAAACATCTAAAAAACACAGCTTAGAGAGCTTAGGGCACTTCCACTCATGGGGGTATAAATTGGGAAAATGAAAAATCAGCAAGACACAAGCACCCCAAAGTTTAGGGCTGCTCTGTTTACAAGGACCTCCACTTCATTCCACCTTCAATATCCCAGGAAAGAGAAAAATGGATAAAGAAGTTGTGGTCCTTATGTACAATGGAATATCACTCAGCCATGAAATCAATGTCATAAGGCTAGTAGCAGCATGATGAGTGGATTTAGGTACGACGATTCTAAGGGAAATAAGTCACACAGAAAAGGACACTTCTCATAAGGTATCACTTATAGAGGGACTGTAAAAACCGTTACACTTGAACTGAATTACAAAACAGAACAGAGTCACACAGGCAGAAAACACACTATGGCTGCTTAACGGGAAAGGTGAGGTGGGGTGATACATAAAACAAGGGTTTCAAATTAGCTCAGATACCGTTCCATAAACCCAATATGTAATAGACAAGACCTACTCCTTGCTCAGAGAACTGGACTCAACACGCCCTATTCACCGCACAAGAATATATCTGACTAGTAATAATCTTAAAACCTATGTATTGATATCTCTCTGTTAGTGTGTCAAGTGGGTGTAAAGCGGCATAAACACAGCAGTGAAAAGCAGCTAAACCCCATTATAAAAATAAATTACTTTGAAAAACCCATGAAACAAAGACAGTGAAAGAGAGAGAAATTCTTACACAATGCGTTCAGGGGCTGTGATGCAACCTGGATTGACCATATCTAGACCCACAGCTGGATGAGACATAAGGGTGGACACTCTTGGGGCTGAGAGGTTTGGTGAGGTTGGGTGAGCAAACGCAGACCCTTTAAAGTAATACTGCGTGGTACCCATCGCATGGGTCCCAAATCTCCAGGTTCAAGGGCATCTTCCTACATCGAAAACATGCATGAGAAAACAAAAAGATGGTACACCATGTGATGGGGAAAGGTTTCTAAAACGCACCTCATTTCTCTTCTCCTTGTGCCCGGGTTCGCCATTCCAGCCGCTTTACTAACAATCTCCCTACTTGGAGCATCAGCACCTTTAACCTCCTGTTCCGTACAGGTTGCAATTTGTCCTGAGGATGAACGGGTAGACGGGGAACCAGTGAGAGACTAGCTCTTGGTGTTGGGACAGGCACAGGTCACTCTATTTTCCCATCAGGAAGAAGAATTAACCACAGGCTCATCCTCCCCCCCGGAACCAGAACAGGGCCTGAAGCCATCCTGCGCTTTTGCGGCCAGCTGCCAAAAAAGCGAGTTGTAAAATGGAGCTTCAGGGCACTGCAATTCACAAACCTGCAGAGTTATAAATGATAACTCTCGTCCACAAATATATTGAGGGAAGGCAAAGAAGAGGATTTGAAATCAAGGCAGAAATGCAGGAAACAGATTTCAGGAGGTAGATTCGAATCGCCTTTAAAGCACATGAAAAGCGGCAAAACGTTGACAATGATGCCCTTGGCCAAAAAGGGCGTATGCGTTTTTTCCTGAATATAGTCAGGAAAAAACGCATACGCCCTTTTTGGCCAACCAAGCAACCTGGAAAGGCAAATCAGGGCTACAAAGAAGACTCGCTACCCATCGGTCAAAAGGGCCATGCTGAAAAAAGTCTCAAAACCAGAAATGCAGGACAGGCCATGGAGAAATGGGAGCCTTGCTACACTGATGGGCGGGATGTAAATTGCCAACAGCCACTCTGGAGAAGTGTACGGTGTGTCCTGAAACATCTAAAAAACACAGCTTAGAGAGCATAGGGCACTTCCACTCATGGGGGTATAAATTGGGAAAATGAAAAATCAGCAAGACACAAGCACCCCAAAGTTTAGGGCTGCTCTGTTGACAAGGACCTCCACTTCACTCCACTTTCAATATCCCAGGAAAGAGAAAAATGGATAAAGAAGTTGTGGTCCTTATGTACAATGGAATATCACTCAGCCATGAAATCAATGTCATAAGGCTAATAGCAGCATGATGAGTGGATTTAGGTACGACGATTCTAAGTGAAATAAGTCACACAGAAAAGGACACTTCTCATAAGGTATCACTTATAGAGGGAATGTAAAAACCGTTACACTTGAACTGAATTACAAAACAGAACAGAGTCACACATGCAGAAAACACACTATGGCTGCTTAACGGGAAAGGTGAGGTGGGGTGATACATAAAACAAGGGTTTCAAATTAGCTCAGATACCGTTCCATAAACCCAATATGTAATAGACAAGACCTACTCCTTGCTCAGAGAACTGGACTCAACACGCCCTATTCACCGCACAAGAATATATCTGACTAGTCATAATCTTAAAACCTATGTATTGATATCTCTCTGTTAGTGTGTCAAGTGGGTGTAAAGCGGCATAAACACAGCAGTGAAAAGCAGCTAAACCCCATTATAAAAATAAATTACTTTTACAAACCCATGAAACAAAGACAGTGAAAGAGAGAGAAATTCTTACACAATGCGTTCAGGGGCTGTGATGCAACCTGGATTGACCATTTCTAGACCCACAGCTGGATGAGACATAAGGGTGGACACTCTTGGGGCTGAGAGGTTTGGTGAGGTTGGGTGAGCAAACGCAGACCCTTTAAAGTAATACTGCGTGGTACCCATCGCATGGGTCCCAAATCTCCAGGTTCAAGGGCATCTTCCTACATCGAAAACATGCATGAGAAAACAAAAAAGATGGTACACCATGTGATGGGGAAAGGTTTCTAGAACGCACCTCATTTCTCTTCTCCTTGTGCCCGGGGTCGCCATTCCAGCCACTTTCCTAGCAATCTCCCTACTTGGAGCATCAGCACCTTTAACCTCCTGTTCCGTACAGGTTGCAATTTGTCCTGAGGATGAACGGGTAGACGGGGAACCAGTGAGAGACTAGCTCTTGTTGTTGGGACAGGCACAGGTCACTCTATTTTCCCATCAGGAAGAAGAATTAACCACAGGCTCATCCTCCCCCCTGGAACCAGAACAGGGCCTGAAGCCATCCTGCGCTTTTGCGGCCAGCTCCCAATAAAGCGAGTTGTAAAATGGAGCTTCAGGGCACAGCAATTCACAAACCTGCAGAGTTATAAATGATAACTTTCGTCCACAAATATATTGAGTGACGGCAAAGAAGAGGATTTGAAATCAAGGCAGAAATGCAGGAAACAGATTTCAGGAGGTAGATTCGAATCGCCTTTAAAGCACATGAAAAGCGGCAAAACGTTGACAATGATGCCCTTGGCCAAAAAGGGCGTATGCGTTTTTTCCTGAATATATTCAGGAAAAAACGCATACGCCCTTTTTGGCCAACGAAGCAAACTGGAAAGGCAAATCAGGGCTACAAAGAAGACTCGCTACCCATCGGTCAAAAGGGCCATGCTGAAAAAAGTCTCAAAACCAGAAATGCAGGACAGGCCATGGAGAAATGGGAGCCTTGCTACACTGATGGGCGGGATGTAAATTGCCAACAGCCACTCTGGAGAAGTGTACGGTGTGTCCTGAAACATCTAAAAAACACAGCTTAGAGAGCATAGGGCACTTCCACTCATGGGGGTATAAATTGGGAAAATGAAAAATCAGCAAGACACAAGCACCCCAAAGTTTAGGGCTGCTCTGTTGACAAGGACCTCCACTTCATTCCACTTTCAATATCCCAGGAAAGAGAAAAATGGATAAAGAAGTTGTGGTCCTTATGTACAATGGAATATCACTCAGCCATGAAATCAATGTCATAAGGCTAATAGCAGCATGATGAGTGGATTTAGGTACGACGATTCTAAGTGAAATAAGTCACACAGAAAAGGACACTTCTCATAAGGTATCACTTATAGAGGGACTGTAAAAACCGTTACACTTGAACTGAATTACAAAACAGAACAGAGTCACACATGCAGAAAACACACTATGGCTGCTTAACGGGAAAGGTGAGGTGGGGTGATACATAAAACAAGGGTTTCAAATTAGCTCAGATACCGTTCCATAAACCCAATATGTAATAGACAAGACCTACTCCTTGCTCAGAGAACTGGACTCAACACGCCCTATTCACCGCACAAGAATATATCTGACTAGTCATAATCTTAAAACCTATGTATTGATATCTCTCTGTTAGTGTGTCAAGTGGGTGTAAAGCGGCATAAACACAGCAGTGAAAAGCAGCTAAACCCCATTATAAAAATAAATTACTTTTACAAACCCATGAAACAAAGACAGTGAAAGAGAGAGAAATTCTTACACAATGCGTTCAGGGGCTGTGATGCAACCTGGATTGACCATTTCTAGACCCACAGCTGGATGAGACATAAGGGTGGACACTCTTGGGGCTGAGAGGTTTGGTGAGGTTGGGTGAGCAAACGCAGACCCTTTAAAGTAATACTGCGTGGTACCCATCGCATGGGTCCCAAATCTCCAGGTTCAAGGGCATCTTCCTACATCGAAAACATGCATGAGAAAACAAAAAAGATGGTACACCATGTGATGGGGAAAGGTTTCTAGAACGCACCTCATTTCTCTTCTCCTTGTGCCCGGGGTCGCCATTCCAGCCACTTTCCTAGCAATCTCCCTACTTGGAGCATCAGCACCTTTAACCTCCTGTTCCGTACAGGTTGCAATTTGTCCTGAGGATGAACGGGTAGACGGGGAACCAGTGAGAGACTAGCTCTTGTTGTTGGGACAGGCACAGGTCACTCTATTTTCCCATCAGGAAGAAGAATTAACCACAGGCTCATCCTCCCCCCTGGAACCAGAACAGGGCCTGAAGCCATCCTGCGCTTTTGCGGCCAGCTCCCAATAAAGCGAGTTGTAAAATGGAGCTTCAGGGCACAGCAATTCACAAACCTGCAGAGTTATAAATGATAACTTTCGTCCACAAATATATTGAGTGACGGCAAAGAAGAGGATTTGAAATCAAGGCAGAAATGCAGGAAACAGATTTCAGGAGGTAGATTCGAATCGCCTTTAAAGCACATGAAAAGCGGCAAAACGTTGACAATGATGCCCTTGGCCAAAAAGGGCGTATGCGTTTTTTCCTGAATATATTCAGGAAAAAACGCATACGCCCTTTTTGGCCAACGAAGCAAACTGGAAAGGCAAATCAGGGCTACAAAGAAGACTCGCTACCCATCGGTCAAAAGGGCCATGCTGAAAAAAGTCTCAAAACCAGAAATGCAGGACAGGCCATGGAGAAATGGGAGCCTTGCTACACTGATGGGCGGGATGTAAATTGCCAACAGCCACTCTGGAGAAGTGTACGGTGTGTCCTGAAACATCTAAAAAACACAGCTTAGAGAGCATAGGGCACTTCCACTCATGGGGGTATAAATTGGGAAAATGAAAAATCAGCAAGACACAAGCACCCCAAAGTTTAGGGCTGCTCTGTTGACAAGGACCTCCACTTCATTCCACTTTCAATATCCCAGGAAAGAGAAAAATGGATAAAGAAGTTGTGGTCCTTATGTACAATGGAATATCACTCAGCCATGAAATCAATGTCATAAGGCTAATAGCAGCATGATGAGTGGATTTAGGTACGACGATTCTAAGTGAAATAAGTCACACAGAAAAGGACACTTCTCATAAGGTATCACTTATAGAGGGACTGTAAAAACCGTTACACTTGAACTGAATTACAAAACAGAACAGAGTCACACATGCAGAAAACACACTATGGCTGCTTAACGGGAAAGGTGAGGTGGGGTGATACATAAAACAAGGGTTTCAAATTAGCTCAGATACCGTTCCATAAACCCAATATGTAATAGACAAGACCTACTCCTTGCTCAGAGAACTGGACTCAACACGCCCTATTCACCGCACAAGAATATATCTGACTAGTCATAATCTTAAAACCTATGTATTGATATCTCTCTGTTAGTGTGTCAAGTGGGTGTAAAGCGGCATAAACACAGCAGTGAAAAGCAGCTAAACCCCATTATAAAAATAAATTACTTTGAAAAACCCATGAAACAAAGACAGTGAAAGAGAGAGAAATTCTTACACAATGCGTTCAGGGGCTGTGATGCAACCTGGATTGACCATATCTAGACCCACAGCTGGATGAGACATAAGGGTGGACACTCTTGGGGCTGAGAGGTTTGGTGAGGTTGGGTGAGCAAACGCAGACCCTTTAAAGTAATACTGCGTGGTACCCATCGCATGGGTCCCAAATCTCCAGGTTCAAGGGCATCTTCCTACATCGAAAACATGCATGAGAAAACAAAAAGATGGTACACCATGTGATGGGGAAAGGTTTCTAAAACGCACCTCATTTCTCTTCTCCTTGTGCCCGGGTTCGCCATTCCAGCCGCTTTACTAACAATCTCCCTACTTGGAGCATCAGCACCTTTAACCTCCTGTTCCGTACAGGTTGCAATTTGTCCTGAGGATGAACGGGTAGACGGGGAACCAGTGAGAGACTAGCTCTTGGTGTTGGGACAGGCACAGGTCACTCTATTTTCCCATCAGGAAGAAGAATTAACCACAGGCTCATCCTCCCCCCCGGAACCAGAACAGGGCCTGAAGCCATCCTGCGCTTTTGCGGCCAGCTGCCAAAAAAGCGAGTTGTAAAATGGAGCTTCAGGGCACTGCAATTCACAAACCTGCAGAGTTATAAATGATAACTCTCGTCCACAAATATATTGAGGGAAGGCAAAGAAGAGGATTTGAAATCAAGGCAGAAATGCAGGAAACAGATTTCAGGAGGTAGATTCGAATCGCCTTTAAAGCACATGAAAAGCGGCAAAACGTTGACAATGATGCCCTTGGCCAAAAAGGGCGTATGCGTTTTTTCCTGAATATAGTCAGGAAAAAACGCATACGCCCTTTTTGGCCAACCAAGCAACCTGGAAAGGCAAATCAGGGCTACAAAGAAGACTCGCTACCCATCGGTCAAAAGGGCCATGCTGAAAAAAGTCTCAAAACCAGAAATGCAGGACAGGCCATGGAGAAATGGGAGCCTTGCTACACTGATGGGCGGGATGTAAATTGCCAACAGCCACTCTGGAGAAGTGTACGGTGTGTCCTGAAACATCTAAAAAACACAGCTTAGAGAGCTTAGGGCACTTCCACTCATGGGGGTATAAATTGGGAAAATGAAAAATCAGCAAGACACAAGCACCCCAAAGTTTAGGGCTGCTCTGTTGACAAGGACCTCCACTTCACTCCACTTTCAATATCCCAGGAAAGAGAAAAATGGATAAAGAAGTTGTGGTCCTTATGTACAATGGAATATCACTCAGCCATGAAATCAATGTCATAAGGCTAATAGCAGCATGATGAGTGGATTTAGGTACGACAATTCTAAGTGAAATAAGTCACACAGAAAAGGACACTTCTCATAAGGTATCACTTATAGAGGGACTGTAAAAACCGTTACACTTGAACTGAATTACAAAACAGAACAGAGTCACACATGCAGAAAACACACTATGGCTGCTTAACGGGAAAGGTGAGGTGGGGTGATACATAAAACAAGGGTTTCAAATTAGCTCAGATACCGTTCCATAAACCCAATATGTAATAGACAAGACCTACTCCTTGCTCAGAGAACTGGACTCAACACGCCCTATTCACCGCACAAGAATATATCTGACTAGTCATAATCTTAAAACCTATGTATTGATATCTCTCTGTTAGTGTGTCAAGTGGGTGTAAAGCGGCATAAACACAGCAGTGAAAAGCAGCTAAACCCCATTATAAAAATAAATTACTTTTACAAACCCATGAAACAAAGACAGTGAAAGAGAGAGAAATTCTTACACAATGCGTTCAGGGGCTGTGATGCAACCTGGATTGACCATTTCTAGACCCACAGCTGGATGAGACATAAGGGTGGACACTCTTGGGGCTGAGAGGTTTGGTGAGGTTGGGTGAGCAAACGCAGACCCTTTAAAGTAATACTGCGTGGTACCCATCCCATGGGTCCCAAATCTCCAGGTTCAAGGGCATCTTCCTACATCGAAAACATGCATGAGAAAACAAAAAAGATGGTACACCATGTGATGGGGAAAGGTTTCTAGAACGCACCTCATTTCTCTTCTCCTTGTGCCCGGGGTCGCCATTCCAGCCACTTTCCTAGCAATCTCCCTACTTGGAGCATCAGCACCTTTAACCTCCTGTTCCGTACAGGTTGCAATTTGTCCTGAGGATGAACGGGTAGACGGGGAACCAGTGAGAGACTAGCTCTTGTTGTTGGGACAGGCACAGGTCACTCTATTTTCCCATCAGGAAGAAGAATTAACCACAGGCTCATCCTCCCCCCTGGAACCAGAACAGGGCCTGAAGCCATCCTGCGCTTTTGCGGCCAGCTCCCAAAAAAGCGAGTTGTAAAATGGAGCTTCAGGGCACAGCAATTCACAAACCTGCAGAGTTATAAATGATAACTTTCGTCCACAAATATATTGAGTGACGGCAAAGAAGAGGATTTGAAATCAAGGCAGAAATGCAGGAAACAGATTTCAGGAGGTAGATTCGAATCGCCTTTAAAGCACATGAAAAGCGGCAAAACGTTGACAATGATGCCCTTGGCCAAAAAGGGCGTATGCGTTTTTTCCTGAATATATTCAGGAAAAAACGCATACGCCCTTTTTGGCCAACGAAGCAAACTGGAAAGGCAAATCAGGGCTACAAAGAAGACTCGCTACCCATCGGTCAAAAGGGCCATGCTGAAAAAAGTCTCAAAACCAGAAATGCAGGACAGGCCATGGAGAAATGGGAGCCTTGCTACACTGATGGGCGGGATGTAAATTGCCAACAGCCACTCTGGAGAAGTGTACGGTGTGTCCTGAAACATCTAAAAAACACAGCTTAGAGAGCATAGGGCACTTCCACTCATGGGGGTATAAATTGGGAAAATGAAAAATCAGCAAGACACAAGCACCCCAAAGTTTAGGGCTGCTCTGTTGACAAGGACCTCCACTTCATTCCACCTTCAATATCCCAGGAGGGAGAAAAATGGATAAAGAAGTTGTGGTCCTTATGTACAATGGAATATCACTCAGCCATGAAATCAATGTCATAAGGCTAATAGCAGCATGATGAGTGGATTTAGGTACGACGATTCTAAGTGAAATAAGTCACACAGAAAAGGACACTTCTCATAAGGTATCACTTATAGAGGGAATGTAAAAACCGTTACACTTGAACTGAATTACAAAACAGAACAGAGTCACACATGCAGAAAACACACTATGGCTGCTTAACGGGAAAGGTGAGGTGGGGTGATACATAAAACAAGGGTTTCAAATTAGCTCAGATACCGTTCCATAAACCCAATATGTAATAGACAAGACCTACTCCTTGCTCAGAGAACTGGACTCAACACGCCCTATTCACCGCACAAGAATATATCTGACTAGTAATAATCTTAAAACCTATGTATTGATATCTCTCTGTTAGTGTGTCAAGTGGGTGTAAAGCGGCATAAACACAGCCGTGAAAAGCAGCTAAACCCCATTATAAAAATAAATTACTTCGAAAAACCCATGAAACAAAGACAGTGAAAGAGAGAGAAATTCTTACACAATGCGTTCAGGGGCTGTGATGCAACCTGGATTGACCATATCTAGACCCACAGCTGGATGAAACATAAGGGTGGACACTCTTGGGGCTGAGAGGTTTGGTGAGGTTGGGTGAGCAAACGCAGACCCTTTAAAGTAATACTGCGTGGTACCCATCGCATGGGTCCCAACTCTCCAGGTTCAAGGGCATCTTCCTACATCGAAAACATGCATGAGAAAACAAAAAGATGGTACACCATGTGATGGGGAAAGGTTTCTAAAACGCACCTCATTTCTCTTCTCCTTGTGCCCGGGTTCGCCATTCCAGCCGCTTTACTAACAATCTCCCTACTTGGAGCATCAGCACCTTTAACCTCCTGTTCCGTACAGGTTGCAATTTGTCCTGAGGATGAACGGGTAGACTGGGAACCAGTGAGAGACTAGCTCTTGGTGTTGGGACAGGCACAGGTCACTCTATTTTCCCATCAGGAAGAAGAATTAACCACAGGCTCAGCCTGCCCCCCGGAACCAGAACAGGGCCTGAAGCCATCCTGCGCTTTTGCGGCCAGCTGCCAAAAAAGCGAGTTGTAAAATGGAGCTTCAGGGCACTGCAATTCACAAACCTGCAGAGTTATAAATGATAACTCTCGTCCACAAATATATTGAGGGAAGGCAAAGAAGAGGATTTGAAATCAAGGCAGAAATGCAGGAAACAGATTTCAGGAGGTAGATTCGAATCGCCTTTAAAGCACATGAAAAGCGGCAAAACGTTGACAATGATGCCCTTGGCCAAAAAGGGCGTATGCGTTTTTTCCTGAATATAGTCAGGAAAAAACGCATACGCCCTTTTTGGCCAACCAAGCAACCTGGAAAGGCAAATCAGCGCTACAAAGAAGACTCGCTACCCATCGGTCAAAAGGGCCATGCTGAAAAAAGTTTTGAAACCAGAAATGCAGGACAGGCCATGGAGAAATGGGAGCCTTGCTACACTGATGGGCGGGATGTAAATTGCCAACAGCCACTCTGGAGAAGTGTACGGTGTGTCCTGAAACATCTAAAAAACACAGCTTAGAGAGCTTAGGGCACTTCCACTCATGGGGGTATAAATTGGGAAAATGAAAAATCAGCAAGACACAAGCACCCCAAAGTTTAGGGCTGCTCTGTTGACAAGGACCTCCACTTCATTCCACCTTCAATATCCCAGGAGGGAGAAAAATGGATAAAGAAGTTGTGGTCCTTATGTACAATGGAATATCACTCAGCCATGAAATCAATGTCATAAGGCTAATAGCAGCATGATGAGTGGATTTAGGTACGACGATTCTAAGTGAAATAAGTCACACAGAAAAGGACACTTCTCATAAGGTATCACTTATAGAGGGACTGTAAAAACCGTTACACTTGAACTGAATTACAAAACAGAACAGAGTCACACATGCAGAAAACACACTATGGCTGCTTAACGGGAAGGGTGAGGTGGTGTGATACATAAAACAAGGGTTTCAAATTAGCTCAGATACCGTTCCATAAACCCAATATGTAATAGACAAGACCTACTCCTTGCTCAGAGAACTGGACTCAACACACCCTATTCACCGCACAAGAATATATCTGACTAGTAATAATCTTAAAACCTATGTATTGATATCTCTCTGTTAGTGTGTCAAGTGGGTGTAAAGCGGCATAAACACAGCAGTGAAAAGCAGCTAAACCCCATTATAAAAATAAATTACTTTGAAAAACCCATGAAACAAAGACAGTGAAAGAGAGAGAAATTCTTACACAATGCGTTCAGGGGCTGTGATGCAACCTGGATTGACCATATCTAGACCCACAGCTGGATGAGACATAAGGGTGGACACTCTTGGGGCTGAGAGGTTTGGTGAGGTTGGGTGAGCAAACGCAGACCCTTTAAAGTAATACTGCGTGGTACCCATCGCATGGGTCCCAACTCTCCAGGTTCAAGGGCATCTTCCTACATCGAAAACATGCATGAGAAAACAAAAAGATGGTACACCATGTGATGGGGAAAGGTTTCTAAAACGCACCTCATTTCTCTTCTCCTTGTGCCCGGGTTCGCCATTCCAGCCGCTTTACTAACAATCTCCCTACTTGGAGCATCAGCACCTTTAACCTCCTGTTCCGTACAGGTTGCAATTTGTCCTGAGGATGAACGGGTAGACGGGGAACCAGTGAGAGACTAGCTCTTGGTGTTGGGACAGGCACAGGTCACTCTATTTTCCCATCAGGAAGAAGAATTAACCACAGGCTCATCCTCCCCCCCGGAACCAGAACAGGGCCTGAAGCCATCCTGCGCTTTTGCGGCCAGCTCCCAAAAAAGCGAGTTGTAAAATGGAGCTTCAGGGCACTGCAATTCACAAACCTGCAGAGTTATAAATGATAACTCTCGTCCACAAATATATTGAGGGAAGGCAAAGAAGAGGGTTTGAAATCAAGGCAGAATTGCAGGAAACAGATTTCAGGAGGTAGATTCGAATCGCCTTTAAAGCACATGAAAAGCGGCAAAACGTTGACAATGATGCCCTTGGCCAAAAAGGGCGTATGCGTTTTTTCCTGAATATATTCAGGAAAAAACGCATACGCCCTTTTTGGCCAACCAAGCAACCTGGAAAGGCAAATCAGGGCTACAAAGAAGACTCGCTACCCATCGGTCAAAAGGGCCATGCTGAAAAAAGTCTCAAAACCAGAAATGCAGGACAGGCCATGGAGAAATGGGAGCCTTGCTACACTGATGGGCGGGATGTAAATTGCCAACAGCCACTCTGGAGAAGTGTACGGTGTGTCCTGAAACATCTAAAAAACACAGCTTAGAGAGCTTAGGGCACTTCCACTCATGGGGGTATAAATTGGGAAAATGAAAAATCAGCAAGACACAAGCACCCCAAAGTTTAGGGATGCTCTGTTGACAAGGACCTCCACTTCATTCCACCTTAAATATCCAAGGAAAGAGAAAAATGGATAAAGAAGTTGTGGTCCTTATGTACAATGGAATATCACTCAGCCATGAAATCAATGTCATAAGGCTAGTAGCAGCATGATGAGTGGATTTAGGTACGACGATTCTAAGGGAAATAAGTCACACAGAAAAGGACACTTCTCATAAGGTATCACTTATAGAGGGAATGTAAAAACCGTTACACTTGAACTGAATTACAAAACAGAACAGAGTCACACATGCAGAAAACACACTATGGCTGCTTAACGGGAAAGGTGAGGTGGGGTGATACATAAAACAAGGGTTTCAAATTAGCTCAGATACCGTTCCATAAACCCAATATGTAATAGACAAGACCTACTCCTTGCTCAGAGAACTGGACTCAACACGCCCTATTCACCGCACAAGAATATATCTGACTAGTAATAATCTTAAAACCTATGTATTGATATCTCTCTGTTAGTGTGTCAAGTGGGTGTAAAGCGGCATAAACACAGCAGTGAAAAGCAGCTAAACCCCATTATCAAAATAAATTACTTTGAAACACCCATGAAACAAAGACAGTGAAAGAGAGAGAAATTCTTACACAATGCATTCAGGGGCTGTGATGCAACCTGGATTGACCATATCTAGACCCACAGCTGGATGAGACATAAGGGTGGACACTCTTGGGGCTGAGAGGTTTGGTGAGGTTGGGTGAGCAAACGCAGACCCTTTAAAGTAATACTGCGTGGTACCCATCGCATGGGTCCCAAATCTCCAGGTTCAAGGGCATCTTCCTACATCGAAAACATGCATGAGAAAACAAATTGATGGTACACCATGTGATGGGGAAAGGTTTCTAAAACGCACCTCATTTCTCTTCTCCTTGTGCCCGGGTTCGCCATTCCAGCCGCTTTACTAACAATCTCCCTACTTGGAGCATCAGCACCTTTAACCTCCTGTTCCGTACAGGTTGCAATTTGTCCTGAGGATGAACGGGTAGATGGGGAACCAGTGAGAGACTAGCTCTTGGTGTTGGGACAGGCACAGGTCACTCTATTTTCCCATCAGGAAGAAGAATTAACCACAGGCTCATCCCCCCCCGGGAAGCAGAACAGGGCCTGAAGCCATCCTGCGCTTTTGCGGCCAGCTCCCAAAAAAGCGAGTTGTAAAATGGAGCTTCAGGGCACTGCAATTCACAAACCTGCAGAGTTATAAATGATAACTTTCGTCCACAAATATATTGAGGGACGGCAAAGAAGAGGATTTGAAATCAAGGCAGAAATGCAGGAAACAGATTTCAGGAGGTAGATTCGAATCGCCTTTAAAGCACATGAAAAGCGGCAAAACGTTGACAATGATGCCCTTGGCCAAAAAGGGCGTATGCGTTTTTTCCTGAATATATTCAGGAAAAAACGCATACGCCCTTTTTGGCCAACCAAGCAACCTGGAAAGGCAAATCAGGGCTACAAAGAAGACTCGCTACCCATCGGTCAAAAGGGCCATGCTGAAAAAAGTCTCAAAACCAGAAATGCAGGACAGGCCATGGAGAAAAGGGAGCCTTGCTACACTGATGGGCGGGATGTAAATTGCCAACAGCCACTCTGGAGAAGTGTACGGTGTGTCCTGAAACATCTAAAAAACACAGCTTAGAGAGCTTAGGGCACTTCCACTCATGGGGGTATAAATTGGGAAAATGAAAAATCAGCAAGACACAAGCACCCCAAAGTTTAGGGCTGCTCTGTTGACAAGGACCTCCACTTCATTCCACCTTCAATATCCCAGGAGGGAGAAAAATGGATAAAGAAGTTGTGGTCCTTATGTACAATGGAATATCACTCAGCCATGAAACCAATGTCATAAGGCTAGTAGCAGCATGATGAGTGGATTTAGGTACGACGATTCTAAGAGAAATAAGTCACACAGAAAAGGACACTTCTCATAAGGTATCACTTATAGAGGGACTGTAAAAACCGTTACACTTGAACTGAATTACAAAACAGAACAGAGTCACACATGCAGAAAACACACTATGGCTGTTTAACGGGAAAGGTGAGGTGGGGTGATACATAAAACAAGGGTTTCAAATTAGCTCAGATACCGTTCCATAAACCCAATATGTAATAGACAAGACCTACTCCTTGCTCAGAGAACTGGACTCAACACGCCCTATTCACCGAACAAGAATATATCTGACTAGTAATAATCTTAAAACCTATGTATTGATATCTCTCTGTTAGTGTGTCAAGTGGGTGTAAAGCGGCATAAACACAGCAGTGAAAAGCAGCTAAACCCCATTATAAAAATAAATTACTTTGAAAAACCCATGAAACAAAGACAGTGAAAGAGAGAGAAATTCTTACACAATGCGTTCAGGGGCTGTGATGCAACCTGGATTGACCATTTCGAGACCCACAGCTGGATGAGACATAAGGGTGGACACTCTTGGGGCTGAGAGGTTTGGTGAGGTTGGGTGAGCAAACGCAGACCCTTTAAAGTAATACTGCGTGGTACCCATCGCATGGGTCCCAAATCTCCAGGTTCAAGGGCATCTTCCTACATCGAAAACATGCATGAGAAAACAAAAAAGATGGTACACCATGTGATGGGGAAAGGTTTCTAAAACGCACCTAATTTCTCTTCTCCTTGTGCCCGGGGTCACCATTCCAGCCGCTTTACTAACAATCTCCCTACTTGGAGCATCAGCACCTTTAACCTCCTGTTCCGTACAGGTTGCAATTTGTCCTGAGGATGAACGGGAATACGGGGAACCAGTGAGAGACTATCTCTTGGTGTTGGGACAGGCACAGGTCACTCTATTTTCCCATCAGGAAGAAGAATTAACCACAGGCTCATCCTCCCCCCGGAACCAGAACAGGGCCTGAAGCCATCCTGCGCTTTTGCGGCCAGCTCCCAAAAAAGCGAGTTGTAAAATGGAGCTTCAGAGCACTGCAATTCACAAACGTGCAGAGTTATAAATGATAACTCTCGTCCACAAATATATTGAGGGAAGGCAAAGAAGAGGATTTGAAATCAAGGTAGAAATGCAGGAAACAGATTTCAGGAGGTAGATTCGAATCACCTTTAAAGCACATGAAAAGCGGCAAAACGTTGACAATGATGCCCTTGGCCAAAAAGGGCGTATGCGTTTTTTCCTGAATATATTCAGGAAAAAACGCATACGCACTTTTTGGCCAACCAAGCAACCTGGAAAGGCAAATCAGGGCTACAAAGAAGACTCGCTACCCATCGGTCAAAAGGGCCATGCTGAAAAAAGTCTCAAAACCAGAAATGCAGGACAGGCCATGGAGAAATGGGAGCCTTGCTACACTGATGGGCGGGATGTAAATTGCCAACAGCCACTCTGGAGAAGTGTACGGTGTGTCCTGGAACATCTAAAAAACACAGCTTAGAGAGCATAGGGCACTTCCACTCATGGGGGTATAAATTGGGAAAATGAAAAATCAGCAAGACACAAGCACCCCAAAGTTTAGGGCTGCTCTGTTGACAAGGACCTCCACTTCATTCCACCTTCAATATCCCAGGAGGGAGAAAAATGGATAAAGAAGTTGTGGTCCTTATGTACAATGGAATATCACTCAGCCATGAAATCAATGTCATAAGGCTAATAGCAGCATGATGAGTGGATTTAGGTACGACGATTCTAAGTGAAATAAGTCACACAGAAAAGGACACTTCTCATAAGGTATCACTTATAGAGGGAATGTAAAAACCGTTACACTTGAACTGAATTACAAAACAGAACAGAGTCACACATGCAGAAAACACACTATGGCTGCTTAACGGGAAAGGTAAGGTGGGGTGATACATAAAACAAGGGTTTCAAATTAGCTCAGATACCGTTCCATAAACCCAATATGTAATAGACAAGACCTACTCCTTGCTCAGAGAACTGGACTCAACACGCCCTATTCACCGCACAAGAATATATCTGACTAGTAATAATCTTGAAACCTATGTATTGATATCTCTCTGTTAGTGTGTCAAGTGGGTGTAAAGCGGCATAAACACAGCAGTGAAAAGCAGCTAAACCCCATTATAAAAATAAATTACTTTTACAAACCCATGAAACAAAGACAGTGAAAGAGAGAGAAATTCTTACACAATGCGTTCAGGGGCTGTGATGCAACCTGGATTGACCATATCTAGACCCACAGCTGGATGAGACATAAGGGTGGACACTCTTGGGGCTGAGAGGTTTGGTGAGGTTGGGTGAGCAAACGCAGACCCTTTAAAGTAATACTGCGTGGTACCCATCGCATGGGTCCCAAATCTCCAGGTTCAAGGGCATCTTCCTACATCAAAAACATGCATGAGAAAACAAAAAGATGGTACACCATGTGATGGGGAAAGGTTTCTAAAACGCACCTCATTTCTCTTCTCCTTGTGCCCGGGTTCGCCATTCCAGCCGCTTTACTAACAATCTCCCTACTTGGAGCATCAGCACCTTTAACCTCCTGTTCCGTACAGGTTGCAATTTGTCCTGAGGATGAACGGGTAGACGGGGAACCAGTGAGAGACTAGCTCTTGGTGTTGGGACAGGCACAGGTCACTCTATTTTCCCATCAGGAAGAAGAATTAACCACAGGCTCATCCTCCCCCCCGGAACCAGAACAGGGCCTGAAGCCATCCTGCGCTTTTGCGGCCAGCTCCCAAAAAAGCGAGTTGTACAATGGAGCTTCAGGGCACTGCAATTCACAAACCTGCAGAGTTATAAATGATAACTCTCGTCCACAAATATATTGAGGGAAGGCAAAGAAGAGGATTTGAAATCAAGGCAGAAATGCAGGAAACAGATTTCAGGAGGTAGATTCGAATCACCTTTAAAGCACATGAAAAGCGGCAAAACGTTGACAATGATGCCCTTGGCCAAAAAGGGCGTATGCGTTTTTTCCGGAATATATTCAGGAAAAAACGCATACGCCCTTTTTGGCCAACCAAGCACCCTGGAAAGGCAAATCAGGGCTACAAAGAAGACTCGCTACCCATCGGTCAAAAGGGCCATGCTGAAAAAAGTCTCAAAACCAGAAATGCAGGACAGGCCATGGAGAAATGGGAGCCTTGCTACACTGATGGGCGGGATGTAAATTGCCAACAGCCACTCTGGAGAAGTGTACGGTGTGTCCTGAAACATCTAATAAACACAGCTTAGAGAGCATAGGGCACTTCCACTCATGGGGGTATAAATTGGGAAAATGAAAAATCAGCAAGACACAAGCACCCCAAAGTTTAGGGCTGCTCTGTTAACAAGGACCTCCACTTCATTCCACCTTCAATATCCCAGGAGGGAGAAAAATGGATAAAGAAGTTGTGGTCCTTATGTACAATGGAATATCACTCAGCCATGAAATCAATGTCATAAGGCTAGTAGCAGCATGATGAGTGGATTTAGGTACGACGATTCTAAGTGAAATAAGTCACACAGAAAAGGACACTTCTCATAAGGTATCACTTATAGAGGGAATGTAAAAACCGTTACACTTGAACTGAATTACAAAACAGAACACAGTCACACATGCAGAAAACACACTATGGCTGCTTAACGGGAAAGGTGAGGTGGGGTGATACATAAAACAAGGGTTTCAACTTAGCTCAGATACCGTTCCATAAACCCAATATGTAATAGACAAGACCTACTCCTTGCTCAGAGAACTGGACTCAACACGCCCTATTCACCGCACAAGAATATATCTGACTAGTAATAATCTTAAAACCTATGTATTGATATCTCTCTGTTAGTGTGTCAAGTGGGTGTAAAGCAGCATAAACACCGCAGTGAAAAGCAGCTAAACCCCATTATAAAAATAAATTACTTTGAAAAACCCATGAAACAAAGACAGTGAAAGAGAGAGAAATTCTTACACAATGCGTTCAGGGGCTGTGATGCAACCTGGATTGACCATATCTAGACCCACAGCTGGATGAGACATAAGGGTGGACACTCTTGGGGCTGAGAGGTTTGGTGAGGTTGGGTGAGCAAACGCAGACCCTTTAAAGTAATACTGCGTGGTACCCATCGCATGGGTCCCAAATCTCCAGGTTCAAGGGCATCTTCCTACATCGAAAACATGCATGAGAAAACAAAAAGATGGTACACCATGTGATGGGGAAAGGTTTCTAAAACGCACCTAATTTCTCTTCTCCTTGTGCCCGGGTTCGCCATTCCAGCCGCTTTACTAACAATCTCCCTACTTGGAGCATCAGCACCTTTAACCTCCTGTTCCGTACAGGTTGCAATTTGTCCTGAGGATGTACGGGTAGACGGGGAACCAGTGAGAGACTAGCTCTTGGTGTTGGGACAGGCACAGGTCACTCTATTTTCCCATCAGGAAGAAGAATTAACCACAGGCTCATCCTCCCCCCCGGAACCAGAACAGGGCCTGAAGCCATCCTGCGCTTTTGCGGCCAGCTCCCAAAAAAGCGAGTTGTAAAATGGAGCTTCAGGGCACTGCAATTCACAAACCTACAGAGTTATAAATGATAACTCTCGTCCACAAATATATTGAGGGAAGGCAAAGAAGAGGATTTGAAATCAAGGCAGAATTGTAGGAAACAGATTTAGGAGGAAGATTCGAATCGCCTTTAAAGCACATGAAAAGCGGCAAAACGTTGACAATGATGCCCTTGGCCAAAAAGGGCGTATGCGTTTTTTCCTGAATATATTCAGGAAAAAACGCATACGCCCTTTTTGGCCAACCAAGCAACCTGAAAAGGCAAATCAGCGCTACAAAGCAGACTCGCTACCCATCGGTCAAAAGGGCCATGCTGAAAAAAGTCTCAAAATCAGAAATGCAGGACAGGCCATGGAGAAATGGGAGCCTTGCTACACTGATGGGCGGGATGTAAATTGCCAACAGCCACTCTGGAGAAGTGTACGGTGTGTCCTGAAACATCTAAAAAACACAGCTTAGAGAGCATAGGGCACTTCCACTCATGGGGGTATAAATTGGGAAAATGAAAAATCAGCAAGACACAAGCACCCCAAAGTTTAGGGCTGCTCTGTTGACAAGGACCTCCACTTCATTCCACCTTCAATATCCCAGGAAAGAGAAAAATGGATAAAGAAGTTGTGGTCCTTATGTACAATGGAATATCACTCAGCCATGAAATCAATATCATAAGGCTAGTAGCAGCATGATGAGTGGATTTAGGTACGACGATTCTAAGTGAAATAAGTCACACAGAAAAGGACACTTCTCATAAGGTATCACTTATAGAGGGAATGTAAAAACCGTTACACTTGAACTGAATTACAAAACAGAACAGAGTCACACATGCAGAAAACACACTATGGCTGCTTAACGGGAAAGGTGAGGTGGGGTGATACATAAAACAAGGGTTTCAACTTAGCTCAGATACCGTTCCATAAACCCAATATGTAATAGACAAGACCTACTCCTTGCTCAGAGAACTGGACTCAACACGCCCTATTCACCGCACAAGAATATATCTGACTAGTAATAATCTTAAAACCTATGTATTGATATCTCTCTGTTAGTGTGTCAAGTGGGTGTAAAGCGGCATAAACACAGCAGTGAAAAGCAGCTAAACCCCATTATAAAAATAAATTACTTTGAAAAACCCATGAAACAAAGACAGTGAAAGAGAGAGAAATTCTTACACAATGCGTTCAGGGGCTGTGATGCAACCTGGATTGACCATATCTAGACCCACAGCTGGATGAGACATAAGGGTGGACACTCTTGGGGCTGAGAGGTTTGGTGAGGTTGGGTGAGCAAACGCAGACCCTTTAAAGTAATACTGCGTGGTACCCATCGCATGGGTCCCAAATCTCCAGGTTCAAGGGCATCTTCCTACATCGAAAACATGCATGAGAAAACAAAAAGATGGTACACCATGTGATGGGGAAAGGTTTCTAAAACGCACCTAATTTCTCTTCTCCTTGTGCCCGGGGTCACCATTCCAGCCGCTTCACTAACAATCTCCCTACTTGGAGCATCAGCACCTTTAACCTCCTGTTCCGTACAGGTTGCAATTTGTCCTGAGGATGAACGGGAATACGGGGAACCAGTGAGAGACTAGCTCTTGGTGTTGGGACAGGCACAGGTCACTCTATTTTCCCATCAGGAAGAAGAATTAACCACAGGCTCATCCTCCCCCCGGAACCAGAACAGGGCCTGAAGCCATCCTGCGCTTTTGCGGCCAGCTCCCAAAAAAGCGAGTTGTAAAATGGAGCTTCAGAGCACTGCAATTCACAAACGTGCAGAGTTATAAATGATAACTCTCGTCCACAAATATATTGAGGGAAGGCAAAGAAGAGGATTTGAAATCAAGGCAGAAATGCAGGAAACAGATTTCAGGAGGTAGATTCGAATCGCCTTTAAAGCACATGAAAAGTGGCAAAACGTTGACAATGATGCCCTTGGCCAAAAAGGGCGTATGCGTTTTTTCCTGAATATATTCAGGAAAAAACGCATACGCCCTTTTTGTCCAACCAAGCAACCTGGAAAGGCAAATCAGGGCTACAAAGAAGACTCGCTACCCATCGGTCAAAAGGGCCATACTGAAAAAAGTCTCAAAACCAGAAATGCAGGACAGGCCATGGAGAAATGGGAGCCTTGCTACACTGATGGGCGGGATGTAAATTGCCAACAGCCACTCTGGAGAAGTGTACGGTGTGTCCTGAAACATCTAAAAAACACAGCTTAGAGAGCATAGGGCACTTCCACTCATGGGGGTATAAATTGGGAAAATGAAAAATCAGCAAGACACAAGCACCCCAAAGTTTAGGGCTGCTCTGTTGACAAGGACCTCCACTTCATTCCACCTTCAATATCCCAGGAGGGAGAAAAATGGATAAAGAAGTTGTGGTCCTTATGTACAATGGAATATCACTCAGCCATGAAATCAATGTCATAAGGCTAGTAGCAGCATGATGAGTGGATTTAGGTACGACGATTCTAAGTGAAATAAGTCACACAGAAAAGGACACTTCTCATAAGGTATCACTTATAGAGGGAATGTAAAAACCGTTACACTTGAACTGAATTACAAAACAGAACAGAGTCACACATGCAGAAAACACACTATGGCTGCTTAACGGGAAAGGTGAGGTGGGGTGATACATAAAACAAGGGTTTCAACTTAGCTCAGATACCGTTCCATAAACCCAATATGTAATAGACAAGACCTACTCCTTGCTCAGAGAACTGGACTCAACACGCCCTATTCACCGCACAAGAATATATCTGACTAGTAATAATCTTAAAACCTATGTATTGATATCTCTCTGTTAGTGTGTCAAGTGGGTGTAAAGCGGCATAAACACAGCAGTGAAAAGCAGCTAAACCCCATTATAAAAATAAATTACTTTGAAAAACCCATGAAACAAAGACAGTGAAAGAGAGAGAAATTCTTACACAATGCGTTCAGGGGCTGTGATGCAACCTGGATTGACCATATCTAGACCCACAGCTGGATGAGACATAAGGGTGGACACTCTTGGGGCTGAGAGGTTTGGTGAGGTTGGGTGAGCAAACGCAGACCCTTTAAAGTAATACTGCGTGGTACCCATCGCATGGGTCCCAAATCTCCAGGTTCAAGGGCATCTTCCTACATCGAAAACATGCATGAGAAAACAAAAAGATGGTACACCATGTGATGGGGAAAGGTTTCTAAAACGCACCTAATTTCTCTTCTCCTTGTGCCCGGGTTCGCCATTCCAGCCGCTTTACTAACAATCTCCCTACTTGGAGCATCAGCACCTTTAACCTCCTGTTCCGTACAGGTTGCAATTTGTCCTGAGGATGTACGGGTAGACGGGGAACCAGTGAGAGACTAGCTCTTGGTGTTGGGACAGGCACAGGTCACTCTATTTTCCCATCAGGAAGAAGAATTAACCACAGGCTCATCCTCCCCCCCGGAACCAGAACAGGGCCTGAAGCCATCCTGCGCTTTTGCGGCCAGCTCCCAAAAAAGCGAGTTGTAAAATGGAGCTTCAGGGCACTGCAATTCACAAACCTACAGAGTTATAAATGATAACTCTCGTCCACAAATATATTGAGGGAAGGCAAAGAAGAGGATTTGAAATCAAGGCAGAATTGTAGGAAACAGATTTAGGAGGAAGATTCGAATCGCCTTTAAAGCACATGAAAAGCGGCAAAACGTTGACAATGATGCCCTTGGCCAAAAAGGGCGTATGCGTTTTTTCCTGAATATATTCAGGAAAAAACGCATACGCCCTTTTTGGCCAACCAAGCAACCTGAAAAGGCAAATCAGCGCTACAAAGCAGACTCGCTACCCATCGGTCAAAAGGGCCATGCTGAAAAAAGTCTCAAAATCAGAAATGCAGGACAGGCCATGGAGAAATGGGAGCCTTGCTACACTGATGGGCGGGATGTAAATTGCCGACAGCCACTCTGGAGAAGTGTACGGTGTGTCCTGAAACATCTAAAAAACACAGCTTAGAGAGCATAGGGCACTTCCACTCATGGGGGTATAAATTGGGAAAATGAAAAATCAGCAAGACACAAGCACCCCAAAGTTTAGGGCTGCTCTGTTGACAAGGACCTCCACTTCATTCCACCTTCAATATCCCAGGAAAGAGAAAAATGGATAAAGAAGTTGTGGTCCTTATGTACAATGGAATATCACTCAGCCATGAAATCAATATCATAAGGCTAGTAGCAGCATGATGAGTGGATTTAGGTACGACGATTCTAAGTGAAATAAGTCACACAGAAAAGGACACTTCTCATAAGGTATCACTTATAGAGGGAATGTAAAAACCGTTACACTTGAACTGAATTACAAAACAGAACAGAGTCACACATGCAGAAAACACACTATGGCTGCTTAACGGGAAAGGTGAGGTGGGGTGATACATAAAACAAGGGTTTCAACTTAGCTCAGATACCGTTCCATAAACCCAATATGTAATAGACAAGACCTACTCCTTGCTCAGAGAACTGGACTCAACACGCCCTATTCACCGCACAAGAATATATCTGACTAGTAATAATCTTAAAACCTATGTATTGATATCTCTCTGTTAGTGTGTCAAGTGGGTGTAAAGCGGCATAAACACAGCAGTGAAAAGCAGCTAAACCCCATTATAAAAATAAATTACTTTGAAAAACCCATGAAACAAAGACAGTGAAAGAGAGAGAAATTCTTACACAATGCGTTCAGGGGCTGTGATGCAACCTGGATTGACCATATCTAGACCCACAGCTGGATGAGACATAAGGGTGGACACTCTTGGGGCTGAGAGGTTTGGTGAGGTTGGGTGAGCAAACGCAGACCCTTTAAAGTAATACTGCGTGGTACCCATCGCATGGGTCCCAAATCTCCAGGTTCAAGGGCATCTTCCTACATCGAAAACATGCATGAGAAAACAAAAAGATGGTACACCATGTGATGGGGAAAGGTTTCTAAAACGCACCTAATTTCTCTTCTCCTTGTGCCCGGGGTCACCATTCCAGCCGCTTTACTAACAATCTCCCTACTTGGAGCATCAGCACCTTTAACCTCCTGTTCCGTACAGGTTGCAATTTGTCCTGAGGATGAACGGGAATACGGGGAACCAGTGAGAGACTAGCTCTTGGTGTTGGGACAGGCACAGGTCACTCTATTTTCCCATCAGGAAGAAGAATTAACCACAGGCTCATCCTCCCCCCGGAACCAGAACAGGGCCTGAAGCCATCCTGCGCTTTTGCGGCCAGCTCCCAAAAAAGCGAGTTGTAAAATGGAGCTTCAGAGCACTGCAATTCACAAACGTGCAGAGTTATAAATGATAACTCTCGTCCACAAATATATTGAGGGAAGGCAAAGAAGAGGATTTGAAATCAAGGCAGAAATGCAGGAAACAGATTTCAGGAGGTAGATTCGAATCGCCTTTAAAGCATATGAAAAGCGGCAAAACGTTGACAATGATGCTCTTGGCCAAAAAGGGCGTATGCGTTTTTTCCTGAATATATTCAGGAAAAAACGCATACGCCCTTTTTGGCCAACCAAGCAACCTGGAAAGGCAAATCAGGGCTACAAAGAAGACTCGCTACCCATCGGTCAAAAGGGCCATGCTGAAAAAAGTCTCAAAACCAGAAATGCAGGACAGGCCATGGAGAAATGGGAGCCTTGCTACACTGATGGGTGGGATGTAAATTGCCAACAGCCACTCTGGAGAAGTGTACGGTGTGTCCTGAAACATCTAAAAAACACAGCTTAGAGAGCATAGGGCACTTCCACTCATGGGGGTATAAATTGGGAAAATGAAAAATCAGCAAGACACAAGCACCCCAAAGTTTAGGGCTGCTCTGTTGACAAGGACCTCCACTTCATTCCACCTTCAATATCCCAGGAGGGAGAAAAATGGATAAAGAAGTTGTGGTCCTTATGTACAATGGAATATCACTCAGCCATGAAATCAATGTCATAAGGCTAATAGCAGCATGATGAGTGGATTTAGGTACGACGATTCTAAGTGAAATAAGTCACACAGAAAAGGACACTTCTCATAAGGTATCACTTATAGAGGGAATGTAAAAACCGTTACACTTGAACTGAATTACAAAACAGAACAGAGTCACACATGCAGAAAACACACTATGGCTGCTTAACGGGAAAGGTAAGGTGGGGTGATACATAAAACAAGGGTTTCAAATTAGCTCAGATACCGTTCCATAAACCCAATATGTAATAGACAAGACCTACTCCTTGCTCAGAGAACTGGACTCAACACGCCCTATTCACCGCACAAGAATATATCTGACTAGTAATAATCGTAAAACCTATGTATTGATATCTCTCTGTTAGTGTGTCAAGTGGGTGTAAAGCGGCATAAACACAGCAGTGAAAAGCAGCTAAACCCCATTATAAAAATAAATTACTTTTACAAACCCATGAAACAAAGACAGTGAAAGAGAGAGAAATTCTTACACAATGCGTTCAGGGGCTGTGATGCAACCTGGATTGACCATATCTAGACCCACAGCTGGATGAGACATAAGGGTGGACACTCTTGGGGCTGAGAGGTTTGGTGAGGTTGGGTGAGCAAACGCAGACCCTTTAAAGTAATACTGTGTGGTACCCATCGCATGGGTCCCAAATCTCCAGGTTCAAGGGCATCTTCCTACATCGAAAACATGCATGAGAAAACAAAAAGATGGTACACCATGTGATGGGGAAAGGTTTCTAAAACGCACCTCATTTCTCTTCTCCTTGTGCCCGGGTTCGCCATTCCAGCCGCTTTACTAACAATCTCCCTACTTGGAGCATCAGCACCTTTAACCTCCTGTTCCGTACAGGTTGCAATTTGTCCTGAGGATGAACGGGTAGACGGGGAACCAGTGAGAGACTAGCTCTTGGTGTTGGGACAGGCACAGGTCACTCTATTTTCCCATCAGGAAGAAGAATTATCCACAGGCTCATCCTCCCCCCCGGAACCAGAACAGGGCCTGAAGCCATCCTGCGCTTTTGCGGCCAGCTCCCAAAAAAGCGAGTTGTACAATGGAGCTTCAGGGCACTGCAATTCACAGACCTGCAGAGTTATAAATGATAACTCTCGTCCACAAATATATTGAGGGAAGGCAAAGAAGAGGATTTGAAATCAAGGCAGAAATGCAGGAAACATATTTCAGGAGGTAGATTCGAATCGCCTTTAAAGCACATGAAAAGCGGCAAAACGTTGACAATGATGCCCTTGGCCAAAAAGGGCGTATGCGTTTTTTCCTGAATATATTCAGGAAAAAACGCATACGCCCTTTTTGGCCAACCAAGCAACCTGGAAAGGCAAATCAGGGCTACAAAGAAGACTCGCTACCCATCGGTCAAAAGGGCCATGCTGAAAAAAGTCTCAAAACCAGCAATGCAGGACAGGCCATGGAGAAATGGGAGCCTTGCTACACTGATGGGCGGGATGTAAATTGCCAACAGCCACTCTGGAGAAGTGTACGGTGTGTCCTGAAACATCTAAAAAACACAGCTTAGAGAGCATAGGGCACTTCCACTCATGGGGGTATAAATTGGGAAAATGAAAAATCAACAAGACACAAGCACCCCAAAGTTTAGGGCTGCTCTGTTGACAAGGACCTCCACTTCATTCCACCTTCAATATCCCAGGAGGGAGAAAAATGGAAAAAGAAGTTGTGGTCCTTATGTACAATGGAATATCACTCAGCCATGAAATCAATGTCATAAGGCTAATAGCAGCATGATGAGTGGATTTAGGTACAACGATTCTAAGTGAAATAAGTCACACAGAAAACGACACTTCTCATAAGGTATCACTTATAGAGGGAATGTAAAAACCGTTACACTTGAACTGAATTACAAAACAGACCAGAGTCACACATGCAGAAAACACACTATGGCTGCTTAACGGGAAAGGTGAGGTGGGGTGATACATAAAACAAGGGTTTCAAATTAGCTCAGATACCGTTCCATAAACCCAATATGTAATAGACAAGACCTACTCCTTGCTCAGAGAACTGGACTCAACACGCCCTATTCACCGCACAAGAATATATCTGACTAGTAATAATCTTAAAACCTATGTATTGATATCTCTCTGTTAGTGTGTCAAGTGGGTGTAAAGCGGCATAAACACAGCAGTGAAAAGCAGCTAAACCCCATTATAAAAATAAATTACTTTGAAAAACCCATGAAACAAAGACAGTGAAAGAGAGAGAAATTCTTACACAATGCGTTCAGGGGCTGTGATGCAACCTGGATTGACCATATCTAGACCCACAGCTGGATGAGACATAAGGGTGGACACTCTTGGGGCTGAGAGGTTTGGTGAGGTTGGGTGAGCAAACGCAGACCCTTTAAAGTAATACTGCGTGGTACCCATCGCATGGGTCCCAAATCTCCAGGTTCAAGGGCATCTTCCTACATCGAAAACATGCATGAGAAAACAAAAAGATGGTACACCATGTGATGGGGAAAGGTTTCTAAAACGCACCTAATTTCTCTTCTCCTTGTGCCCGGGTTCGCCATTCCAGCCGCTTTACTAACAATCTCCCTACTTGGAGCATCAGCACCTTTAACCTCCTGTTCCGTACAGGTTGCAATTTGTCCTGAGGATGTACGGGTAGACGGGGAACCAGTGAGAGACTAGCTCTTGGTGTTGGGACAGGCACAGGTCACTCTATTTTCCCATCAGGAAGAAGAATTAACCACAGGCTCATCCTCCCCCCCGGAACCAGAACAGGGCCTGAAGCCATCCTGCGCTTTTGCGGCCAGCTCCCAAAAAAGCGAGTTGTAAAATGGAGCTTCAGGGCACTGCAATTCACAAACCTACAGAGTTATAAATGATAACTCTCGTCCACAAATATATTGAGGGAAGGCAAAGAAGAGGATTTGAAATCAAGGCAGAATTGTAGGAAACAGATTTCAGGAGGAAGATTCGAATCGCCTTTAAAGCACATGAAAAGCGGCAAAACGTTGACAATGATGCCCTTGGCCAAAAAGGGCGTATGCGTTTTTTCCTGAATATATTCAGGAAAAAACGCATACGCCCTTTTTGGCCAACCAAGCAACCTGAAAAGGCAAATCAGCGCTACAAAGCAGACTCGCTACCCATCGGTCAAAAGGGCCATGCTGAAAAAAGTCTCAAAATCAGAAATCCAGGACAGGCCATGGAGAAATGGGAGCCTTGCTACACTGATGGGCGGGATGTAAATTGCCAACAGCCACTCTGGAGAAGTGTACGGTGTGTCCTGAAACATTTAAAAAACACAGCTTAGAGAGCATAGGGCACTTCCACTCATGGGGGTATAAATTGGGAAAATGAAAAATCAGCAAGACACAAGCACCCCAAAGTTTAGGGCTGCTCTGTTGACAAGGACCTCCACTTCATTCCACCTTCAATATCCCAGGAGGGAGAAAAATGGATAAAGAAGTTGTGGTCCTTATGTACAATGGAATATCACTCAGCCATGAAATCAATGTCATAAGGCTAGTAGCAGCATGATGAGTGGATTTAGGTACGACGATTCTAAGTGAAATAAGTCACACAGAAAAGGACACTTCTCATAAGGTATCACTTATAGAGGGAATGTAAAAACCGTTACACTTGAACTGACTTACAAAACAGAACACAGTCACACATGAAGAAAACACACTATGGCTGCTTAACGGGAAAGGTGAGGTGGGGTGATACATAAAACAAGGGTTTCAACTTAGCTCAGATACCGTTCCATAAACCCAATATGTAATAGACAAGACCTACTCCTTGCTCAGAGAACTGGACTCAACACGCCCTATTCACCGCACAAGAATATATCTGACTAGTAATAATCTTAAAACCTATGTATTGATATCTCTCTGTTAGTGTGTCAAGTGGGTGTAAAGCGGCATAAACACAGCAGTGAAAAGCAGCTAAACCCCATTATAAAAATAAATTACTTTGAAAAACCCATGAAACAAAGACAGTGAAAGAGAGAGAAATTCTTACACAATGCGTTCAGGGGCTGTGATGCAACCTGGATTGACCATATCTAGACCCACAGCTGGATGAGACATAAGGGTGGACACTCTTGGGGCTGAGAGGTTTGGTGAGGTTGGGTGAGCAAACGCAGACCCTTTAAAGTAATACTGCGTGGTACCCATCGCATGGGTCCCAAATCTCCAGGTTCAAGGGCATCTTCCTACATCGAAAACATGCATGAGAAAACAAAAAGATGGTACACCATGTGATGGGGAAAGGTTTCTAAAACGCACCTAATTTCTCTTCTCCTTGTGCCCGGGGTCACCATTCCAGCCGCTTTACTAACAATCTCCCTACTTGGAGCATCAGCACCTTTAACCTCCTGTTCCGTACAGGTTGCAATTTGTCCTGAGGATGTACGGGTAGACGGGGAACCAGTGAGAGACTAGCTCTTGGTGTTGGGACAGGCACAGGTCACTCTATTTTCCCATCAGGAAGAAGAATTAACCACAGGCTCATCCTCCCCCCCGGAACCAGAACAGGGCCTGAAGCCATCCTGCGCTTTTGCGGCCAGCTCCCAAAAAAGCGAGTTGTAAAATGGAGCTTCAGGGCACTGCAATTCACAAACCTACAGAGTTATAAATGATAACTCTCGTCCACAAATATATTGAGGGAAGGCAAAGAAGAGGATTTGAAATCAAGGCAGAATTGTAGGAAACAGATTTAGGAGGAAGATTCGAATCGCCTTTAAAGCACATGAAAAGCGGCAAAACGTTGACAATGATGCCCTTGGCCAAAAAGGGCGTATGCGTTTTTTCCTGAATATATTCAGGAAAAAACGCATACGCCCTTTTTGGCCAACCAAGCAACCTGAAAAGGCAAATCAGCGCTACAAAGCAGACTCGCTACCCATCGGTCAAAAGGGCCATGCTGAAAAAAGTCTCAAAATCAGAAATGCAGGACAGGCCATGGAGAAATGGGAGCCTTGCTACACTGATGGGCGGGATGTAAATTGCCAACAGCCACTCTGGAGAAGTGTACGGTGTGTCCTGAAACATCTAAAAAACACAGCTTAGAGAGCATAGGGCACTTCCACTCATGGGGGTATAAATTGGGAAAATGAAAAATCAGCAAGACACAAGCACCCCAAAGTTTAGGGCTGCTCTGTTGACAAGGACCTCCACTTCATTCCACCTTCAATATCCCAGGAAAGAGAAAAATGGATAAAGAAGTTGTGGTCCTTATGTACAATAGAATATCACTCAGCCATGAAATCAATATCATAAGGCTAGTAGCAGCATGATGAGTGGATTTAGGTACGACGATTCTAAGTGAAATAAGTCACACAGAAAAGGACACTTCTCATAAGGTATCACTTATAGAGGGAATGTAAAAACCGTTACACTTGAACTGAATTACAAAACAGAACAGAGTCACACATGCAGAAAACACACTATGGCTGCTTAACGGGAAAGGTGAGGTGGGGTGATACATAAAACAAGGGTTTCAACTTAGCTCAGATACCGTTCCATAAACCCAATATGTAATAGACAAGACCTACTCCTTGCTCAGAGAACTGGACTCAACACGCCCTATTCACCGCACAAGAATATATCTGACTAGTAATAATCTTAAAACCTATGTATTGATATCTCTCTGTTAGTGTGTCAAGTGGGTGTAAAGCGGCATAAACACAGCAGTGAAAAGCAGCTAAACCCCATTATAAAAATAAATTACTTTGAAAAACCCATGAAACAAAGACAGTGAAAGAGAGAGAAATTCTTACACAATGCGTTCAGGGGCTGTGATGCAACCTGGATTGACCATATCTAGACCCACAGCTGGATGAGACATAAGGGTGGACACTCTTGGGGCTGAGAGGTTTGGTGAGGTTGGGTGAGCAAACGCAGACCCTTTAAAGTAATACTGCGTGGTACCCATCGCATGGGTCCCAAATCTCCAGGTTCAAGGGCATCTTCCTACATCGAAAACATGCATGAGAAAACAAAAAGATGGTACACCATGTGATGGGGAAAGGTTTCTAAAACGCACCTAATTTCTCTTCTCCTTGTGCCCGGGGTCACCATTCCAGCCGCTTTACTAACAATCTCCCTACTTGGAGCATCAGCACCTTTAACCTCCTGTTCCGTACAGGTTGCAATTTGTCCTGAGGATGAACGGGAATACGGGGAACCAGTGAGAGACTAGCTCTTGGTGTTGGGACAGGCACAGGTCACTCTATTTTCCCATCAGGAAGAAGAATTAACCACAGGCTCATCCTCCCCCCGGAACCAGAACAGGGCCTGAAGCCATCCTGCGCTTTTGCGGCCAGCTTCCAAAAAAGCGAGTTGTAAAATGGAGCTTCAGAGCACTGCAATTCACAAACGTGCAGAGTTATAAATGATAACTCTCGTCCACAAATATATTGAGGGAAGGCAAAGAAGAGGATTTGAAATCAAGGCAGAAATGCAGGAAACAGATTTCAGGAGGTAGATTCGAATCGCCTTTAAAGCACATGAAAAGCGGCAAAACGTTGACAATGATGCTCGTGGCCAAAAAGGGCGTATGCGTTTTTTCCTGAATATATTCAGGAAAAAACGCATACGCCCTTTTTGGCCAACCAAGCAACCTGGAAAGGCAAATCAGGGCTACAAAGAAGACTCGCTACCCATCGGTCAAAAGGGCCATGCTGAAAAAAGTCTCAAAACCAGAAATGCAGGACAGGCCATGGAGAAATGGGAGCCTTGCTACACTGATGGGTGGGATGTAAATTGCCAACAGCCACTCTGGAGAAGTGTACGGTGTGTCCTGAAACATCTAAAAAACACAGCTTAGAGAGCATAGGGCACTTCCACTCATGGGGGTATAAATTGGGAAAATGAAAAATCAGCAAGACACAAGCACCCCAAAGTTTAGGGCTGCTCTGTTGACAAGGACCTCCACTTCATTCCACCTTCAATATCCCAGGAGGGAGAAAAATGGATAAAGAAGTTGTGGTCCTTATGTACAATGGAATATCACTCAGCCATGAAATCAATGTCATAAGGCTAATAGCAGCATGATGAGTGGATTTAGGTACGACGATTCTAAGTGAAATAAGTCACACAGAAAAGGACACTTCTCATAAGGTATCACTTATAGAGGGAATGTAAAAACCGTTACACTTGAACTGAATTACAAAACAGAACAGAGTCACACATGCAGAAAACACACTATGGCTGCTTAACGGGAAAGGTAAGGTGGGGTGATACATAAAACAAGGGTTTCAAATTAGCTCAGATACCGTTCCATAAACCCAATATGTAATAGACAAGACCTACTCCTTGCTCAGAGAACTGGACTCAACACGCCCTATTCACCGCACAAGAATATATCTGACTAGTAATAATCGTAAAACCTATGTATTGATATCTCTCTGTTAGTGTGTCAAGTGGGTGTAAAGCGGCATAAACACAGCAGTGAAAAGCAGCTAAACCCCATTATAAAAATAAATTACTTTGAAAAACCCATGAAACAAAGACAGTGAAAGAGAGAGAAATTCTTACACAATGCGTTCAGGGGCTGTGATGCAACCTGGATTGACCATATCTAGACCCACAGCTGGATGAGACATAAGGGTGGACACTCTTGGGGCTGAGAGGTTTGGTGAGGTTGGGTGAGCAAACGCAGACCCTTTAAAGTAATACTGCGTGGTACCCATCGCATGGGTCCCAAATCTCCAGGTTCAAGGGCATCTTCCTACATCGAAAACATGCATGAGAAAACAAAAAGATGGTACACCATGTGATGGGGAAAGGTTTCTAAAACGCACCTCATTTCTCTTCTCCTTGTGACCGGGTTCGCCATTCCAGCCGCTTTACTAACAATCTCCCTACTTGGAGCATCAGCACCTTTAACCTCCTGTTCCGTACAGGTTGCAATTTGTCCTGAGGATGAACGGGTAGACGGGGAACCAGTGAGAGACTAGCTCTTGGTGTTGGGACAGGCACAGGTCACTCTATTTTCCCATCAGGAAGAAGAATTATCCACAGGCTCATCCTCCCCCCCGGAACCAGAACAGGGCCTGAAGCCATCCTGCGCTTTTGCGGCCAGCTCCCAAAAAAGCGAGTTGTACAATGGAGCTTCAGGGCACTGCAATTCACAGACCTGCAGAGTTATAAATGATAACTCTCGTCCACAAATATATTGAGGGAAGGCAAAGAAGAGGATTTGAAATCAAGGCAGAAATGCAGGAAACATATTTCAGGAGGTAGATTCGAATCGCCTTTAAAGCACATGAAAAGCGGCAAAACGTTGACAATGATGCCCTTGGCCAAAAAGGGCGTATGCGTTTTTTCCTGAATATATTCAGGAAAAAACGCATACGCCCTTTTTGGCCAACCAAGCAACCTGGAAAGGCAAATCAGGGCTACAAAGAAGACTCGCTACCCATCGGTCAAAAGGGCCATGCTGAAAAAAGTCTCAAAACCAGAAATGCAGGACAGGCCATGGAGAAATGGGAGCCTTGCTACACTGATGGGCGGGATGTAAATTGCCAACAGCCACTCTGGAGAAGTGTACGGTGTGTCCTGAAACATCTAAAAAACACAGCTTAGAGAGCATAGGGCACTTCCACTCATGGGGGTATAAATTGGGAAAATGAAAAATCAACAAGACACAAGCACCCCAAAGTTTAGGGCTGCTCTGTTGACAAGGACCTCCACTTCATTCCACCTTCAATATCCCAGGAGGGAGAAAAATGGATAAAGAAGTTGTGGTCCTTATGTACAATGGAATATCACTCAGCCATGAAATCAATGTCATAAGGCTAATAGCAGCATGATGAGTGGATTTAGGTACAACGATTCTAAGTGAAATAAGTCACACAGAAAAGGACACTTCTCATAAGGTATCACTTATAGAGGGAATGTAAAAACCGTTACACTTGAACTGAATTACAAAACAGACCAGAGTCACACATGCAGAAAACACACTATGGCTGCTTAACGGGAAAGGTGAGGTGGGGTGATACATAAAAAAAGGGTTTCAAATTAGCTCAGATACCGTTCCATAAACCCAATATGTAATAGACAAGACCTACTCCTTGCTCAGAGAACTGGACTCAACACGCCCTATTCACCGCACAAGAATATATCTGACTAGTAATAATCTTAAAACCTATGTATTGATATCTCTCTGTTAGTGTGTCAAGTGGGTGTAAAGCGGCATAAACACAGCAGTGAAAAGCAGCTAAACCCCATTATAAAAATAAATTACTTTGAAAAACCCATGAAACAAAGACAGTGAAAGAGAGAGAAATTCTTACACAATGCGTTCAGGGGCTGTGATGCAACCTGGATTGACCATATCTAGACCCACAGCTGGATGAGACATAAGGGTGGACACTCTTGGGGCTGAGAGGTTTGGTGAGGTTGGGTGAGCAAACGCAGACCCTTTAAAGTAATACTGCGTGGTACCCATCGCATGGGTCCCAAATCTCCAGGTTCAAGGGCATCTTCCTACATCGAAAACATGCATGAGAAAACAAAAAGATGGTACACCATGTGATGGGGAAAGGTTTCTAAAACGCACCTAATTTCTCTTCTCCTTGTGCCCGGGTTCGCCATTCCAGCCGCTTTACTAACAATCTCCCTACTTGGAGCATCAGCACCTTTAACCTCCTGTTCCGTACAGGTTGCAATTTGTCCTGAGGATGTACGGGTAGACGGGGAACCAGTGAGAGACTAGCTCTTGGTGTTGGGACAGGCACAGGTCACTCTATTTTCCCATCAGGAAGAAGAATTAACCACAGGCTCATCCTCCCCCCCGGAACCAGAACAGGGCCTGAAGCCATCCTGCGCTTTTGCGGCCAGCTCCCAAAAAAGCGAGTTGTAAAATGGAGCTTCAGGGCACTGCAATTCACAAACCTACAGAGTTATAAATGATAACTCTCGTCCACAAATATATTGAGGGAAGGCAAAGAAGAGGATTTGAAATCAAGGCAGAATTGTAGGAAACAGATTTCAGGAGGAAGATTCGAATCGCCTTTAAAGCACATGAAAAGCGGCAAAACGTTGACAATGATGCCCTTGGCCAAAAAGGGCGTATGCGTTTTTTCCTGAATATATTCAGGAAAAAACGCATACGCCCTTTTTGGCCAACCAAGCAACCTGAAAAGGCAAATCAGCGCTACAAAGCAGACTCGCTACCCATCGGTCAAAAGGGCCATGCTGAAAAAAGTCTCAAAATCAGAAATCCAGGACAGGCCATGGAGAAATGGGAGCCTTGCTACACTGATGGGCGGGATGTAAATTGCCAACAGCCACTCTGGAGAAGTGTACGGTGTGTCCTGAAACATCTAAAAAACACAGCTTAGAGAGCATAGGGCACTTCCACTCATGGGGGTATAAATTGGGAAAATGAAAAATCAGCAAGACACAAGCACCCCAAAGTTTAGGGCTGCTCTGTTGACAAGGACCTCCACTTCATTCCACCTTCAATATCCCAGGAAAGAGAAAAATGGATAAAGAAGTTGTGGTCCTTATGTACAATGGAATATCACTCAGCCATGAAATCAATATCATAAGGCTAGTAGCAGCATGATGAGTGGATTTAGGTACGACGATTCTAAGTGAAATAAGTCACACAGAAAAGGACACTTCTCATAAGGTATCACTTATAGAGGGAATGTAAAAACCGTTACACTTGAACTGAATTACAAAACAGAACAGAGTCACACATGCAGAAAACACACTATGGCTGCTTAACGGGAAAGGTGAGGTGGGGTGATACATAAAACAAGGGTTTCAAATTAGCTCAGATACCGTTCCATAAACCCAATATGTAATAGACAAGACCTACTCCTTGCTCAGAGAACTGGACTCAACACGCCCTATTCACCGCACAAGAATATATCTGACTAGTAATAATCGTAAAACCTATGTATTGATATCTCTCTGTTAGTGTGTCAAGTGGGTGTAAAGCGGCATAAACACAGCAGTGAAAAGCAGCTAAACCCCATTATAAAAATAAATTACTTTGAAAAACCCATGAAACAAAGACAGTGAAAGAGAGAGAAATTCTTACACAATGCGTTCAGGGGCTGTGATGCAACCTGGATTGACCATATCTAGACCCACAGCTGGATGAGACATAAGGGTGGACACTCTTGGGGCTGAGAGGTTTGGTGAGGTTGGGTGAGCAAACGCAGACCCTTTAAAGTAATACTGCGTGGTACCCATCGCATGGGTCCCAAATCTCCAGGTTCAAGGGCATCTTCCTACATCGAAAACATGCATGAGAAAACAAAAAGATGGTACACCATGTGATGGGGAAAGGTTTCTAAAACGCACCTCATTTCTCTTCTCCTTGTGCCCGGGTTCGCCATTCCAGCCGCTTTACTAACAATCTCCCTACTTGGAGCATCAGCACCTTTAACCTCCTGTTCCGTACAGGTTGCAATTTGTCCTGAGGATGAACGGGTAGACGGGGAACCAGTGAGAGACTAGCTCTTGGTGTTGGGACAGGCACAGGTCACTCTATTTTCCCATCAGGAAGAAGAATTATCCACAGGCTCATCCTCCCCCCCGGAACCAGAACAGGGCCTGAAGCCATCCTGCGCTTTTGCGGCCAGCTCCCAAAAAAGCGAGTTGTACAATGGAGCTTCAGGGCACTGCAATTCACAGACCTGCAGAGTTATAAATGATAACTCTCGTCCACAAATATATTGAGGGAAGGCAAAGAAGAGGATTTGAAATCAAGGCAGAAATGCAGGAAACATATTTCAGGAGGTAGATTCGAATCGCCTTTAAAGCACATGAAAAGCGGCCAAACGTTGACAATGATGCTCTTGGCCAAAAAGGGCGTATGCGTTTTTTCCTGAATATATTCAGGAAAAAACGCATACGCCCTTTTTGGCCAACCAAGCAACCTGGAAAGGCAAATCAGGGCTACAAAGAAGACTCGCTACCCATCGGTCAAAAGGGCCATGCTGAAAAAAGTCTCAAAACCAGAAATGCAGGACAGGCCATGGAGAAATGGGAGCCTTGCTACACTGATGGGTGGGATGTAAATTGCCAACAGCCACTCTGGAGAAGTGTACGGTGTGTCCTGAAACATCTAAAAAACACAGCTTAGAGAGCATAGGGCACTTCCACTCATGGGGGTATAAATTGGGAAAATGAAAAATCAGCAAGACACAAGCACCCCAAAGTTTAGGGCTGCTCTGTTGACAAGGACCTCCACTTCATTCCACCTTCAATATCCCAGGAGGGAGAAAAATGGATAAAGAAGTTGTGGTCCTTATGTACAATGGAATATCACTCAGCCATGAAATCAATGTCATAAGGCTAATAGCAGCATGATGAGTGGATTTAGGTACGACGATTCTAAGTGAAATAAGTCACACAGAAAAGGACACTTCTCATAAGGTATCACTTATAGAGGGAATGTAAAAACCGTTACACTTGAACTGAATTACAAAACAGAACAGAGTCACACATGCAGAAAACACACTATGGCTGCTTAACGGGAAAGGTAAGGTGGGGTGATACATAAAACAAGGGTTTCAAATTAGCTCAGATACCGTTCCATAAACCCAATATGTAATAGACAAGACCTACTCCTTGCTCAGAGAACTGGACTCAACACGCCCTATTCACCGCACAAGAATATATCTGACTAGTAATAATCGTAAAACCTATGTATTGATATCTCTCTGTTAGTGTGTCAAGTGGGTGTAAAGCGGCATAAACACAGCAGTGAAAAGCAGCTAAACCCCATTATAAAAATAAATTACTTTGAAAAACCCATGAAACAAAGACAGTGAAAGAGAGAGAAATTCTTACACAATGCGTTCAGGGGCTGTGATGCAACCTGGATTGACCATATCTAGACCCACAGCTGGATGAGACATAAGGGTGGACACTCTTGGGGCTGAGAGGTTTGGTGAGGTTGGGTGAGCAAACGCAGACCCTTTAAAGTAATACTGCGTGGTACCCATCGCATGGGTCCCAAATCTCCAGGTTCAAGGGCATCTTCCTACATCGAAAACATGCATGAGAAAACAAAAAGATGGTACACCATGTGATGGGGAAAGGTTTCTAAAACGCACCTCATTTCTCTTCTCCTTGTGCCCGGGTTCGCCATTCCAGCCGCTTTACTAACAATCTCCCTACTTGGAGCATCAGCACCTTTAACCTCCTGTTCCGTACAGGTTGCAATTTGTCCTGAGGATGAACGGGTAGACGGGGAACCAGTGAGAGACTAGCTCTTGGTGTTGGGACAGGCACAGGTCACTCTATTTTCCCATCAGGAAGAAGAATTATCCACAGGCTCATCCTCCCCCCCGGAACCAGAACAGGGCCTGAAGCCATCCTGCGCTTTTGCGGCCAGCTCCCAAAAAAGCGAGTTGTACAATGGAGCTTCAGGGCACTGCAATTCACAGACCTGCAGAGTTATAAATGATAACTCTCGTCCACAAATATATTGAGGGAAGGCAAAGAAGAGGATTTGAAATCAAGGCAGAAATGCAGGAAACATATTTCAGGAGGTAGATTCGAATCGCCTTTAAAGCACATGAAAAGCGGCAAAACGTTGACAATGATGCCCTTGGCCAAAAAGGGCGTATGCGTTTTTTCCTGAATATATTCAGGAAAAAACGCATACGCCCTTTTTGGCCAACCAAGCAACCTGGAAAGGCAAATCAGGGCTACAAAGAAGACTCGCTACCCATCGGTCAAAAGGGCCATGCTGAAAAAAGTCTCAAAACCAGAAATGCAGGACAGGCCATGGAGAAATGGGAGCCTTGCTACACTGATGGGCGGGATGTAAATTGCCAACAGCCACTCTGGAGAAGTGTACGGTGTGTCCTGAAACATCTAAAAAACACAGCTTAGAGAGCATAGGGCACTTCCACTCATGGGGGTATAAATTGGGAAAATGAAAAATCAACAAGACACAAGCACCCCAAAGTTTAGGGCTGCTCTGTTGACAAGGACCTCCACTTCATTCCACCTTCAATATCCCAGGAGGGAGAAAAATGGATAAAGAAGTTGTGGTCCTTATGTACAATGGAATATCACTCAGCCATGAAATCAATGTCATAAGGCTAATAGCAGCATGATGAGTGGATTTAGGTACAACGATTCTAAGTGAAATAAGTCACACAGAAAAGGACACTTCTCATAAGGTATCACTTATAGAGGGAATGTAAAAACCGTTACACTTGAACTGAATTACAAAACAGACCAGAGTCACACATGCAGAAAACACACTATGGCTGCTTAACGGGAAAGGTGAGGTGGGGTGATACATAAAAAAAGGGTTTCAAATTAGCTCAGATACCATTCCATAAACCCAATATGTAATAGACAAGACCTACTCCTTGCTCAGAGAACTGGACTCAACACGCCCTATTCACCGCACAAGAATATATCTGACTAGTAATAATCTTAAAACCTATGTATTGATATCTCTCTGTTAGTGTGTCAAGTGGGTGTAAAGCGGCATAAACACAGCAGTGAAAAGCAGCTAAACCCCATTATAAAAATAAATTACTTTGAAAAACCCATGAAACAAAGACAGTGAAAGAGAGAGAAATTCTTACACAATGCGTTCAGGGGCTGTGATGCAACCTGGATTGACCATATCTAGACCCACAGCTGGATGAGACATAAGGGTGGACACTCTTGGGGCTGAGAGGTTTGGTGAGGTTGGGTGAGCAAACGCAGACCCTTTAAAGTAATACTGCGTGGTACCCATCGCATGGGTCCCAAATCTCCAGGTTCAAGGGCATCTTCCTACATCGAAAACATGCATGAGAAAACAAAAAGATGGTACACCATGTGATGGGGAAAGGTTTCTAAAACGCACCTAATTTCTCTTCTCCTTGTGCCCGGGTTCGCCATTCCAGCCGCTTTACTAACAATCTCCCTACTTGGAGCATCAGCACCTTTAACCTCCTGTTCCGTACAGGTTGCAATTTGTCCTGAGGATGTACGGGTAGACGGGGAACCAGTGAGAGACTAGCTCTTGGTGTTGGGACAGGCACAGGTCACTCTATTTTCCCATCAGGAAGAAGAATTAACCACAGGCTCATCCTCCCCCCCGGAACCAGAACAGGGCCTGAAGCCATCCTGCGCTTTTGCGGCCAGCTCCCAAAAAAGCGAGTTGTAAAATGGAGCTTCAGGGCACTGCAATTCACAAACCTACAGAGTTATAAATGATAACTCTCGTCCACAAATATATTGAGGGAAGGCAAAGAAGAGGATTTGAAATCAAGGCAGAATTGTAGGAAACAGATTTCAGGAGGAAGATTCGAATCGCCTTTAAAGCACATGAAAAGCGGCAAAACGTTGACAATGATGCCCTTGGCCAAAAAGGGCGTATGCGTTTTTTCCTGAATATATTCAGGAAAAAACGCATACGCCCTTTTTGGCCAACCAAGCAACCTGAAAAGGCAAATCAGCGCTACAAAGCAGACTCGCTACCCATCGGTCAAAAGGGCCATGCTGAAAAAAGTCTCAAAATCAGAAATCCAGGACAGGCCATGGAGAAATGGGAGCCTTGCTACACTGATGGGCGGGATGTAAATTGCCAACAGCCACTCTGGAGAAGTGTACGGTGTGTCCTGAAACATCTAAAAAACACAGCTTAGAGAGCATAGGGCACTTCCACTCATGGGGGTATAAATTGGGAAAATGAAAAATCAGCAAGACACAAGCACCCCAAAGTTTAGGGCTGCTCTGTTGACAAGGACCTCCACTTCATTCCACCTTCAATATCCCAGGAAAGAGAAAAATGGATAAAGAAGTTGTGGTCCTTATGTACAATGGAATATCACTCAGCCATGAAATCAATATCATAAGGCTAGTAGCAGCATGATGAGTGGATTTAGGTACGACGATTCTAAGTGAAATAAGTCACACAGAAAAGGACACTTCTCATAAGGTATCACTTATAGAGGGAATGTAAAAACCGTTACACTTGAACTGAATTACAAAACAGAACAGAGTCACACATGCAGAAAACACACTATGGCTGCTTAACGGGAAAGGTGAGGTGGGGTGATACATAAAACAAGGGTTTCAAATTAGCTCAGATACCGTTCCATAAACCCAATATGTAATAGACAAGACCTACTCCTTGCTCAGAGAACTGGACTCAACACGCCCTATTCACCGCACAAGAATATATCTGACTAGTAATAATCTTAAAACCTATGTATTGATATCTCTCTGTTAGTGTGTCAAGTGGGTGTAAAGCGGCATAAACACAGCAGTGAAAAGCAGCTAAACCCCATTATAAAAATAAATTACTTTGAAAAACCCATGAAACAAAGACAGTGAAAGAGAGAGAAATTCTTACACAATGCGTTCAGGGGCTGTGATGCAACCTGGATTGACCATATCTAGACCCACAGCTGGATGAGACATAAGGGTGGACACTCTTGGGGCTGAGAGGTTTGGTGAGGTTGGGTGAGCAAACGCAGACCCTTTAAAGTAATACTGCGTGGTACCCATCGCATGGGTCCCAAATCTCCAGGTTCAAGAGCATCTTCCTACATCGAAAACATGCATGAGAAAACAAAAAGATGGTACACCATGTGATGGGGAAAGGTTTCTAAAACGCACCTCATTTCTCTTCTCCTTGTGCCCGGGTTCGCCATTCCAGCCGCTTTACTAACAATCTCCCTACTTGGAGCATCAGCACCTTTAACCTCCTGTTCCGTACAGGTTGCAATTTGTCCTGAGGATGAACGGGTAGACGGGGAACCAGTGAGAGACTAGCTCTTGGTGTTGGGACAGGCACAGGTCACTCTATTTTCCCATCAGGAAGAAGAATTAACCACAGGCTCATCCTCCCCCCCGGAACCAGAACAGGGCCTGAAGCCATCCTGCGCTTTTGCGGCCAGCTCCCAAAAAAGCGAGTTGTACAATGGAGCTTCAGGGCACTGCAATTCACAAACCTGCAGAGTTATAAATGATAACTCTCGTCCACAAATATATTGAGGGAAGGCAAAGAAGAGGATTTGAAATCAAGGCAGAAATGCAGGAAACAGATTTCAGGAGGTAGATTCGAATCGCCTTTAAAGCACATGAAAAGCGGCAAAACGTTGACAATGATGCCCTTGGCCAAAAAGGGCGTATGCGTTTTTTCCTGAATATATTCAGGAAAAAACGCATACGCCCTTTTTGGCCAACCAAGCAACCTGGAAAGGCAAATCAGGGCTACAAAGAAGACTCGCTACCCATCGGTCAAAAGGGCCATGCTGAAAAAAGTCTCAAAACCAGAAATGCAGGACAGGCCATGGAGAAATGGGAGCCTTGCTACACTGATGGGCGGGATGTAAATTGCCAACAGCCACTCTGGAGAAGTGTACGGTGTGTCCTGAAACATCTAAAAAACACAGCTTAGAGAGCATAGGGCACTTCCACTCATGGGGGTATAAATTGGGAAAATGAAAAATCAGCAAGACACAAGCACCCCAAAGTTTAGGGCTGCTCTGTTGACAAGGACCTCCACTTCATTCCACCTTCAATATCCCAGGAGGGAGAAAAATGGATAAAGAACTTGTGGTCCTTATGTACAATGGAATATCACTCAGCCATGAAATCAATGTCATAAGGCTAATAGCAGCATGATGAGTGGATTTAGGTACGACGATTCTAAGTGAAATAAGTCACACAGAAAAGGACACTTCTCATAAGGTATCACTTATAGAGGGACTGTAAAAACCGTTACACTTGAACTGAATTACAAAACAGAACAGAGTCACACATGCAGAAAACACACTATGGCTGCTTAACGGGAAAGGTGAGGTGGGGTGATACATAAAACAAGGGTTTCAAATTAGCTCAGATACCGTTCCATAAACCCAATATGTAATAGACAAGACCTACTCCTTGCTCAGAGAACTGGACTCAACACGCCCTATTCACCGCACAAGAATATATCTGACTAGTAATAATCGTAAAACCTATGTATTGATATCTCTCTGTTAGTGTGTCAAGTGGGTGTAAAGCGGCATAAACACAGCAGTGAAAAGCAGCTAAACCCCATTATAAAAATAAATTACTTTGAAAAACCCATGAAACAAAGACAGTGAAAGAGAGAGAAATTCTTACACAATGCGTTCAGGGGCTGTGATGCAACCTGGATTGACCATTTCTAGACCCACAGCTGGATGAGACATAAGGGTGGACACTCTTGGGGCTGAGAGGTTTGGTGAGGTTGGGTGAGCAAACGCAGACCCTTTAAAGTAATACTGCGTGGTACCCATCGCATGGGTCCCAAATCTCCAGGTTCAAGGGCATCTTCCTACATCGAAAACATGCATGAGAAAACAAAAAAGATGGTACACCATGTGATGGGGAAAGGTTTCTAAAACGCACCTCATTTCTCTTCTCCTTGTGCCCGGGGTCGCCATTCCAGCCGCTTTACTAACAATCTCCCTACTTGGAGCATCAGCACCTTTAACCTCCTGTTCCGTACAGGTTGCAATTTGTCCTGAGGATGTACGGGTAGACGGGGAACCAGTGAGAGACTAGCTCTTGGTGTTGGGACAGGCACAGGTCACTCTATTTTCCCATCAGGAAGAAGAATTAACCACAGGCTCATCCTCCCCCCCGGAACCAGAACAGGGCCTGAAGCCATCCTGCGCTTTTGCGGCCAGCTCCCAAAAAAGCGAGTTGTAAAATGGAGCTTCAGGGCACTGCAATTCACAAACCTACAGAGTTATAAATGATAACTCTCGTCCACAAATATATTGAGGGAAGGCAAAGAAGAGGATTTGAAATCAAGGCAGAATTGTAGGAAACAGATTTAGGAGGAAGATTCGAATCGCCTTTAAAGCACATGAAAAGCGGCAAAACGTTGACAATGATGCCCTTGGCCAAAAAGGGCGTATGCGTTTTTTCCTGAATATATTCAGGAAAAAACGCATACGCCCTTTTTGGCCAACCAAGCAACCTGAAAAGGCAAATCAGCGCTACAAAGCAGACTCGCTACCCATCGGTCAAAAGGGCCATGCTGAAAAAAGTCTCAAAATCAGAAATGCAGGACAGGCCATGGAGAAATGGGAGCCTTGCTACACTGATGGGCGGGATGTAAATTGCCAACAGCCACTCTGGAGAAGTGTACGGTGTGTCCTGAAACATCTAAAAAACACAGCTTAGAGAGCATAGGGCACTTCCACTCATGGGGGTATAAATTGGGAAAATGAAAAATCAGCAAGACACAAGCACCCCAAAGTTTAGGGCTGCTCTGTTGACAAGGACCTCCACTTCATTCCACCTTCAATATCCCAGGAAAGAGAAAAATGGATAAAGAAGTTGTGGTCCTTATGTACAATGGAATATCACTCAGCCATGAAATCAATATCATAAGGCTAGTAGCAGCATGATGAGTGGATTTAGGTACGACGATTCTAAGTGAAATAAGTCACACAGAAAAGGACACTTCTCATAAGGTATCACTTATAGAGGGAATGTAAAAACCGTTACACTTGAACTGAATTACAAAACAGAACAGAGTCACACATGCAGAAAACACACTATGGCTGCTTAACGGGAAAGGTGAGGTGGGGTGATACATAAAACAAGGGTTTCAACTTAGCTCAGATACCGTTCCATAAACCCAATATGTAATAGACAAGACCTACTCCTTGCTCAGAGAACTGGACTCAACACGCCCTATTCACCGCACAAGAATATATCTGACTAGTAATAATCTTAAAACCTATGTATTGATATCTCTCTGTTAGTGTGTCAAGTGGGTGTAAAGCGGCATAAACACAGCAGTGAAAAGCAGCTAAACCCCATTATAAAAATAAATTACTTTGAAAAACCCATGAAACAAAGACAGTGAAAGAGAGAGAAATTCTTACACAATGCGTTCAGGGGCTGTGATGCAACCTGGATTGACCATATCTAGACCCACAGCTGGATGAGACATAAGGGTGGACACTCTTGGGGCTGAGAGGTTTGGTGAGGTTGGGTGAGCAAACGCAGACCCTTTAAAGTAATACTGCGTGGTACCCATCGCATGGGTCCCAAATCTCCAGGTTCAAGGGCATCTTCCTACATCGAAAACATGCATGAGAAAACAAAAAGATGGTACACCATGTGATGGGGAAAGGTTTCTAAAACGCACCTCATTTCTCTTCTCCTTGTGCCCGGGTTCGCCATTCCAGCCGCTTTACTTACAATCTCCCTACTTGGAACATCAGCACCTTTAACCTCCTGTTCCGTACAGGTTGCAATTTGTCCTGAGGATGAACGGGTAGACGGGGAACCAGTGAGAGACTAGCTCTTGGTGTTGGGACAGGCACAGGTCACTCTATTTTCCCATCAGGAAGAAGAATTAACCACAGGCTCATCCTCCCCCCCGGAACCAGAACAGGGCCTGAAGCCATCCTGCGCTTTTGCGGCCAGCTCCCAAAAAAGCGAGTTGTACAATGGAGCTTCAGGGCACTGCAATTCACAAACCTGCAGAGTTATAAATGATAACTCTCGTCCACAAATATATTGAGGGAAGGCAAAGAAGAGGATTTGAAATCAAGGCAGAAATGCAGGAAACAGATTTCAGGAGGTAGATTCGAATCGCCTTTAAAGCACATGAAAAGCGGCAAAACGTTGACAATGATGCCCTTGGCCAAAAAGGGCGTATGCGTTTTTTCCTGAATATATTCAGGAAAAAACGCATACGCCCTTTTTGGCCAACCAAGCAACCTGGAAAGGCAAATCAGGGCTACAAAGAAGACTCGCTACCCATCGGTCAAAAGGGCCATGCTGAAAAAAGTCTCAAAACCAGAAATGCAGGACAGGCCATGGAGAAATGGGAGCCTTGCTACACTGATGGGCGGGATGTAAATTGCCAACAGCCACTCTGGAGAAGTGTACGGTGTGTCCTGAAACATCTAAAAAACACAGCTTAGAGAGCATAGGGCACTTCCACTCATGGGGGTATAAATTGGGAAAATGAAAAATCAGCAAGACACAAGCACCCCAAAGTTTAGGGCTGCTCTGTTGACAAGGACCTCCACTTCATTCCACCTTCAATATCCCAGGAGGGAGAAAAATGGATAAAGAAGTTGTGGTCCTTATGTACAATGGAATATCACTCAGCCATGAAATCAATGTCATAAGGCTAATAGCAGCATGATGAGTGGATTTAGGTACGACGATTCTAAGTGAAATAAGTCACACAGAAAAGGACACTTCTCATAAGGTATCACTTATAGAGGGAATGTCAAAACCGTTACACTTGAACTGAATTACAAAACAGAACAGAGTCACACATGCAGAAAACACACTATGGCTGCTTAACGGGAAAGGTGAGGTGGGGTGATACATAAAACAAGGGTTTCAACTTAGCTCAGATACCGTTCCATAAACCCAATATGTAATAGACAAGACCTACTCCTTGCTCAGAGAACTGGACTCAACACGCCCTATTCACCGCACAAGAATATATCTGAGTAGTAATAATCTTAAAACCTATGTATTGATATCTCTCTGTTAGTGTGTCAAGTGGGTGTAAAGCGGCATAAACACAGCAGTGAAAAGCAGCTAAACCCCATTATAAAAATAAATTACTTTGAAAAACCCATGAAACAAAGACAGTGAAAGAGAGAGAAATTCTTACACAATGCGTTCAGGGGCTGTGATGCAACCTGGATTGACCATTTCTAGACCCACAGCTGGATGAGACATAAGGGTGGACACTCTTGGGGCTGAGAGGTTTGGTGAGGTTGGGTGAGCAAACGCAGACCCTTTAAAGTAATACTGCGTGGTACCCATCGCATGGGTCCCAAATCTCCAGGTTCAAGGGCATCTTCCTACATCAAAAACATGCATGAGAAAACAAAAAAGATGGTACACCATGTGATGGGGAAAGGTTTCTAAAACGCACCTCATTTCTCTTCTCCTTGTGCCCGGGGTCGCCATTCCAGCCGCTTTACTAACAATCTCCCTACTTGGAGCATCAGCACCTTTAACCTCCTGTTCCGTACAGGTTGCAATTTGTCCTGAGGATGAACGGGAATACGGGGAACCAGTGAGAGACTAGCTCTTGGTGTTGGGACAGGCACAGGTCACTCTATTTTCCCATCAGGAAGAAGAATTAACCACAGGCTCATCCTCCCCCCGGAACCAGAACAGGGCCTGAAGCCATCCTGCGCTTTTGCGGCCAGCTCCCAAAAAAGCGAGTTGTAAAATGGAGCTTCAGAGCACTGCAATTCACAAACGTGCAGAGTTATAAATGATAACTCTCGTCCACAAATATATTGAGGGAAGGCAAAGAAGAGGATTTGAAATCAAGGCAGAAATGCAGGAAACAGATTTCAGGAGGTAGATTCGAATCGCCTTTAAAGCACATGAAAAGCGGCAAAACGTTGACAATGATGCTCTTGGCCAAAAAGGGCGTATGCGTTTTTTCCTGAATATATTCAGGAAAAAACGCATACGCCCTTTTTGGCCAACCAAGCAACCTGGAAAGGCAAATCAGGGCTACAAAGAAGACTCGCTACCCATCGGTCAAAAGGGCCATGCTGAAAAAAGTCTCAAAACCAGAAATGCAGGACAGGCCATGGAGAAATGGGAGCCTTGCTACACTGATGGGTGGGATGTAAATTGCCAACAGCCACTCTGGAGAAGTGTACGGTGTGTCCTGAAACATCTAAAAAACACAGCTTAGAGAGCATAGGGCACTTCCACTCATGGGGGTATAAATTGGGAAAATGAAAAATCAGCAAGACACAAGCACCCCAAAGTTTAGGGCTGCTCTGTTGACAAGGACCTCCACTTCATTCCACCTTCAATATCCCAGGAGGGAGAAAAATGGATAAAGAAGTTGTGGTCCTTATGTACAATGGAATATCACTCAGCCATGAAATCAATGTCATAAGGCTAATAGCAGCATGATGAGTGGATTTAGGTACGACGATTCTAAGTGAAATAAGTCACACAGAAAAGGACACTTCTCATAAGGTATCACTTATAGAGGGAATGTAAAAACCGTTACACTTGAACTGAATTACAAAACAGAACAGAGTCACACATGCAGAAAACACACTATGGCTGCTTAACGGGAAAGGTAAGGTGGGGTGATACATAAAACAAGGGTTTCAAATTAGCTCAGATACTGTTCCATAAACCCAATATGTAATAGACAAGACCTACTCCTTGCTCAGAGAACTGGACTCAACACGCCCTATTCACCGCACAAGAATATATCTGACTAGTAATAATCGTAAAACCTATGTATTGATATCTCTCTGTTAGTGTGTCAAGTGGGTGTAAAGCGGCATAAACACAGCAGTGAAAAGCAGCTAAACCCCATTATAAAAATAAATTACTTTTACAAACCCATGAAACAAAGACAGTGAAAGAGAGAGAAATTCTTACACAATGCGTTCAGGGGCTGTGATGCAACCTGGATTGACCATATCTAGACCCACAGCTGGATGAGACATAAGGGTGGACACTCTTGGGGCTGAGAGGTTTGGTGAGGTTGGGTGAGCAAACGCAGACCCTTTAAAGTAATACTGCGTGGTACCCATCGCATGGGTCCCAAATCTCCAGGTTCAAGGGCATCTTCCTACATCGAAAACATGCATGAGAAAACAAAAAGATGGTACACCATGTGATGGGGAAAGGTTTCTAAAACGCACCTCATTTCTCTTCTCCTTGTGCCCGGGTTCGCCATTCCAGCCGCTTTACTAACAATCTCCCTACTTGGAGCATCAGCACCTTTAACCTCCTGTTCCGTACAGGTTGCAATTTGTCCTGAGGATGAACGGGTAGACGGGGAACCAGTGAGAGACTAGCTCTTGGTGTTGGGACAGGCACAGGTCACTCTATTTTCCCATCAGGAAGAAGAATTATCCACAGGCTCATCCTCCCCCCCGGAACCAGAACAGGGCCTGAAGCCATCCTGCGCTTTTGCGGCCAGCTCCCAAAAAAGCGAGTTGTACAATGGAGCTTCAGGGCACTGCAATTCACAGACCTGCAGAGTTATAAATGATAACTCTCGTCCACAAATATATTGAGGGAAGGCAAAGAAGAGGATTTGAAATCAAGGCAGAAATGCAGGAAACATATTTCAGGAGGTAGATTCGAATCGCCTTTAAAGCACATGAAAAGCGGCAAAACGTTGACAATGATGCCCTTGGCCAAAAAGGGCGTATGCGTTTTTTCCTGAATATATTCAGGAAAAAACGCATACGCCCTTTTTGGCCAACCAAGCAACCTGGAAAGGCAAATCAGGGCTACAAAGAAGACTCGCTACCCATCGGTCAAAAGGGCCATGCTGAAAAAAGTCTCAAAACCAGAAATGCAGGACAGGCCATGGAGAAATGGGAGCCTTGCTACACTGATGGGCGGGATGTAAATTGCCAACAGCCACTCTGGAGAAGTGTACGGTGTGTCCTGAAACATCTAAAAAACACAGCTTAGAGAGCATAGGGCACTTCCACTCATGGGGGTATAAATTGGGAAAATGAAAAATCAACAAGACACAAGCACCCCAAAGTTTAGGGCTGCTCTGTTGACAAGGACCTCCACTTCATTCCACCTTCAATATCCCAGGAGGGAGAAAAATGGATAAAGAAGTTGTGGTCCTTATGTACAATGGAATATCACTCAGCCATGAAATCAATGTCATAAGGCTAATAGCAGCATGATGAGTGGATTTAGGTACAACGATTCTAAGTGAAATAAGTCACACAGAAAAGGACACTTCTCATAAGGTATCACTTATAGAGGGAATGTAAAAACCGTTACACTTGAACTGAATTACAAAACAGACCAGAGTCACACATGCAGAAAACACACTATGGCTGCTTAACGGGAAAGGTGAGGTGGGGTGATACATAAAAAAAGGGTTTCAAATTAGCTCAGATACCGTTCCATAAACCCAATATGTAATAGACAAGACCTACTCCTTGCTCAGAGAACTGGACTCAACACGCCCTATTCACCGCACAAGAATATATCTGACTAGTAATAATCTTAAAACCTATGTATTGATATCTCTCTGTTAGTGTGTCAAGTGGGTGTAAAGCGGCATAAACACAGCAGTGAAAAGCAGCTAAACCCCATTATAAAAATAAATTACTTTGAAAAACCCATGAAACAAAGACAGTGAAAGAGAGAGAAATTCTTACACAATGCGTTCAGGGGCTGTGATGCAAACTGGATTGACCATATCTAGACCCACAGCTGGATGAGACATAAGGGTGGACACTCTTGGGGCTGAGAGCTTTGTTGAGGTTGGGTGAGCAAACACAGACCCTTTAAAGTAATACTGCGTGGTACCCATCCCATGGGACCCAAATCTCCAGGTTCAAGGGCATCTTCCTACATCGAAAACATGCATGAGAATCCCAGAAGATGGTACACCGTGTGATGGGGAAAGATTTCCAAAACGCACCTCATTTCTCATCTCCTTGTGCCCGGGTTCGCCATTCCAGCCGCTTCACTAACAATCTCCCTACTTGGAGCATCAGCACATTTAACCTCCTGTTCCGTACAGGTTGCAATTTCTCCTGAGGATGAACGGGAAGACGGGGAACCAGTGAGAGACTAGCTCTTGGTGTTGGGACAGGCACAGGTCACTCTATTTTCCCATCTGGAAGAAGAATTAACCACTGGCTCATCCTCCCCCCCCGGAACCAGAACAGTGCCTGAAGCCATCTTGCACTTTTGCGGCCAGCTCCCAAAAAAGCAAGTTGTAAAATGGAGCTTCAGGGCACTGCAATTCACAAACCTGCAGAGTTATAAATGATAACTCTCGTCCACAAATATATTGAGGGAAGGCAAAGAAGAGGATTTGAAATCAAGGCAGAATTGCAGGAAACAGATTTCAGGAGGTAGATTCGAATCGCCTTTAAAGCACATGAAAAGCGGCAAAACGTTGACAATGATGCCCTTGGCCAAAAAGGGCGTATGCGTTTTTTCCTGAATATATTCAGGAAAAAACGCATACGCCCTTTTTGGCCAACCAAGCAACCTGGAAAGGCAAATCAGCGCTACAAAGAAGACTCGCTACCCTTCGGTCAAAAGGGCCATGCTGAAAAACGTGTCAAAACCAGAAATGCAGGACGGGCCATGGAGAAATGGGAGCCTTGCTACACTGATAGGCGGGATGTAAATTGCCAACAACCACTCTGGAGAAGTGTACAGTGTGTCCTGAAACATCTAAAAAACACAGCTTAGAGAGCATAGGGCACTTCCACTCATGGGGGTATAAATTGGGAAAATGAAAAATCAGCAAGACACAAGCAGCCCAAAGTTTAGGGCTGCTCTGTTGACAAGGACCTCCACTTCATTCCACCTTCAATATCCCAGGAAAGAGAAAAATGGATAAAGAAGTTGTGGTCCTTATGTACAATGGAATATCACTCAGCCATGAAATCAATGTCATAAGGCTAGTAGCAGCATGATGAGTGGATTTAGGTACGACGATTCTAAGTGAAATAAGTCACACAGAAAAGGACACTTCTCATAAGGTATCACTTATAGAGGGAATGTAAAAAGCGTTACACTTGAACTGAATTACAAAACAGAACAGAGTCACACATGCAGAAAACACACTATGGCTGCTTAACGGGAAAGGTGAGGTGGGGTGATACATAAAACAAGGGTTTCAAATTAGCTCAGATACCGTTCCATAAACCCAATATGTAATAGACAAGACCTACTCCTTGCTCAGAGAACTGGACTCAACACGCCCTATTCACCGCACAAGAATATATCTGACTAGTAATAATCTTAAAACCTATGTATTGATATCTCTCTGTTAGTGTGTCAAGTGGGTGTAAAGCGGCATAAACACAGCAGTGAAAAGCAGCTAAACCCCATTATAAAAATAAATTACTTCGAAAAACCCATGAGACCAAGACAGTGAAAGAGAGAGAAATTCTTACACAATGCGTTCAGGGGCTGTGATGCAACCTGGATTGACCATATCTAGACCCACAGCTGGATGAGACATAAGGGTGGACACTCTTGGGGCTGAGAGGTTTGGTGAGGTTGGGTGAGCAAACGCAGACCCTTTAAAGTAATACTGCGTGGTACCCATCACATGGGTCCCAAATCTCCAGGTTCAAGGGCATCTTCCTACATCGAAAACATGCATGAGAAAACAAAAAGATGGTACACCATGAGATGGGGAAAGGTTTCTAAAACGCACCTCATTTCTCTTCTCCTTGTGCCCGGGTTCGCCATTCCAGCTGCTTTACTAACAATCTCCCTACTTGGAGCATCAGCACCTTTAACCTCCTGTTCCGTACAGGTTGCAATTTGTCCTGAGGATGAACGGGTACACGGGGAACCAGTGAGAGACTAGCTCTTGGTGTTGGGACAGGCACAGGTCACTCTATTTTCCCATCAGGAAGAAGAATTAACCACAGGCTCATCATCCCCCCCGGAACCAGAACAGGGCCTGAAGCCATCCAGTGCTTTTGCGGCCAGCTCCCAAAAAAGCGAGTTGTAAAATGGAGCTTCAGCGCACTGCAATTCACAAACCTGCAGAGTTATAAATGATAACTCTCGTCCACAAATATATTGAGGGAAGGCAAAGAAGAGGATTTGAAATCAAGGCAGAATTGCAGGAAACAGATTTCAGGAGGTAGATTCGAATCGCCTTTAAAGCACATGAAAAGCGGCAAAACGTTTACAATGATGCCCTTGGCCAAAAAGGGCGTATGCGTTTTTTCCTGAATATATTCAGGAAAAACCGCATACGCCCTTTTTGGCCAACCAAGCAACCTGGAAAGGCAAATCAGCGCTACAAAGAAGACTCGCTACCCATCGGTCAAAAGGGCAATGCTGAAAAAAGTCTCAAAACCAGCAATGCAGGACAGGCCATGGAGAAATGGGAGCCTTGCTACACTGATGGGCGGGATGTAAATTGCCAACAGCCACTCTGGAGAAGTGTACGGTGTGTCCTGAAACATCTAAAAAACACAGCTTAGAGAGCATAGGGCACTTCCACTCATGGGGGTATAAATTGGGAAAATGAAAAATCAGCAAGACACAAGCACCCCAAAGTTTAGGGCTGCTCTGTTGACAAGGACCTCCACTTCATTCCACCTTCAATATCCCAGGAAAGAGAAAAATGGATAAAGAAGTTGTGGTCCTTATGTACAATGGAATATCACTCAGCCATGAAATCAATGTCATAAGGCTAGTAGCAGCATGATGAGTGGATTTAGGTACGACGATTCTAAGTGAAATAAGTCACACAGAAAAGGACACTTCTCATAAGGTATCACTTATAGAGGGAATGTAAAAACCGTTACACTTGAACTGAATTACAAAACAGAACAGAGTCACACATGCAGAAAACACACTATGGCTGCTTAACGGGAAAGGTGAGGTGGGGTGATACATAAAACAAGGGTTTCAAATTAGCTCAGATACCGTTCCATAAACCCAATATGTAATAGACAAGATCTACTCCTTGCTCAGAGAACTAGACTCAACAAACCCTATTCACCGCACAAGAATATATCTGACTAGTAATAATCTTAAAACCTATGTATTGATATCTCTCTGTTAGTGTGTCAAGTGGGTGTAAAGCGGCATAAACACAGCAGTGAAAAGCAGCTAAACCCCATTATAAAAATAAATTACTTTGAAAAACCCATGAAACCAAGACAGTGAAAGAGAGAGAAATTCTTACACAATGCGTTCAGGGGCTGTGATGCAAACTGGATTGACCATATCTAGACCCACAGCTGGATGAGACATAAGGGTGGACACTCTTGGGGCTGAGAGCTTTGTTGAGGTTGGGTGAGCAAACACAGACCCTTTAAAGTAATACTGCGTGGTACCCATCCCATGGGACCCAAATCTCCAGGTTCAAGGGCATCTTCCTACATCGAAAACATGCATGAGAATCCCAGAAGATGGTACACCGTGTGATGGGGAAAGATTTCTAAAACGCACCTCATTTCTCATCTCCTTGTGCCCGGGTTCGCCATTCCAGCCGCTTCACTAACAATCTCCCTACTTGGAGCATCAGCACATTTAACCTCCTGTTCCGTACAGGTTGCAATTTCTCCTGAGGATGAACGGGAAGACGGGGAACCAGTGAGAGACTAGCTCTTGGTGTTGGGACAGGCACAGGTCACTCTATTTTCCCATCAGGAAGAAGAATTAACCACTGGCTCATCCTCCCCCCCCGGAACCAGAACAGTGCCTGAAGCCATCTTGCACTTTTGCGGCCAGCTCCCAAAAAAGCAAGTTGTAAAATGGAGCTTCAGGGCACTGCAATTCACAAACCTGCAGAGTTATAAATGATAACTCTCGTCCACAAATATATTGAGGGAAGGCAAAGAAGAGGATTTGAAATCAAGGCAGAATTGCAGGAAACAGATTTCAGGAGGTAGATTCGAATCGCCTTTAAAGCACATGAAAAGCGGCAAAACGTTGACAATGATGCCCTTGGCCAAAAAGGGCGTATGCGTTTTTTCCTGAATATATTCAGGAAAAAACGCATACGCCCTTTTTGGCCAACCAAGCAACCTGGAAAGGCAAATCAGCGCTACAAAGAAGACTCGCTACCCTTCGGTCAAAAGGGCCATGCTGAAAAACGTGTCAAAACCAGAAATGCAGGACGGGCCATGGAGAAATGGGAGCCTTGCTACACTGATAGGCGGGATGTAAATTGCCAACAACCACTCTGGAGAAGTGTACAGTGTGTCCTGAAACATCTAAAAAACACAGCTTAGAGAGCATAGGGCACTTCCACTCATGGGGGTATAAATTGGGAAAATGAAAAATCAGCAAGACACAAGCAGCCCAAAGTTTAGGGCTGCTCTGTTGACAAGGACCTCCACTTCATTCCACCTTCAATATCCCAGGAAAGAGAAAAATGGATAAAGAAGTTGTGGTCCTTATGTACAATGGAATATCACTCAGCCATGAAATCAATGTCATAAGGCTAGTAGCAGCATGATGAGTGGATTTAGGTACGACGATTCTAAGTGAAATAAGTCACACAGAAAAGGACACTTCTCATAAGGTATCACTTATAGAGGGAATGTAAAAAGCGTTACACTTGAACTGAATTACAAAACAGAACAGAGTCACACATGCAGAAAACACACTATGGCTGCTTAACGGGAAAGGTGAGGTGGGGTGATACATAAAACAAGGGTTTCAAATTAGCTCAGATACCGTTCCATAAACCCAATATGTAATAGACAAGACCTACTCCTTGCTCAGAGAACTGGACTCAACACGCCCTATTCACCGCACAAGAATATATCTGACTAGTAATAATCTTAAAACCTATGTATTGATATCTCTCTGTTAGTGTGTCAAGTGGGTGTAAAGCGGCATAAACACAGCAGTGAAAAGCAGCTAAACCCCATTATAAAAATAAATTACTTCGAAAAACCCATGAAACCAAGACAGTGAAAGAGAGAGAAATTCTTACACAATGCGTTCAGGGGCTGTGATGCAACCTGGATTGACCATATCTAGACCCACAGCTGGATGAGACATAAGGGTGGACACTCTTGGGGCTGAGAGGTTTGGTGAGGTTGGGTGAGCAAACGCAGACCCTTTAAAGTAATACTGCGTGGTACCCATCGCATGGGTCCCAAATCTCCAGGTTCAAGGGCATCTTCCTACATCGAAAACATGCATGAGAAAACAAAAAGATGGTACACCATGTGATGGGGAAAGGTTTCTAAAACGCACCTCATTTCTCTTCCCCTTGTGCCCGGGTTCGCCATTCCAGCCGCTTTACTAACAATCTCCCTACTTGGAGCATCAGCACCTTTAACCTCCTGTTCCGTACAGGTTGCAATTTGTCCTGAGGATGAACGGGTACACGGGGAACCAGTGAGAGACTAGCTCTTGGTGTTGGGACAGGCACAGGTCACTCTATTTTCCCATCAGGAAGAAGAATTTACCACAGGCTCATCCTCCCCCCCGGAACCAGAACAGGGCCTGAAGCCATCCTGCGCTTTTGCGGCCAGCTCCCAAAAATGCGAGTTGTAAACTGGAGCTTCAGGGCACTGCAATTCACAAACCTGCAGAGTTATAAATGATAACTCTCGTCCACAAATATATTGAGGGAAGGCAAAGAAGAGGATTTGAAATCAAGGCAGAATTGCAGGAAACAGATTTCAGGAGGTAGATTCGAATCGCCGTTAAAGCACATGAAAAGCGGCAAAACGTTGACAATGATGCCCTTGGCCAAAAAGGGCGTATGCGTTTTTTCCTGAATATATTCAGGAAAAAACGCATACGCCCTTTTTGGCCAACCAAGCAACCTGAAAAGGCAAATCAGCGCTACAAAGCAGACTCGCTACCCATCGGTCAAAAGGGCCATGCTGAAAAAAGTCTCAAAATCAGAAATGCAGGACAGGCCATGGAGAAATGGGAGCCTTGCTACACTGATGGGCGGGATGTAAATTGCCAACAGCCACTCTGGAGAAGTGTACGGTGTGTCCTGAAACATCTAAAAAACACAGCTTAGAGAGCATAGGGCACTTCCACTCATGGGGGTATAAATTGGGAAAATGAAAAATCAGCAAGACACAAGCACCCCAAAGTTTAGGGCTGCTCTGTTGACAAGGACCTCCACTTCATTCCACCTTCAATATCCCAGGAAAGAGAAAAATGGATAAAGAAGCTGTGGTCCTTATGTACAATGGAATATCACTCAGCCATGAAATCAATATCATAAGGCTAGTAGCAGCATGATGAGTGGATTTAGGTACGACGATTCTAAGTGAAATAAGTCACACAGAAAAGGACACTTCTCATAAGGTATCACTTATAGAGGGAATGTAAAAACCGTTACACTTGAACTGAATTACAAAACAGAACAGAGTCACACATGCAGAAAACACACTATGGCTGCTTAACGGGAAAGGTGAGGTGGGGTGATACATAAAACAAGGGTTTCAACTTAGCTCAGATACCGTTCCATAAACCCAATATGTAATAGACAAGACCTACTCCTTGCTCAGAGAACTGGACTCAACACGCCCTATTCACCGCACAAGAATATATCTGACTAGTAATAATCTTAAAACCTATGTATTGATATCTCTCTGTTAGTGTGTCAAGTGGGTGTAAAGCGGCATAAACACAGCAGTGAAAAGCAGCTAAACCCCATTATAAAAATAAATTACTTTGAAAAACCCATGAAACAAAGACAGTGAAAGAGAGAGAAATTCTTACACAATGCGTTCAGGGGCTGTGATGCAACCTGGATTGACCATATCTAGACCCACAGCTGGATGAGACATAAGGGTGGACACTCTTGGGGCTGAGAGGTTTGGTGAGGTTGGGTGAGCAAACGCAGACCCTTTAAAGTAATACTGCGTGGTACCCATCGCATGGGTCCCAAATCTCCAGGTTCAAGGGCATCTTCCTACATCGAAAACATGCATGAGAAAACAAAAAGATGGTACACCATGTGATGGGGAAAGGTTTCTAAAACGCACCTCATTTCTCTTCTCCTTGTGCCCGGGTTCGCCATTCCAGCCGCTTTACTTACAATCTCCCTACTTGGAACATCAGCACCTTTAACCTCCTGTTCCGTACAGGTTGCAATTTGTCCTGAGGATGAACGGGTAGACGGGGAACCAGTGAGAGACTAGCTCTTGGTGTTGGGACAGGCACAGGTCACTCTATTTTCCCATCAGGAAGAAGAATTAACCACAGGCTCATCCTCCCCCCCGGAACCAGAACAGGGCCTGAAGCCATCCTGCGCTTTTGCGGCCAGCTCCCAAAAAAGCGAGTTGTACAATGGAGCTTCAGGGCACTGCAATTCACAAACCTGCAGAGTTATAAATGATAACTCTCGTCCACAAATATATTGAGGGAAGGCAAAGAAGAGGATTTGAAATCAAGGCAGAAATGCAGGAAACAGATTTCAGGAGGTAGATTCGAATCGCCTTTAAAGCACATGAAAAGCGGCAAAACGTTGACAATGATGCCCTTGGCCAAAAAGGGCGTATGCGTTTTTTCCTGAATATATTCAGGAAAAAACGCATACGCCCTTTTTGGCCAACCAAGCAACCTGGAAAGGCAAATCAGGGCTACAAAGAAGACTCGCTACCCATCGGTCAAAAGGGCCATGCTGAAAAAAGTCTCAAAACCAGAAATGCAGGACAGGCCATGGAGAAATGGGAGCCTTGCTACACTGATGGGCGGGATGTAAATTGCCAACAGCCACTCTGGAGAAGTGTACGGTGTGTCCTGAAACATCTAAAAAACACAGCTTAGAGAGCATAGGGCACTTCCACTCATGGGGGTATAAATTGGGAAAATGAAAAATCAGCAAGACACAAGCACCCCAAAGTTTAGGGCTGCTCTGTTGACAAGGACCTCCACTTCATTCCACCTTCAATATCCCAGGAGGGAGAAAAATGGATAAAGAAGTTGTGGTCCTTATGTACAATGGAATATCACTCAGCCATGAAATCAATGTCATAAGGCTAATAGCAGCATGATGAGTGGATTTAGGTACGACGATTCTAAGTGAAATAAGTCACACAGAAAAGGACACTTCTCATAAGGTATCACTTATAGAGGGAATGTCAAAACCGTTACACTTGAACTGAATTACAAAACAGAACAGAGTCACACATGCAGAAAACACACTATGGCTGCTTAACGGGAAAGGTGAGGTGGGGTGATACATAAAACAAGGGTTTCAACTTAGCTCAGATACCGTTCCATAAACCCAATATGTAATAGACAAGACCTACTCCTTGCTCAGAGAACTGGACTCAACACGCCCTATTCACCGCACAAGAATATATCTGAGTAGTAATAATCTTAAAACCTATGTATTGATATCTCTCTGTTAGTGTGTCAAGTGGGTGTAAAGCGGCATAAACACAGCAGTGAAAAGCAGCTAAACCCCATTATAAAAATAAATTACTTTGAAAAACCCATGAAACAAAGACAGTGAAAGAGAGAGAAATTCTTACACAATGCGTTCAGGGGCTGTGATGCAACCTGGATTGACCATTTCTAGACCCACAGCTGGATGAGACATAAGGGTGGACACTCTTGGGGCTGAGAGGTTTGGTGAGGTTGGGTGAGCAAACGCAGACCCTTTAAAGTAATACTGCGTGGTACCCATCGCATGGGTCCCAAATCTCCAGGTTCAAGGGCATCTTCCTACATCAAAAACATGCATGAGAAAACAAAAAAGATGGTACACCATGTGATGGGGAAAGGTTTCTAAAACGCACCTCATTTCTCTTCTCCTTGTGCCCGGGGTCGCCATTCCAGCCGCTTTACTAACAATCTCCCTACTTGGAGCATCAGCACCTTTAACCTCCTGTTCCGTACAGGTTGCAATTTGTCCTGAGGATGAACGGGAATACGGGGAACCAGTGAGAGACTAGCTCTTGGTGTTGGGACAGGCACAGGTCACTCTATTTTCCCATCAGGAAGAAGAATTAACCACAGGCTCATCCTCCCCCCGGAACCAGAACAGGGCCTGAAGCCATCCTGCGCTTTTGCGGCCAGCTCCCAAAAAAGCGAGTTGTAAAATGGAGCTTCAGAGCACTGCAATTCACAAACGTGCAGAGTTATAAATGATAACTCTCGTCCACAAATATATTGAGGGAAGGCAAAGAAGAGGATTTGAAATCAAGGCAGAAATGCAGGAAACAGATTTCAGGAGGTAGATTCGAATCGCCTTTAAAGCACATGAAAAGCGGCAAAACGTTGACAATGATGCTCTTGGCCAAAAAGGGCGTATGCGTTTTTTCCTGAATATATTCAGGAAAAAACGCATACGCCCTTTTTGGCCAACCAAGCAACCTGGAAAGGCAAATCAGGGCTACAAAGAAGACTCGCTACCCATCGGTCAAAAGGGCCATGCTGAAAAAAGTCTCAAAACCAGAAATGCAGGACAGGCCATGGAGAAATGGGAGCCTTGCTACACTGATGGGTGGGATGTAAATTGCCAACAGCCACTCTGGAGAAGTGTACGGTGTGTCCTGAAACATCTAAAAAACACAGCTTAGAGAGCATAGGGCACTTCCACTCATGGGGGTATAAATTGGGAAAATGAAAAATCAGCAAGACACAAGCACCCCAAAGTTTAGGGCTGCTCTGTTGACAAGGACCTCCACTTCATTCCACCTTCAATATCCCAGGAGGGAGAAAAATGGATAAAGAAGTTGTGGTCCTTATGTACAATGGAATATCACTCAGCCATGAAATCAATGTCATAAGGCTAATAGCAGCATGATGAGTGGATTTAGGTACGACGATTCTAAGTGAAATAAGTCACACAGAAAAGGACACTTCTCATAAGGTATCACTTATAGAGGGAATGTAAAAACCGTTACACTTGAACTGAATTACAAAACAGAACAGAGTCACACATGCAGAAAACACACTATGGCTGTTTAACGGGAAAGGTAAGGTGGGGTGATACATAAAACAAGGGTTTCAAATTAGCTCAGATACTGTTCCATAAACCCAATATGTAATAGACAAGACCTACTCCTTGCTCAGAGAACTGGACTCAACACGCCCTATTCACCGCACAAGAATATATCTGACTAGTAATAATCGTAAAACCTATGTATTGATATCTCTCTGTTAGTGTGTCAAGTGGGTGTAAAGCGGCATAAACACAGCAGTGAAAAGCAGCTAAACCCCATTATAAAAATAAATTACTTTTACAAACCCATGAAACAAAGACAGTGAAAGAGAGAGAAATTCTTACACAATGCGTTCAGGGGCTGTGATGCAACCTGGATTGACCATATCTAGACCCACAGCTGGATGAGACATAAGGGTGGACACTCTTGGGGCTGAGAGGTTTGGTGAGGTTGGGTGAGCAAACGCAGACCCTTTAAAGTAATACTGCGTGGTACCCATCGCATGGGTCCCAAATCTCCAGGTTCAAGGGCATCTTCCTACATCGAAAACATGCATGAGAAAACAAAAAGATGGTACACCATGTGATGGGGAAAGGTTTCTAAAACGCACCTCATTTCTCTTCTCCTTGTGCCCGGGTTCGCCATTCCAGCCGCTTTACTAACAATCTCCCTACTTGGAGCATCAGCACCTTTAACCTCCTGTTCCGTACAGGTTGCAATTTGTCCTGAGGATGAACGGGTAGACGGGGAACCAGTGAGAGACTAGCTCTTGGTGTTGGGACAGGCACAGGTCACTCTATTTTCCCATCAGGAAGAAGAATTATCCACAGGCTCATCCTCCCCCCCGGAACCAGAACAGGGCCTGAAGCCATCCTGCGCTTTTGCGGCCAGCTCCCAAAAAAGCGAGTTGTACAATGGAGCTTCAGGGCACTGCAATTCACAGACCTGCAGAGTTATAAATGATAACTCTCGTCCACAAATATATTGAGGGAAGGCAAAGAAGAGGATTTGAAATCAAGGCAGAAATGCAGGAAACATATTTCAGGAGGTAGATTCGAATCGCCTTTAAAGCACATGAAAAGCGGCAAAACGTTGACAATGATGCCCTTGGCCAAAAAGGGCGTATGCGTTTTTTCCTGAATATATTCAGGAAAAAACGCATACGCCCTTTTTGGCCAACCAAGCAACCTGGAAAGGCAAATCAGGGCTACAAAGAAGACTCGCTACCCATCGGTCAAAAGGGCCATGCTGAAAAAAGTCTCAAAACCAGAAATGCAGGACAGGCCATGGAGAAATGGGAGCCTTGCTACACTGATGGGCGGGATGTAAATTGCCAACAGCCACTCTGGAGAAGTGTACGGTGTGTCCTGAAACATCTAAAAAACACAGCTTAGAGAGCATAGGGCACTTCCACTCATGGGGGTATAAATTGGGAAAATGAAAAATCAACAAGACACAAGCACCCCAAAGTTTAGGGCTGCTCTGTTGACAAGGACCTCCACTTCATTCCACCTTCAATATCCCAGGAGGGAGAAAAATGGATAAAGAAGTTGTGGTCCTTATGTACAATGGAATATCACTCAGCCATGAAATCAATGTCATAAGGCTAATAGCAGCATGATGAGTGGATTTAGGTACAACGATTCTAAGTGAAATAAGTCACACAGAAAAGGACACTTCTCATAAGGTATCACTTATAGAGGGAATGTAAAAACCGTTACACTTGAACTGAATTACAAAACAGACCAGAGTCACACATGCAGAAAACACACTATGGCTGCTTAACGGGAAAGGTGAGGTGGGGTGATACATAAAAAAAGGGTTTCAAATTAGCTCAGATACCGTTCCATAAACCCAATATGTAATAGACAAGACCTACTCCTTGCTCAGAGAACTGGACTCAACACGCCCTATTCACCGCACAAGAATATATCTGACTAGTAATAATCTTAAAACCTATGTATTGATATCTCTCTGTTAGTGTGTCAAGTGGGTGTAAAGCGGCATAAACACAGCAGTGAAAAGCAGCTAAACCCCATTATAAAAATAAATTACTTTGAAAAACCCATGAAACAAAGACAGTGAAAGAGAGAGAAATTCTTACACAATGCGTTCAGGGGCTGTGATGCAAACTGGATTGACCATATCTAGACCCACAGCTGGATGAGACATAAGGGTGGACACTCTTGGGGCTGAGAGCTTTGTTGAGGTTGGGTGAGCAAACACAGACCCTTTAAAGTAATACTGCGTGGTACCCATCCCATGGGACCCAAATCTCCAGGTTCAAGGGCATCTTCCTACATCGAAAACATGCATGAGAATCCCAGAAGATGGTACACCGTGTGATGGGGAAAGATTTCCAAAACGCACCTCATTTCTCATCTCCTTGTGCCCGGGTTCGCCATTCCAGCCGCTTCACTAACAATCTCCCTACTTGGAGCATCAGCACATTTAACCTCCTGTTCCGTACAGGTTGCAATTTCTCCTGAGGATGAACGGGAAGACGGGGAACCAGTGAGAGACTAGCTCTTGGTGTTGGGACAGGCACAGGTCACTCTATTTTCCCATCTGGAAGAAGAATTAACCACTGGCTCATCCTCCCCCCCCGGAACCAGAACAGTGCCTGAAGCCATCTTGCACTTTTGCGGCCAGCTCCCAAAAAAGCAAGTTGTAAAATGGAGCTTCAGGGCACTGCAATTCACAAACCTGCAGAGTTATAAATGATAACTCTCGTCCACAAATATATTGAGGGAAGGCAAAGAAGAGGATTTGAAATCAAGGCAGAATTGCAGGAAACAGATTTCAGGAGGTAGATTCGAATCGCCTTTAAAGCACATGAAAAGCGGCAAAACGTTGACAATGATGCCCTTGGCCAAAAAGGGCGTATGCGTTTTTTCCTGAATATATTCAGGAAAAAACGCATACGCCCTTTTTGGCCAACCAAGCAACCTGGAAAGGCAAATCAGCGCTACAAAGAAGACTCGCTACCCTTCGGTCAAAAGGGCCATGCTGAAAAACGTGTCAAAACCAGAAATGCAGGACGGGCCATGGAGAAATGGGAGCCTTGCTACACTGATAGGCGGGATGTAAATTGCCAACAACCACTCTGGAGAAGTGTACAGTGTGTCCTGAAACATCTAAAAAACACAGCTTAGAGAGCATAGGGCACTTCCACTCATGGGGGTATAAATTGGGAAAATGAAAAATCAGCAAGACACAAGCAGCCCAAAGTTTAGGGCTGCTCTGTTGACAAGGACCTCCACTTCATTCCACCTTCAATATCCCAGGAAAGAGAAAAATGGATAAAGAAGTTGTGGTCCTTATGTACAATGGAATATCACTCAGCCATGAAATCAATGTCATAAGGCTAGTAGCAGCATGATGAGTGGATTTAGGTACGACGATTCTAAGTGAAATAAGTCACACAGAAAAGGACACTTCTCATAAGGTATCACTTATAGAGGGAATGTAAAAAGCGTTACACTTGAACTGAATTACAAAACAGAACAGAGTCACACATGCAGAAAACACACTATGGCTGCTTAACGGGAAAGGTGAGGTGGGGTGATACATAAAACAAGGGTTTCAAATTAGCTCAGATACCGTTCCATAAACCCAATATGTAATAGACAAGACCTACTCCTTGCTCAGAGAACTGGACTCAACACGCCCTATTCACCGCACAAGAATATATCTGACTAGTAATAATCTTAAAACCTATGTATTGATATCTCTCTGTTAGTGTGTCAAGTGGGTGTAAAGCGGCATAAACACAGCAGTGAAAAGCAGCTAAACCCCATTATAAAAATAAATTACTTTGAAAAACCAATGAAACAAAGACAGTGAAAGAGAGAGAAATTCTTACACAATGCGTTCAGGGGCTGTGATGCAACCTGGATTGACCATATCTAGACCCACAGCTGGATGAGACATAAGGGTGGACACTCTTGGGGCTGAGAGGTTTGGTGAGGTTGGGTGAGCAAACGCAGACCCTTTAAAGTAATACTGCGTGGTACCCATCGCATGGGTCCCAAATCTCCAGGTTCAAGGGCATCTTCCTACATCGAAAACATGCATGAGAAAACAAAAAGATGGTACACCATGTGATGGGGAAAGGTTTCTAAAACGCACCTAATTTCTCTTCTCCTTGTGCCCGGGGTCACCATTCCAGCCGCTTTACTAACAATCTCCCTACTTGGAGCATCAGCACCTTTAACCTCCTGTTCCGTACAGGTTGCAATTTGTCCTGAGGATGAACGGGAATACGGGGAACCAGTGAGAGACTAGCTCTTGGTGTTGGGACAGGCACAGGTCACTCTATTTTCCCATCAGGAAGAAGAATTAACCACAGGCTCATCCTCCCCCCGGAACCAGAACAGGGCCTGAAGCCATCCTGCGCTTTTGCGGCCAGCTCCCAAAAAAGCGAGTTGTAAAATGGAGCTTCAGAGCACTGCAATTCACAAACGTGCAGAGTTATAAATGATAACTCTCGTCCACAAATATATTGAGGGAAGGCAAAGAAGAGGATTTGAAATCAAGGCAGAAATGCAGGAAACAGATTTCAGGAGGTAGATTCGAATCGCCTTTAAAGCACATGAAAAGCGGCAAAACGTTGACAATGATGCTCTTGGCCAAAAAGGGCGTATGCGTTTTTTCCTGAATATATTCAGGAAAAAACGCATACGCCCTTTTTGGCCAACCAAGCAACCTGGAAAGGCAAATCAGGGCTACAAAGAAGACTCGCTACCCATCGGTCAAAAGGGCCATGCTGAAAAAAGTCTCAAAACCAGAAATGCAGGACAGGCCATGGAGAAATGGGAGCCTTGCTACACTGATGGGTGGGATGTAAATTGCCAACAGCCACTCTGGAGAAGTGTACGGTGTGTCCTGAAACATCTAAAAAACACAGCTTAGAGAGCATAGGGCACTTCCACTCATGGGGGTATAAATTGGGAAAATGAAAAATCAGCAAGACACAAGCACCCCAAAGTTTAGGGCTGCTCTGTTGACAAGGACCTCCACTTCATTCCACCTTCAATATCCCAGGAGGGAGAAAAATGGATAAAGAAGTTGTGGTCCTTATGTACAATGGAATATCACTCAGCCATGAAATCAATGTCATAAGGCTAATAGCAGCATGATGAGTGGATTTAGGTACGACGATTCTAAGTGAAATAAGTCACACAGAAAAGGACACTTCTCATAAGGTATCACTTATAGAGGGAATGTAAAAACCGTTACACTTGAACTGAATTACAAAACAGAACAGAGTCACACATGCAGAAAACACACTATGGCTGCTTAACGGGAAAGGTAAGGTGGGGTGATACATAAAACAAGGGTTTCAAATTAGCTCAGATACCGTTCCATAAACCCAATATGTAATAGACAAGACCTACTCCTTGCTCAGAGAACTGGACTCAACACGCCCTATTCACCGCACAAGAATATATCTGACTAGTAATAATCGTAAAACCTATGTATTGATATCTCTCTGTTAGTGTGTCAAGTGGGTGTAAAGCGGCATAAACACAGCAGTGAAAAGCAGCTAAACCCCATTATAAAAATAAATTACTTTGAAAAACCCATGAAACAAAGACAGTGAAAGAGAGAGAAATTCTTACACAATGCGTTCAGGGGCTGTGATGCAACCTGGATTGACCATATCTAGACCCACAGCTGGATGAGACATAAGGGTGGACACTCTTGGGGCTGAGAGGTTTGGTGAGGTTGGGTGAGCAAACGCAGACCCTTTAAAGTAATACTGCGTGGTACCCATCGCATGGGTCCCAAATCTCCAGGTTCAAGGGCATCTTCCTACATCGAAAACATGCATGAGAAAACAAAAAGATGGTACACCATGTGATGGGGAAAGGTTTCTAAAACGCACCTCATTTCTCTTCTCCTTGTGACCGGGTTCGCCATTCCAGCCGCTTTACTAACAATCTCCCTACTTGGAGCATCAGCACCTTTAACCTCCTGTTCCGTACAGGTTGCAATTTGTCCTGAGGATGAACGGGTAGACGGGGAACCAGTGAGAGACTAGCTCTTGGTGTTGGGACAGGCACAGGTCACTCTATTTTCCCATCAGGAAGAAGAATTATCCACAGGCTCATCCTCCCCCCCGGAACCAGAACAGGGCCTGAAGCCATCCTGCGCTTTTGCGGCCAGCTCCCAAAAAAGCGAGTTGTACAATGGAGCTTCAGGGCACTGCAATTCACAGACCTGCAGAGTTATAAATGATAACTCTCGTCCACAAATATATTGAGGGAAGGCAAAGAAGAGGATTTGAAATCAAGGCAGAAATGCAGGAAACATATTTCAGGAGGTAGATTCGAATCGCCTTTAAAGCACATGAAAAGCGGCAAAACGTTGACAATGATGCCCTTGGCCAAAAAGGGCGTATGCGTTTTTTCCTGAATATATTCAGGAAAAAACGCATACGCCCTTTTTGGCCAACCAAGCAACCTGGAAAGGCAAATCAGGGCTACAAAGAAGACTCGCTACCCATCGGTCAAAAGGGCCATGCTGAAAAAAGTCTCAAAACCAGAAATGCAGGACAGGCCATGGAGAAATGGGAGCCTTGCTACACTGATGGGCGGGATGTAAATTGCCAACAGCCACTCTGGAGAAGTGTACGGTGTGTCCTGAAACATCTAAAAAACACAGCTTAGAGAGCATAGGGCACTTCCACTCATGGGGGTATAAATTGGGAAAATGAAAAATCAACAAGACACAAGCACCCCAAAGTTTAGGGCTGCTCTGTTGACAAGGACCTCCACTTCATTCCACCTTCAATATCCCAGGAGGGAGAAAAATGGATAAAGAAGTTGTGGTCCTTATGTACAATGGAATATCACTCAGCCATGAAATCAATGTCATAAGGCTAATAGCAGCATGATGAGTGGATTTAGGTACAACGATTCTAAGTGAAATAAGTCACACAGAAAAGGACACTTCTCATAAGGTATCACTTATAGAGGGAATGTAAAAACCGTTACACTTGAACTGAATTACAAAACAGACCAGAGTCACACATGCAGAAAACACACTATGGCTGCTTAACGGGAAAGGTGAGGTGGGGTGATACATAAAAAAAGGGTTTCAAATTAGCTCAGATACCGTTCCATAAACCCAATATGTAATAGACAAGACCTACTCCTTGCTCAGAGAACTGGACTCAACACGCCCTATTCACCGCACAAGAATATATCTGACTAGTAATAATCTTAAAACCTATGTATTGATATCTCTCTGTTAGTGTGTCAAGTGGGTGTAAAGCGGCATAAACACAGCAGTGAAAAGCAGCTAAACCCCATTATAAAAATAAATTACTTTGAAAAACCCATGAAACAAAGACAGTGAAAGAGAGAGAAATTCTTACACAATGCGTTCAGGGGCTGTGATGCAACCTGGATTGACCATATCTAGACCCACAGCTGGATGAGACATAAGGGTGGACACTCTTGGGGCTGAGAGGTTTGGTGAGGTTGGGTGAGCAAACGCAGACCCTTTAAAGTAATACTGCGTGGTACCCATCGCATGGGTCCCAAATCTCCAGGTTCAAGGGCATCTTCCTACATCGAAAACATGCATGAGAAAACAAAAAGATGGTACACCATGTGATGGGGAAAGGTTTCTAAAACGCACCTAATTTCTCTTCTCCTTGTGCCCGGGTTCGCCATTCCAGCCGCTTTACTAACAATCTCCCTACTTGGAGCATCAGCACCTTTAACCTCCTGTTCCGTACAGGTTGCAATTTGTCCTGAGGATGAACGGGTAGACGGGGAACCAGTGAGAGACTAGCTCTTGGTGTTGGGACAGGCACAGGTCACTCTATTTTCCCATCAGGAAGAAGAATTAACCACAGGCTCATCCTCCCCCCCGGAACCAGAACAGGGCCTGAAGCCATCCTGCGCTTTTGCGGCCAGCTCCCAAAAAAGCGAGTTGTAAAATGGAGCTTCAGGGCACTGCAATTCACAAACCTACAGAGTTATAAATGATAACTCTCGTCCACAAATATATTGAGGGAAGGCAAAGAAGAGGATTTGAAATCAAGGCAGAATTGTAGGAAACAGATTTCAGGAGGAAGATTCGAATCGCCTTTAAAGCACATGAAAAGCGGCAAAACGTTGACAATGATGCCCTTGGCCAAAAAGGGCGTATGCGTTTTTTCCTGAATATATTCAGGAAAAAACGCATACGCCCTTTTTGGCCAACCAAGCAACCTGAAAAGGCAAATCAGCGCTACAAAGCAGACTCGCTACCCATCGGTCAAAAGGGCCATGCTGAAAAAAGTCTCAAAATCAGAAATCCAGGACAGGCCATGGAGAAATGGGAGCCTTGCTACACTGATGGGCGGGATGTAAATTGCCAACAGCCACTCTGGAGAAGTGTACGGTGTGTCCTGAAACATCTAAAAAACACAGCTTAGAGAGCATAGGGCACTTCCACTCATGGGGGTATAAATTGGGAAAATGAAAAATCAGCAAGACACAAGCACCCCAAAGTTTAGGGCTGCTCTGTTGACAAGGACCTCCACTTCATTCCACCTTCAATATCCCAGGAAAGAGAAAAATGGATAAAGAAGTTGTGGTCCTTATGTACAATGGAATATCACTCAGCCATGAAATCAATATCATAAGGCTAGTAGCAGCATGATGAGTGGATTTAGGTACGACGATTCTAAGTGAAATAAGTCACACAGAAAAGGACACTTCTCATAAGGTATCACTTATAGAGGGAATGTAAAAACCGTTACACTTGAACTGAATTACAAAACAGAACAGAGTCACACATGCAGAAAACACACTATGGCTGCTTAACGGGAAAGGTGAGGTGGGGTGATACATAAAACAAGGGTTTCAAATTAGCTCAGATACCGTTCCATAAACCCAATATGTAATAGACAAGACCTACTCCTTGCTCAGAGAACTGGACTCAACACGCCCTATTCACCGCACAAGAATATATCTGACTAGTAATAATCTTAAAACCTATGTATTGATATCTCTCTGTTAGTGTGTCAAGTGGGTGTAAAGCGGCATAAACACAGCAGTGAAAAGCAGCTAAACCCCATTATAAAAATAAATTACTTTGAAAAACCCATGAAACAAAGACAGTGAAAGAGAGAGAAATTCTTACACAATGCGTTCAGGGGCTGTGATGCAACCTGGATTGACCATATCTAGACCCACAGCTGGATGAGACATAAGGGTGGACACTCTTGGGGCTGAGAGGTTTGGTGAGGTTGGGTGAGCAAACGCAGACCCTTTAAAGTAATACTGCGTGGTACCCATCGCATGGGTCCCAAATCTCCAGGTTCAAGGGCATCTTCCTACATCGAAAACATGCATGAGAAAACAAAAAGATGGTACACCATGTGATGGGGAAAGGTTTCTAAAACGCACCTCATTTCTCTTCTCCTTGTGCCCGGGTTCGCCATTCCAGCCGCTTTACTAACAATCTCCCTACTTGGAGCATCAGCACCTTTAACCTCCTGTTCCGTACAGGTTGCAATTTGTCCTGAGGATGAACGGGTAGACGGGGAACCAGTGAGAGACTAGCTCTTGGTGTTGGGACAGGCACAGGTCACTCTATTTTCCCATCAGGAAGAAGAATTAACCACAGGCTCATCCTCCCCCCCGGAACCAGAACAGGGCCTGAAGCCATCCTGCGCTTTTGCGGCCAGCTCCCAAAAAAGCGAGTTGTACAATGGAGCTTCAGGGCACTGCAATTCACAAACCTGCAGAGTTATAAATGATAACTCTCGTCCACAAATATATTGAGGGAAGGCAAAGAAGAGGATTTGAAATCAAGGCAGAAATGCAGGAAACAGATTTCAGGAGGTAGATTCGAATCGCCTTTAAAGCACATGAAAAGCGGCAAAACGTTGACAATGATGCCCTTGGCCAAAAAGGGCGTATGCGTTTTTTCCTGAATATATTCAGGAAAAAACGCATACGCCCTTTTTGGCCAACCAAGCAACCTGGAAAGGCAAATCAGGGCTACAAAGAAGACTCGCTACCCATCGGTCAAAAGGGCCATGCTGAAAAAAGTCTCAAAACCAGAAATGCAGGACAGGCCATGGAGAAATGGGAGCCTTGCTACACTGATGGGCGGGATGTAAATTGCCAACAGCCACTCTGGAGAAGTGTACGGTGTGTCCTGAAACATCTAAAAAACACAGCTTAGAGAGCATAGGGCACTTCCACTCATGGGGGTATAAATTGGGAAAATGAAAAATCAGCAAGACACAAGCACCCCAAAGTTTAGGGCTGCTCTGTTGACAAGGACCTCCACTTCATTCCACCTTCAATATCCCAGGAGGGAGAAAAATGGATAAAGAACTTGTGGTCCTTATGTACAATGGAATATCACTCAGCCATGAAATCAATGTCATAAGGCTAATAGCAGCATGATGAGTGGATTTAGGTACGACGATTCTAAGTGAAATAAGTCACACAGAAAAGGACACTTCTCATAAGGTATCACTAATAGAGGGACTGTAAAAACCGTTACACTTGAACTGAATTACAAAACAGAACAGAGTCACACATGCAGAAAACACACTATGGCTGCTTAACGGGAAAGGTGAGGTGGGGTGATACATAAAACAAGGGTTTCAAATTAGCTCAGATACCGTTCCATAAACCCAATATGTAATAGACAAGACCTACTCCTTGCTCAGAGAACTGGACTCAACACGCCCTATTCACCGCACAAGAATATATCTGACTAGTAATAATCGTAAAACCTATGTATTGATATCTCTCTGTTAGTGTGTCAAGTGGGTGTAAAGCGGCATAAACACAGCAGTGAAAAGCAGCTAAACCCCATTATAAAAATAAATTACTTTGAAAAACCCATGAAACAAAGACAGTGAAAGAGAGAGAAATTCTTACACAATGCGTTCAGGGGCTGTGATGCAACCTGGATTGACCATTTCTAGACCCACAGCTGGATGAGACATAAGGGTGGACACTCTTGGGGCTGAGAGGTTTGGTGAGGTTGGGTGAGCAAACGCAGACCCTTTAAAGTAATACTGCGTGGTACCCATCGCATGGGTCCCAAATCTCCAGGTTCAAGGGCATCTTCCTACATCGAAAACATGCATGAGAAAACAAAAAAGATGGTACACCATGTGATGGGGAAAGGTTTCTAAAACGCACCTCATTTCTCTTCTCCTTGTGCCCGGGGTCGCCATTCCAGCCGCTTTACTAACAATCTCCCTACTTGGAGCATCAGCACCTTTAACCTCCTGTTCCGTACAGGTTGCAATTTGTCCTGAAGATGAACGGGAATACGGGGAACCAGTGAGAGACTAGCTCTTGTTGTTGGGACAGGCACAGGTCACTCTATTTTCCCATCAGGAAGAAGAATTAACCACAGGCTCATCCTCCCCCCCGGAACCAGAACAGGGCCTGAAGCCATCCTGCGCTTTTGCGGCCAGCTCCCAAAAAAGCGAGTTGTACAATGGAGCTTCAGGGCACTGCAATTCACAAACCTGCAGAGTTATAAATGATAACTCTCGTCCACAAATATATTGAGGGAAGGCAAAGAAGAGGATTTGAAATCAAGGCAGAAATGCAGGAAACAGATTTCAGGAGGTAGATTCGAATCGCCTTTAAAGCACATGAAAAGCGGCAAAACGTTGACAATGATGCCCTTGGCCAAAAAGGGCGTATGCGTTTTTTCCTGAATATATTCAGGAAAAAACGCATACGCCCTTTTTGGCCAACCAAGCAACCTGGAAAGGCAAATCAGGGCTACAAAGAAGACTCGCTACCCATCGGTCAAAAGGGCCATGCTGAAAAAAGTCTCAAAACCAGAAATGCAGGACAGGCCATGGAGAAATGGGAGCCTTGCTACACTGATGTGTGGGATGTAAATTGCCAACAGCCACTCTGGAGAAGTGTACGGTGTGTCCTGAAACATCTAAAAAACACAGCTTAGAGAGCATAGGGCACTTCCACTCATGGGGGTATAAATTGGGAAAATGAAAAATCAGCAAGACACAAGCACCCCAAAGTTTAGGGCTGCTCTGTAGACAAAGACCTCCACTTCATTCCACCTTCAATATCCCAGGAGGGAGAAAAATGGATAAAGAAGTTGTGGTCCTTATGTACAATGGAATATCACTCAGCCATGAAATCAATGTCATAAGGCTAATAGCAGCATGATGAGTGGATTTAGGTACGACGATTCTAAGTGAAATAAGTCACACAGAAAAGGACACTTCTCATAAGGTATCACTTATAGAGGGAATGTAAAAACCGTTACACTTGATCTGAATTACAAAACAGAACAGAGTCACACATGCAGAAATCACACTATGGCTGCTTAACGGGAAAGGTGAGGTGGGGTGATACACAAAACAAGGGTTTCAAATTAGCTCAGATACCGTTCCATAAACCCAATATGTAATAGACAAGACCTACTCCTTGCTCAGAGAACTGGACTCAACACGCCCTATTCACCGCACAAGAATATATCTGACTAGTAATAATCTTAAAACCTATGTATTGATATCTCTCTGTTAGTGTGTCAAGTGGGTGTAAAGCGGCATAAACACAGCAGTGAAAAGCAGCTAAACTCCATTACAAAAATAAGTTACTTTGAAAAACCCATGAAACAAAGACAGTGAAAGAGAGAGAAATTCTTACACAATGCGTTCAGGGGCTGTGATGCAACCTGGATTGACCATATCTAGACCCACAGCTGGATGAGACATAAGGGTGGACACTCTTGGGGCTGAGAGGTTTGGTGAGGTTGGGTGAGCAAACGCAGACCCTTTAAAGTAATACTGCGTGGTACCCATCGCATGGGTCCGAAATCTCCAGGTTCAAGGGCATCTTCCTACATCGAAAACATGCATGAGAAAACAAAAAGATGGTACACCATGTGATGGGGAAAGGTTTCTAAAACGCACCTCATTTCTCTTCTCCTTGTGCCCGGGTTCGCCATTCCAGCCGCTTTACTAACAATCTCCCTACTTGGAGCATCAGCACCTTTAACCTCCTGTTCCGTACAGGTTGCAATTTGTCCTGAGGATGAACGGGTAGACGGGGAACCAGTGAGAGACTAGCTCTTGGTGTTGGGACAGGCACAGGTCACTCTATTTTCCCATCAGGAAGAAGAATTAACCACAGGCTCATCCTCCCCCCCGGAACCAGAACAGGGCCTGAAGCCATCCTGCGCTTTTGCGGCCAGCTCCCAAAAAAGCGAGTTGTAAAATGGAGCTTCAGGGCACTGCAATTCACAAACCTGCAGAGTTATAAATGATAACTTTCGTCCACAAATATATTGAGGGAAGGCAAAGAAGAGGACTTGAAATCAAGGCAGAATTGCAGGAAACAGATTTCAGGAGGTAGATTCGAATCGCCTTTAAAGCACATGAAAAGCGGCAAAACGTTGACAATGATGCCCTTGGCCAAAAAGGGCGTATGCGTTTTTTCCTGAATATATTCAGGAAAAAACGCATACGCCCTTTTTGGCCAACCAAGCAACCTGGAAAGGCAAATCAGCGCTACAAAGAAGACTCGCTACCCATCGGTAAAAAGGGCCATGCTGAGAAAAGTCTCAAAACCAGAAATGCAGGACAGGCCATGGAGAAATGGGAGCCTTGCTACACTGATGGGCGGGATGTAAATTGCCAACAGCCACTCTGGAGAAGTGTACGGTGTGTCCTGAAACATCTAAAAAACACAGCTTAGAGAGCTTAGGGCACTTCCACTCATGGGGGTATAAATTGGGAAAATGAAAAATCAGCAAGACACAAGCACCCCAAAGTTTAGGGCTGCTCTGTTGACAAGGACCTCCACTTCATTCCACCTTCAATATCCCAGGAAAGAGAGAAATGGATAAAGAAGTTGTGGTCCTTATGTACAATGCAATATCACTCAGCCATGAAATCAATGTCATAAGGCTAGTAGCAGCATGATGAGTGGATTTAGGTACGACGATTCTAAGTGAAATAAGTCACACAGAAAAGGACACTTCTCATAAGGTATCACTTATAGAGGGAATGTAAAAACCGTTACACTTGAACTGAATTACAAAACAGAACAGAGTCACACATGCAGAAAACACACTATGGCTGCTTAACGGGAAAGGTGAGGTGGGGTGATACATAAAACAAGGGTTTCAAATTAGCTCAGATACCGTTCCATAAACCCAATATGTAATAGACAAGACCTACTCCTTGCTCAGAGAACTGGACTCAACACGCCCTATTCACCGCACAAGAATATATCTGACTAGTAATAATCTTAAAACCTATGTATTGATATCTCTCTGTTAGTGTGTCAAGTGGGTGTAAAGCGGCATAAACACAGCAGTGAAAAGCAGCTAAACCCCATTATAAAAATAAATTACTTTGAAAAACCCATGAAACAAAGACAGTGAAAGAGAGAGAAATTCTTACACAATGCGTTCAGGGGCTGTGATGCAACCTGGATTGACCATATCTAGACCCACAGCTGGATGAGACATAAGGGTGGACACTCTTGGGGCTGAGAGGTTTGGTGAGGTTGGGTGAGCAAACGCAGACCCTTTAAAGTAATACTGCGTGGTACCCATCGCATGGGTCCCAAATCTCCAGGTTCAAGGGCATCTTCCTACATCGAAAACATGCATGAGAAAACAAAAAGATGGTACACCATGTGATGGGGAAAGGCTTCTAAAACGCACCTCATTTCTCTTCTCCTTGTGCCCGGGTTCGCCATTCCAGCCGCTTTACTAACAATCTCCCTACTTGGAGCATCAGCACCTTTAACCTCCTGTTCCGTACAGGTTGCAATTTGTCCTGAGGATGAACGGGTAGACGGGGAACCAGTGAGAGACTAGCTCTTGGTGTTGGGACAGGCACAGGTCACTCTATTTTCCCATCAGGAAGAAGAATTAACCACAGGCTCATCCTCCCCCCCGGAACCAGAACAGGGCCTGAAGCCATCCTGCGCTTTTGCGGCCAGCTCCCAAAAAAGCGAGTTGTACAATGGAGCTTCAGGGCACTGCAATTCACAAACCTGCAGAGTTATAAATGATAACTCTCGTCCACAAATATATTGAGGGAAGGCAAAGAAGAGGATTTGAAATCAAGGCAGAAATGCAGGAAACAGATTTCAGGAGGTAGATTCGAATCGCCTTTAAAGCACATGAAAAGCGGCAAAACGTTGACAATGATGCCCTTGGCCAAAAAGGGCGTATGCGTTTTTTCCTGAATATATTCAGGAAAAAACGCATACGCCCTTTTTGGCCAACCAAGCAACCTGGAAAGGCAAATCAGGGCTACAAAGAAGACTCGCTACCCATCGGTCAAAAGGGCCATGCTGAAAAAAGTCTCAAAACCAGAAATGCAGGACAGGCCATGGAGAAATGGGAGCCTTGCTACACTGATGGGCGGGATGTAAATTGCCAACAGCCACTCTGGAGAAGTGTACGGTGTGTCCTGAAACATCTAAAAAACACAGCTTAGAGAGCATAGGGCACTTCCACTCATGGGGGTATAAATTGGGAAAATGAAAAATCAGCAAGACACAAGCACCCCAAAGTTTAGGGCTGCTCTGTTGACAAGGACCTCCACTTCATTCCACCTTCAATATCCCAGGAGGGAGAAAAATGGATAAAGAAGTTGTGGTCCTTATGTACAATGGAATATCACTCAGCCATGAAATCAATGTCATAAGGCTAATAGCAGCATGATGAGTGGATTTAGGTACGACGATTCTAAGTGAAATAAGTCACACAGAAAAGGACACTTCTCATAAGGTATCACTTATAGAGGGACTGTAAAAACCGTTACACTTGAACTGAATTACACAACAGAACAGAGTCACACATGCAGAAAACACACTATGGCTGCTTAACGGGAAAGGTGAGGTGGGGTGATACATAAAACAAGCGTTTCAAATTAGCTCAGATACCGTTCCATAAACCCAATATGTAATAGACAAGACCTACTCCTTGCTCAGAGAACTGGACTCAACACGCCCTATTCACCGCACAAGAATATATCTGACTAATAATAATCGTAAAACCTATGTATTGATATCTCTCTGTTAGTGTGTCAAGTGGGTGTAAAGCGGCATAAACACAGCAGTGAAAAGCAGCTAAACCCCATTATAAAAATAAATTACTTTGAAAAACCCATGAAACAAAGACAGTGAAAGAGAGAGAAATTCTTACACAATGCGTTCAGGGGCTGTGATGCAACCTGGATTGACCATTTCTAGACCCACAGCTGGATGAGACATAAGGGTGGACACTCTTGGGGCTGAGAGGTTTGGTGAGGTTGGGTGAGCAAACGCAGACCCTTTAAAGTAATACTGCGTGGTACCCATCGCATGGGTCCCAAATCTCCAGGTTCAAGGGCATCTTCCTACATCGAAAACATGCATGAGAAAACAAAAAAGATGGTACACCATGTGATGGGGAAAGGTTTCTAAAACGCACCTTATTTCTCTTCTCCTTGTGCCCGGGGTCGCCATTCCAGCCGCTTTACTAACAATCTCCCTACTTGGAGCATCAGCACCTTTAACCTTCTGTTCCGTACAGGTTGCAATTTGTCCTGAGGATGAACGGGAATACGGGGAACCAGTGAGAGACTAGCTCTTGTTGTTGGGACAGGCACAGGTCACTCTATTTTCCCATCAGGAAGAAGAATTAACCACAGGCTCATCCTCCCCCCCGGAACCAGAACAGGGCCTGAAGCCATCCTGCGCTTTTGCGGCCAGCTCCCAAAAAAGCGAGTTGTAAAATGGAGCTTCAGGGCACTGCAATTCACAAACCTGCAGAGTTATAAATGATAACTCTCGTCCACAAATATATTGAGGGAAGGCAAAGAAGAGGATTTGAAATCAAGGCAGAAATGCAGGAAACAGATTTCAGGAGGTAGATTCGAATCGCCTTTAAAGCACATGAAAAGCGGCAAAACGTTGACAATGATGCCCTTGGCCAAAAAGGGCGTATGCGTTTTTTCCTGAATATATTCAGGAAAAAACGCATACGCCCTTTTTGGCCAACCAAGCAACCTGGAAAGGCAAATCAGGGCTACAAAGAAGACTCGCTACCCATCGGTCAAAAGGGCCATGCTGAAAAAAGTCTCAAAACCAGAAATGCAGGACAGGCCATGGAGAAATGGGAGCCTTGCTACACTGATGGGCGGGATGTAAATTGCCAACAGCCACTCTGGAGAAGTGTACGGTGTGTCCTGAAACATCTAAAAAACACAGCTTATAGAGCTTAGGGCACTTCCACTCATGGGGGTATAAATTGGGAAAATGAAAAATCAGCAAGACACAAGCACCCCAAAGTTTAGGGCTGCTCTGTTGACAAGGACCTCCACTTCATTCCACCTTCAATATCCCAGGAAAGATAGAAATGGATAAAGAAGTTGTGGTCCTTATGTACAATGGAATATCACTCAGCCATGAAATCAATGTCATAAGGCTAATAGCAGCATGATGAGTGGATTTAGGTACGACGATTCTAAGTGAAATAAGTCACACAGAAAAGGACACTTCTCATAAGGTATCACTTATAGAGGGACTGTAAAAACCGTTACACTTGAACTGAATTACACAACAGAACAGAGTCACACATGCAGAAAACACACTATGGCTGCTTAACGGGAAAGGTGAGGTGGGGTGATACATAAAACAAGCGTTTCAAATTAGCTCAGATACCGTTCCATAAACCCAATATGTAATAGACAAGACCTACTCCTTGCTCAGAGAACTGGACTCAACACGCCCTATTCACCGCACAAGAATATATCTGACTAATAATAATCGTAAAACCTATGTATTGATATCTCTCTGTTAGTGTGTCAAGTGGGTGTAAAGCGGCATAAACACAGCAGTGAAAAGCAGCTAAACCCCATTATAAAAATAAATTACTTTGAAAAACCCATGAAACAAAGACAGTGAAAGAGAGAGAAATTCTTACACAATGCGTTCAGGGGCTGTGATGCAACCTGGATTGACCATTTCTAGACCCACAGCTGGATGAGACATAAGGGTGGACACTCTTGGGGCTGAGAGGTTTGGTGAGGTTGGGTGAGCAAACGCAGACCCTTTAAAGTAATACTGCGTGGTACCCATCGCATGGGTCCGAAATCTCCAGGTTCAAGGGCATCTTCCTACATCGAAAACATGCATGAGAAAACAAAAAAGATGGTACACCATGTGATGGGGAAAGGTTTCTAAAACGCACCTCATTTCTCTTCTCCTTGTGCCCGGGGTCGCCATTCCAGCCGCTTTACTAACAATCTCCCTACTTGGAGCATCAGCACCTTTAACCTCCTGTTCCGTACAGGTTGCAATTTGTCCTGAGGATGAACGGGAATACGGGGAACCAGTGAGAGACTAGCTCTTGTTGTTGGGACAGGCACAGGTCACTCTATTTTCCCATCAGGAAGAAGAATTAACCACAGGCTCATCCTCCCCCCCGGAACCAGAACAGGGCCTGAAGCCATCCTGCGCTTTTGCGGCCAGCTCCCAAAAAAGCGAGTTGTACAATGGAGCTTCAGGGCACTGCAATTCACAAACCTGCAGAGTTATAAATGATAACTCTCGTCCACAAATATATTGAGGGAAGGCAAAGAAGAGGATTTGAAATCAAGGCAGAAATGCAGGAAACAGATTTCAGGAGGTAGATTCGAATCGCCTTTAAAGCACATGAAAAGCGGCAAAACGTTGACAATGATGCCCTTGGCCAAAAAGGGCGTATGCGTTTTTTCCTGAATATATTCAGGAAAAAACGCATACGCCCTTTTTGGCCAACCAAGCAACCTGGAAAGGCAAATCAGGGCTACAAAGAAGACTCGCTACCCATCGGTCAAAAGGGCCATGCTGAAAAAAGTCTCAAAACCAGAAATGCAGGACAGGCCATGGAGAAATGGGAGCCTTGCTACACTGATGTGTGGGATGTAAATTGCCAACAGCCACTCTGGAGAAGTGTACGGTGTGTCCTGAAACATCTAAAAAACACAGCTTAGAGAGCATAGGGCACTTCCACTCATGGGGGTATAAATTGGGAAAATGAAAAATCAGCAAGACACAAGCACCCCAAAGTTTAGGGCTGCTCTGTAGACAAAGACCTCCACTTCATTCCACCTTCAATATCCCAGGAGGGAGAAAAATGGATAAAGAAGTTGTGGTCCTTATGTACAATGGAATATCACTCAGCCATGAAATCAATGTCATAAGGCTAATAGCAGCATGATGAGTGGATTTAGGTACGACGATTCTAAGTGAAATAAGTCACACAGAAAAGGACACTTCTCATAAGGTATCACTTATAGAGGGAATGTAAAAACCGTTACACTTGATCTGAATTACAAAACAGAACAGAGTCACACATGCAGAAATCACACTATGGCTGCTTAACGGGAAAGGTGAGGTGGGGTGATACACAAAACAAGGGTTTCAAATTAGCTCAGATACCGTTCCATAAACCCAATATGTAATAGACAAGACCTACTCCTTGCTCAGAGAACTGGACTCAACACGCCCTATTCACCGCACAAGAATATATCTGACTAGTAATAATCTTAAAACCTATGTATTGATATCTCTCTGTTAGTGTGTCAAGTGGGTGTAAAGCGGCATAAACACAGCAGTGAAAAGCAGCTAAACTCCATTACAAAAATAAGTTACTTTGAAAAACCCATGAAACAAAGACAGTGAAAGAGAGAGAAATTCTTACACAATGCGTTCAGGGGCTGTGATGCAACCTGGATTGACCATATCTAGACCCACAGCTGGATGAGACATAAGGGTGGACACTCTTGGGGCTGAGAGGTTTGGTGAGGTTGGGTGAGCAAACGCAGACCCTTTAAAGTAATACTGCGTGGTACCCATCGCATGGGTCCGAAATCTCCAGGTTCAAGGGCATCTTCCTACATCGAAAACATGCATGAGAAAACAAAAAGATGGTACACCATGTGATGGGGAAAGGTTTCTAAAACGCACCTCATTTCTCTTCTCCTTGTGCCCGGGTTCGCCATTCCAGCCGCTTTACTAACAATCTCCCTACTTGGAGCATCAGCACCTTTAACCTCCTGTTCCGTACAGGTTGCAATTTGTCCTGAGGATGAACGGGTAGACGGGGAACCAGTGAGAGACTAGCTCTTGGTGTTGGGACAGGCACAGGTCACTCTATTTTCCCATCAGGAAGAAGAATTAACCACAGGCTCATCCTCCCCCCGGAACCAAAACAGGGCCTGAAGCCATCCTGCGCTTTTGCGGCCAGCTCCCAAAAAAGCGAGTTGTAAAATGGAGCTTCAGGGCACTGCAATTCACAAACCTGCAGAGTTATAAATGATAACTTTCGTCCACAAATATATTGAGGGAAGGCAAAGAAGAGGACTTGAAATCAAGGCAGAATTGCAGGAAACAGATTTCAGGAGGTAGATTCGAATCGCCTTTAAAGCACATGAAAAGCGGCAAAACGTTGACAATGATGCCCTTGGCCAAAAAGGGCGTATGCGTTTTTTCCTGAATATATTCAGGAAAAAACGCATACGCCCTTTTTGGCCAACCAAGCAACCTGGAAAGGCAAATCAGCGCTACAAAGAAGACTCGCTACCCATCGGTAAAAAGGGCCATGCTGAGAAAAGTCTCAAAACCAGAAATGCAGGACAGGCCATGGAGAAATGGGAGCCTTGCTACACTGATGGGCGGGATGTAAATTGCCAACAGCCACTCTGGAGAAGTGTACGGTGTGTCCTGAAACATCTAAAAAACACAGCTTAGAGAGCTTAGGGCACTTCCACTCATGGGGGTATAAATTGGGAAAATGAAAAATCAGCAAGACACAAGCACCCCAAAGTTTAGGGCTGCTCTGTTGACAAGGACCTCCACTTCATTCCACCTTCAATATCCCAGGAAAGAGAGAAATGGATAAAGAAGTTGTGGTCCTTATGTACAATGCAATATCACTCAGCCATGAAATCAATGTCATAAGGCTAGTAGCAGCATGATGAGTGGATTTAGGTACGACGATTCTAAGTGAAATAAGTCACACAGAAAAGGACACTTCTCATAAGGTATCACTTATAGAGGGAATGTAAAAACCGTTACACTTGAACTGAATTACAAAACAGAACAGAGTCACACATGCAGAAAACACACTATGGCTGCTTAACGGGAAAGGTGAGGTGGGGTGATACATAAAACAAGGGTTTCAAATTAGCTCAGATACCGTTCCATAAACCCAATATGTAATAGACAAGACCTACTCCTTGCTCAGAGAACTGGACTCAACACGCCCTATTCACCGCACAAGAATATATCTGACTAGTAATAATCTTAAAACCTATGTATTGATATCTCTCTGTTAGTGTGTCAAGTGGGTGTAAAGCGGCATAAACACAGCAGTGAAAAGCAGCTAAACCCCATTATAAAAATAAATTACTTTGAAAAACCCATGAAACAAAGACAGTGAAAGAGAGAGAAATTCTTACACAATGCGTTCAGGGGCTGTGATGCAACCTGGATTGACCATATCTAGACCCACAGCTGGATGAGACATAAGGGTGGACACTCTTGGGGCTGAGAGGTTTGGTGAGGTTGGGTGAGCAAACGCAGACCCTTTAAAGTAATACTGCGTGGTACCCATCGCATGGGTCCCAAATCTCCAGGTTCAAGGGCATCTTCCTACATCGAAAACATGCATGAGAAAACAAAAAGATGGTACACCATGTGATGGGGAAAGGCTTCTAAAACGCACCTCATTTCTCTTCTCCTTGTGCCCGGGTTCGCCATTCCAGCCGCTTTACTAACAATCTCCCTACTTGGAGCATCAGCACCTTTAACCTCCTGTTCCGTACAGGTTGCAATTTGTCCTGAGGATGAACGGGTAGACGGGGAACCAGTGAGAGACTAGCTCTTGGTGTTGGGACAGGCACAGGTCACTCTATTTTCCCATCAGGAAGAAGAATTAACCACAGGCTCATCCTCCCCCCCGGAACCAGAACAGGGCCTGAAGCCATCCTGCGCTTTTGCGGCCAGCTCCCAAAAAAGCGAGTTGTACAATGGAGCTTCAGGGCACTGCAATTCACAAACCTGCAGAGTTATAAATGATAACTCTCGTCCACAAATATATTGAGGGAAGGCAAAGAAGAGGATTTGAAATCAAGGCAGAAATGCAGGAAACAGATTTCAGGAGGTAGATTCGAATCGCCTTTAAAGCACATGAAAAGCGGCAAAACGTTGACAATGATGCCCTTGGCCAAAAAGGGCGTATGCGTTTTTTCCTGAATATATTCAGGAAAAAACGCATACGCCCTTTTTGGCCAACCAAGCAACCTGGAAAGGCAAATCAGGGCTACAAAGAAGACTCGCTACCCATCGGTCAAAAGGGCCATGCTGAAAAAAGTCTCAAAACCAGAAATGCAGGACAGGCCATGGAGAAATGGGAGCCTTGCTACACTGATGGGCGGGATGTAAATTGCCAACAGCCACTCTGGAGAAGTGTACGGTGTGTCCTGAAACATCTAAAAAACACAGCTTAGAGAGCATAGGGCACTTCCACTCATGGGGGTATAAATTGGGAAAATGAAAAATCAGCAAGACACAAGCACCCCAAAGTTTAGGGCTGCTCTGTTGACAAGGACCTCCACTTCATTCCACCTTCAATATCCCAGGAGGGAGAAAAATGGATAAAGAAGTTGTGGTCCTTATGTACAATGGAATATCACTCAGCCATGAAATCAATGTCATAAGGCTAATAGCAGCATGATGAGTGGATTTAGGTACGACGATTCTAAGTGAAATAAGTCACACAGAAAAGGACACTTCTCATAAGGTATCACTTATAGAGGGACTGTAAAAACCGTTACACTTGAACTGAATTACACAACAGAACAGAGTCACACATGCAGAAAACACACTATGGCTGCTTAACGGGAAAGGTGAGGTGGGGTGATACATAAAACAAGCGTTTCAAATTAGCTCAGATACCGTTCCATAAACCCAATATGTAATAGACAAGACCTACTCCTTGCTCAGAGAACTGGACTCAACACGCCCTATTCACCGCACAAGAATATATCTGACTAATAATAATCGTAAAACCTATGTATTGATATCTCTCTGTTAGTGTGTCAAGTGGGTGTAAAGCGGCATAAACACAGCAGTGAAAAGCAGCTAAACCCCATTATAAAAATAAATTACTTTGAAAAACCCATGAAACAAAGACAGTGAAAGAGAGAGAAATTCTTACACAATGCGTTCAGGGGCTGTGATGCAACCTGGATTGACCATTTCTAGACCCACAGCTGGATGAGACATAAGGGTGGACACTCTTGGGGCTGAGAGGTTTGGTGAGGTTGGGTGAGCAAACGCAGACCCTTTAAAGTAATACTGCGTGGTACCCATCGCATGGGTCCCAAATCTCCAGGTTCAAGGGCATCTTCCTACATCGAAAACATGCATGAGAAAACAAAAAAGATGGTACACCATGTGATGGGGAAAGGTTTCTAAAACGCACCTTATTTCTCTTCTCCTTGTGCCCGGGGTCGCCATTCCAGCCGCTTTACTAACAATCTCCCTACTTGGAGCATCAGCACCTTTAACCTTCTGTTCCGTACAGGTTGCAATTTGTCCTGAGGATGAACGGGAATACGGGGAACCAGTGAGAGACTAGCTCTTGTTGTTGGGACAGGCACAGGTCACTCTATTTTCCCATCAGGAAGAAGAATTAACCACAGGCTCATCCTCCCCCCCGGAACCAGAACAGGGCCTGAAGCCATCCTGCGCTTTTGCGGCCAGCTCCCAAAAAAGCGAGTTGTAAAATGGAGCTTCAGGGCACTGCAATTCACAAACCTGCAGAGTTATAAATGATAACTCTCGTCCACAAATATATTGAGGGAAGGCAAAGAAGAGGATTTGAAATCAAGGCAGAAATGCAGGAAACAGATTTCAGGAGGTAGATTCGAATCGCCTTTAAAGCACATGAAAAGCGGCAAAACGTTGACAATGATGCCCTTGGCCAAAAAGGGCGTATGCGTTTTTTCCTGAATATATTCAGGAAAAAACGCATACGCCCTTTTTGGCCAACCAAGCAACCTGGAAAGGCAAATCAGGGCTACAAAGAAGACTCGCTACCCATCGGTCAAAAGGGCCATGCTGAAAAAAGTCTCAAAACCAGAAATGCAGGACAGGCCATGGAGAAATGGGAGCCTTGCTACACTGATGGGCGGGATGTAAATTGCCAACAGCCACTCTGGAGAAGTGTACGGTGTGTCCTGAAACATCTAAAAAACACAGCTTATAGAGCTTAGGGCACTTCCACTCATGGGGGTATAAATTGGGAAAATGAAAAATCAGCAAGACACAAGCACCCCAAAGTTTAGGGCTGCTCTGTTGACAAGGACCTCCACTTCATTCCACCTTCAATATCCCAGGAAAGATAGAAATGGATAAAGAAGTTGTGGTCCTTATGTACAATGGAATATCACTCAGCCATGAAATCAATGTCATAAGGCTAATAGCAGCATGATGAGTGGATTTAGGTACGACGATTCTAAGTGAAATAAGTCACACAGAAAAGGACACTTCTCATAAGGTATCACTTATAGAGGGACTGTAAAAACCGTTACACTTGAACTGAATTACACAACAGAACAGAGTCACACATGCAGAAAACACACTATGGCTGCTTAACGGGAAAGGTGAGGTGGGGTGATACATAAAACAAGCGTTTCAAATTAGCTCAGATACCGTTCCATAAACCCAATATGTAATAGACAAGACCTACTCCTTGCTCAGAGAACTGGACTCAACACGCCCTATTCACCGCACAAGAATATATCTGACTAATAATAATCGTAAAACCTATGTATTGATATCTCTCTGTTAGTGTGTCAAGTGGGTGTAAAGCGGCATAAACACAGCAGTGAAAAGCAGCTAAACCCCATTATAAAAATAAATTACTTTGAAAAACCCATGAAACAAAGACAGTGAAAGAGAGAGAAATTCTTACACAATGCGTTCAGGGGCTGTGATGCAACCTGGATTGACCATTTCTAGACCCACAGCTGGATGAGACATAAGGGTGGACACTCTTGGGGCTGAGAGGTTTGGTGAGGTTGGGTGAGCAAATGCAGACCCTTTAAAGTAATACTGCGTGGTACCCATCGCATGGGTCCGAAATCTCCAGGTTCAAGGGCATCTTCCTACATCGAAAACATGCATGAGAAAACAAAAAAGATGGTACACCATGTGATGGGGAAAGGTTTCTAAAACGCACCTCATTTCTCTTCTCCTTGTGCCCGGGGTCGCCATTCCAGCCGCTTTACTAACAATCTCCCTACTTGGAGCATCAGCACCTTTAACCTCCTGTTCCGTACAGGTTGCAATTTGTCCTGAGGATGAACGGGAATACGGGGAACCAGTGAGAGACTAGCTCTTGTTGTTGGGACAGGCACAGGTCACTCTATTTTCCCATCAGGAAGAAGAATTAACCACAGGCTCATCCTCCCCCCCGGAACCAGAACAGGGCCTGAAGCCATCCTGCGCTTTTGCGGCCAGCTCCCAAAAAAGCGAGTTGTACAATGGAGCTTCAGGGCACTGCAATTCACAAACCTGCAGAGTTATAAATGATAACTCTCGTCCACAAATATATTGAGGGAAGGCAAAGAAGAGGATTTGAAATCAAGGCAGAAATGCAGGAAACAGATTTCAGGAGGTAGATTCGAATCGCCTTTAAAGCACATGAAAAGCGGCAAAACGTTGACAATGATGCCCTTGGCCAAAAAGGGCGTATGCGTTTTTTCCTGAATATATTCAGGAAAAAACGCATACGCCCTTTTTGGCCAACCAAGCAACCTGGAAAGGCAAATCAGGGCTACAAAGAAGACTCGCTACCCATCGGTCAAAAGGGCCATGCTGAAAAAAGTCTCAAAACCAGAAATGCAGGACAGGCCATGGAGAAATGGGAGCCTTGCTACACTGATGTGTGGGATGTAAATTGCCAACAGCCACTCTGGAGAAGTGTACGGTGTGTCCTGAAACATCTAAAAAACACAGCTTAGAGAGCATAGGGCACTTCCACTCATGGGGGTATAAATTGGGAAAATGAAAAATCAGCAAGACACAAGCACCCCAAAGTTTAGGGCTGCTCTGTAGACAAAGACCTCCACTTCATTCCACCTTCAATATCCCAGGAGGGAGAAAAATGGATAAAGAAGTTGTGGTCCTTATGTACAATGGAATATCACTCAGCCATGAAATCAATGTCATAAGGCTAATAGCAGCATGATGAGTGGATTTAGGTACGACGATTCTAAGTGAAATAAGTCACACAGAAAAGGACACTTCTCATAAGGTATCACTTATAGAGGGAATGTAAAAACCGTTACACTTGATCTGAATTACAAAACAGAACAGAGTCACACATGCAGAAATCACACTATGGCTGCTTAACGGGAAAGGTGAGGTGGGGTGATACACAAAACAAGGGTTTCAAATTAGCTCAGATACCGTTCCATAAACCCAATATGTAATAGACAAGACCTACTCCTTGCTCAGAGAACTGGACTCAACACGCCCTATTCACCGCACAAGAATATATCTGACTAGTAATAATCTTAAAACCTATGTATTGATATCTCTCTGTTAGTGTGTCAAGTGGGTGTAAAGCGGCATAAACACAGCAGTGAAAAGCAGCTAAACTCCATTACAAAAATAAGTTACTTTGAAAAACCCATGAAACAAAGACAGTGAAAGAGAGAGAAATTCTTACACAATGCGTTCAGGGGCTGTGATGCAACCTGGATTGACCATATCTAGACCCACAGCTGGATGAGACATAAGGGTGGACACTCTTGGGGCTGAGAGGTTTGGTGAGGTTGGGTGAGCAAACGCAGACCCTTTAAAGTAATACTGCGTGGTACCCATCGCATGGGTCCGAAATCTCCAGGTTCAAGGGCATCTTCCTACATCGAAAACATGCATGAGAAAACAAAAAGATGGTACACCATGTGATGGGGAAAGGTTTCTAAAACGCACCTCATTTCTCTTCTCCTTGTGCCCGGGTTCGCCATTCCAGCCGCTTTACTAACAATCTCCCTACTTGGAGCATCAGCACCTTTAACCTCCTGTTCCGTACAGGTTGCAATTTGTCCTGAGGATGAACGGGTAGACGGGGAACCAGTGAGAGACTAGCTCTTGGTGTTGGGACAGGCACAGGTCACTCTATTTTCCCATCAGGAAGAAGAATTAACCACAGGCTCATCCTCCCCCCCGGAACCAGAACAGGGCCTGAAGCCATCCTGCGCTTTTGCGGCCAGCTCCCAAAAAAGCGAGTTGTAAAATGGAGCTTCAGGGCACTGCAATTCACAAACCTGCAGAGTTATAAATGATAACTTTCGTCCACAAATATATTGAGGGAAGGCAAAGAAGAGGACTTGAAATCAAGGCAGAATTGCAGGAAACAGATTTCAGGAGGTAGATTCGAATCGCCTTTAAAGCACATGAAAAGCGGCAAAACGTTGACAATGATGCCCTTGGCCAAAAAGGGCGTATGCGTTTTTTCCTGAATATATTCAGGAAAAAACGCATACGCCCTTTTTGGCCAACCAAGCAACCTGGAAAGGCAAATCAGCGCTACAAAGAAGACTCGCTACCCATCGGTAAAAAGGGCCATGCTGAGAAAAGTCTCAAAACCAGGAATGCAGGACAGGCCATGGAGAAATGGGAGCCTTGCTACACTGATGGGCGGGATGTAAATTGCCAACAGCCACTCTGGAGAAGTGTACGGTGTGTCCTGAAACATCTAAAAAACACAGCTTAGAGAGCTTAGGGCACTTCCACTCATGGGGGTATAAATTGGGAAAATGAAAAATCAGCAAGACACAAGCACCCCAAAGTTTAGGGCTGCTCTGTTGACAAGGACCTCCACTTCATTCCACCTTCAATATCCCAGGAAAGAGAGAAATGGATAAAGAAGTTGTGGTCCTTATGTACAATGCAATATCACTCAGCCATGAAATCAATGTCATAAGGCTAGTAGCAGCATGATGAGTGGATTTAGGTACGACGATTCTAAGTGAAATAAGTCACACAGAAAAGGACACTTCTCATAAGGTATCACTTATAGAGGGAATGTAAAAACCGTTACACTTGAACTGAATTACAAAACAGAACAGAGTCACACATGCAGAAAACACACTATGGCTGCTTAACGGGAAAGGTGAGGTGGGGTGATACATAAAACAAGGGTTTCAAATTAGCTCAGATACCGTTCCATAAACCCAATATGTAATAGACAAGACCTACTCCTTGCTCAGAGAACTGGACTCAACACGCCCTATTCACCGCACAAGAATATATCTGACTAGTAATAATCTTAAAACCTATGTATTGATATCTCTCTGTTAGTGTGTCAAGTGGGTGTAAAGCGGCATAAACACAGCAGTGAAAAGCAGCTAAACCCCATTATAAAAATAAATTACTTTGAAAAACCCATGAAACAAAGACAGTGAAAGAGAGAGAAATTCTTACACAATGCGTTCAGGGGCTGTGATGCAACCTGGATTGACCATATCTAGACCCACAGCTGGATGAGACATAAGGGTGGACACTCTTGGGGCTGAGAGGTTTGGTGAGGTTGGGTGAGCAAACGCAGACCCTTTAAAGTAATACTGCGTGGTACCCATCGCATGGGTCCCAAATCTCCAGGTTCAAGGGCATCTTCCTACATCGAAAACATGCATGAGAAAACAAAAAGATGGTACACCATGTGATGGGGAAAGGCTTCTAAAACGCACCTCATTTCTCTTCTCCTTGTGCCCGGGTTCGCCATTCCAGCCGCTTTACTAACAATCTCCCTACTTGGAGCATCAGCACCTTTAACCTCCTGTTCCGTACAGGTTGCAATTTGTCCTGAGGATGAACGGGTAGACGGGGAACCAGTGAGAGACTAGCTCTTGGTGTTGGGACAGGCACAGGTCACTCTATTTTCCCATCAGGAAGAAGAATTAACCACAGGCTCATCCTCCCCCCCGGAACCAGAACAGGGCCTGAAGCCATCCTGCGCTTTTGCGGCCAGCTCCCAAAAAAGCGAGTTGTACAATGGAGCTTCAGGGCACTGCAATTCACAAACCTGCAGAGTTATAAATGATAACTCTCGTCCACAAATATATTGAGGGAAGGCAAAGAAGAGGATTTGAAATCAAGGCAGAAATGCAGGAAACAGATTTCAGGAGGTAGATTCGAATCGCCTTTAAAGCACATGAAAAGCGGCAAAACGTTGACAATGATGCCCTTGGCCAAAAAGGGCGTATGCGTTTTTTCCTGAATATATTCAGGAAAAAACGCATACGCCCTTTTTGGCCAACCAAGCAACCTGGAAAGGCAAATCAGGGCTACAAAGAAGACTCGCTACCCATCGGTCAAAAGGGCCATGCTGAAAAAAGTCTCAAAACCAGAAATGCAGGACAGGCCATGGAGAAATGGGAGCCTTGCTACACTGATGGGCGGGATGTAAATTGCCAACAGCCACTCTGGAGAAGTGTACGGTGTGTCCTGAAACATCTAAAAAACACAGCTTAGAGAGCATAGGGCACTTCCACTCATGGGGGTATAAATTGGGAAAATGAAAAATCAGCAAGACACAAGCACCCCAAAGTTTAGGGCTGCTCTGTTGACAAGGACCTCCACTTCATTCCACCTTCAATATCCCAGGAGGGAGAAAAATGGATAAAGAAGTTGTGGTCCTTATGTACAATGGAATATCACTCAGCCATGAAATCAATGTCATAAAGCTAATAGCAGCATGATGAGTGGATTTAGGTACGACGATTCTAAGTGAAATAAGTCACACAGAAAAGGACACTTCTCATAAGGTATCACTTATAGAGGGACTGTAAAAACCGTTACACTTGAACTGAATTACACAACAGAACAGAGTCACACATGCAGAAAACACACTATGGCTGCTTAACGGGAAAGGTGAGGTGGGGTGATACATAAAACAAGCGTTTCAAATTAGCTCAGATACCGTTCCATAAACCCAATATGTAATAGACAAGACCTACTCCTTGCTCAGAGAACTGGACTCAACACGCCCTATTCACCGCACAAGAATATATCTGACTAATAATAATCGTAAAACCTATGTATTGATATCTCTCTGTTAGTGTGTCAAGTGGGTGTAAAGCGGCATAAACACAGCAGTGAAAAGCAGCTAAACCCCATTATAAAAATAAATTACTTTGAAAAACCCATGAAACAAAGACAGTGAAAGAGAGAGAAATTCTTACACAATGCGTTCAGGGGCTGTGATGCAACCTGGATTGACCATTTCTAGACCCACAGCTGGATGAGACATAAGGGTGGACACTCTTGGGGCTGAGAGGTTTGGTGAGGTTGGGTGAGCAAACGCAGACCCTTTAAAGTAATACTGCGTGGTACCCATCGCATGGGTCCCAAATCTCCAGGTTCAAGGGCATCTTCCTACATCGAAAACATGCATGAGAAAACAAAAAAGATGGTACACCATGTGATGGGGAAAGGTTTCTAAAACGCACCTTATTTCTCTTCTCCTTGTGCCCGGGGTCGCCATTCCAGCCGCTTTACTAACAATCTCCCTACTTGGAGCATCAGCACCTTTAACCTTCTGTTCCGTACAGGTTGCAATTTGTCCTGAGGATGAACGGGAATACGGGGAACCAGTGAGAGACTAGCTCTTGTTGTTGGGACAGGCACAGGTCACTCTATTTTCCCATCAGGAAGAAGAATTAACCACAGGCTCATCCTCCCCCCCGGAACCAGAACAGGGCCTGAAGCCATCCTGCGCTTTTGCGGCCAGCTCCCAAAAAAGCGAGTTGTAAAATGGAGCTTCAGGGCACTGCAATTCACAAACCTGCAGAGTTATAAATGATAACTCTCGTCCACAAATATATTGAGGGAAGGCAAAGAAGAGGATTTGAAATCAAGGCAGAAATGCAGGAAACAGATTTCAGGAGGTAGATTCGAATCGCCTTTAAAGCACATGAAAAGCGGCAAAACGTTGACAATGATGCCCTTGGCCAAAAAGGGCGTATGCGTTTTTTCCTGAATATATTCAGGAAAAAACGCATACGCCCTTTTTGGCCAACCAAGCAACCTGGAAAGGCAAATCAGGGCTACAAAGAAGACTCGCTACCCATCGGTCAAAAGGGCCATGCTGAAAAAAGTCTCAAAACCAGAAATGCAGGACAGGCCATGGAGAAATGGGAGCCTTGCTACACTGATGGGCGGGATGTAAATTGCCAACAGCCACTCTGGAGAAGTGTACGGTGTGTCCTGAAACATCTAAAAAACACAGCTTATAGAGCTTAGGGCACTTCCACTCATGGGGGTATAAATTGGGAAAATGAAAAATCAGCAAGACACAAGCACCCCAAAGTTTAGGGCTGCTCTGTTGACAAGGACCTCCACTTCATTCCACCTTCAATATCCCAGGAAAGATAGAAATGGATAAAGAAGTTGTGGTCCTTATGTACAATGGAATATCACTCAGCCATGAAATCAATGTCATAAGGCTAATAGCAGCATGATGAGTGGATTTAGGTACGACGATTCTAAGTGAAATAAGTCACACAGAAAAGGACACTTCTCATAAGGTATCACTTATAGAGGGACTGTAAAAACCGTTACACTTGAACTGAATTACACAACAGAACAGAGTCACACATGCAGAAAACACACTATGGCTGCTTAACGGGAAAGGTGAGGTGGGGTGATACATAAAACAAGCGTTTCAAATTAGCTCAGATACCGTTCCATAAACCCAATATGTAATAGACAAGACCTACTCCTTGCTCAGAGAACTGGACTCAACACGCCCTATTCACCGCACAAGAATATATCTGACTAATAATAATCGTAAAACCTATGTATTGATATCTCTCTGTTAGTGTGTCAAGTGGGTGTAAAGCGGCATAAACACAGCAGTGAAAAGCAGCTAAACCCCATTATAAAAATAAATTACTTTTACAAACCCATGAAACAAAGACAGTGAAAGAGAGAGAAATTCTTACACAATGCGTTCAGGGGCTGTGATGCAACCTGGATTGACCATTTCTAGACCCACAGCTGGATGAGACATAAGGGTGGACACTCTTGGGGCTGAGAGGTTTGGTGAGGTTGGGTGAGCAAACGCAGACCCTTTAAAGTAATACTGCGTGGTACCCATCGCATGGGTCCGAAATCTCCAGGTTCAAGGGCATCTTCCTACATTGAAAACATGCATGAGAAAACAAAAAAGATGGTACACCATGTGATGGGGAAAGGTTTCTAAAACGCACCTAATTTCTCTTCTCCTTGTGCCCGGGTTCGCCATTCCAGCCGCTTTACTAACAATCTCCCTACTTGGAGCATCAGCACCTTTAACCTTCTGTTCCGTACAGGTTGCAATTTGTCCTGAGGATGAACGGGAATACGGGGAACCAGTGAGAGACTAGCTCTTGTTGTTGGGACAGGCACATGTCACTCTATTTTCCCATCAGGAAGAAGAATTAACCACAGGCTCATCCTCCCCCCCGGAACCAGAACAGGGCCTGAAGCCATCCTGCGCTTTTGCGGCCAGCTCCCAAAAAAGCGAGTTGTAAAATGGAGCTTCAGGGCACTGCAATTCACAAACCTGCAGAGTTATAAATGATAACTCTCGTCCACAAATATATTGAGGGAAGGCAAAGAAGAGGATTTGAAATCAAGGCAGAAATGCAGGAAACAGATTTCAGGAGGTAGATTCGAATCGCCTTTAAAGCACATGAAAAGCGGCAAAACGTTGACAATGATGCCCTTGGCCAAAAAGGGCGTATGCGTTTTTTCCGGAATATATTCAGGAAAAAACGCATACGCCCTTTTTGGCCAACCAAGCACCCTGGAAAGGCAAATCAGGGCTACAAAGAAGACTCGCTACCCATCGGTCAAAAGGGCCATGCTGAAAAAAGTCTCAAAACCAGAAATGCAGGACAGGCCATGGAGAAATGGGAGCCTTGCTACACTGATGGGCGGGATGTAAATTGCCAACAGCCACTCTGGAGAAGTGTACGGTGTGTCCTGAAACATCTAAAAAACACAGCTTATAGAGCTTAGGGCACTTCCACTCATGGGGGTATAAATTGGGAAAATGAAAATTCAGCAAGACACAAGCACCCCAAAGTTTAGGGCTGCTCTGTTGACAAGGACCTCCACTTCATTCCACCTTCAATATCCCAGGAAAGATAGAAATGGATAAAGAAGTTGTGGTCCTTATGTACAATGCAATATCACTCAGCCATGAAATCAATGTCATAAGGCTAGTAGCAGCATGATGAGTGGATTTAGGTACGACGATTCTAAGTGAAATAAGTCACACAGAAAAGGACACTTCTCATAAGGTATCACTTATAGAGGGAATGTAAAAACCGTTACACTTGAACTGAATTACAAAACAGAACAGAGTCACACATGCAGAAAACACACTATGGCTGCTTAACGGGAAAGGTGAGGTGGGGTGATACATAAAACAAGGGTTTCAAATTAGCTCAGATACCGTTCCATAAACCCAATATGTAATAGACAAGACCTACTCCTTGCTCAGAGAACTGGACTCAACACGCCCTATTCACCGCACAAGAATATATCTGACTAGTAATAATCTTAAAACCTATGTATTGATATCTCTCTGTTAGTGTGTCAAGTGGGTGTAAAGCGGCATAAACACAGCAGTGAAAAGCAGCTAAACCCCATTATAAAAATAAATTACTTTGAAAAACCCATGAAACAAAGACAGTGAAAGAGAGAGAAATTCTTACACAATGCGTTCAGGGGCTGTGATGCAACCTGGATTGACCATATCTAGACCCACAGCTGGATGAGACATAAGGGTGGACACTCTTGGGGCTGAGAGGTTTGGTGAGGTTGGGTGAGCAAACGCAGACCCTTTAAAGTAATACTGCGTGGTACCCATCGCATGGGTCCCAAATCTCCAGGTTCAAGGGCATCTTCCTACATCGAAAACATGCATGAGAAAACAAAAAGATGGTACACCATGTGATGGGGAAAGGTTTCTAAAACGCACCTCATTTCTCTTCTCCTTGTGCCCGGGTTCGCCATTCCAGCCGCTTTACTAACAATCTCCCTACTTGGAGCATCAGCACCTTTAACCTCCTGTTCCGTACAGGTTGCAATTTGTCCTGAGGATGAACGGGTAGACGGGGAACCAGTGAGAGACTAGCTCTTGGTGTTGGGACAGGCACAGGTCACTCTATTTTCCCATCAGGAAGAAGAATTAACCACAGGCTCATCCTCCCCCCCGGAACCAGAACAGGGCCTGAAGCCATCCTGCGCTTTTGCGGCCAGCTCCCAAAAAAGCGAGTTGTAAAATGGAGCTTCAGGGCACTGCAATTCACAAACCTGCAGAGTTATAAATGATAACTCTCGTCCACAAATATATTGAGGGAAGGCAAAGAAGAGGATTTGAAATCAAGGCAGAAATGCAGGAAACAGATTTCAGGAGGTAGATTCGAATCGCCTTTAAAGCACATGAAAAGCGGCAAAACGTTGACAATGATGCCCTTGGCCAAAAAGGGCGTATGCGTTTTTTCCTGAATATATTCAGGAAAAAACGCATACGCCCTTTTTGGCCAACCAAGCAACCTGGAAAGGCAAATCAGGGCTACAAAGAAGACTCGCTACCCATCGGTCAAAAGGGCCATGCTGAAAAAAGTCTCAAAACCAGAAATGCAGGACAGGCCATGGAGAAATGGGAGCCTTGCTACACTGATGGGCGGGATGTAAATTGCCAACAGCCACTCTGGAGAAGTGTACGGTGTGTCCTGAAACATCTAAAAAACACAGCTTAGAGAGCATAGGGCACTTCCACTCATGGGGGTATAAATTGGGAAAATGAAAAATCAGCAAGACACAAGCACCCCAAAGTTTAGGGCTGCTCTGTTGACAAAGACCTCCACTTCATTCCACCTTCAATATCCCAGGAGGGAGAAAAATGGATAAAGAAGTTGTGGTCCTTATGTACAATGGAATATCACTCAGCCATGAAATCAATGTCATAAGGCTAATAGCAGCATGATGAGTGGATTTAGGTACGACGATTCTAAGTGAAATAAGTCACACAGAAAAGGACACTTCTCATAAGGTATCACTTATAGAGGGAATGTAAAAACCGTTACACTTGATCTGAATTACAAAACAGAACAGAGTCACACATGCAGAAATCACACTATGGCTGCTTAACGGGAAAGGTGAGGTGGGGTGATACATAAAACAAGGGTTTCAAATTAGCTCAGATACCGTTCCATAAACCCAATATGTAATAGACAAGACCTACTCCTTGCTCAGAGAACTGGACTCAACACGCCCTATTCACCGCACAAGAATATATCTGACTAGTAATAATCTTAAAACCTATGTATTGATATCTCTCTGTTAGTGTGTCAAGTGGGTGTAAAGCGGCATAAACACAGCAGTGAAAAGCAGCTAAACTCCATTACAAAAATAAGTTACTTTGAAAAACCCATGAAACAAAGACAGTGAAAGAGAGAGAAATTCTTACACAATGCGTTCAGGGGCTGTGATGCAACCTGGATTGACCATATCTAGACCCACAGCTGGATGAGACATAAGGGTGGACACTCTTGGGGCTGAGAGGTTTGGTGAGGTTGGGTGAGCAAACGCAGACCCTTTAAAGTAATACTGCGTGGTACCCATCGCATGGGTCCGAAATCTCCAGGTTCAAGGGCATCTTCCTACATCGAAAACATGCATGAGAAAACAAAAAGATGGTACACCATGTGATGGGGAAAGGTTTCTAAAACGCACCTCATTTCTCTTCTCCTTGTGCCCGGGTTCGCCATTCCAGCCGCTTTACTAACAATCTCCCTACTTGGAGCATCAGCACCTTTAACCTCCTGTTCCGTACAGGTTGCAATTTGTCCTGAGGATGAACGGGTAGACGGGGAACCAGTGAGAGACTAGCTCTTGGTGTTGGGACAGGCACAGGTCACTCTATTTTCCCATCAGGAAGAAGAATTAACCACAGGCTCATCCTCCCCCCCGGAACCAGAACAGGGCCTGAAGCCATCCTGCGCTTTTGCGGCCAGCTCCCAAAAAAGCGAGTTGTAAAATGGAGCTTCAGGGCACTGCAATTCACAAACCTGCAGAGTTATAAATGATAACTCTCGTCCACAAATATATTGAGGGAAGGCAAAGAAGAGGATTTGAAATCAAGGCAGAAATGCAGGAAACAGATTTCAGGAGGTAGATTCGAATCGCCTTTAAAGCACATGAAAAGCGGCAAAACGTTGACAATGATGCCCTTGGCCAAAAAGGGCGTATGCGTTTTTTCCTGAATATATTCAGGAAAAAACGCATACGCCCTTTTTGGCCAACCAAGCAACCTGGAAAGGCAAATCAGGGCTACAAAGAAGACTCGCTACCCATCGGTCAAAAGGGCCATGCTGAAAAAAGTCTCAAAACCAGAAATGCAGGACAGGCCATGGAGAAATGGGAGCCTTGCTACACTGATGGGCGGGATGTAAATTGCCAACAGCCACTCTGGAGAAGTGTACGGTGTGTCCTGAAACATCTAAAAAACACAGCTTAGAGAGCATAGGGCACTTCCACTCATGGGGGTATAAATTGGGAAAATGAAAAATCAGCAAGACACAAGCACCCCAAAGTTTAGGGCTGCTCTGTTGACAAAGACCTCCACTTCATTCCACCTTCAATATCCCAGGAGGGAGAAAAATGGATAAAGAAGTTGTGGTCCTTATGTACAATGGAATATCACTCAGCCATGAAATCAATGTCATAAGGCTAATAGCAGCATGATGAGTGGATTTAGGTACGACGATTCTAAGTGAAATAAGTCACACAGAAAAGGACACTTCTCATAAGGTATCACTTATAGAGGGAATGTAAAAACCGTTACACTTGATCTGAATTACAAAACAGAACAGAGTCACACATGCAGAAATCACACTATGGCTGCTTAACGGGAAAGGTGAGGTGGGGTGATACATAAAACAAGGGTTTCAAATTAGCTCAGATACCGTTCCATAAACCCAATATGTAATAGACAAGACCTACTCCTTGCTCAGAGAACTGGACTCAACACGCCCTATTCACCGCACAAGAATATATCTGACTAGTAATAATCTTAAAACCTATGTATTGATATCTCTCTGTTAGTGTGTCAAGTGGGTGTAAAGCGGCATAAACACAGCAGTGAAAAGCAGCTAAACTCCATTACAAAAATAAGTTACTTTGAAAAACCCATGAAACAAAGACAGTGAAAGAGAGAGAAATTCTTACACAATGCGTTCAGGGGCTGTGATGCAACCTGGATTGACCATATCTAGACCCACAGCTGGATGAGACATAAGGGTGGACACTCTTGGGGCTGAGAGGTTTGGTGAGGTTGGGTGAGCAAACGCAGACCCTTTAAAGTAATACTGCGTGGTACCCATCGCATGGGTCCGAAATCTCCAGGTTCAAGGGCATCTTCCTACATCGAAAACATGCATGAGAAAACAAAAAGATGGTACACCATGTGATGGGGAAAGGTTTCTAAAACGCACCTCATTTCTCTTCTCCTTGTGCCCGGGTTCGCCATTCCAGCCGCTTTACTAACAATCTCCCTACTTGGAGCATCAGCACCTTTAACCTCCTGTTCCGTACAGGTTGCAATTTGTCCTGAGGATGAACGGGTAGACGGGGAACCAGTGAGAGACTAGCTCTTGGTGTTGGGACAGGCACAGGTCACTCTATTTTCCCATCAGGAAGAAGAATTAACCACAGGCTCATCCTCCCCCCCGGAACCAGAACAGGGCCTGAAGCCATCCTGCGCTTTTGCGGCCAGCTCCCAAAAAAGCGAGTTGTAAAATGGAGCTTCAGGGCACTGCAATTCACAAACCTACAGAGTTATAAATGATAACTCTCGTCCACAAATATATTGAGGGAAGGCAAAGAAAAGGATTTGAAATCAAGGCAGAATTGTAGGAAACAGATTTCAGGAGGTAGATTCGAATCGCCTTTAAAGCACATGAAAAGCGGCAAAACGTTGACAATGATGCTCTTGGCCAAAAAGGGCGTATGCGTTTTTTCCTGAATATATTCAGGAAAAAACGCATACGCCCTTTTTGGCCAACCAAGCAACCTGGAAAGGCAAATCAGGGCTACAAAGAAGACTCGCTACCCATCGGTCAAAAGGGCCATGCTGAAAAAAGTCTCAAAACCAGAAATGCAGGACAGGCCATGGAGAAATGGGAGCCTTGCTACACTGATGGGTGGGATGTAAATTGCCAACAGCCACTCTGGAGAAGTGTACGGTGTGTCCTGAAACATCTAAAAAACACAGCTTAGAGAGCATAGGGCACTTCCACTCATGGGGGTATAAATTGGGAAAATGAAAAATCAGCAAGACACAAGCACCCCAAAGTTTAGGGCTGCTCTGTTGACAAGGACCTCCACTTCATTCCACCTTCAATATCCCAGGAGGGAGAAAAATGGATAAAGAAGTTGTGGTCCTTATGTACAATGGAATATCACTCAGCCATGAAATCAATGTCATAAGGCTAATAGCAGCATGATGAGTGGATTTAGGTACGACGATTCTAAGTGAAATAAGTCACACAGAAAAGGACACTTCTCATAAGGTATCACTTATAGAGGGACTGTAAAAACCGTTACACTTGAACTGAATTACACAACAGAACAGAGTCACACATGCAGAAAACACACTATGGCTGCTTAACGGGAAAGGTGAGGTGGGGTGATACATAAAACAAGGGTTTCAAATTAGCTCAGATACCGTTCCATAAACCCAATATGTAATAGACAAGACCTACTCCTTGCTCAGAGAACTGGACTCAACACGCCCTATTCACCGCACAAGAATATATCTGACTAATAATAATCGTAAAACCTATGTATTGATATCTCTCTGTTAGTGTGTCAAGTGGGTGTAAAGCGGCATAAACACAGCAGTGAAAAGCAGCTAAACCCCATTATAAAAATAAATTACTTTGAAAAACCCATGAAACAAAGACAGTGAAAGAGAGAGAAATTCTTACACAATGCGTTCAGGGGCTGTGATGCAACCTGGATTGACCATTTCTAGACCCACAGCTGGATGAGACATAAGGGTGGACACTCTTGGGGCTGAGAGGTTTGGTGAGGTTGGGTGAGCAAACGCAGACCCTTTAAAGTAATACTGCGTGGTACCCATCGCATGGGTCCCAAATCTCCAGGTTCAAGGGCATCTTCCTACATCGAAAACATGCATGAGAAAACAAAAAAGATGGTACACCATGTGATGGGGAAAGGTTTCTAAAACGCACCTTATTTCTCTTCTCCTTGTGCCCGGGGTCGCCATTCCAGCCGCTTTACTAACAATCTCCCTACTTGGAGCATCAGCACCTTTAACCTTCTGTTCCGTACAGGTTGCAATTTGTCCTGAGGATGAACGGGTAGACGGGGAACCAGTGAGAGACTAGCTCTTGGTGTTGGGACAGGCACAGGTCACTCTATTTTCCAATAAGGAAGAAGAATTAACCACAGGCTCATCCTCCCCCCCGGAACCAGAACAGGGCCTGAAGCCATCCTGCGCTTTTGCGGCCAGCTCCCAAAAAAGCGAGTTGTACAATGGAGCTTCAGGGCACTGCAATTCACAAACCTGCAGAGTTATAAATGATAACTCTCGTCCACAAATATATTGAGGGAAGGCAAAGAAGAGGATTTGAAATCAAGGCAGAAATGCAGGAAACAGATTTCAGGAGGTAGATTCGAATCGCCTTTAAAGCACATGAAAAGCGGCAAAACGTTGACAATGATGCCCTTGGCCAAAAAGGGCGTATGCGTTTTTTCCGGAATATATTCAGGAAAAAACGCATACGCCCTTTTTGGCCAACCAAGCACCCTGGAAAGGCAAATCAGGGCTACAAAGAAGACTCGCTACCCATCGGTCAAAAGGGCCATGCTGAAAAAAGTCTCAAAACCAGAAATGCAGGACAGGCCATGGAGAAATGGGAGCCTTGCTACACTGATGGGCGGGATGTAAATTGCCAACAGCCACTCTGGAGAAGTGTACGGTGTGTCCTGAAACATCTAAAAAACACAGCTTAGAGAGCATAGGGCACTTCCACTCATGGGGGTATAAATTGGGAAAATGAAAAATCAGCAAGACACAAGCACCCCAAAGTTTAGGGCTGCTCTGTTGACAAGGACCTCCACTTCATTCCACCTTCAATATCCCAGGAAAGATAGAAATGGATAAAGAAGTTGTGGTCCTTATGTACAATGCAATATCACTCAGCCATGAAATCAATGTCATAAGGCTAGTAGCAGCATGATGAGTGGATTTAGGTACGACGATTCTAAGTGAAATAAGTCACACAGAAAAGGACACTTCTCATAAGGTATCACTTATAGAGGGAATGTAAAAACCGTTACACTTGAACTGAATTACAAAACAGAACAGAGTCACACATGCAGAAAACACACTATGGCTGCTTAACGGGAAAGGTGAGGTGGGGTGATACATAAAACAAGGGTTTCAAATTAGCTCAGATACCGTTCCATAAACCCAATATGTAATAGACAAGACCTACTCCTTGCTCAGAGAACTGGACTCAACACGCCCTATTCACCGCACAAGAATATATCTGACTAGTAATAATCTTAAAACCTATGTATTGATATCTCTCTGTTAGTGTGTCAAGTGGGTGTAAAGCGGCATAAACACAGCAGTGAAAAGCAGCTAAACCCCATTATAAAAATAAATTACTTTGAAAAACCCATGAAACAAAGACAGTGAAAGAGAGAGAAATTCTTACACAATGCGTTCAGGGGCTGTGATGCAACCTGGATTGACCATATCTAGACCCACAGCTGGATGAGACATAAGGGTGGACACTCTTGGGGCTGAGAGGTTTGGTGAGGTTGGGTGAGCAAACGCAGACCCTTTAAAGTAATACTGCGTGGTACCCATCGCATGGGTCCCAAATCTCCAGGTTCAAGGGCATCTTCCTACATCGAAAACATGCATGAGAAAACAAAAAAGATGGTACACCATGTGATGGGGAAAGGTTTCTAAAACGCACCTTATTTCTCTTCTCCTTGTGCCCGGGGTCGCCATTCCAGCCGCTTTACTAACAATCTCCCTACTTGGAGCATCAGCACCTTTAACCTTCTGTTCCGTACAGGTTGCAATTTGTCCTGAGGATGAACGGGAATACGGGGAACCAGTGAGAGACTAGCTCTTGTTGTTGGGACAGGCACAGGTCACTCTATTTTCCCATCAGGAAGAAGAATTAACCACAGGCTCAGCCTGCCCCCCGGAACCAGAACAGGGCCTGAAGCCATCCTGCGCTTTTGCGGCCAGCTCCCAAAAAAGCGAGTTGTAAAATGGAGCTTCAGGGCACTGCAATTCACAAACCTGCAGAGTTATAAATGATAACTCTCGTCCACAAATATATTGAGGGAAGGCAAAGAAGAGGATTTGAAATCAAGGCAGAAATGCAGGAAACAGATTTCAGGAGGTAGATTCGAATCGCCTTTAAAGCACATGAAAAGCGGCAAAACGTTGACAATGATGCCCTTGGCCAAAAAGGGCGTATGCGTTTTTTCCGGAATATATTCAGGAAAAAACGCATACGCCCTTTTTGGCCAACCAAGCACCCTGGAAAGGCAAATCAGGGCTACAAAGAAGACTCGCTACCCATCGGTCAAAAGGGCCATGCTGAAAAAAGTCTCAAAACCAGAAATGCAGGACAGGCCATGGAGAAATGGGAGCCTTGCTACACTGATGGGCGGGATGTAAATTGCCAACAGCCACTCTGGAGAAGTGTACGGTGTGTCCTGAAACATCTAAAAAACACAGCTTAGAGAGCATAGGGCACTTCCACTCATGGGGGTATAAATTGGGAAAATGAAAAATCAGCAAGACACAAGCACCCCAAAGTTTAGGGCTGCTCTGTTGACAAGGACCTCCACTTCATTCCACCTTCAATATCCCAGGAAAGATAGAAATGGATAAAGAAGTTGTGGTCCTTATGTACAATGCAATATCACTCAGCCATGAAATCAATGTCATAAGGCTAGTAGCAGCATGATGAGTGGATTTAGGTACGACGATTCTAAGTGAAATAAGTCACACAGAAAAGGACACTTCTCATAAGGTATCACTTATAGAGGGAATGTAAAAACCGTTACACTTGAACTGAATTACAAAACAGAACAGAGTCACACATGCAGAAAACACACTATGGCTGCTTAACGGGAAAGGTGAGGTGGGGTGATACATAAAACAAGGGTTTCAAATTAGCTCAGATACCGTTCCATAAACCCAATATGTAATAGACAAGACCTACTCCTTGCTCAGAGAACTGGACTCAACACGCCCTATTCACCGCACAAGAATATATCTGACTAGTAATAATCTTAAAACCTATGTATTGATATCTCTCTGTTAGTGTGTCAAGTGGGTGTAAAGCGGCATAAACACAGCAGTGAAAAGCAGCTAAACCCCATTATAAAAATAAATTACTTTGAAAAACCCATGAAACAAAGACAGTGAAAGAGAGAGAAATTCTTACACAATGCGTTCAGGGGCTGTGATGCAACCTGGATTGACCATATCTAGACCCACAGCTGGATGAGACATAAGGGTGGACACTCTTGGGGCTGAGAGGTTTGGTGAGGTTGGGTGAGCAAACGCAGACCCTTTAAAGTAATACTGCGTGGTACCCATCGCATGGGTCCCAAATCTCCAGGTTCAAGGGCATCTTCCTACATCGAAAACATGCATGAGAAAACAAAAAGATGGTACACCATGTGATGGGGAAAGGTTTCTAAAACGCACCTCATTTCTCTTCTCCTTGTGCCCGGGTTCGCCATTCCAGCCGCTTTACTAACAATCTCCCTACTTGGAGCATCAGCACCTTTAACCTCCTGTTCCGTACAGGTTGCAATTTGTCCTGAGGATGAACGGGTAGACGGGGAACCAGTGAGAGACTAGCTCTTGGTGTTGGGACAGGCACAGGTCACTCTATTTTCCCATCAGGAAGAAGAATTAACCACAGGCTCATCCTCCCCCCCGGAACCAGAACAGGGCCTGAAGCCATCCTGCGCTTTTGCGGCCAGCTCCCAAAAAAGCGAGTTGTAAAATGGAGCTTCAGGGCACTGCAATTCACAAACCTGCAGAGTTATAAATGATAACTCTCGTCCACAAATATATTGAGGGAAGGCAAAGAAGAGGATTTGAAATCAAGGCAGAAATGCAGGAAACAGATTTCAGGAGGTAGATTCGAATCGCCTTTAAAGCACATGAAAAGCGGCAAAACGTTGACAATGATGCCCTTGGCCAAAAAGGGCGTATGCGTTTTTTCCTGAATATATTCAGGAAAAAACGCATACGCCCTTTTTGGCCAACCAAGCAACCTGGAAAGGCAAATCAGGGCTACAAAGAAGACTCGCTACCCATCGGTCAAAAGGGCCATGCTGAAAAAAGTCTCAAAACCAGAAATGCAGGACAGGCCATGGAGAAATGGGAGCCTTGCTACACTGATGGGCGGGATGTAAATTGCCAACAGCCACTCTGGAGAAGTGTACGGTGTGTCCTGAAACATCTAAAAAACACAGCTTAGAGAGCATAGGGCACTTCCACTCATGGGGGTATAAATTGGGAAAATGAAAAATCAGCAAGACACAAGCACCCCAAAGTTTAGGGCTGCTCTGTTGACAAAGACCTCCACTTCATTCCACCTTCAATATCCCAGGAGGGAGAAAAATGGATAAAGAAGTTGTGGTCCTTATGTACAATGGAATATCACTCAGCCATGAAATCAATGTCATAAGGCTAATAGCAGCATGATGAGTGGATTTAGGTACGACGATTCTAAGTGAAATAAGTCACACAGAAAAGGACACTTCTCATAAGGTATCACTTATAGAGGGAATGTAAAAACCGTTACACTTGATCTGAATTACAAAACAGAACAGAGTCACACATGCAGAAATCACACTATGGCTGCTTAACGGGAAAGGTGAGGTGGGGTGATACATAAAACAAGGGTTTCAAATTAGCTCAGATACCGTTCCATAAACCCAATATGTAATAGACAAGACCTACTCCTTGCTCAGAGAACTGGACTCAACACGCCCTATTCACCGCACAAGAATATATCTGACTAGTAATAATCTTAAAACCTATGTATTGATATCTCTCTGTTAGTGTGTCAAGTGGGTGTAAAGCGGCATAAACACAGCAGTGAAAAGCAGCTAAACTCCATTACAAAAATAAGTTACTTTGAAAAACCCATGAAACAAAGACAGTGAAAGAGAGAGAAATTCTTACAAAATGCGTTCAGGGGCTGTGATGCAACCTGGATTGACCATATCTAGACCCACAGCTGGATGAGACATAAGGGTGGACACTCTTGGGGCTGAGAGGTTTGGTGAGGTTGGGTGAGCAAACGCAGACCCTTTAAAGTAATACTGCGTGGTACCCATCGCATGGGTCCCAAATCTCCAGGTTCAAGGGCATCTTCCTACATCGAAAACATGCATGAGAAAACAAAAAGATGGTACACCATGTGATGGGGAAAGGTTTCTAAAACGCACCTCATTTCTCTTCTCCTTGTGCCCGGGTTCGCCATTCCAGCCGCTTTACTAACAATCTCCCTACTTGGAGCATCAGCACCTTTAACCTCCTGTTCCGTACAGGTTGCAATTTGTCCTGAGGATGAACGGGTAGACGGGGAACCAGTGAGAGACTAGCTCTTGGTGTTGGGACAGGCACAGGTCACTCTATTTTCCCATCAGGAAGAAGAATTAACCACAGGCTCATCCTCCCCCCCGGAACCAGAACAGGGCCTGAAGCCATCCTGCGCTTTTGCGGCCAGCTCCCAAAAAAGCGAGTTGTAAAATGGAGCTTCAGGGCACTGCAATTCACAAACCTACAGAGTTATAAATGATAACTCTCGTCCACAAATATATTGAGGGAAGGCAAAGAAAAGGATTTGAAATCAAGGCAGAATTGTAGGAAACAGATTTCAGGAGGTAGATTCGAATCGCCTTTAAAGCACATGAAAAGCGGCAAAACGTTGACAATGATGCCCTTGGCCAAAAAGGGCGTATGCGTTTTTTCCGGAATATATTCAGGAAAAAACGCATACGCCCTTTTTGGCCAACCAAGCACCCTGGAAAGGCAAATCAGGGCTACAAAGAAGACTCGCTACCCATCGGTCAAAAGGGCCATGCTGAAAAAAGTCTCAAAACCAGAAATGCAGGACAGGCCATGGAGAAATGGGAGCCTTGCTACACTGATGGGCGGGATGTAAATTGCCAACAGCCACTCTGGAGAAGTGTACGGTGTGTCCTGAAACATCTAAAAAACACAGCTTAGAGAGCATAGGGCACTTCCACTCATGGGGGTATAAATTGGGAAAATGAAAAATCAGCAAGACACAAGCACCCCAAAGTTTAGGGCTGCTCTGTTGACAAGGACCTCCACTTCATTCCACCTTCAATATCCCAGGAAAGATAGAAATGGATAAAGAAGTTGTGGTCCTTATGTACAATGCAATATCACTCAGCCATGAAATCAATGTCATAAGGCTAGTAGCAGCATGATGAGTGGATTTAGGTACGACGATTCTAAGTGAAATAAGTCACACAGAAAAGGACACTTCTCATAAGGTATCACTTATAGAGGGAATGTAAAAACCGTTACACTTGAACTGAATTACAAAACAGAACAGAGTCACACATGCAGAAAACACACTATGGCTGCTTAACGGGAAAGGTGAGGTGGGGTGATACATAAAACAAGGGATTCAAATTAGCTCAGATACCGTTCCATAAACCCAATATGTAATAGACAAGACCTACTCCTTGCTCAGAGAACTGGACTCAACACGCCCTATTCACCGCACAAGAATATATCTGACTAGTAATAATCTTAAAACCTATGTATTGATATCTCTCTGTTAGTGTGTCAAGTGGGTGTAAAGCGGCATAAACACAGCAGTGAAAAGCAGCTAAACCCCATTATAAAAATAAATTACTTTGAAAAACCCATGAAACAAAGACAGTGAAAGAGAGAGAAATTCTTACACAATGCGTTCAGGGGCTGTGATGCAACCTGGATTGACCATATCTAGACCCACAGCTGGATGAGACATAAGGGTGGACACTCTTGGGGCTGAGAGGTTTGGTGAGGTTGGGTGAGCAAACGCAGACCCTTTAAAGTAATACTGCGTGGTACCCATCGCATGGGTCCCAAATCTCCAGGTTCAAGGGCATCTTCCTACATCGAAAACATGCATGAGAAAACAAAAAGATGGTACACCATGTGATGGGGAAAGGTTTCTAAAACGCACCTCATTTCTCTTCTCCTTGTGCCCGGGTTCGCCATTCCAGCCGCTTTACTAACAATCTCCCTACTTGGAGCATCAGCACCTTTAACCTCCTGTTCCGTACAGGTTGCAATTTGTCCTGAGGATGAACGGGTAGACGGGGAACCAGTGAGAGACTAGCTCTTGGTGTTGGGACAGGCACAGGTCACTCTATTTTCCCATCAGGAAGAAGAATTAACCACAGGCTCATCCTCCCCCCCGGAACCAGAACAGGGCCTGAAGCCATCCTGCGCTTTTGCGGCCAGCTCCCAAAAAAGCGAGTTGTAAAATGGAGCTTCAGGGCACTGCAATTCACAAACCTGCAGAGTTATAAATGATAACTCTCGTCCACAAATATATTGAGGGAAGGCAAAGAAGAGGATTTGAAATCAAGGCAGAAATGCAGGAAACAGATTTCAGGAGGTAGATTCGAATCGCCTTTAAAGCACATGAAAAGCGGCAAAACGTTGACAATGATGCCCTTGGCCAAAAAGGGCGTATGCGTTTTTTCCTGAATATATTCAGGAAAAAACGCATACGCCCTTTTTGGCCAACCAAGCAACCTGGAAAGGCAAATCAGGGCTACAAAGAAGACTCGCTACCCATCGGTCAAAAGGGCCATGCTGAAAAAAGTCTCAAAACCAGAAATGCAGGACAGGCCATGGAGAAATGGGAGCCTTGCTACACTGATGGGCGGGATGTAAATTGCCAACAGCCACTCTGGAGAAGTGTACGGTGTGTCCTGAAACATCTAAAAAACACAGCTTAGAGAGCATAGGGCACTTCCACTCATGGGGGTATAAATTGGGAAAATGAAAAATCAGCAAGACACAAGCACCCCAAAGTTTAGGGCTGCTCTGTTGACAAAGACCTCCACTTCATTCCACCTTCAATATCCCAGGAGGGAGAAAAATGGATAAAGAAGTTGTGGTCCTTATGTACAATGGAATATCACTCAGCCATGAAATCAATGTCATAAGGCTAATAGCAGCATGATGAGTGGATTTAGGTACGACGATTCTAAGTGAAATAAGTCACACAGAAAAGGACACTTCTCATAAGGTATCACTTATAGAGGGAATGTAAAAACCGTTACACTTGATCTGAATTACAAAACAGAACAGAGTCACACATGCAGAAATCACACTATGGCTGCTTAACGGGAAAGGTGAGGTGGGGTGATACATAAAACAAGGGTTTCAAATTAGCTCAGATACCGTTCCATAAACCCAATATGTAATAGACAAGACCTACTCCTTGCTCAGAGAACTGGACTCAACACGCCCTATTCACCGCACAAGAATATATCTGACTAGTAATAATCTTAAAACCTATGTATTGATATCTCTCTGTTAGTGTGTCAAGTGGGTGTAAAGCGGCATAAACACAGCAGTGAAAAGCAGCTAAACTCCATTACAAAAATAAGTTACTTTGAAAAACCCATGAAACAAAGACAGTGAAAGAGAGAGAAATTCTTACAAAATGCGTTCAGGGGCTGTGATGCAACCTGGATTGACCATATCTAGACCCACAGCTGGATGAGACATAAGGGTGGACACTCTTGGGGCTGAGAGGTTTGGTGAGGTTGGGTGAGCAAACGCAGACCCTTTAAAGTAATACTGCGTGGTACCCATCGCATGGGTCCCAAATCTCCAGGTTCAAGGGCATCTTCCTACATCGAAAACATGCATGAGAAAACAAAAAGATGGTACACCATGTGATGGGGAAAGGTTTCTAAAACGCACCTCATTTCTCTTCTCCTTGTGCCCGGGTTCGCCATTCCAGCCGCTTTACTAACAATCTCCCTACTTGGAGCATCAGCACCTTTAACCTCCTGTTCCGTACAGGTTGCAATTTGTCCTGAGGATGAACGGGTAGACGGGGAACCAGTGAGAGACTAGCTCTTGGTGTTGGGACAGGCACAGGTCACTCTATTTTCCCATCAGGAAGAAGAATTAACCACAGGCTCATCCTCCCCCCCGGAACCAGAACAGGGCCTGAAGCCATCCTGCGCTTTTGCGGCCAGCTCCCAAAAAAGCGAGTTGTAAAATGGAGCTTCAGGGCACTGCAATTCACAAACCTACAGAGTTATAAATGATAACTCTCGTCCACAAATATATTGAGGGAAGGCAAAGAAAAGGATTTGAAATCAAGGCAGAATTGTAGGAAACAGATTTCAGGAGGTAGATTCGAATCGCCTTTAAAGCACATGAAAAGCGGCAAAACGTTGACAATGATGCTCTTGGCCAAAAAGGGCGTATGCGTTTTTTCCTGAATATATTCAGGAAAAAACGCATACGCCCTTTTTGGCCAACCAAGCAACCTGGAAAGGCAAATCAGGGCTACAAAGAAGACTCGCTACCCATCGGTCAAAAGGGCCATGCTGAAAAAAGTCTCAAAACCAGAAATGCAGGACAGGCCATGGAGAAATGGGAGCCTTGCTACACTGATGGGTGGGATGTAAATTGCCAACAGCCACTCTGGAGAAGTGTACGGTGTGTCCTGAAACATCTAAAAAACACAGCTTAGAGAGCATAGGGCACTTCCACTCATGGGGGTATAAATTGGGAAAATGAAAAATCAGCAAGACACAAGCACCCCAAAGTTTAGGGCTGCTCTGTTGACAAGGACCTCCACTTCATTCCACCTTCAATATCCCAGGAGGGAGAAAAATGGATAAAGAAGTTGTGGTCCTTATGTACAATGGAATATCACTCAGCCATGAAATCAATGTCATAAGGCTAATAGCAGCATGATGAGTGGATTTAGGTACGACGATTCTAAGTGAAATAAGTCACACAGAAAAGGACACTTCTCATAAGGTATCACTTATAGAGGGAATGTAAAAACCGTTACACTTGAACTGAATTACAAAACAGAACAGAGTCACACATGCAGAAAACACACTATGGCTGCTTAACGGGAAAGGTAAGGTGGGGTGATACATAAAACAAGGGTTTCAAATTAGCTCAGATACCGTTCCATAAACCCAATATGTAATAGACAAGACCTACTCCTTGCTCAGAGAACTGGACTCAACACGCCCTATTCACCGCACAAGAATATATCTGACTAGTAATAATCTTAAAACCTATGTATTGATATCTCTCTGTTAGTGTGTCAAGTGGGTGTAAAGCGGCATAAACACAGCAGTGAAAAGCAGCTAAACCCCATTATAAAAATAAATTACTTTGAAAAACCCATGAAACAAAGACAGTGAAAGAGAGAGAAATTCTTACACAATGCGTTCAGGGGCTGTGATGCAACCTGGATTGACCATATCTAGACCCACAGCTGGATGAGACATAAGGGTGGACACTCTTGGGGCTGAGAGGTTTGGTGAGGTTGGGTGAGCAAACGCAGACCCTTTAAAGTAATACTGCGTGGTACCCATCGCATGGGTCCCAAATCTCCAGGTTCAAGGGCATCTTCCTACATCGAAAACATGCATGAGAAAACAAAAAGATGGTACACCATGTGATGGGGAAAGGTTTCTAAAACGCACCTCATTTCTCTTCTCCTTGTGCCCGGGTTCGCCATTCCAGCCGCTTTACTAACAATCTCCCTACTTGGAGCATCAGCACCTTTAACCTCCTGTTCCGTACAGGTTGCAATTTGTCCTGAGGATGAACGGGTAGACGGGGAACCAGTGAGAGACTAGCTCTTGGTGTTGGGACAGGCACAGGTCACTCTATTTTCCCATCAGGAAGAAGAATTAACCACAGGCTCATCCTCCCCCCCGGAACCAGAACAGGGCCTGAAGCCATCCTGCGCTTTTGCGGCCAGCTCCCAAAAAAGCGAGTTGTACAATGGAGCTTCAGGGCACTGCAATTCACAAACCTGCAGAGTTATAAATGATAACTCTCGTCCACAAATATATTGAGGGAAGGCAAAGAAGAGGACTTGAAATCAAGGCAGAAATGCAGGAAACAGATTTCAGGAGGTAGATTCGAATCGCCTTTAAAGCACATGAAAAGCGGCAAAACGTTGACAATGATGCCCTTGGCCAAAAAGGGCGTATGCGTTTTTTCCTGAATATATTCAGGAAAAAACGCATACGCCCTTTTTGGCCAACCAAGCACCCTGGAAAGGCAAATCAGGGCTACAAAGAAGACTCGCTACCCATCGGTCAAAAGGGCCATGCTGAAAAAAGTCTCAAAACCAGAAATGCAGGACAGGCCATGGAGAAATGGGAGCCTTGCTACACTGATGGGCGGGATGTAAATTGCCAACAGCCACTCTGGAGAAGTGTACGGTGTGTCCTGAAACATCTAAAAAACACAGCTTAGAGAGCATAGGGCACTTCCACTCATGGGGGTATAAATTGGGAAAATGAAAAATCAGCAAGACACAAGCACCCCAAAGTTTAGGGCTGCTCTGTTGACAAGGACCTCCACTTCATTCCACCTTCAATATCCCAGGAGGGAGAAAAATGGATAAAGAAGTTGTGGTCCTTATGTACAATGGAATATCACTCAGCCATGAAATCAATGTCATAAGGCTAATAGCAGCAAGATGAGTGGATTTAGGTACGACGATTCTAAGTGAAATAAGTCACACAGAAAAGGACACTTCTCATAAGGTATCACTTATAGAGGGAATGTAAAAACCGTTACACTTGAACTGAATTACAAAACAGAACAGAGTCACACATGCAGAAAACACACTATGGCTGCTTAACGGGAAAGGTGAGGTGGGGTGATACATAAAAAAGGGTTTCAAATTAGCTCAGATACCGTTCCATAAACCCAATATGTAATAGACAAGACCTACTCCTTGCTCAGAGAACTGGACTCAACACGCCCTATTCACCGCACAAGAATATATCTGACTAGTAATAATCTTAAAACCTATGTATTGATATCTCTCTGTTAGTGTGTCAAGTGGGTGTAAAGCGGCATAAACACAGCAGTGAAAAGCAGCTAAACCCCATTATAAAAATAAATTACTTTGAAAAACCCATGAAACAAAGACAGTGAAAGAGAGAGAAATTCTTACACAATGCGTTCAGGGGCTGTGATGCAACCTGGATTGACCATATCTAGACCCACAGCTGGATGAGACATAAGGGTGGACACTCTTGGGGCTGAGAGGTTTGGTGAGGTTGGGTGAGCAAACGCAGACCCTTTAAAGTAATACTGCGTGGTACCCATCGCATGGGTCCCAAATCTCCAGGTTCAAGGGCATCTTCCTACATCGAAAACATGCATGAGAAAACAAAAAGATGGTACACCATGTGATGGGGAAAGGTTTCTAAAACGCACCTCATTTCTCTTCTCCTTGTGCCCGGGTTCGCCATTCCAGCCGCTTTACTAACAATCTCCCTACTTGGAGCATCAGCACCTTTAACCTCCTGTTCCGTACAGGTTGCAATTTGTCCTGAGGATGAACGGGTAGACGGGGAACCAGTGAGAGACTAGCTCTTGGTGTTGGGACAGGCACAGGTCACTCTATTTTCCCATCAGGAAGAAGAATTAACCACAGGCTCATCCTCCCCCCCGGAACCAGAACAGGGCCTGAAGCCATCCTGCGCTTTTGCGGCCAGCTCCCAAAAAAGCGAGTTGTAAAATGGAGCTTCAGGGCACTGCAATTCACAAACCTGCAGAGTTATAAATGATAACTCTCGTCCACAAATATATTGAGGGAAGGCAAAGAAGAGGATTTGAAATCAAGGCAGAAATGCAGGAAACAGATTTCAGGAGGTAGATTCGAATCGCCTTTAAAGCACATGAAAAGCGGCAAAACGTTGACAATGATGCCCTTGGCCAAAAAGGGCGTATGCGTTTTTTCCTGAATATATTCAGGAAAAAACGCATACGCCCTTTTTGGCCAACCAAGCAACCTGGAAAGGCAAATCAGGGCTACAAAGAAGACTCGCTACCCATCGGTCAAAAGGGCCATGCTGAAAAAAGTCTCAAAACCAGAAATGCAGGACAGGCCATGGAGAAATGGGAGCCTTGCTACACTGATGGGCGGGATGTAAATTGCCAACAGCCACTCTGGAGAAGTGTACGGTGTGTCCTGAAACATCTAAAAAACACAGCTTAGAGAGCATAGGGCACTTCCACTCATGGGGGTATAAATTGGGAAAATGAAAAATCAGCAAGACACAAGCACCCCAAAGTTTAGGGCTGCTCTGTTGACAAAGACCTCCACTTCATTCCACCTTCAATATCCCAGGAGGGAGAAAAATGGATAAAGAAGTTGTGGTCCTTATGTACAATGGAATATCACTCAGCCATGAAATCAATGTCATAAGGCTAATAGCAGCATGATGAGTGGATTTAGGTACGACGATTCTAAGTGAAATAAGTCACACAGAAAAGGACACTTCTCATAAGGTATCACTTATAGAGGGAATGTAAAAACCGTTACACTTGATCTGAATTACAAAACAGAACAGAGTCACACATGCAGAAATCACACTATGGCTGCTTAACGGGAAAGGTGAGGTGGGGTGATACATAAAACAAGGGTTTCAAATTAGCTCAGATACCGTTCCATAAACCCAATATGTAATAGACAAGACCTACTCCTTGCTCAGAGAACTGGACTCAACACGCCCTATTCACCGCACAAGAATATATCTGACTAGTAATAATCTTAAAACCTATGTATTGATATCTCTCTGTTAGTGTGTCAAGTGGGTGTAAAGCGGCATAAACACAGCAGTGAAAAGCAGCTAAACTCCATTACAAAAATAAGTTACTTTGAAAAACCCATGAAACAAAGACAGTGAAAGAGAGAGAAATTCTTACACAATGCGTTCAGGGGCTGTGATGCAACCTGGATTGACCATATCTAGACCCACAGCTGGATGAGACATAAGGGTGGACACTCTTGGGGCTGAGAGGTTTGGTGAGGTTGGGTGAGCAAACGCAGACCCTTTAAAGTAATACTGCGTGGTACCCATCGCATGGGTCCCAAATCTCCAGGTTCAAGGGCATCTTCCTACATCGAAAACATGCATGAGAAAACAAAAAGATGGTACACCATGTGATGGGGAAAGGTTTCTAAAACGCACCTCATTTCTCTTCTCCTTGTGCCCGGGTTCGCCATTCCAGCCGATTTACTAACAATCTCCCTACTTGGAGCATCAGCACCTTTAACCTCCTGTTCCGTACAGGTTGCAATTTGTCCTGAGGATGAACGGGTAGACGGGGAACCAGTGAGAGACTAGCTCTTGGTGTTGGGACAGGCACAGGTCACTCTATTTTCCCATCAGGAAGAAGAATTAACCACAGGCTCATCCTCCCCCCCGGAACCAGAACAGGGCCTGAAGCCATCCTGCGCTTTTGCGGCCAGCTCCCAAAAAAGCGAGTTGTAAAATGGAGCTTCAGGGCACTGCAATTCACAAACCTACAGAGTTATAAATGATAACTCTCGTCCACAAATATATTGAGGGAAGGCAAAGAAAAGGATTTGAAATCAAGGCAGAATTGTAGGAAACAGATTTCAGGAGGTAGATTCGAATCGCCTTTAAAGCACATGAAAAGCGGCAAAACGTTGACAATGATGCTCTTGGCCAAAAAGGGCGTATGCGTTTTTTCCTGAATATATTCAGGAAAAAACGCATACGCCCTTTTTGGCCAACCAAGCAACCTGGAAAGGCAAATCAGGGCTACAAAGAAGACTCGCTACCCATCGGTCAAAAGGGCCATGCTGAAAAAAGTCTCAAAACCAGAAATGCAGGACAGGCCATGGAGAAATGGGAGCCTTGCTACACTGATGGGTGGGATGTAAATTGCCAACAGCCACTCTGGAGAAGTGTACGGTGTGTCCTGAAACATCTAAAAAACACAGCTTAGAGAGCATAGGGCACTTCCACTCATGGGGGTATAAATTGGGAAAATGAAAAATCAGCAAGACACAAGCACCCCAAAGTTTAGGGCTGCTCTGTTGACAAGGACCTCCACTTCATTCCACCTTCAATATCCCAGGAGGGAGAAAAATGGATAAAGAAGTTGTGGTCCTTATGTACAATGGAATATCACTCAGCCATGAAATCAATGTCATAAGGCTAATAGCAGCATGATGAGTGGATTTAGGTACGACGATTCTAAGTGAAATAAGTCACACAGAAAAGGACACTTCTCATAAGGTATCACTTATAGAGGGAATGTAAAAACCGTTACACTTGAACTGAATTACAAAACAGAACAGAGTCACACATGCAGAAAACACACTATGGCTGCTTAACGGGAAAGGTAAGGTGGGGTGATACATAAAACAAGGGTTTCAAATTAGCTCAGATACCGTTCCATAAACCCAATATGTAATAGACAAGACCTACTCCTTGCTCAGAGAACTGGACTCAACACGCCCTATTCACCGCACAAGAATATATCTGACTAGTAATAATCTTAAAACCTATGTATTGATATCTCTCTGTTAGTGTGTCAAGTGGGTGTAAAGCGGCATAAACACAGCAGTGAAAAGCAGCTAAACCCCATTATAAAAATAAATTACTTTGAAAAACCCATGAAACAAAGACAGTGAAAGAGAGAGAAATTCTTACACAATGCGTTCAGGGGCTGTGATGCAACCTGGATTGACCATATCTAGACCCACAGCTGGATGAGACATAAGGGTGGACACTCTTGGGGCTGAGAGGTTTGGTGAGGTTGGGTGAGCAAACGCAGACCCTTTAAATTAATACTGCGTGGTACCCATCGCATGGGTCCCAAATCTCCAGGTTCAAGGGCATCTTCCTACATCGAAAACATGCATGAGAAAACAAAAAGATGGTACACCATGTGATGGGGAAAGGTTTCTAAAACGCACCTCATTTCTCTTCTCCTTGTGCCCGGGTTCGCCATTCCAGCCGCTTTACTAACAATCTCCCTACTTGGAGCATCAGCACCTTTAACCTCCTGTTCCGTACAGGTTGCAATTTGTCCTGAGGATGAACAGGTAGACGGGGAACCAGTGAGAGACTAGCTCTTGGTGTTGGGACAGGCACAGGTCACTCTATTTTCCCATCAGGAAGAAGAATTAACCACAGGCTCATCCTCCCCCCCGGAACCAGAACAGGGCCTGAAGCCATCCTGCGCTTTTGCGGCCAGCTCCCAAAAAAGCGAGTTGTACAATGGAGCTTCAGGGCACTGCAATTCACAAACCTGCAGAGTTATAAATGATAACTCTCGTCCACAAATATATTGAGGGAAGGCAAAGAAGAGGATTTGAAATCAAGGCAGAAATGCAGGAAACAGATTTCAGGAGGTAGATTCGAATCGCCTTTAAAGCACATGAAAAGCGGCAAAACGTTGACAATGATGCCCTTGGCCAAAAAGGGCGTATGCGTTTTTTCCTGAATATATTGAGGAAAAAACGCATACGCCCTTTTTGGCCAACCAAGCAACCTGGAAAGGCAAATCAGGGCTACAAAGAAGACTCGCTACCCATCGGTCAAAAGGGCCATGCTGAAAAAAGTCTCAAAACCAGAAATGCAGGACAGGCCATGGAGAAATGGGAGCCTTGCTACACTGATGGGCGGGATGTAAATTGCCAACAGCCACTCTGGAGAAGTGTACGGTGTGTCCTGAAACATCTAAAAAACACAGCTTAGAGAGCATAGGGCACTTCCACTCATGGGGGTATAAATTGGGAAAATGAAAATTCAGCAAGACACAAGCACCCCAAAGTTTAGGGCTGCTCTGTTGACAAGGACCTCCACTTCATTCCACCTTCAATATCCCAGGAGGGAGAAAAATGGATAAAGAAGTTGTGGTCCTTATGTACAATGGAATATCACTCAGCCATGAAATCAATGTCATAAGGCTAATAGCAGCAAGATGAGTGGATTTAGGTACGACGATTCTAAGTGAAATAAGTCACACAGAAAAGGACACTTCTCATAAGGTATCACTTATAGAGGGAATGTAAAAACCGTTACACTTGAACTGAATTACAAAACAGAACAGAGTCACACATGCAGAAAACACACTATGGCTGCTTAACGGGAAAGGTGAGGTGGGGTGATACATAAAAAAGGGTTTCAAATTAGCTCAGATACCGTTCCATAAACCCAATATGTAATAGACAAGACCTACTCCTTGCTCAGAGAACTGGACTCAACACGCCCTATTCACCGCACAAGAATATATCTGACTAGTAATAATCTTAAAACCTATGTATTGATATCTCTCTGTTAGTGTGTCAAGTGGGTGTAAAGCGGCATAAACACAGCAGTGAAAAGCAGCTAAACCCCATTATAAAAATAAATTACTTTGAAAAACCCATGAAACAAAGACAGTGAAAGAGAGAGAAATTCTTACACAATGCGTTCAGGGGCTGTGATGCAACCTGGATTGACCATATCTAGACCCACAGCTGGATGAGACATAAGGGTGGACACTCTTGGGGCTGAGAAGTTTGGTGAGGTTGGGTGAGCAAACGCAGACCCTTTAAAGTAATACTGCGTGGTACCCATCGCATGGGTCCCAAATCTCCAGGTTCAAGGGCATCTTCCTACATCGAAAACATGCATGAGAAAACAAAAAGATGGTACACCATGTGATGGGGAAAGGTTTCTAAAACGCACCTCATTTCTCTTCTCCTTGTGCCCGGGTTCGCCATTCCAGCCGCTTTACTAACAATCTCCCTACTTGGAGCATCAGCACCTTTAACCTCCTGTTCCGTACAGGTTGCAATTTGTCCTGAGGATGAACGGGTAGACGGGGAACCAGTGAGAGACTAGCTCTTGGTGTTGGGACAGGCAAAGGTCACTCTATTTTCCCATCAGGAAGAAGAATTAACCACAGGCTCATCCTCCCCCCCGGAACCAGAACAGGGCCTGAAGCCATCCTGTGCTTTTGCGGCCAGCTCCCAAAAAAGCGAGTTGTAAAATGGAGCTTCAGGGCACTGCAATTCACAAACCTGCAGAGTTATAAATGATAACTCTCGGTCACAAATATATTGAGGGAAGGCAAAGAAGAGGATTTGAAATCAAGGCAGAATTGTAGGAAACAGATTTCAGGAGGTAGATTCGAATCGCCTTTAAAGCACATGAAAAGCGGCAAAACGTTGACAATGATGCCCTTGGCCAAAAAGGGCGTATGCCTTTTTTCCTGAATATATTCAGGAAAAAACGCATACGCCCTTTTTGGCCAACCAAGCAACCTGGAAAGGCAAATCAGCGCGACAAAGCAGACTCGCTACCCATCGGTCAAAAGGGCCATGCTGAAAAAAGTCTCAAAACCAGAAATGCAGGACAGGCCATGGAGAAATGGGAGCCTTGCTACACTGATGGGCGGGATGTAAATTGCCAACAGCCACTCTGGAGAAGTGTACGGTGTGTCCTGAAACATCTAAAAAACACAGCTTAGAGAGCATAGGGCACTTCCACTCATGGGGGTATAAATTGGGAAAATGAAAATTCAGCAAGACACAAGCACCCCAAAGTTTAGGGCTGCTCTGTTGACAAGGACCTCCACTTCATTCCACCTTCAATATCCCAGGAAAGAGAAAAATGGATAAAGAAGTTGTGGTCCTTATGTACAATGGAATATCACTCAGCCATGAAATCAATGTCATAAGGCTAGTAGCAGCATGATGAGTGGATTTAGGTACGACGATTCTAAGTGAAATAAGTCACACAGAAAAGGACACTTCTCATAAGGTATCACTTATAGAGGGAATGTAAAAACCGTTACACTTGAACTGAATTACAAACAGAACAGAGTCACACATGCAGAAAACACACTATGGCTGCTTAACGGGAAAGGTGAGGTGGGGTGATACATAAAACAAGGGTTTCAAATTAGCTCAGATACCGTTCCATAAACCCAATATGTAATAGACAAGACCTACTCCTTGCTCAGAGAACTGGACTCAACACGCCCTATTCACCGCACAAGAATATATCTGACTAGTAATAATCTTAAAACCTATGTATTGATATCTCTCTGTTAGTGTGTCAAGTGGGTGAAAAGCGGCATAAACACAGCAGTGAAAAGCAGCTAAACCCCATTATAAAAATAAATTACTTTTACAAACCCATGAAACAAAGACAGTGAAAGAGAGAGAAATTCTTACACAATGCGTTCAGGGGCTGTGATGCAACCTGGATTGACCATTTCTAGACCCACAGCTGGATGAGACATAAGGGTGGACACTCTTGGGGCTGAGAGGTTTGGTGAGGTTGGGTGAGCAAATGCAGACCCTTTAAAGTAATACTGCGTGGTACCCATCGCATGGGTCCCAAATCTCCAGGTTCAAGGGCATCTTCCTACATCGAAAACATGCATGAGAAACCCAGAAGATGGTACACCGTGTGATGTGGAAAGGTTTCTAAAACGCACCTCATTTCTCTTCTCCTTGTGCCCGGGTTCGCCATTCCAGCCGCTTTACTAACAATCTCCCTACTTGGAGCATCAGCACCTTTAACCTCCTGTTCCGTACAGGTTGCAATTTGTCCTGAGGATGAACGGGTAGACGGGGAACCAGTGAGAGACTAGCTCTTGGTGTTGGGACAGGCACAGGTCACTCTATTTTCCCATCAGGAAGAAGAATTAACCACAGGCTCATCCTCCCCCCCGGAACCAGAACAGGGCCTGAAGCCATCCTGCGCTTTTGCGGCCAGCTCCCAAAAAAGCGAGTTGTAAAATGGAGCTTCAGGGCACTGCAATTCCCAAACCTGCAGAGTTATAAATGATAACTCTCGTCCACAAATATATTGAGGGAAGGCAAAGAAGAGGATTTGAAATCAAGGCAGAAATGCAGGAAACAGATTTCAGGAGGTAGATTCGAATCGCCTTTAAAGCACATGAAAAGCGGCAAAACGTTGACAATGATGCCCTTGGCCAAAAAGGGCGTATGCGTTTTTTCCTGAATATATTCAGGAAAAAACGCATACGCCCTTTTTGGCCAACCAAGCAACCTGGAAAGGCAAATCAGGGCTACAAAGAAGACTCGCTACCCATCGGTCAAAAGGGCCATGCTGAAAAAAGTCTCAAAACCAGAAATGCAGGACAGGCCATGGAGAAATGGGAGCCTTGCTACACTGATGGGCGGGATGTAAATTGCCAACAGCCACTCTGGAGAAGTGTACGGTGTGTCCTGAAACATCTAAAAAACACAGCTTAGAGAGCATAGGGCACTTCCACTCATGGGGGTATAAATTGGGAAAATGAAAAATCAGCAAGACACAAGCACCCCAAAGTTTAGGGCTGCTCTGTTGACAAGGACCTCCACTTCATTCCACCTTCAATATCCCAGGAGGGAGAAAAATGGATAAAGAACTTGTGGTCCTTATGTACAATGGAATATCACTCAGCCATGAAATCAATGTCATAAGGCTAATAGCAGCATGATGAGTGGATTTAGGTACGACGATTCTAAGTGAAATAAGTCACACAGAAAAGGACACTTCTCATAAGGTATCACTTATAGAGGGAATGTCAAAACCGTTACACTTGAACTGAATTACAAAACAGAACAGAGTCACACATGCAAAAAACACAGTATGGCTGCTTAACGGGAAAGGTGAGGTGGGGTGATACATAAAACAAGGGTTTCAAATTAGCTCAGATACCGTTCCATAAACCCAATATGTAATAGACAAGACGTACTCCTTGCTCAGAGAACTGGACTCAACACGCCCTATTCACCGCACAAGAATATATCTGACTAGTAATAATCTTAAAACCTATGTATTGATATCTCTCTGTTAGTGTGTCAACTGGGTGTAAAGCGGCATAAACACAGCAGTGAAAAGCAGCTAAACCCCATTATAAAAATAAATTACTTTGAAAAACCCATGAAACAAAGACAGTGAAAGAGAGAGAAATTCTTACACAATGCGTTCAGGGGCTGTGATGCAACCTGGATTGACCATTTCTAGACCCACAGCTGGATGAGACATAAGGGTGGACACTCTTGGGGCTGAGAGGTTTGGTGAGGTTGGGTGAGCAAACGCAGACCCTTTAAAGTAATACTGCGTGGTACCCATCGCATGGGTCCCAAATCTCCAGGTTCAAGGGCATCTTCCTACATCGAAAACATGCATGAGAAAACAAAAAAGATGGTACACCATGTGATGGGGAAAGGTTTCTAAAAAGCACCTCATTTCTCTTCTCCTTGTGCCCGGGGTCGCCATTCCAGCCGCTTTACTAACAATCTCCCTACTTGGAGCATCAGCACCTTTAACCTCCTGTTCCGTACAGGTTGCAATTTGTCCTGAGGATGAACGGGTAGACGGGGAACCAGTGAGAGACTAGCTCTTGGTGTTGGGACAGGCACAGGTCACTCTATTTTCCCATCAGGAAGAAGAATTAACCACAGGCTCATCCTCCCCCCCGGAACCAGAATAGGGCCTGAAGCCATCCTGCGCTTTTGCGGCCAGCTCCCAAAAAAGCGAGTTGTAAAATGGAGCTTCAGGGCACTGCAATTCACAAACCTGCAGAGTTATAAATGATAACTCTCGTCCACAAATATATTGAGGGAAGGCAAAGAAGAGGATTTGAAATCAAGGCAGAATTGTAGGAAACAGATTTCAGGAGGTAGATTCGAATCGCCTTTAAAGCACATGAAAAGCGGCAAAACGTTGACAATGATGCCCTTGGCCAAAAAGGGCGTATGCGTTTTTTCCTGAATATATTCAGGAAAAAACGCATACGCCCTTTTTGGCCAACCAAGCAACCTGAAAAGGCAAATCAGCGCTACAAAGCAGCCTCGCTACCCATCGGTCAAAAGGGCCATGCTGAAAAAAGTCTCAAAACCAGAAATGCAGGACAGGCCATGGAGAAATGGGAGCCTTGCTACACTGATGGGCGGGATGTAAATTGCCAACAGCCACTCTGGAGAAGTGTACGGTGTGTCCTGAAACATCTAAAAAACACAGCTTAGAGAGCATAGGGCACTTCCACTCATGGGGGTATAAATTGGGAAAATGAAAAATCAGCAAGACACAAGCACCCCAAAGTTTAGGGCTGCTCTGTTGACAAGGACCTCCACTTCATTCCACCTTCAATATCCCAGGAGGGAGAAAAATGGATAAAGAAGTTGTGGTCCTTATGTACAATGGAATATCACTCAGCCATGAAATCAATGTCATAAGGCTAATAGCAGCATGATGAGTGGATTTAGGTACGACGATTCTAAGTGAAATAAGTCACACAGAAAAGGACACTTCTCATAAGGTATCACTTATAGAGGGAATGTCAAAACCGTTACACTTGAACTGAATTACAAAACAGAACAGAGTCACACATGCAGAAAACACACTATGGCTGCTTAACGGGAAAGGTAAGGTGGGGTGATACATAAAACAAGGGTTTCAAATTAGCTCAGATACCGTTCCATAAACCCAATATGTAATAGACAAGACCTACTCCTTGCTCAGAGAACTGGACTCAACACGCCCTATTCACCGCACAAGAATATATCTGACTAGTAATAATCTTAAAACCTATGTATTGATATCTCTCTGTTAGTGTGTCAAGTGGGTGTAAAGCGGCATAAACACAGCAGTGAAAAGCAGCTAAACCCCATTATAAAAATAAATTACTTTGAAAAACCCATGAAACAAAGACAGTGAAAGAGAGAGAAATTCTTACACAATGCGTTCAGGGGCTGTGATGCAACCTGGATTGACCATATCTAGACCCACAGCTGGATGAGACATAAGGGTGGACACTCTTGGGGCTGAGAGGTTTGGTGAGGTTGGGTGAGCAAACGCAGACCCTTTAAAGTAATACTGCGTGGTACCCATCGCATGGGTCCCAAATCTCCAGGTTCAAGGGCATCTTCCTACATCGAAAACATGCATGAGAAAACAAAAAGATGGTACACCATGTGATGGGGAAAGGTTTCTAAAACGCACCTCATTTCTCTTCTCCTTGTGCCCGGGTTCGCCATTCCAGCCGCTTTACTAACAATCTCCCTACTTGGAGCATCAGCACCTTTAACCTCCTGTTCCGTACAGGTTGCAATTTGTCCTGAGGATGAACAGGTAGACGGGGAACCAGTGAGAGACTAGCTCTTGGTGTTGGGACAGGCACAGGTCACTCTATTTTCCCATCAGGAAGAAGAATTAACCACAGGCTCATCCTCCCCCCCGGAACCAGAACAGGGCCTGAAGCCATCCTGCGCTTTTGCGGCCAGCTCCCAAAAAAGCGAGTTGTACAATGGAGCTTCAGGGCACTGCAATTCACAAACCTGCAGAGTTATAAATGATAACTCTCGTCCACAAATATATTGAGGGAAGGCAAAGAAGAGGATTTGAAATCAAGGCAGAAATGCAGGAAACAGATTTCAGGAGGTAGATTCGAATCGCCTTTAAAGCACATGAAAAGCGGCAAAACGTTGACAATGATGCCCTTGGCCAAAAAGGGCGTATGCGTTTTTTCCTGAATATATTCAGGAAAAAACGCATACGCCCTTTTTGGCCAACCAAGCAACCTGGAAAGGCAAATCAGGGCTACAAAGAAGACTCGCTACCCATCGGTCAAAAGGGCCATGCTGAAAAAAGTCTCAAAACCAGAAATGCAGGACAGGCCATGGAGAAATGGGAGCCTTGCTACACTGATGGGCGGGATGTAAATTGCCAACAGCCACTCTGGAGAAGTGTACGGTGTGTCCTGAAACATCTAAAAAACACAGCTTAGAGAGCATAGGGCACTTCCACTCATGGGGGTATAAATTGGGAAAATGAAAAATCAGCAAGACACAAGCACCCCAAAGTTTAGGGCTGCTCTGTTGACAAGGACCTCCACTTCATTCCACCTTCAATATCCCAGGAGGGAGAAAAATGGATAAAGAAGTTGTGGTCCTTATGTACAATGGAATATCACTCAGCCATGAAATCAATGTCATAAGGCTAATAGCAGCAAGATGAGTGGATTTAGGTACGACGATTCTAAGTGAAATAAGTCACACAGAAAAGGACACTTCTCATAAGGTATCACTTATAGAGGGAATGTAAAAACCGTTACACTTGAACTGAATTACAAAACAGAACAGAGTCACACATGCAGAAAACACACTATGGCTGCTTAACGGGAAAGGTGAGGTGGGGTGATACATAAAAAAGGGTTTCAAATTAGCTCAGATACCGTTCCATAAACCCAATATGTAATAGACAAGACCTACTCCTTGCTCAGAGAACTGGACTCAACACGCCCTATTCACCGCACAAGAATATATCTGACTAGTAATAATCTTAAAACCTATGTATTGATATCTCTCTGTTAGTGTGTCAAGTGGGTGTAAAGCGGCATAAACACAGCAGTGAAAAGCAGCTAAACCACATTATAAAAATAAATTACTTTGAAAAACCCATGAAACAAAGACAGTGAAAGAGAGAGAAATTCTTACACAATGCGTTCAGGGGCTGTGATGCAACCTGGATTGACCATATCTAGACCCACAGCTGGATGAGACATAAGGGTGGACACTCTTGGGGCTGAGAAGTTTGGTGAGGTTGGGTGAGCAAACGCAGACCCTTTAAAGTAATACTGCGTGGTACCCATCGCATGGGTCCCAAATCTCCAGGTTCAAGGGCATCTTCCTACATCGAAAACATGCATGAGAAAACAAAAAGATGGTACACCATGTGATGGGGAAAGGTTTCTAAAACGCACCTCATTTCTCTTCTCCTTGTGCCCGGGTTCGCCATTCCAGCCGCTTTACTAACAATCTCCCTACTTGGAGCATCAGCACCTTTAACCTCCTGTTCCGTACAGGTTGCAATTTGTCCTGAGGATGAACGGGTAGACGGGGAACCAGTGAGAGACTAGCTCTTGGTGTTGGGACAGGCACAGGTCACTCTATTTTCCCATCAGGAAGAAGAATTAACCACAGGCTCATCCTCCCCCCCGGAACCAGAACAGGGCCTGAAGCCATCCTGTGCTTTTGCGGCCAGCTCCCAAAAAAGCGAGTTGTAAAATGGAGCTTCAGGGCACTGCAATTCACAAACCTACAGAGTTATAAATGATAACTCTCGGTCACAAATATATTGAGGGAAGGCAAAGAAGAGGATTTGAAATCAAGGCAGAATTGTAGGAAACAGATTTCAGGAGGTAGATTCGAATCGCCTTTAAAGCACATGAAAAGCGGCAAAACGTTGACAATGATGCCCTTGGCCAAAAAGGGCGTATGCGTTTTTTCCTGAATATATTCAGGAAAAAACGCATACGCCCTTTTTGGCCAACCAAGCAACCTGAAAAGGCAAATCAGTGCAACAAAGCAGACTCGCTACCCATCGGTCAAAAGGGCCATGCTGAAAAAAGTCTCAAAACCAGAAATGCAGGACAGGCCATGGAGAAATGGGAGCCTTGCTACACTGATGGGCGGGATGTAAATTGCCAACAGCCACTCTGGAGAAGTGTACGGTGTGTCCTGAAACATCTAAAAAACACAGCTTAGAGAGCATAGGGCACTTCCACTCATGGGGGTATAAATTGGGAAAATGAAAAATCAGCAAGACACAAGCACCCCAAAGTTTAGGGCTGCTCTGTTGACAAGGACCTCCACTTCATTCCACCTTCAATATCCCAGGAAAGAGAAAAATGGATAAAGAAGTTGTGGTCCTTATGTACAATGGAATATCACTCAGCCAGGAAATCAATGTCATAAGGCTAGTAGCAGCATGATGAGTGGATTTAGGTACGACGATTCTAAGTGAAATAAGTCACACAGAAAAGGACACTTCTCATAAGGTATCACTTATAGAGGGAATGTAAAAACAGTTACACTTGAACTGAATTACAAAACAGAACAGAGTCACACAGGCAGAAAACACACTATGGCTGCTTAACGGGAAAGGTGAGGTGGGGTGATACATAAAACAAGGGTTTCAAATTAGCTCAGATACCGTTCCATAAACCCAATATGTAATAGACAAGACCTACTCCTTGCTCAGAGAACTGGACTCAACATGCCCTATTCACTGCACAAGAATATATCTCACTAGTAATAATCTTAAAACCTATGTATTGATATCTCTCTGTTAGTGTGTCAAGTGGGTGAAAAGCGGCATAAACACAGCAGTGAAAAGCAGCTAAACCCCATTATAAAAATAAATTACTTTTACAAACCCATGAAACAAAGACAGTGAAAGAGAGAGAAATTCTTACACAATGCGTTCAGGGGCTGTGATGCAACCTGGATTGACCATATCTAGACCCACAGCTGGAGGAGACATAAGGGTGGACACTCTTGGGGCTGAGAGGTTTGGTGAGGTTGGGTGAGCAAACGCAGACCCTTTAAAGTAATACTGCGTGGTACCCATCGCATGGGTCCCAAATCTCCAGGTTCAAGGGCATCTTCCTACATCGAAAACATGCATGAGAAACCCAGAAGATGGTACACCGTGTGATGTGGAAAGGTTTCTAAAACGCACCTCATTTCTCTTCTCCTTGTGCCCGGGTTCGCCATTCCAGCCGCTTTACTAACAATCTCCCTACTTGGAGCATCAGCACCTTTAACCTCCTGTTCCGTACAGGTTGCAATTTGTCCTGAGGATGAACGGGTAGACGGGGAACCAGTGAGAGACTAGCTCTTGGTGTTGGGACAGGCAAAGGTCACTCTATTTTCCCATCAGGAAGAAGAATTAACCACAGGCTCATCCTCCCCCCCGGAACCAGAACAGGGCCTGAAGCCATCCTGTGCTTTTGCGGCCAGCTCCCAAAAAAGCGAGTTGTAAAATGGAGCTTCAGGGCACTGCAATTCACAAACCTGCAGAGTTATAAATGATAACTCTCGGTCACAAATATATTGAGGGAAGGCAAAGAAGAGGATTTGAAATCAAGGCAGAATTGTAGGAAACAGATTTCAGGAGGTAGATTCGAATCGCCTTTAAAGCACATGAAAAGCGGCAAAACGTTGACAATGATGCCCTTGGCCAAAAAGGGCGTATGCCTTTTTTCCTGAATATATTCAGGAAAAAACGCATACGCCCTTTTTGGCCAACCAAGCAACCTGGAAAGGCAAATCAGCGCGACAAAGCAGACTCGCTACCCATCGGTCAAAAGGGCCATGCTGAAAAAAGTCTCAAAACCAGAAATGCAGGACAGGCCATGGAGAAATGGGAGCCTTGCTACACTGATGGGCGGGATGTAAATTGCCAACAGCCACTCTGGAGAAGTGTACGGTGTGTCCTGAAACATCTAAAAAACACAGCTTAGAGAGCATAGGGCACTTCCACTCATGGGGGTATAAATTGGGAAAATGAAAAATCAGCAAGACACAAGCACCCCAAAGTTTAGGGCTGCTCTGTTGACAAGGACCTCCACTTCATTCCACCTTCAATATCCCAGGAGGGAGAAAAATGGATAAAGAAGTTGTGGTCCTTATGTACAATGGAATATCACTCAGCCATGAAATCAATGTCATAAGGCTAATAGCAGCATGATGAGTGGATTTAGGTACGACGATTCTAAGTGAAATAAGTCACACAGAAAAGGACACTTCTCATAAGGTATCACTTATAGAGGGAATGTAAAAACCGTTACACTTGAACTGAATTACAAAACAGAACAGAGTCACACATGCAGAAAACACACTATGGCTGCTTAACGGGAAAGGTAAGGTGGGGTGATACATAAAACAAGGGTTTCAAATTAGCTCAGATACCGTTCCATAAACCCAATATGTAATAGACAAGACCTACTCCTTGCTCAGAGAACTGGACTCAACACGCCCTATTCACCGCACAAGAATATATCTGACTAGTAATAATCTTAAAACCTATGTATTGATATCTCTCTGTTAGTGTGTCAAGTGGGTGTAAAGCGGCATAAACACAGCAGTGAAAAGCAGCTAAACCCCATTATAAAAATAAATTACTTTGAAAAACCCATGAAACAAAGACAGTGAAAGAGAGAGAAATTCTTACACAATGCGTTCAGGGGCTGTGATGCAACCTGGATTGACCATATCTAGACCCACAGCTGGATGAGACATAAGGGTGGACACTCTTGGGGCTGAGAGGTTTGGTGAGGTTGGGTGAGCAAACGCAGACCCTTTAAAGTAATACTGCGTGGTACCCATCGCATGGGTCCCAAATCTCCAGGTTCAAGGGCATCTTCCTACATCGAAAACATGCATGAGAAAACAAAAAGATGGTACACCATGTGATGGGGAAAGGTTTCTAAAACGCACCTCATTTCTCTTCTCCTTGTGCCCGGGTTCGCCATTCCAGCCGCTTTACTAACAATCTCCCTACTTGGAGCATCAGCACCTTTAACCTCCTGTTCCGTACAGGTTGCAATTTGTCCTGAGGATGAACAGGTAGACGGGGAACCAGTGAGAGACTAGCTCTTGGTGTTGGGACAGGCACAGGTCACTCTATTTTCCCATCAGGAAGAAGAATTAACCACAGGCTCATCCTCCCCCCCGGAACCAGAACAGGGCCTGAAGCCATCCTGCGCTTTTGCGGCCAGCTCCCAAAAAAGCGAGTTGTACAATGGAGCTTCAGGGCACTGCAATTCACAAACCTGCAGAGTTATAAATGATAACTCTCGTCCACAAATATATTGAGGGAAGGCAAAGAAGAGGATTTGAAATCAAGGCAGAAATGCAGGAAACAGATTTCAGGAGGTAGATTCGAATCGCCTTTAAAGCACATGAAAAGCGGCAAAACGTTGACAATGATGCCCTTGGCCAAAAAGGGCGTATGCGTTTTTTCCTGAATATATTCAGGAAAAAACGCATACGCCCTTTTTGGCCAACCAAGCAACCTGGAAAGGCAAATCAGGGCTACAAAGAAGACTCGCTACCCATCGGTCAAAAGGGCCATGCTGAAAAAAGTCTCAAAACCAGAAATGCAGGACAGGCCATGGAGAAATGGGAGCCTTGCTACACTGATGGGCGGGATGTAAATTGCCAACAGCCACTCTGGAGAAGTGTACGGTGTGTCCTGAAACATCTAAAAAACACAGCTTAGAGAGCATAGGGCACTTCCACTCATGGGGGTATAAATTGGGAAAATGAAAAATCAGCAAGACACAAGCACCCCAAAGTTTAGGGCTGCTCTGTTGACAAGGACCTCCACTTCATTCCACCTTCAATATCCCAGGAGGGAGAAAAATGGATAAAGAAGTTGTGGTCCTTATGTACAATGGAATATCACTCAGCCATGAAATCAATGTCATAAGGCTAATAGCAGCAAGATGAGTGGATTTAGGTACGACGATTCTAAGTGAAATAAGTCACACAGAAAAGGACACTTCTCATAAGGTATCACTTATAGAGGGAATGTAAAAACCGTTACACTTGAACTGAATTACAAAACAGAACAGAGTCACACATGCAGAAAACACACTATGGCTGCTTAACGGGAAAGGTGAGGTGGGGTGATACATAAAAAAGGGTTTCAAATTAGCTCAGATACCGTTCCATAAACCCAATATGTAATAGACAAGACCTACTCCTTGCTCAGAGAACTGGACTCAACACGCCCTATTCACCGCACAAGAATATATCTGACTAGTAATAATCTTAAAACCTATGTATTGATATCTCTCTGTTAGTGTGTCAAGTGGGTGTAAAGCGGCATAAACACAGCAGTGAAAAGCAGCTAAACCACATTATAAAAATAAATTACTTTGAAAAACCCATGAAACAAAGACAGTGAAAGAGAGAGAAATTCTTACACAATGCGTTCAGGGGCTGTGATGCAACCTGGATTGACCATATCTAGACCCACAGCTGGATGAGACATAAGGGTGGACACTCTTGGGGCTGAGAAGTTTGGTGAGGTTGGGTGAGCAAACGCAGACCCTTTAAAGTAATACTGCGTGGTACCCATCGCATGGGTCCCAAATCTCCAGGTTCAAGGGCATCTTCCTACATCGAAAACATGCATGAGAAAACAAAAAGATGGTACACCATGTGATGGGGAAAGGTTTCTAAAACGCACCTCATTTCTCTTCTCCTTGTGCCCGGGTTCGCCATTCCAGCCGCTTTACTAACAATCTCCCTACTTGGAGCATCAGCACCTTTAACCTCCTGTTCCGTACAGGTTGCAATTTGTCCTGAGGATGAACGGGTAGACGGGGAACCAGTGAGAGACTAGCTCTTGGTGTTGGGACAGGCACAGGTCACTCTATTTTCCCATCAGGAAGAAGAATTAACCACAGGCTCATCCTCCCCCCCGGAACCAGAACAGGGCCTGAAGCCATCCTGTGCTTTTGCGGCCAGCTCCCAAAAAAGCGAGTTGTAAAATGGAGCTTCAGGGCACTGCAATTCACAAACCTACAGAGTTATAAATGATAACTCTCGGTCACAAATATATTGAGGGAAGGCAAAGAAGAGGATTTGAAATCAAGGCAGAATTGTAGGAAACAGATTTCAGGAGGTAGATTCGAATCGCCTTTAAAGCACATGAAAAGCGGCAAAACGTTGACAATGATGCCCTTGGCCAAAAAGGGCGTATGCGTTTTTTCCTGAATATATTCAGGAAAAAACGCATACGCCCTTTTTGGCCAACCAAGCAACCTGAAAAGGCAAATCAGTGCAACAAAGCAGACTCGCTACCCATCGGTCAAAAGGGCCATGCTGAAAAAAGTCTCAAAACCAGAAATGCAGGACAGGCCATGGAGAAATGGGAGCCTTGCTACACTGATGGGCGGGATGTAAATTGCCAACAGCCACTCTGGAGAAGTGTACGGTGTGTCCTGAAACATCTAAAAAACACAGCTTAGAGAGCATAGGGCACTTCCACTCATGGGGGTATAAATTGGGAAAATGAAAAATCAGCAAGACACAAGCACCCCAAAGTTTAGGGCTGCTCTGTTGACAAGGACCTCCACTTCATTCCACCTTCAATATCCCAGGAAAGAGAAAAATGGATAAAGAAGTTGTGGTCCTTATGTACAATGGAATATCACTCAGCCAGGAAATCAATGTCATAAGGCTAGTAGCAGCATGATGAGTGGATTTAGGTACGACGATTCTAAGTGAAATAAGTCACACAGAAAAGGACACTTCTCATAAGGTATCACTTATAGAGGGAATGTAAAAACAGTTACACTTGAACTGAATTACAAAACAGAACAGAGTCACACAGGCAGAAAACACACTATGGCTGCTTAACGGGAAAGGTGAGGTGGGGTGATACATAAAACAAGGGTTTCAAATTAGCTCAGATACCGTTCCATAAACCCAATATGTAATAGACAAGACCTACTCCTTGCTCAGAGAACTGGACTCAACACGCCCTATTCACTGCACAAGAATATATCTCACTAGTAATAATCTTAAAACCTATGTATTGATATCTCTCTGTTAGTGTGTCAAGTGGGTGAAAAGCGGCATAAACACAGCAGTGAAAAGCAGCTAAACCCCATTATAAAAATAAATTACTTTTACAAACCCATGAAACAAAGACAGTGAAAGAGAGAGAAATTCTTACACAATGCGTTCAGGGGCTGTGATGCAACCTGGATTGACCATATCTAGACCCACAGCTGGATGAGACATAAGGGTGGACACTCTTGGGGCTGAGAGGTTTGGTGAGGTTGGGTGAGCAAACGCAGACCCTTTAAAGTAATACTGCGTGGTACCCATCGCATGGGTCCCAAATCTCCAGGTTCAAGGGCATCTTCCTACATCGAAAACATGCATGAGAAACCCAGAAGATGGTACACCGTGTGATGTGGAAAGGTTTCTAAAACGCACCTCATTTCTCTTCTCCTTGTGCCCGGGTTCGCCATTCCAGCCGCTTTACTAACAATCTCCCTACTTGGAGCATCAGCACCTTTAACCTCCTGTTCCGTACAGGTTGCAATTTGTCCTGAGGATGAACGGGTAGACGGGGAACCAGTGAGAGACTAGCTCTTGGTGTTGGGACAGGCAAAGGTCACTCTATTTTCCCATCAGGAAGAAGAATTAACCACAGGCTCATCCTCCCCCCCGGAACCAGAACAGGGCCTGAAGCCATCCTGTGCTTTTGCGGCCAGCTCCCAAAAAAGCGAGTTGTAAAATGGAGCTTCAGGGCACTGCAATTCACAAACCTGCAGAGTTATAAATGATAACTCTCGGTCACAAATATATTGAGGGAAGGCAAAGAAGAGGATTTGAAATCAAGGCAGAATTGTAGGAAACAGATTTCAGGAGGTAGATTCGAATCGCCTTTAAAGCACATGAAAAGCGGCAAAACGTTGACAATGATGCCCTTGGCCAAAAAGGGCGTATGCCTTTTTTCCTGAATATATTCAGGAAAAAACGCATACGCCCTTTTTGGCCAACCAAGCAACCTGGAAAGGCAAATCAGCGCGACAAAGCAGACTCGCTACCCATCGGTCAAAAGGGCCATGCTGAAAAAAGTCTCAAAACCAGAAATGCAGGACAGGCCATGGAGAAATGGGAGCCTTGCTACACTGATGGGCGGGATGTAAATTGCCAACAGCCACTCTGGAGAAGTGTACGGTGTGTCCTGAAACATCTAAAAAACACAGCTTAGAGAGCATAGGGCACTTCCACTCATGGGGGTATAAATTGGGAAAATGAAAATTCAGCAAGACACAAGCACCCCAAAGTTTAGGGCTGCTCTGTTGACAAGGACCTCCACTTCATTCCACCTTCCATATCCCAGGAAAGAGAAAAATGGATAAAGAAGTTGTGGTCCTTATGTACAATGGAATATCACTCAGCCATGAAATCAATGTCATAAGGCTAGTAGCAGCATGATGAGTGGATTTAGGTACGACGATTCTAAGTGAAATAAGTCACACAGAAAAGGACACTTCTCATAAGGTATCACTTATAGAGGGAATGTAAAAACCGTTACACTTGAACTGAATTACAAACAGAACAGAGTCACACATGCAGAAAACACACTATGGCTGCTTAACGGGAAAGGTGAGGTGGGGTGATACATAAAACAAGGGTTTCAAATTAGCTCAGATACCGTTCCATAAACCCAATATGTAATAGACAAGACCTACTCCTTGCTCAGAGAACTGGACTCAACACGCCCTATTCACCGCACAAGAATATATCTGACTAGTAATAATCTTAAAACCTATGTATTGATATCTCTCTGTTAGTGTGTCAAGTGGGTGAAAAGCGGCATAAACACAGCAGTGAAAAGCAGCTAAACCCCATTATAAAAATAAATTACTTTTACAAACCCATGAAACAAAGACAGTGAAAGAGAGAGAAATTCTTACACAATGCGTTCAGGGGCTGTGATGCAACCTGGATTGACCATTTCTAGACCCACAGCTGGATGAGACATAAGGGTGGACACTCTTGGGGCTGAGAGGTTTGGTGAGGTTGGGTGAGCAAATGCAGACCCTTTAAAGTAATACTGCGTGGTACCCATCGCATGGGTCCCAAATCTCCAGGTTCAAGGGCATCTTCCTACATCGAAAACATGCATGAGAAACCCAGAAGATGGTACACCGTGTGATGTGGAAAGGTTTCTAAAACGCACCTCATTTCTCTTCTCCTTGTGCCCGGGTTCGCCATTCCAGCCGCTTTACTAACAATCTCCCTACTTGGAGCATCAGCACCTTTAACCTCCTGTTCCGTACAGGTTGCAATTTGTCCTGAGGATGAACGGGTAGACGGGGAACCAGTGAGAGACTAGCTCTTGGTGTTGGGACAGGCACAGGTCACTCTATTTTCCCATCAGGAAGAAGAATTAACCACAGGCTCATCCTCCCCCCCGGAACCAGAACAGGGCCTGAAGCCATCCTGCGCTTTTGCGGCCAGCTCCCAAAAAAGCGAGTTGTAAAATGGAGCTTCAGGGCACTGCAATTCCCAAACCTGCAGAGTTATAAATGATAACTCTCGTCCACAAATATATTGAGGGAAGGCAAAGAAGAGGATTTGAAATCAAGGCAGAAATGCAGGAAACAGATTTCAGGAGGTAGATTCGAATCGCCTTTAAAGCACATGAAAAGCGGCAAAACGTTGACAATGATGCCCTTGGCCAAAAAGGGCGTATGCGTTTTTTCCTGAATATATTCAGGAAAAAACGCATACGCCCTTTTTGGCCAACCAAGCAACCTGGAAAGGCAAATCAGGGCTACAAAGAAGACTCGCTACCCATCGGTCAAAAGGGCCATGCTGAAAAAAGTCTCAAAACCAGAAATGCAGGACAGGCCATGGAGAAATGGGAGCCTTGCTACACTGATGGGCGGGATGTAAATTGCCAACAGCCACTCTGGAGAAGTGTACGGTGTGTCCTGAAACATCTAAAAAACACAGCTTAGAGAGCATAGGGCACTTCCACTCATGGGGGTATAAATTGGGAAAATGAAAAATCAGCAAGACACAAGCACCCCAAAGTTTAGGGCTGCTCTGTTGACAAGGACCTCCACTTCATTCCACCTTCAATATCCCAGGAGGGAGAAAAATGGATAAAGAACTTGTGGTCCTTATGTACAATGGAATATCACTCAGCCATGAAATCAATGTCATAAGGCTAATAGCAGCATGATGAGTGGATTTAGGTACGACGATTCTAAGTGAAATAAGTCACACAGAAAAGGACACTTCTCATAAGGTATCACTTATAGAGGGAATGTCAAAACCGTTACACTTGAACTGAATTACAAAACAGAACAGAGTCACACATGCAAAAAACACAGTATGGCTGCTTAACGGGAAAGGTGAGGTGGGGTGATACATAAAACAAGGGTTTCAAATTAGCTCAGATACCGTTCCATAAACCCAATATGTAATAGACAAGACGTACTCCTTGCTCAGAGAACTGGACTCAACACGCCCTATTCACCGCACAAGAATATATCTGACTAGTAATAATCTTAAAACCTATGTATTGATATCTCTCTGTTAGTGTGTCAACTGGGTGTAAAGCGGCATAAACACAGCAGTGAAAAGCAGCTAAACCCCATTATAAAAATAAATTACTTTGAAAAACCCATGAAACAAAGACAGTGAAAGAGAGAGAAATTCTTACACAATGCGTTCAGGGGCTGTGATGCAACCTGGATTGACCATTTCTAGACCCACAGCTGGATGAGACATAAGGGTGGACACTCTTGGGGCTGAGAGGTTTGGTGAGGTTGGGTGAGCAAACGCAGACCCTTTAAAGTAATACTGCGTGGTACCCATCGCATGGGTCCCAAATCTCCAGGTTCAAGGGCATCTTCCTACATCGAAAACATGCATGAGAAAACAAAAAAGATGGTACACCATGTGATGGGGAAAGGTTTCTAAAAAGCACCTCATTTCTCTTCTCCTTGTGCCCGGGGTCGCCATTCCAGCCGCTTTACTAACAATCTCCCTACTTGGAGCATCAGCACCTTTAACCTCCTGTTCCGTACAGGTTGCAATTTGTCCTGAGGATGAACGGGTAGACGGGGAACCAGTGAGAGACTAGCTCTTGGTGTTGGGACAGGCACAGGTCACTCTATTTTCCCATCAGGAAGAAGAATTAACCACAGGCTCATCCTCCCCCCCGGAACCAGAATAGGGCCTGAAGCCATCCTGCGCTTTTGCGGCCAGCTCCCAAAAAAGCGAGTTGTAAAATGGAGCTTCAGGGCACTGCAATTCACAAACCTGCAGAGTTATAAATGATAACTCTCGTCCACAAATATATTGAGGGAAGGCAAAGAAGAGGATTTGAAATCAAGGCAGAATTGTAGGAAACAGATTTCAGGAGGTAGATTCGAATCGCCTTTAAAGCACATGAAAAGCGGCAAAACGTTGACAATGATGCCCTTGGCCAAAAAGGGCGTATGCGTTTTTTCCTGAATATATTCAGGAAAAAACGCATACGCCCTTTTTGGCCAACCAAGCAACCTGAAAAGGCAAATCAGCGCTACAAAGCAGCCTCGCTACCCATCGGTCAAAAGGGCCATGCTGAAAAAAGTCTCAAAACCAGAAATGCAGGACAGGCCATGGAGAAATGGGAGCCTTGCTACACTGATGGGCAGGATGTAAATTGCCAACAGCCACTCTGGAGAAGTGTACGGTGTGTCCTGAAACATCTAAAAAACACAGCTTAGAGAGCATAGGGCACTTCCACTCATGGGGGTATAAAGTGGGAAAATGAAAAATCAGCAAGACACAAGCACCCCAAAGTTTAGGGCTGCTCTGTTGACAAGGACCTCCACTTCATTCCACCTTCAATATCCCAGGAGGGAGAAAAATGGATAAAGAAGTTGTGGTCCTTATGTACAATGGAATATCACTCAGCCATGAAATCAATGTCATAAGGCTAATAGCAGCATGATGAGTGGATTTAGGTACGACGATTCTAAGTGAAATAAGTCACACAGAAAAGGACACTTCTCATAAGGTATCACTTATAGAGGGAATGTAAAAACCGTTACACTTGAACTGAATTACAAAACAGAACAGAGTCACACATGCAGAAAACACACTATGGCTGCTTAACGGGAAAGGTAAGGTGGGGTGATACATAAAACAAGGGTTTCAAATTAGCTCAGATACCGTTCCATAAACCCAATATGTAATAGACAAGACCTACTCCTTGCTCAGAGAACTGGACTCAACACGCCCTATTCACCGCACAAGAATATATCTGACTAGTAATAATCTTAAAACCTATGTATTGATATCTCTCTGTTAGTGTGTCAAGTGGGTGTAAAGCGGCATAAACACAGCAGTGAAAAGCAGCTAAACCCCATTATAAAAATAAATTACTTTGAAAAACCCATGAAACAAAGACAGTGAAAGAGAGAGAAATTCTTACACAATGCGTTCAGGGGCTGTGATGCAACCTGGATTGACCATATCTAGACCCACAGCTGGATGAGACATAAGGGTGGACACTCTTGGGGCTGAGAGGTTTGGTGAGGTTGGGTGAGCAAACGCAGACCCTTTAAAGTAATACTGCGTGGTACCCATCGCATGGGTCCCAAATCTCCAGGTTCAAGGGCATCTTCCTACATCGAAAACATGCATGAGAAAACAAAAAGATGGTACACCATGTGATGGGGAAAGGTTTCTAAAACGCACCTCATTTCTCTTCTCCTTGTGCCCGGGTTCGCCATTCCAGCCGCTTTACTAACAATCTCCCTACTTGGAGCATCAGCACCTTTAACCTCCTGTTCCGTACAGGTTGCAATTTGTCCTGAGGATGAACAGGTAGACGGGGAACCAGTGAGAGACTAGCTCTTGGTGTTGGGACAGGCACAGGTCACTCTATTTTCCCATCAGGAAGAAGAATTAACCACAGGCTCATCCTCCCCCCCGGAACCAGAACAGGGCCTGAAGCCATCCTGCGCTTTTGCGGCCAGCTCCCAAAAAAGCGAGTTGTACAATGGAGCTTCAGGGCACTGCAATTCACAAACCTGCAGAGTTATAAATGATAACTCTCGTCCACAAATATATTGAGGGAAGGCAAAGAAGAGGATTTGAAATCAAGGCAGAAATGCAGGAAACAGATTTCAGGAGGTAGATTCGAATCGCCTTTAAAGCACATGAAAAGCGGCAAAACGTTGACAATGATGCCCTTGGCCAAAAAGGGCGTATGCGTTTTTTCCTGAATATATTCAGGAAAAAACGCATACGCCCTTTTTGGCCAACCAAGCAACCTGGAAAGGCAAATCAGGGCTACAAAGAAGACTCGCTACCCATCGGTCAAAAGGGCCATGCTGAAAAAAGTCTCAAAACCAGAAATGCAGGACAGGCCATGGAGAAATGGGAGCCTTGCTACACTGATGGGCGGGATGTAAATTGCCAACAGCCACTCTGGAGAAGTGTACGGTGTGTCCTGAAACATCTAAAAAACACAGCTTAGAGAGCATAGGGCACTTCCACTCATGGGGGTATAAATTGGGAAAATGAAAAATCAGCAAGACACAAGCACCCCAAAGTTTAGGGCTGCTCTGTTGACAAGGACCTCCACTTCATTCCACCTTCAATATCCCAGGAGGGAGAAAAATGGATAAAGAAGTTGTGGTCCTTATGTACAATGGAATATCACTCAGCCATGAAATCAATGTCATAAGGCTAATAGCAGCAAGATGAGTGGATTTAGGTACGACGATTCTAAGTGAAATAAGTCACACAGAAAAGGACACTTCTCATAAGGTATCACTTATAGAGGGAATGTAAAAACCGTTACACTTGAACTGAATTACAAACAGAACAGAGTCACACATGCAGAAAACACACTATGGCTGCTTAACGGGAAAGGTGAGGTGGGGTGATACATAAAACAAGGGTTTCAAATTAGCTCAGATACCGTTCCATAAACCCAATATGTAATAGACAAGACCTACTCCTTGCTCAGAGAACTGGACTCAACACGCCCTATTCACCGCACAAGAATATATCTGACTAGTAATAATCTTAAAACCTATGTATTGATATCTCTCTGTTAGTGTGTCAAGTGGGTGAAAAGCGGCATAAACACAGCAGTGAAAAGCAGCTAAACCCCATTATAAAAATAAATTACTTTTACAAACCCATGAAACAAAGACAGTGAAAGAGAGAGAAATTCTTACACAATGCGTTCAGGGGCTGTGATGCAACCTGGATTGACCATTTCTAGACCCACAGCTGGATGAGACATAAGGGTGGACACTCTTGGGGCTGAGAGGTTTGGTGAGGTTGGGTGAGCAAATGCAGACCCTTTAAAGTAATACTGCGTGGTACCCATCGCATGGGTCCCAAATCTCCAGGTTCAAGGGCATCTTCCTACATCGAAAACATGCATGAGAAACCCAGAAGATGGTACACCGTGTGATGTGGAAAGGTTTCTAAAACGCACCTCATTTCTCTTCTCCTTGTGCCCGGGTTCGCCATTCCAGCCGCTTTACTAACAATCTCCCTACTTGGAGCATCAGCACCTTTAACCTCCTGTTCCGTACAGGTTGCAATTTGTCCTGAGGATGAACGGGTAGACGGGGAACCAGTGAGAGACTAGCTCTTGGTGTTGGGACAGGCACAGGTCACTCTATTTTCCCATCAGGAAGAAGAATTAACCACAGGCTCATCCTCCCCCCCGGAACCAGAACAGGGCCTGAAGCCATCCTGCGCTTTTGCGGCCAGCTCCCAAAAAAGCGAGTTGTAAAATGGAGCTTCAGGGCACTGCAATTCCCAAACCTGCAGAGTTATAAATGATAACTCTCGTCCACAAATATATTGAGGGAAGGCAAAGAAGAGGATTTGAAATCAAGGCAGAAATGCAGGAAACAGATTTCAGGAGGTAGATTCGAATCGCCTTTAAAGCACATGAAAAGCGGCAAAACGTTGACAATGATGCCCTTGGCCAAAAAGGGCGTATGCGTTTTTTCCTGAATATATTCAGGAAAAAACGCATACGCCCTTTTTGGCCAACCAAGCAACCTGGAAAGGCAAATCAGGGCTACAAAGAAGACTCGCTACCCATCGGTCAAAAGGGCCATGCTGAAAAAAGTCTCAAAACCAGAAATGCAGGACAGGCCATGGAGAAATGGGAGCCTTGCTACACTGATGGGCGGGATGTAAATTGCCAACAGCCACTCTGGAGAAGTGTACGGTGTGTCCTGAAACATCTAAAAAACACAGCTTAGAGAGCATAGGGCACTTCCACTCATGGGGGTATAAATTGGGAAAATGAAAAATCAGCAAGACACAAGCACCCCAAAGTTTAGGGCTGCTCTGTTGACAAGGACCTCCACTTCATTCCACCTTCAATATCCCAGGAGGGAGAAAAATGGATAAAGAACTTGTGGTCCTTATGTACAATGGAATATCACTCAGCCATGAAATCAATGTCATAAGGCTAATAGCAGCATGATGAGTGGATTTAGGTACGACGATTCTAAGTGAAATAAGTCACACAGAAAAGGACACTTCTCATAAGGTATCACTTATAGAGGGAATGTCAAAACCGTTACACTTGAACTGAATTACAAAACAGAACAGAGTCACACATGCAAAAAACACAGTATGGCTGCTTAACGGGAAAGGTGAGGTGGGGTGATACATAAAACAAGGGTTTCAAATTAGCTCAGATACCGTTCCATAAACCCAATATGTAATAGACAAGACGTACTCCTTGCTCAGAGAACTGGACTCAACACGCCCTATTCACCGCACAAGAATATATCTGACTAGTAATAATCTTAAAACCTATGTATTGATATCTCTCTGTTAGTGTGTCAACTGGGTGTAAAGCGGCATAAACACAGCAGTGAAAAGCAGCTAAACCCCATTATAAAAATAAATTACTTTGAAAACCCCATGAAACAAAGACAGTGAAAGACAGAGAAATTCTTACACAATGCGTTCAGGGGCTGTGATGCAACCTGGATTGACCATTTCTAGACCCACAGCTGGATGAGACATAAGGGTGGACACTCTTGGGGCTGAGAGGTTTGGTGAGGTTGGGTGAGCAAACGCAGACCCTTTAAAGTAATACTGCGTGGTACCCATCGCATGGGTCCCAAATCTCCAGGTTCAAGGGCATCTTCCTACATCGAAAACATGCATGAGAAAACAAAAAAGATGGTACACCGTGTGATGGGGAAAGGTTTCTAAAAAGCACCTCATTTCTCTTCTCCTTGTGCCCGGGGTCGCCATTCCAGCCGCTTTACTAACAATCTCCCTACTTGGAGCATCAGCACCTTTAACCTCCTGTTCCGTACAGGTTGCAATTTGTCCTGAGGATGAACGGGTAGACGGGGAACCAGTGAGAGACTAGCTCTTGGTGTTGGGACAGGCACAGGTCACTCTATTTTCCCATCAGGAAGAAGAATTAACCACAGGCTCATCCTCCCCCCCGGAACCAGAATAGGGCCTGAAGCCATCCTGCGCTTTTGCGGCCAGCTCCCAAAAAAGCGAGTTGTAAAATGGAGCTTCAGGGCACTGCAATTCACAAACCTGCAGAGTTATAAATGATAACTCTCGTCCACAAATATATTGAGGGAAGGCAAAGAAGAGGATTTGAAATCAAGGCAGAATTGTAGGAAACAGATTTCAGGAGGTAGATTCGAATCGCCTTTAAAGCACATGAAAAGCGGCAAAACGTTGACAATGATGCCCTTGGCCAAAAAGGGCGTATGCGTTTTTTCCTGAATATATTCAGGAAAAAACGCATACGCCCTTTTTGGCCAACCAAGCAACCTGAAAAGGCAAATCAGCGCTACAAAGCAGCCTCGCTACCCATCGGTCAAAAGGGCCATGCTGAAAAAAGTCTCAAAACCAGAAATGCAGGACAGGCCATGGAGAAATGGGAGCCTTGCTACACTGATGGGCGGGATGTAAATTGCCAACAGCCACTCTGGAGAAGTGTACGGTGTGTCCTGAAACATCTAAAAAACACAGCTTAGAGAGCATAGGGCACTTCCACTCATGGGGGTATAAAGTGGGAAAATGAAAAATCAGCAAGACACAAGCACCCCAAAGTTTAGGGCTGCTCTGTTGACAAGGACCTCCACTTCATTCCACCTTCAATATCCCAGGAGGGAGAAAAATGGATAAAGAAGTTGTGGTCCTTATGTACAATGGAATATCACTCAGCCATGAAATCAATGTCATAAGGCTAATAGCAGCATGATGAGTGGATTTAGGTACGACGATTCTAAGTGAAATAAGTCACACAGAAAAGGACACTTCTCATAAGGTATCACTTATAGAGGGAATGTAAAAACCGTTACACTTGAACTGAATTACAAAACAGAACAGAGTCACACATGCAGAAAACACACTATGGCTGCTTAACGGGAAAGGTAAGGTGGGGTGATACATAAAACAAGGGTTTCAAATTAGCTCAGATACCGTTCCATAAACCCAATATGTAATAGACAAGACCTACTCCTTGCTCAGAGAACTGGACTCAACACGCCCTATTCACCGCACAAGAATATATCTGACTAGTAATAATCTTAAAACCTATGTATTGATATCTCTCTGTTAGTGTGTCAAGTGGGTGTAAAGCGGCATAAACACAGCAGTGAAAAGCAGCTAAACCCCATTATAAAAATAAATTACTTTGAAAAACCCATGAAACAAAGACAGTGAAAGAGAGAGAAATTCTTACACAATGCGTTCAGGGGCTGTGATGCAACCTGGATTGACCATATCTAGACCCACAGCTGGATGAGACATAAGGGTGGACACTCTTGGGGCTGAGAGGTTTGGTGAGGTTGGGTGAGCAAACGCAGACCCTTTAAAGTAATACTGCGTGGTACCCATCGCATGGGTCCCAAATCTCCAGGTTCAAGGGCATCTTCCTACATCGAAAACATGCATGAGAAAACAAAAAGATGGTACACCATGTGATGGGGAAAGGTTTCTAAAACGCACCTCATTTCTCTTCTCCTTGTGCCCGGGTTCGCCATTCCAGCCGCTTTACTAACAATCTCCCTACTTGGAGCATCAGCACCTTTAACCTCCTGTTCCGTACAGGTTGCAATTTGTCCTGAGGATGAACAGGTAGACGGGGAACCAGTGAGAGACTAGCTCTTGGTGTTGGGACAGGCACAGGTCACTCTATTTTCCCATCAGGAAGAAGAATTAACCACAGGCTCATCCTCCCCCCCGGAACCAGAACAGGGCCTGAAGCCATCCTGCGCTTTTGCGGCCAGCTCCCAAAAAAGCGAGTTGTACAATGGAGCTTCAGGGCACTGCAATTCACAAACCTGCAGAGTTATAAATGATAACTCTCGTCCACAAATATATTGAGGGAAGGCAAAGAAGAGGATTTGAAATCAAGGCAGAAATGCAGGAAACAGATTTCAGGAGGTAGATTCGAATCGCCTTTAAAGCACATGAAAAGCGGCAAAACGTTGACAATGATGCCCTTGGCCAAAAAGGGCGTATGCGTTTTTTCCTGAATATATTCAGGAAAAAACGCATACGCACTTTTTGGCCAACCAAGCAACCTGGAAAGGCAAATCAGGGCTACAAAGAAGACTCGCTACCCATCGGTCAAAAGGGCCATGCTGAAAAAAGTCTCAAAACCAGAAATGCAGGACAGGCCATGGAGAAATGGGAGCCTTGCTACACTGATGGGCGGGATGTAAATTGCCAACAGCCACTCTGGAGAAGTGTACGGTGTGTCCTGAAACATCTAAAAAACACAGCTTAGAGAGCATAGGGCACTTCCACTCATGGGGGTATAAATTGGGAAAATGAAAAATCAGCAAGACACAAGCACCCCAAAGTTTAGGGCTGCTCTGTTGACAAGGACCTCCACTTCATTCCACCTTCAATATCCCAGGAGGGAGAAAAATGGATAAAGAAGTTGTGGTCCTTATGTACAATGGAATATCACTCAGCCATGAAATCAATGTCATAAGGCTAATAGCAGCAAGATGAGTGGATTTAGGTACGACGATTCTAAGTGAAATAAGTCACACAGAAAAGGACACTTCTCATAAGGTATCACTTATAGAGGGAATGTAAAAACCGTTACACTTGAACTGAATTACAAAACAGAACAGAGTCACACATGCAGAAAACACACTATGGCTGCTTAACGGGAAAGGTGAGGTGGGGTGATACATAAAAAAGGGTTTCAAATTAGCTCAGATACCGTTCCATAAACCCAATATGTAATAGACAAGACCTACTCCTTGCTCAGAGAACTGGACTCAACACGCCCTATTCACCGCACAAGAATATATCTGACTAGTAATAATCTTAAAACCTATGTATTGATATCTCTCTGTTAGTGTGTCAAGTGGGTGTAAAGCGGCATAAACACAGCAGTGAAAAGCAGCTAAACCACATTATAAAAATAAATTACTTTGAAAAACCCATGAAACAAAGACAGTGAAAGAGAGAGAAATTCTTACACAATGCGTTCAGGGGCTGTGATGCAACCTGGATTGACCATATCTAGACCCACAGCTGGATGAGACATAAGGGTGGACACTCTTGGGGCTGAGAAGTTTGGTGAGGTTGGGTGAGCAAACGCAGACCCTTTAAAGTAATACTGCGTGGTACCCATCGCATGGGTCCCAAATCTCCAGGTTCAAGGGCATCTTCCTACATCGAAAACATGCATGAGAAAACAAAAAGATGGTACACCATGTGATGGGGAAAGGTTTCTAAAACGCACCTCATTTCTCTTCTCCTTGTGCCCGGGTTCGCCATTCCAGCCGCTTTACTAACAATCTCCCTACTTGGAGCATCAGCACCTTTAACCTCCTGTTCCGTACAGGTTGCAATTTGTCCTGAGGATGAACGGGTAGACGGGGAACCAGTGAGAGACTAGCTCTTGGTGTTGGGACAGGCACAGGTCACTCTATTTTCCCATCAGGAAGAAGAATTAACCACAGGCTCATCCTCCCCCCCGGAACCAGAACAGGGCCTGAAGCCATCCTGTGCTTTTGCGGCCAGCTCCCAAAAAAGCGAGTTGTAAAATGGAGCTTCAGGGCACTGCAATTCACAAACCTACAGAGTTATAAATGATAACTCTCGGTCACAAATATATTGAGGGAAGGCAAAGAAGAGGATTTGAAATCAAGGCAGAATTGTAGGAAACAGATTTCAGGAGGTAGATTCGAATCGCCTTTAAAGCACATGAAAAGCGGCAAAACGTTGACAATGATGCCCTTGGCCAAAAAGGGCGTATGCGTTTTTTCCTGAATATATTCAGGAAAAAACGCATACGCCCTTTTTGGCCAACCAAGCAACCTGAAAAGGCAAATCAGTGCAACAAAGCAGACTCGCTACCCATCGGTCAAAAGGGCCATGCTGAAAAAAGTCTCAAAACCAGAAATGCAGGACAGGCCATGGAGAAATGGGAGCCTTGCTACACTGATGGGCGGGATGTAAATTGCCAACAGCCACTCTGGAGAAGTGTACGGTGTGTCCTGAAACATCTAAAAAACACAGCTTAGAGAGCATAGGGCACTTCCACTCATGGGGGTATAAATTGGGAAAATGAAAAATCAGCAAGACACAAGCACCCCAAAGTTTAGGGCTGCTCTGTTGACAAGGACCTCCACTTCATTCCACCTTCAATATCCCAGGAAAGAGAAAAATGGATAAAGAAGTTGTGGTCCTTATGTACAATGGAATATCACTCAGCCAGGAAATCAATGTCATAAGGCTAGTAGCAGCATGATGAGTGGATTTAGGTACGACGATTCTAAGTGAAATAAGTCACACAGAAAAGGACACTTCTCATAAGGTATCACTTATAGAGGGAATGTAAAAACAGTTACACTTGAACTGAATTACAAAACAGAACAGAGTCACACAGGCAGAAAACACACTATGGCTGCTTAACGGGAAAGGTGAGGTGGGGTGATACATAAAACAAGGGTTTCAAATTAGCTCAGATACCGTTCCATAAACCCAATATGTAATAGACAAGACCTACTCCTTGCTCAGAGAACTGGACTCAACACGCCCTATTCACTGCACAAGAATATATCTCACTAGTAATAATCTTAAAACCTATGTATTGATATCTCTCTGTTAGTGTGTCAAGTGGGTGAAAAGCGGCATAAACACAGCAGTGAAAAGCAGCTAAACCCCATTATAAAAATAAATTACTTTTACAAACCCATGAAACAAAGACAGTGAAAGAGAGAGAAATTCTTACACAATGCGTTCAGGGGCTGTGATGCAACCTGGATTGACCATATCTAGACCCACAGCTGGAGGAGACATAAGGGTGGACACTCTTGGGGCTGAGAGGTTTGGTGAGGTTGGGTGAGCAAACGCAGACCCTTTAAAGTAATACTGCGTGGTACCCATCGCATGGGTCCCAAATCTCCAGGTTCAAGGGCATCTTCCTACATCGAAAACATGCATGAGAAACCCAGAAGATGGTACACCGTGTGATGTGGAAAGGTTTCTAAAACGCACCTCATTTCTCTTCTCCTTGTGCCCGGGTTCGCCATTCCAGCCGCTTTACTAACAATCTCCCTACTTGGAGCATCAGCACCTTTAACCTCCTGTTCCGTACAGGTTGCAATTTGTCCTGAGGATGAACGGGTAGACGGGGAACCAGTGAGAGACTAGCTCTTGGTGTTGGGACAGGCAAAGGTCACTCTATTTTCCCATCAGGAAGAAGAATTAACCACAGGCTCATCCTCCCCCCCGGAACCAGAACAGGGCCTGAAGCCATCCTGTGCTTTTGCGGCCAGCTCCCAAAAAAGCGAGTTGTAAAATGGAGCTTCAGGGCACTGCAATTCACAAACCTGCAGAGTTATAAATGATAACTCTCGGTCACAAATATATTGAGGGAAGGCAAAGAAGAGGATTTGAAATCAAGGCAGAATTGTAGGAAACAGATTTCAGGAGGTAGATTCGAATCGCCTTTAAAGCACATGAAAAGCGGCAAAACGTTGACAATGATGCCCTTGGCCAAAAAGGGCGTATGCCTTTTTTCCTGAATATATTCAGGAAAAAACGCATACGCCCTTTTTGGCCAACCAAGCAACCTGGAAAGGCAAATCAGCGCGACAAAGCAGACTCGCTACCCATCGGTCAAAAGGGCCATGCTGAAAAAAGTCTCAAAACCAGAAATGCAGGACAGGCCATGGAGAAATGGGAGCCTTGCTACACTGATGGGCGGGATGTAAATTGCCAACAGCCACTCTGGAGAAGTGTACGGTGTGTCCTGAAACATCTAAAAAACACAGCTTAGAGAGCATAGGGCACTTCCACTCATGGGGGTATAAATTGGGAAAATGAAAAATCAGCAAGACACAAGCACCCCAAAGTTTAGGGCTGCTCTGTTGACAAGGACCTCCACTTCATTCCACCTTCAATATCCCAGGAGGGAGAAAAATGGATAAAGAAGTTGTGGTCCTTATGTACAATGGAATATCACTCAGCCATGAAATCAATGTCATAAGGCTAATAGCAGCATGATGAGTGGATTTAGGTACGACGATTCTAAGTGAAATAAGTCACACAGAAAAGGACACTTCTCATAAGGTATCACTTATAGAGGGAATGTAAAAACCGTTACACTTGAACTGAATTACAAAACAGAACAGAGTCACACATGCAGAAAACACACTATGGCTGCTTAACGGGAAAGGTAAGGTGGGGTGATACATAAAACAAGGGTTTCAAATTAGCTCAGATACCGTTCCATAAACCCAATATGTAATAGACAAGACCTACTCCTTGCTCAGAGAACTGGACTCAACACGCCCTATTCACCGCACAAGAATATATCTGACTAGTAATAATCTTAAAACCTATGTATTGATATCTCTCTGTTAGTGTGTCAAGTGGGTGTAAAGCGGCATAAACACAGCAGTGAAAAGCAGCTAAACCCCATTATAAAAATAAATTACTTTGAAAAACCCATGAAACAAAGACAGTGAAAGAGAGAGAAATTCTTACACAATGCGTTCAGGGGCTGTGATGCAACCTGGATTGACCATATCTAGACCCACAGCTGGATGAGACATAAGGGTGGACACTCTTGGGGCTGAGAGGTTTGGTGAGGTTGGGTGAGCAAACGCAGACCCTTTAAAGTAATACTGCGTGGTACCCATCGCATGGGTCCCAAATCTCCAGGTTCAAGGGCATCTTCCTACATCGAAAACATGCATGAGAAACCCAGAAGATGGTACACCGTGTGATGTGGAAAGGTTTCTAAAACGCACCTCATTTCTCTTCTCCTTGTGCCCGGGTTCGCCATTCCAGCCGCTTTACTTACAATCTCCCTACTTGGAGCATCAGCACCTTTAACCTCCTGTTCCGTACAGGTTGCAATTTGTCCTGAGGATGAACGGGTAGACGGGGAACCAGTGAGAGACTAGCTCTTGGTGTTGGGACAGGCACAGGTCACTCTATTTTCCCATCAGGAAGAAGAATTAACCACAGGCTCATCCTCCCCCCCGGAACCAGAACAGGGCCTGAAGCCATCCTGCGCTTTTGCGGCCAGCTCCCAAAAAAGCGAGTTGTACAATGGAGCTTCAGGGCACTGCAATTCACAAACCTGCAGAGTTATAAATGATAACTCTCGTCCACAAATATATTGAGGGAAGGCAAAGAAGAGGATTTGAAATCAAGGCAGAAATGCAGGAAACAGATTTCAGGAGGTAGATTCGAATCGCCTTTAAAGCACATGAAAAGCGGCAAAACGTTGACAATGATGCCCTTGGCCAAAAAGGGCGTATGCGTTTTTTCCTGAATATATTCAGGAAAAAACGCATACGCCCTTTTTGGCCAACCAAGCAACCTGGAAAGGCAAATCAG